>NC_080574.1:111885522-112510522 GCF_029962835.1 Magnolia sinica | reverse complement strand
CTACATAAAATTACAGAAAATGGTTATTTAAAAAATATTAAATTTACAATTTTCAGCTAAAAAATCTCTATGAAAACCCACCCCCAACCTAAAATCTACATCGTCCTCAATGTATAAAATGTATTTAATAAAAATAACATGAGAGCAACAAAATAAAGAGGAATAAGTGGAATAAGTAACTGAAGGGTGACATACGGCAACAAACTTCTAAGATTGGTGCTTCAACAAATAAAAATTACAAGATAAAAGATCTTATTCTATTAAAAGAAACTAAATCCTAAGAAAGTAACGAAATGGATCTCCATCATACTAGGAGATCAATCCTGATACACAGGTTCTTCCAGAGATATGGACACTTCTTCTGGAACTAAGTTTTTCACAAATGGGTTCAGTCTCTAGCCATTTACTTTAAACGCATTACCATTTTTGGGATTTACAACTTTCACGGCCCCATAAGGATAAACAATTTTTACTACGAATGGGCCGGTCCATCCAAATCTCAATTTTTCAAGAAAGAGTTGGAGATGAAAATTATAGAGGACTTTCAGGATTAACTCAAATGTTTACCTAAAAATATTCTTGTCATGGAACACTTTCATCCTCTCTTTATAAATTTTTGCATATTCATATACATCTTTACTAATTTCTTCTAACTCCATAAGCTGCAGTTTATGAAGTGTGCTAACTTTGCTAATGTCGAAATTGAACTTCTTTATGGCCCAGTATGCTTTATGTTTTAATTCCACTGGTAACTAACACGCTTCCCTAAAGACAAGTCTATAGGGAGACATTCCAATAGGAGTTTCAAAAGCAATCCTATAAGCTCATAACGTGCCAGTTACCCTTAAAGACTAATCCTTACGTTCTAGATTCATAGTTTTCTCTAGTATTCTTTTAATCTCCCTATCGGAAACTTCATCTTGGCCACTTGTTTGTGGGTGATAGGGTGTAGCCACTTTGTGTGTAATGTCATATTTTCTCATTAAGTTCTTAAATGGTCTATTACAAAAGTGCGAACCACCATCACTGATTATAGATCTCGACGTTCCAAACCTTGACAATATATTTTCTTTTAAAAATCATAGAACTACTTTGTGATCATTAGTTCTACAAGAAATCGCCTCCACCCACTTGGAAAAATAATCCACAACTAGGAAGATGAAAAGGTGTCTAAAAGATAGGGGGAAAGGTCCTATGAAATTGATACCCCAGCAATAAAAAAGTTTGACAATTAGGATCATATTTTCAGGTAACATATTTCTGTTTGACATTCTTTACATTTTTTGACATTGATCACATACTTTGCAAAACTCATGGGTTTATTTAAACATTGCCGGCCAATAGAAACCACATTGAAGAATCTTAGTGGTGGTTATAAGACTAGAGTGTTCATTATTCAAACATATCTCCTAATGATTTGGTTTAGGCAATATTTAAACAAATAAGGATCATTCCATAAAAAACTACATACATTGGTTAGAAATCTTTTCTTATCTTGTGAAGTCCAATGCTTCGGTAATTTACCTGTTATTAGATAATTTGCTATGTCAGCTTACCAAGGTAATTGGGAGTTAACAAATAATTGTTCATATAGAAAAAGTGTCTTTGATTGGTGAACTCTCAATAGAATTTGAAAGAACTAATCGAGACAAGTAATCTGCTACTACGTTCTTTACTCATTTCTTATCACGTATCTCTAAGTTAAATTCTTGGAGTAGAAGGACCTATCTCAGAAGACGAGGCTTAACATCCTTCTTTGAAAGAAGATACTTGAGTGCCACATGGTCAGTGAAAATTATAATTTTTGATCCAATCAAGTAAGATCTGAATTTGTCCAAAGAAAATATTATGGCAAGGAGTTCCTTTTCTATGGTGGAGTGATTTATTTGAGCACCATTCAACGTTCTACTTGCGCAGTAGATAACACACAGTTTCTTGTCCTTTTTTTTTTGCCTAACACAACTCTAATAGCATAGTCACTAGCTTCATATATGATTTCAAAAGGAGTAATCCAATTAGGTGGTTGCATGATTGGTGCGGTTGTCAATATACCCTTGAGCTTTGTAAAAGCCTCTTGGCATTAATCAGTCCACTCAAATGGGACATCCTTTTAAAGGAGGTTACTCAATAGTCTAGAGATTTGGCTAAAGTCCTTAATGAACCTCCAATAAAATCCTGGGTGACCTAGAAAAGAGCGAATGTCATGTATGCTTTTAGGAGCCAAAAAATTAGCAATTAAATCTATTTTGGCCTTGCCCACTTAAATTCCATTGGATGAGATCACGTGTCTAAGGAAAATTCTCTTTTGAACCATGAAGTGGCACTTTTCCCAATTCAAGATAAGGTTCTTCTCTTCACACCTTGTCCAAACCAAATTCAAGTGCACGAGGCACTCGTTAAATGTACTTCTAAAAATGGAGAAGTCATCCATGAACGACTTCAAAAATTGCCAAATCATGTATGAAAAGATACTAAACATGCATATTTGGAATGTCGCAGGAGCGTTACATAGCCCGAATGGAATCCTTAGGCAAGCAAAGGTGCCAAATGGACATGTAAAGGTGGTCTTCTCTTGATCTTCAAGGGCTATCTCAATCTAATTTTAACCTAAGTACCCGTCTAGGAAACAATAGTAGGAATGACCAGCCAATCTTTCTAAAATGTGGTCAACAAAAGGTAAGGGAAAGTGGTCTTTCCTTATGGTAGTATTAAGCTTCCTGTAGTTAATGCACATTTTCCAACCAATGGTAACCCTGGTTGGCACGAGTTCATTGTTGGCATTGGCTACGATGGTAATTCGGACTTTTTAGGCACCACTTGAGTTGGACTCACCCACTAACTATCGGATATAGGGTAGATAATACCCATATCCAATAGTTTCAACACCTTCTTAACCACATACCTCATATTAGGATTTAATCGGTGCTGTGGTTTCCTTGATGTTTTGGCATTTTCCTTTAGGTGTATTTGGTGAGCACAAATCATGGGGTCAATGAGATTTGCAATCGTCCATCCTATGGCACTCTTGTGGTTCTTAAGAGTAGCAATCAGCTTGCTCTCTTGCTCATTATCCAAGTGGGAAGAAATCACTACTAGATATATGTCTCCTTGACCTAAATAAACATATTTAAGCTCAGATGGCAATGGTTTAAAGTCAAGCTTTGGTAGTTTGATGCTAGATGGTAGAGGTTTGATTTGCATGCTCCTAACACTTGAAGCATTTCTTGACATGTTGGCAGCAGTCTGTCTCTATTGCCATCCAATAGCTGCCAAGTCGTAGGATCTTTTTTGCCATCATATGCCCATTCATGTGAGTGCCATATTCGAGTCCTTACTCTTGCTCCGGTGATAGACTCATAAGTTTCAACATCCGGCAAGGGTTTAAGTACTCATAGGTGGTGAAATCCATTACCGCATGAGTGTGTGTGCGTGTGTTAAAAAAATGTGAGTGCCATATTTCATCATGGATTTCTTCCATGATTCTTGTGGCTTCGGCTTCATCCACGCATCGAAGGACTTAGTTGAAGGATTGCTTATAGAGAACTTCGCCCCTAATTGTGAATTGCCCCACCAATCATTAGATGGTTTAACAATCTATCCTTATATCTTCTTCTGGGTATTTCTGACTTCCAGGTATTGCTTGATATTGGTGTACTAGGGTTTGTTGCTTGGGGCGGCTTCAACCTCTTCTATTTGCAGGCATAAGGCTGGCTCTTGTTGGATTTCTAGCATTGATGCTAGGGTGGCAAGAGCATCTGCGAATTGGTTCTTCGCTCTTAGCATATGTGAGAAGGTGACTTCCTCGAATTCTTTAACCAGATTTTTGAGATATACATGATATGGTATCAACTTCTCATCCTTGGTTTTCTAGTCGTCATTGGTTTGGTTAATGATAAACTATGAATCTTTGAATACTCGTATTTTTTTATTCCTAAGATTATGGCTTCCCTCAAACTAGCAATGCTGGCTTCGTACTCTACTGTGTTGTTGGTGCATTCAAATGTAATTAGCTTTGAGATAGGAATAGGGTCATCATCGAGAGAGTAGAGAGTTGCTTCGATTCCTCTTCCTTTAGAATTTACCGCACCTACGACTGTACACGAGTAGAGTTGATTGGTAACTCGCTCAACTCGACTTGAAAAAGCTCGATTCGACTCAGTTCGAAACTGAGTTAGAGTTGATTTTTTAAGCTCGAAAAAATTTCGACCGAATTCGAGCTTGCCCAAGCTCAACTCGACTCAGATCGAATCCAAATTGAATCAAACTCGGATCGATTTAGTTCGGTGACTTGGTTACTTTGATATTGTTGTTGCTCACCAAGTGTTTGATGAAATGACTCAATGAAGTGTGGATGGTGGCAACGAAGGTACGTATATGAAACAAATACCCTTTTTTCTTGATTTTTATTTACTTATAAGGTGTTTGATAAAATACCTATAAAACCATTGTTGCTATTTTATATACAGTGAGATAATGAAGGTGCAGACCATGTGTTTGTGAAAATGCCGCACAAGTGAACTCGGCTCGATCTTGGCTCGAACTCGGCTTGAACTAGCCTGAGCTACTGACCGAACTGAGCTGAGCTTGCCAGTCAGGCTCGAGGACCAAGCCGAGCCGAGTTCGAGCTAACAAGTGACTGAGCAGAGTCGAGCTATGCCAAGCTCGACTCGATTCGACTCATGTACACCTCTAAGGTCCGCACCATCAAAGAAGAGCTTCCACTCATCGACCTTCTTGTCCGCTTCTCCCTTAATGAAGAGGAATCCCCATATAGGAAGATGGTCTTCAAAGGCTGGTAATCTAGTAGCAAGTGGATAACTAGATGATCAATGAGTGCTTGCCCCTTGATTGCCTTCTGAGTGACATAGGCGATGTCAAACTCAGACAGAAGTAGTTACCACTTTTCTATCCTTCCAGTGAGTGCTAGCTTCTTGAATAAGTACTTGAGCAGGTTCATACGAGAAAGAAAAAGGATAGGATATGCAATCATGTATTACCTAAGTCGCTAAGTTGCCTAGACTAGGGTGAGACATGTCTTCTCAAACGCTGAATACCATGTCTCGTAGTCGGTGAACCTGTGGCTCAAATAATATATTGCTTGCTCCTTCCTTCCTGTTTCATCGTGTTGATCAAGAACAAACCCGATGGCATCTTTTGCCACTAAAATGTATAATAGCAAAGGTCGTCCATTAGTTGGTGGCACTAGAACAGAGGGGATTCATCAAGTATTTCTTAATTTTTTCTGTAGAAGCTTCAATATCGGCTCACGGATGGGACTGAGGGATGCAATGAAGCAACCGATGCCCTGAATTCTGCCGAGGAAGCCTCACATTTATTTATTGGTCCTTGTAGGAGGCATTTCGATGATATCCCTTATCTTTGTTTCATTGACCCTAATGCCCTCCTCACTGACTATGAAGATAAGAAGTTTGCCTCCGGTTGCACCAAAGTAACATTTCTGAGGGTTGAGATGGAGCTTGTACTTTTCTAACTTGTCAAAAAACTTTTTCAGGTCTTCAAAATTCCCTTCAATTGTATGAGATTTGATGATCATTTCATTTACATATACTTCCATTTCCTTGTTCGTCATGTTGTGAAACAAGGCCATCATCGCTCGTTGATATGTAACTCCCGCCTTCTTTAGACCGAATGATATAAGCTTTTCGTAGAATGTTCCCCATGGTGTAATGAATGAAGTCTTCTCACAGTCTTCTACAACTATCTTGATCTGATTGTAGCTTGAGAATCCCTCCATAAATGAGAAAATCTTGTGCCTTGCAGTGTTGTCGACAAGAGTGTTGATATGTAGCAAGGGGAAGTCATCTTTAGGACTGGCTTTATTAAGGTCTCAGAAGTCGATGCACATCTGAACCTTACCATCCTTCTTTGGTACCAGCACAATGTTGGCAAGCCATTCAGGGTACTTAAAGACTACTAAGAATCCCACATTATACCATTTGATGACTTCTTCTTGGACTTTTAGAGCCCATTTTGGCTTTATTCTTCTCAGCTTCTGTTTGACCGGCTTCATTTTAGGCTTAGTCGGCCAATGATGTACCACAAGTTCTTCATCGAGTCCAGGCATGTCTTCGCATGAGAACGCAAAATTGGATAGCGTTGGAGTTAGGAAGTCTACCATTTTCCACTTATACACTGTAGATAGCGACCTCCCAAGGGACTTTAGGAGTCCTTAAGTTTAAAATCTCAAAGTCGTCTGCCACAACATTAGCCTTAGTTTCAAAATTTTAAGGAGATCCTCTAGTTCGAAAGCTATGTCATCATCTTCCCCATCCTAGATTGCGTCAAGATCCATGAATTTCAAGTCTAACTCGATGTCGAAATCATGTGTCGACCTTAAACTCATGTAGCTCCACAGATGAAGTAGGCTAATTGTTTCATGTAGGTTTTAAAACATTTTTCGATGTTTTGGTGTTTTACAAAACTAGAATATTTGATGTTTTTTTTATTTTGAAAGTTTTTTTTTTGTTGGTATTTTTAGCTCCAATGGATCCAGAACAAGTCGGCATTACAAACCATGATTGAGGCTGACCTACCTCTAGATGCCAAATGCAACTTAAGTTGTCATTTTTTGAGATAGACGCCCTTTAATGGCTCACTGGCTGATTCAACTATTATGGGGACCGAAGTCCAACTAAGATCCCCAACCCTTCCGACTAAAGTTGATGAGATGGGTGAAGGATCATGGCCTGACCCAATGACCATTATCTCCATCAGGTCGAGGTTGGGATCAAGGACAGAGTTGTAGCATGTTCCTCTTGAATCACTTACCACACATTGGAGCTCTTCTAACTCCTTGACTTGTCGTGGTATTTAGATACTAGACCAATCTAGGACTGGCCATTTCCCCTTCATGGTCCAATGAATGGGCTCCTTCTGCTTATGATTTATTGTATGGTGATGTTTCCCTTGGGTGTGGGTTGTTGGTGTGGACGTGTTGTATCCCTAACTAGAAGGTTGAGCGGGCAGGTCGTGCCCCTAGTTAACTGTGGCTAAGATGGGGAGGTTGTCCCCTTGACTGGATAGAGTGGGCAGGTTGTGCCCTTGGTTGGTCTATGCTGCGATGGGGAGGTTTTCCCCCTGATTGATTGAAGATGTAGTGGGCAGGATGTACCCCTGGTTGGCTAGAACGGACAGTTTGTGCCCTTGGTTGGCTGGAAAGATGGGGAGGTCGTCCCCTTGATCGACTGGAATGGTGGGGAGGTTGTCCCCTTTACTGCTAGCTAATATGGGTAGATTGTGCCATTGATTATTTGAAATAGGTAGGTTGTGCCCCTGATTAATCGATGATGTAGTGAGGAGGGGTATTATGGCATCCCCATAGTCCTTCAAATGTTGTACTTGGTCTTGCCCTTGGTTGGATGCTTCTTCTTCTGTCAGCGGTTCTCTTCCTACTAGTCTTAGGATGGTCTCCCATTGTATGGGCAGCCATTATGCTCCACTCGGGAATCGTGGGAGATATTTTCTCAGCACGGTGGGTCATCCTCATCTTGACTCCTTGCAAGATGTTCCCATCTTGAAAAAATGGATTGACATGCATCGAAATCTTCTTTTCTTCCATTTTTCCTTGAAAGCAAGTTGGTATCCCAACCCTCACTTCCTCTGGTTGTAGGTCATCTCTACTGCTCTTGTTTTATAAAGATTCTTTACACGATATCTGAGATTTAGGCATTTTATGCGTGGGAAGATGCACTTAACATTCATTAGTGATGGATTGGCGATCGCATTCACAATCTTGAACTTGAAACTGTGGTAGGCAACATCTTTGTCGGAGTACTGGATGTCGATAACTGGGATGTCCGACTCTAGTGCGTTGTAACTTCTTGGGATGATGAATTCAGGCTCGACTAAAACGGATATCACCTTGTTATCTATAATGTATTTACCCATTGATGTAGGTTAGATGGAACAATTTTGACCATATGAAGCCACTACCTTCCTGGAAACATGTTGAATGAGACAGTGATGTCTAGGACTTGGAAAGTGATGAATGTAATGTCCAGGCCAATTTGTACTTTGATGTCTATCTCCCCTTTTATAGTCCTGCAGGAGTTTTCAAAGTCTCTAACACTCATGTTCCTTAGTTAGAAAGAGGATGGCTCGATGGACAAGCACACAACGGTCCAAAGCAAGCACACATTTAGGCTTGAGCTGTTATCAAAAAGACTAGTGGGACCTGTAAGTCCTTGTAACACAAGGCTATGTTCAATGATCTTCCGTGATTTTGGCCTTCAGGAGGAAGCTCATCGTCGGTAAATGTAATGGCCCGAAGAGTAATAAGTTACTTGATCATGAGTGTGATCATCTCGGGGGAGTGTCCGAGGCGATGTGGGGTCACTCGGAGTCTTGGCGAACAACTCTCTGTACATGTGCGATGTGCATAGTAATTTCTAGACAAATATTTAAGGTGTGATTGTATTTAGCTATGTAGCCACATCATATGCCTCCTCTCCATTACTTCCTAGACCGGATAGAGTGACTTTTAAGTCGCTTTGACTTATTCTGTCTCTTTGAATGCGAATTGGGTTTCGTGTTCCCAACTTCATCACATTCTGGGTAATGCCTTGGTACCACCTTGTAGGAAGGAGCTTCTCATCCCTCCAATACCACTGGTGCTTCAAAAGATGCTATTAAGGCTTTGAATTCTAGCAGGGTTACCTTGTCATGGTGACCTTGTGTCTCTAGGATGACCGCTCTTAACGATGGTGTTTCCCATGGAAGGACTATCGTCCCAGTGAAACATCTTTGCATAGCCATCCGCTATTCTTCTGTGGGTCTTTTGCGATGGGCTAGCTGGTGTGGCATGAGAGGCAAGCTTTCAAAGAATTCATTAGCTTGTAGTCCGGTTGCCCCTTGCAGGATGACTGGCTCGTACACTGAAGGTCCTCCTTCCAAGATCACTAGTTCTTCTTGGCAGGCCCTTTATTTGACCGGTGGGAATGATGATGGGTGCGAGAAGAAGGCACCTTCTAGAATTACTAGTTTAGGGTTGAGAATTCCCTTTATAGGATGACCGACTTGAAATGGGAAGGTGCGCCCTCCAATATACTGGGCTTTGATGGCTCATTTTTGCTGGGAGTTGATGCCAGAAGATGAGGATCATACCTTCCCTATAGAATTATCGGCTTGGGTGCGGGTGTAGGGGCCTGTGGTGCCCTTGGCAAGAACAAAGGTGTATGGTTTGTGATAACATGGATGGACTGAATGGGGGAAGAAGAAGAGGTCGATGTTCTTATCCTCAATGAAGTTAATGGCAAGGTTGCTTGATGTGCTAGGGCCCGCTTGATGCTATGACAGAGGATTCTGGAGGATCTTGGTGGGTGTAACTGTAGGAGTTGTTTCGAGAGTTGAGATCACAATCTTCCCACTTTCGATCAAATCTTGGACTGCATGCCTTAGTGAAAAGCACTGGTTTGTGGTGTGACCCTGACCCTGGTATTATGCACAATATTCATGCTCATTTATTTAGGTGGCAGAGGGTTCAGATGTGGCATAGGTTGTAAGGGAGACAAGAGTTGCTTCCTAACATAGCCATGATCTGGCTATACATTTGTGTGAGCGAGGTGAACTTCATAGGTTCCCTTGCCATCTGCCGATTTTGATAGGGGTATTGTGTTACCCCTGAATTGTTGCTGCTATTGTTGTTGTCGTTGTGGTGGTGATTGTAAAATTTGTTATGGTGGACGAGCTTGATATCTTTGTTAGTGCTACCAAGGTTGGTATTGATGATGTTGCTGGCGTCCCTATTGGGGAGCGTACTAATTGCCTTAAGCAGTGGTGATGATGTTGTTGACCTCTGTTGGACATTGGATTGAACTACTTCCATTTCCATATCTCGAGGGTTTGCCCTCGAGCTTGCTCTGTTTTTTTGGAGCAGTTTAATGTGGCCACGGGGTAATTGTTTTAGTCCTTATTCCGACCACAACTCACTCCCCTGCGCGGATGAGTTGGGTGAAGTTTATATATGGGTACGAGATAAAGCACCCTGAATTACTTAGGTTTGTCGAGTGCACGATCATGGAGATTTGCTCCTAGTCGTCGATAGGGGTTCGCATTCAGATGGCCATAGCTCGACAACGTTTGACATTAGCTGACAATGTCTCGTCGCTTCTCTACCTTTAGGCTGCTAAATCCGCCCTCCTTAGCGTCATGTTGAGATTGTATGCAAATGGGTTGATGAAGGCCAGGAAAAGTTATTCTCAAGTCTTGATATGGTGACAATCCAATGATGTATACCGATCCAAAGCATCACCCTTCAAATATTTTTGGAATAGGCGAATGAGGGCACAGTCATTCCCTATTATGGCGTTCAACTCTCCACAGAAAGCTTTGAATTTGGGAACCTTAAAGTTTTGAGGTACTCATGGATATGGAAAGGGATACAGGTCCCTGAACTTTGTCGAGGGGAGGTCAACCCCTTGTTGTCGCTGAAGATGATTTTGCATGGCTTGGAGCCACTCTTGCAACTCCTCTATTTTTGTTCGTCTTGTTTGAGAAACCGACATATCTCACGGTTGAGCTTGTTCTGCTTCTTCGGCATAGTGATCAAGTTTTTTGACCCAATGTCTCTCATTAGGGGGAGCTTGTTGTAATGTAATTGTGTTCCCGATTGGGGGAAATTGCTGGAATTGAAAGGCGCTCCTAGTCGGGGGAGGCTGAGAAGTTGGAAAGTGACCCTCTTATTGGGTATTCACCATTGCCTACTGGTTGTAGAGGACTTGACACTAATCCCCATTACGAGCATTCGCCAGTGCTAGTCTCGGGCTTTTGGTTGGAGAAATCGTTACTGCTGAAAATTAAATCCCAACTACGGGATGTACTGAAAATTGACTGGGGATCTTAAATTTAAACCCCGGTTGTGAGGTTGGCTAGAAATTGACCGAGAATCTTGGTCGCGGGATTATTTTGACTCCCAGTTGTGAGAGGGTATTTTGAATCCTAACTAGTGTTGGTATCTTGTGCGGATTCCGAGGGCTGCGCTTGGTTTGAATCAGAAGCTAGAAAGAACCTTAAAGCTGGTTGTTGTGGTGGTTGAGATGGGCCAGCTTGGTTGCTGGCTATGGTGGCTTGTGCTTGCATGAATTACATAAACATCTCCTACATTGCTTTGACTCCTTGTGCTAATTTTTGGATGATCAGTGGGACTTTTATCTGTTGCGGCTATGTAGGGTGAGCTTCTTGGAGATTGAGTACATGGAAGGGTTGGACTTCTTCCTCATGGTTGGTTATTGTTGTCTACAATCTAGTTTGAATGATGCTATGGAAGGAGAGGTTTTTTTTTGCGAGTGCCTGGCTCATAAAGGTGCAATAGTTTTGGATTTTTGATTTTTTTTTTCAATTTTATTAGAAATTAATGCAAATACAAATGCTCCAGAACTACTTACCCTCAGGGAATGAAAAGATCCTATTTTTTGAGTCGAGGATCAATTGGTGCGTTTAACACATCCCCAGTAGAGTTGTCATTCTGTGGACACTTGGATCTCGAGCTAGAATTGACTCGAGCCACTTTTCCACAGGTTACCTTTATCGAGAGCTTTGTATTGTGATCAATTGGTCTGAAGGGTAGGCAAATTCTGCAATAAATTCAGCAACAACATACCCTTTGATCGTTATTCAAGGTCGATAAATGATGTTAAATTTGTCGAGCTTGATTTCCCACTTGGTAAGTCACCCTGAAGCCTCGGGTTTTAGCAATACCTGGCAAAGGGGCTAATTGGTTAGGATGACGATGGTATGATCTTGAAGTAAGGCCTGAGTCGTCGAGATAACATGACCAGGGCCAGGGCCAGCTTCTCTATCTCTAGGTGGCGCATCTTTACATCGGCCATGGATTTTCTCACGTAGTAGATAGGTTGTTGGACGCTTCCCTCTTCCCTGGCTAGGGCCAAGCTAACTATTGTTGGGGAAACGGCTAAGTACAACACTAGCTCTTCCACCCGCATAAGCTTCGAGAGCAGTGGAACGCTTGTAAGCCTTGAGTTGTTGGGGACCCCATGTAAGCCTTGATTTGTTAGAACGCTTGTTGGCATTCCTCTGTCCAGGTCGGCTTTTTTACTCCCCTTCAACTGCTTGAAGAAGGGAAACCACTTGTATGTAGCTTGAGATACAAATCTATTCAGCGCTGCCACTTAGCCCATGAGGCGTTGGATCTCTTTTGTTGAGCTAGGCGAGCTCGTTTCTATGAGACCTCGGATTCACCTCTACCTCTCTTTGGTGGACCATGAAACCTAGGAACTTGCTCGAGCTGATGCCAAATGCACATTTGCTTGGGTTTAGTTTCATCTGGTATCTCCTCGAGATCTCGAACATCTCTCTTAGGTTCACCACGTGTTCCTTGGACATGGTGCTCTTGAAAAGCATGTCGTCGACGTAGACTTCCATAGTTTTCCCAATCTGCTTGGCAAACATCTTGTTCACTAGTCTTTGATATGTTGCTCTAATGTTTTTCAACACAAAGGGCATTACTTATTAATAATATAACCCTCTGTTTGTGATTAAGGCGATCTTCTGCTTGTCGTGCTCATGCATGCCAATCTGGTTGTACCATGAGTACACGTCTATAAAACTAAGAAGTGCGTACCTAGTGGTAGCATCTACCAGCTGGTCGATCCTCGATAGTGAAAAACTGTCTTTTGGGCAAGGCTTATTCAGGTTAGTGTAGTTCACACAGACTCGCCATTTTCTGTTGGCCTTCTTCGCCAGTACCACTTGGCCAGCCAATCGAGATAGTGTACTTCCTCAATGAAGTTAGCCTCAATGAGCTAATTGTCCTCCTCATTGATTGTCGTGTATCTTTTCGTGTTAAATGCTTGTCTTCTTTGTCGAATGAGCTTATGGTCAGGCTCTATATTCAGTGGATGGATTACAACTTTTGAGTCTATCCCAGGCATGTCATGGTGAGATCACATGAATACATTGGTGTGTCCTCTCAATAGGTCTGCTATCTCTGCTTAGAGTTAAGGTTTGAATCTCGACCCAACTTGGACTATCCGGGATGGGTCAGCCTTAGAGAGTTGTAACAAGATGAGGTCTTCTGCAGGTGATCCCCTCTCGGTAGTCTCCTCCCTAGGATCGAGAGGTGACATGCATTGTCTATTGTTGCTGCGCCATTCCTCGTAGAGCTATCGAATAACACTGTTGGGCTTTATGCCAGTTGCCTCGAACTCTGCTGACCCCATGCTCGGTTAGGAACTTCATGGTTGATGGTAGGTAGAGACTATGACTAATATGGCATTTAAGCCAAAGAGAAGGAGAGGTCGAGAAAGGCACCCTCCGACTGAGCTCATTACCTTAATAAGGTAACGAACCCAAGTATAACCCAGATAAAAACATTAGACACCAACCTAAGTGTTCGGGACTAAAATGGAGACCCTTAAAAGCAAAGGCAAAGTAAAGACTTGAGCCCGCCTCTTCATCTAACCACCTGACGACATGCATACATAAAAGTAAAGGCAAAGTAAAGACTTGAGCCCGCCTCTTCATCTAACCACCTGACGACAATGACTTCGACCGCATTAACTACATTCTTTGCTGACCCTACCTATTCATCCAGCTACGATAGGCTAAGCTCGGGGAATCACCCATGGACCTCTTCTCGACAGTTGGTGAAGCCAACATTAAAGACTTCCTCCATCTTCGCCTGGTGGACCTCAGAAGCTTTGTAGACCTCCACTACCACCGCCTCTTGGGCCGAGATATCGACCACTGTCTCGGCCGCTATGGCCCTCACCTCCACCTCGGCGCTCTTGGCCATTAGTGAAACACTCCGCTAACATTCCTCTGCCAACTAGGATACACTAGCCTCCTAACCCTCTTCAGATACGTGAAGGGTGTTGTGAAGGTCTCTCAGGTCTGACGTGGCCAACATCAACTCTTGGGCCGTCATCTCGAGGTCAGTCTGGGTAGCACTTAGCAGGCGGTCAACCTTCTTGACCCGAGTCATCATATCAACAAAAAATTGGTGGAGAGCGATGATCCCGAGGGCCTCCTACAATAGAAAGAAGACCAAGGTCAATAAAAAAGAAGAGGGGTAGAATCTATGGGCTACTGACGTACCTTGATGGCCAAGTTCGCTACCACTAAGAACAATCGCTTGTGATGCAGAGATAGTAGAGAATTTACCTCTTACTCGGACAATTGGCCTTGCTCCCAGCTCAAGAGCATAGCCAAATACCTTAAGATTGAGGAAGATGAAGATGAAGCCCCCCATAACAGCCTCCTTTGGGGCTAAGCCTTGGTACTCGGAGGCACCTCTAGTATCCCGAGCCTCTTCAGCTTAAGCTCTCATAGTCCTCAGGGAGGGCGCGTCCAGCTCGACCACTTCGGTGACTGAGAGTCAGAAGGAGCAGCGAAAGCTCCCCCTCCGAACCTAGTCAGATTTGCTATGGGGGTGATGCTGGAAGGAGCCTCGCTTCTCTGTGGGTCGGAGGTAGGGGCGATAGCCCTGAGGGGGGTGGCAAGAGGAGCTAAGGGGGTTGCCCTTTTCCCCACGCTCTTTAGCCTTTCCGTCTCAACCCGAAGCAGAAGTTTCCTCTTCCGGGACTGAGAGAGATACGCCATCATTGTGTAGACACCCCATGTTAGGCTGACAAGCTGATAGAGTTTGAATTAGATGGATGGACAACCACACCTTGATTCTAAACCCTAACTATAAGGCCCGTATCCTAGTCAGTACCGTTCCTTAAACTTCTGCGATCTTCCTTGTCAAATTCTGGCACCCCGTGACCTGTAATCAGCATTTGCGCGTGACCCTGAGTCCATCTTATCAACCCGAGTTGACTTGACCTGAAACTTGTACCCTTACGACCGCGCCGTCGCCGCGGTTCCAATGCCCCGTCTTGCGCACCGATGCGATACCTAGGCTAAGAGTTGTGGACACGTGTTTATTTTGAGAAAAATGTCATACGTTGCGAATCCCGAGAGAATCTCTACCCAATCTATCAAATCAATCACAAGTCAAGTACAACCCATCCCTTACTTACCAACAAAGCATGGTACCCATCTCTCTCCCATTCCCAAAGTCAACCGAGCCCATACCCTCCTTTCAACACTCATTCATCTCATCTCATCCCTCTTATAACACCCTCTTCTCTCTTATTCTCTCTACCATTTCCCAAGCTTCCATGAGAGAAAAGTTCTAAGGAGAAGGAGACAAGTGTGGCCCACTTCCTACCCTAAGATCTCACCATCCAACCCTTTAACCTTCATCATCCTCCATCAAAGAGGAAGCTTAGGAGCTTGGGAGATCAAGGATCCAAGAAGAAGTGAAATCGGTGGGTGTTCATAGCACTAGATCTTGATTTTTAATTTAGGGCCTACATGATTTGGGACCTATCTTGATGTAAGCATTGTATCATAGAAGGGAGCTCATAGTGGTGGAGCTCCCTCCATCACCACATGTCTCTCTCTCTCTTTCCCATGTATTGTGTACTCCACTGTGATGTATGATCCACCTCGTACCATCCGTGGGGCCCACTTCCCTGGCATCCAGCGAACAGGCCACTGCCTATCCGCCCGGACCGACCTGGATAGTGAGAACATAAATATCAGCTGATCTAGTCTCTAGTGGGCCACACATATGGACCCACCTTGCATGTGTTGGATCCACACCATCCAGACCTTAGACGGTGGGTCCCACGTAGCTGCTTAGCTGTTGTACTTACACCAACAGGTTCTGTGGTCTGCTCACGAGGTATGTGTTATGTCCAAACTGCCCATCCATTTGACAGACATGTGGGGCCCACCCCACACGTGCTACATGTGTGGGATGGGACCCACCTTGATGTATGTATTGCATATTAGCACCGTCCATCTGGACATGCTATGTAGGGCTGATCATGATGTATGGGTTTTATCAATGCCATCCATCTGTTTCATCCACACCCTCCATCTGTAAGGCCCACCTTGCACGCGTCCTACATTCAGCACGTGGCCCACCATTAGTGTATGTGTGGCAATCCACACCATCCAGCAATGGGATAGTGCGGCCCTGAGTTGATGTATGTGTTGTATCCTCCACACCGTCCATCTAGACATGGAACCTACCATGTGTGAGACCACCTCGTTGAATGTTTTGTATCCCCACCATCAAATCCCTAGGCATGGGGCCTGCCTTGATGGTGTGTGGATCATCCACACCGTCCATACACATGGCCCCCACATGATGTATATATTTTATTTCCACACCGTCCAGTTATCTGGATGGTGGAAATCCCTCATGATAGATGTGTTTTATTTACACCGTCCGTCCATCTAGACGTGTGGGGCTCGCTGGTGTAAGTGTTTCAACTCCACCGTCCAGATGGGATGGTGGGCCCACCATGATATGTGTTATATCCTCACCATCCAATGCACGGGACGGTGGGATCCACCATGGTGTATGCATTGTACATCCAGGCTGTCCGTCTGGTGGGGCCCATCAAGATGTGCAGGGCCTACCTGTTGCATGTGAGACCCACCAGCGTTATGTGCAGGCCCACCTTGAGGCCCATTATGATGTATATAAAGCCCACATGATGAGGCCTAATATGATGTATATGAGACCCATATGATGAGGCCCATTATGATATATATGTGGCCCATGAGTGAGGCCCATTGTGATGTATATGTGGCCCATTTGGTGTGGCCTAATATGATGTATATGAAGCCCACATGATGATGCTCAATATGATGTATATGAGGCCCATATGATGAGGCTCATATGATGTATATGTGGCCCATGAGTGAGGCCCATTGTGATGTATATGTGGCCCATTTGGTGAGGCCCGATATGATGTATATGAGGCACACATGATGAGGCCCAATATGATGTATATGAGGCCCATATAATGAGGCCCATTATAATGTATATGTGGCCCATGAGTGAGGCCCATTGTGATGTATATGTGGCCCTTGTGTGAGGTCATAGGCCCCACTATATGTTTGGCCCTATGAGGGCCACTCCTTGGGAGTAATGTTGGTTGAACATCCACATTAATGGCAATGATGGTTAAATGACCACATTGTGACCTTCCCTTAGGCCTTGTTAGGCCCATTCTCATCCTTCTCTAAGTGGGTTAACCCTAATAATTGGGCCTCATTTGATTGATCCATCTATTCACATTGGGCTATCCCAAGATGTTGAGCCCCCATTAATTGTTAGTAGGATTATTTCTTTGATCTTAGAGTCCATCTAGGACTTATTTAGGCTCTCTAGGGCATCTAGCGGGCTGTATGATAGTATGTAGAAGGAACCCTTTCCGAATCCTTAGGTATATAGGTAGGCCACCTAGGCCCAACCTTGATATAAGGAGAGTTCATCCTCACTGTAGACGGAAGGATCCATGCTATTAGATTCGGTATATCTACAGTTGAGGACTGACCCTCATGTTACGGATCTGCTATCCATTTATGGACCCCGCCTTGTATAAAGGCCAGTTATCGATACCGATTATGAGTATGAGATAGTATAGCTTTATGATACATGCCCATACGCATCATCTATATGCTTGTGATGAGACATGGTTGACCATTGCATATGCCTTTGAGCAGGTTGTTTATGGGACTCTCTAGTAGGCAGAGTTATCCCACATGGGGGCAGGGTATGCACATGATTGATGCATGACTGGATTGTATTACTCATGCATCTTGCATTGCGTGATATGGTTACTGTATGCCCTAGCGACATCAGGGTCATGGCCTCCATAGGCACATCGTGGACAGCCGGATGGGATACCGAAAATATTTGGTTCTAGTAGTGTGGGCAATTTGGATGTCCTTGGGTGAAAGTCCCAGAATCCTCTTGGTACCGGAGGATACTCCAACGTCTAGACCGAGTGGATATACGAGCACTTAAGTACCGAATACCAGTAGGCGGCATCTCCCACTGTGTCGTAGTCGGTTGGAAGGGGGTATGACCTTACCCGCCTGAGTGAGGGGGCAATATCTAGGTTGAGTTTGGCCAGCTTGAGGAATGGGTCCGCTATCAACGATCCGGGCCCGATATTGGCAGGCGGATAATGAGGTCTATTCCACTTACCCAGTTGTGCTCTCGGATAGGGGCCGCAAGCTAACGTTGAGTGTACTAGACCCCCATTACATACTCTGATATTATATGACTCATGGACTTATCAGTATTTTTGTTTGCTCTAATATCGTATGATTCATGTACTTGCTAGTATTTTCAACATTGTATGATTTATGGAATTGTATTGAATACTTGGCACCTGCGTTGCACACACACGTTCACCACCCGCTAAGCTTTCTATAAGCTTATGCATGATAGATGCGTGCAGGTGGCGTTAGGTCCCAGTAGCTTTGAGCTTGGAGCGTGCAGTTGTCTTATGGAGCTTTGATTTTCGATATATGTATTTCCCTTTCAGCATTATATTTAACTATTTATATTAATGGATATGTGATGATGTTGCCTTTGTTATTTGGGTAAACTTGTGGTTATGCTTCTTACGAGATAAATGTGCATTGAAAAATCCTCCTTGTAGGATCCCAGGATCAGAATCTAGCTTATGGGCACTGGGAGCTGAGAATGGGATACTACAAAAGATGTCGGCACCAGATTTGGTGTTCAAGAATTCTATGAGCCTGGTTTCCGAGTTTGGGGTGTGAAACTAACCCTAGAAAACCCATTCCTAAACCCTGAACTCAACCCATCCAACCAAGTCGACCCAGTTAACCAAGTTAGCCTAACCCGATACCCTAGGAACCTAAAACCCTAGATCTTTGAGTCAACTCGGTGAGTCAACTCACCCAGTCAACTCACTAGGCCAACTCACTCGGTCAACCTACCCAAACACAACCTAGTTAAGCCCAAAACCAAGCCCAAACCCAAGCCCAAAACTAAGCCTAATCGGTGAAATGGCTGAAACCTCAAAGTAGTAGCCCTCGTAGCAAAGCCTCCACACACTTGGAGGATACTGCTTGCCAAAGAAAAGAGTCTAAGTGGAGACCGACAGCATTCAAGTTACTGTTGGCCACGTGGCACTCCTCTTTCGGGTAGCACCCCTCAAGCATGTGGGTTGCTCCTTTTTCGAACCTTAAGTGTGCGGTTAAGGTGCATTTACTCTGATGCCCATCTTCTTACCCAAAATTACCATATTACCAACTCGTCTAACCCATGAGATGAAGCCATATGTCAAACTCCAATCCTAGCCATTTAAGCACATTTTACCCCTAGGGTTACTAAGAATTACAAGAAAACTGGGTTGGGAGACTATAAATAGCCCATTCCTCTTCTCATTTCAAGCATCACTTCTCATTTCAATAGAACCCTTTCCATCCTTAAGCATCCCTTAGCCTTAGCTTTAGCCATCCTTTCACCAAGAAGAGTGAGAGTGAGAGAGAGCCCAACTCTGGTCTAGCCTAGCCTAGCCAGAGTCCAAGCCTCTTGAGCCACCTAAGTTCAAATATGAACCACTCAATCTAGCCTTGCGATACTACCATTCATCGAACCGTCCAAGCATATATCCATCTCATCAGATCAACGCATCAGCATTGTGCAACATTCATTCCCTTCTCAACCCCCTGCTCATTATATACATCAACATTATAGTGCAATAAGATCATTTTAATTGCATCTGAATGACGGGTGTATGCTTTATGGCTTGTCGATATAATCGGATCTTGCTCATTAGAAACCTTAGTCGGTTGGCCGACGTTTTATCATATACATTCTATTCCATCATTTTTCATCTCATTTGATTGATGGTCGTATGCTTTAACACCTGCCGATATAATCGCAACAGGTCCACCAGAAACCTTAGCCGGTTGGTTGGTGTTTTATCATACACATTACATTCCATCGTTTTCCATCACATCTGACTGGCGAGCATATGATCTAAGACCTGCTAATATAATCGCAACAAGCCCACCAGAAATATTAGTCGGTTGGCAGTCGTTTTATCATAAGCATCCATACAACATCAAGCATCCTTTGCAACTTGCACTTGATCATTTTGAACGTATGCTCTGCAGCTTAGTGATATAGATGGATCATGCCCATCAGAAATTCAGATCGATCAAACACTAGGATCATTGCATCACATTACAATTTCTCCATGTGAGAACTACCCTTATTCTTCAAAAATTAGCCAGGTCTTGTGAAGTAAAGACCATAAATTTGTATGGGTAGAGTGAGTGCCTAACACCTTCTCTTTGTAACCGTCGTCCCTTACTTGGAATCTCTAGAACATAAACTCATGAGTCATCTGTAATGCCCCGAATTTTTGGAACCCGAGTATATGACTCGTTCTCCAAAAACTCGAGTGTTAACATTTAAAGATAGTCAAATTCAAGTATTTTTTCTTCTTTTTCAGAGTTAGCATTTTAGCGGAAGGGAAACAAATCAAACATAAAGAAAATTTTGTATTTACATTCAGAATATAAGAGCGGCTGCCCAAAATGACTTAAACAAACCATTGTCTCTATATTAGCAAATATAAGAATTATAAGATTTAACACATGAGAAGTAAATAAATGCATATAAACTCGAGCCACAACATCGCGCAACTTCTCTTGGCAATTACAACAATGCATCCTTAACAATTGTAATTAATTCAAACATGAATATCATTTAAATCACCTGCGCTACTTGTACGGTTATATATTCGATAAATGAGTGGTCAGCTCAGTGTGAATTCCCCTCAAGATTATACAACGCCGCATTAGTTAAGCATAGTTTTAAACAATAAGACATACAAAACATTTCATGATGCGATCTTGTTTTAAGTTCATGGATGCGTGGATGCACATCAACTGGGGATGCATGTCCAGTTGGCCAAGTGAATGGACCTTTCAAACAGTCAGCTATTCATGCAAGAGAATGGGCCTTTCAAATAGTCAGCTCATTCAACTTATAAGGTAGTGGGCCTTTTAAACAGTCGGCTCACTTAGACATGAATGGGCCTTTTAAACAGTCAGCTCATTCATGCCAGGGGATGGGCCTTTAAAGCAGTTAGCTCATCCCTAATAGGGGAATGAACCTTTCAAACAGTCAGTCCATTCGGGCAAGAGAATGTGTCTTTCAAACAGTCGACTCATTCAATTTGCAAAGGAATGGGTCTTTCAAATAGTCGACCCGCTCAAGTAAGATAGTGGGCCTTTCAAACAGTCGGCTCACTTAAGCAAGAATGAGCTTTTCAAACAGTCGGCTCATTAAAGTAATAAGATGGGTCTTTCAAACTATTAACCCATTTTAATAAGAGAATGGACCTTTCAAACAGTCAACCCATTCAGAATGTAAGTGCCATAAATGCATGACTAATCCCATCCATTATTATTCCAATTTATAAGCAGCCAATTTAGAAAAGCTCAAAGGATACTATGGGGGGCTCGTCACCCAGCATAGGCCGACAGCTCGGGCATAGTGTCCCATTCCACCATCCCTGACTCATAAGACTCCATCATCAGGATGTTTAATGGCATCCTCCTCAACCAATGGCCAATCATAGTCTATGAAGTGGGACTTGCCATCACATGGTTATATAAAATAATCCATCAAGCCGCCTAAGGCAAATATGAAATAATTAGGGCAGCAAGGGGCAAATATCAAGTAGGAAAAAGGCCACATAGGCACAACAATTCATGCATAGTAAGCCCACATCAATGTTTCATTTCATCCATCAATCAAAATAGCCACTAGGTGAGGGTCCATTATAATCATAATCAGTCAAGTTACATCCCAAGTCTAGGTTTACATATGTAAGTGGGGTTTCCCACTAAAAGATGTAGCAGTTCAAGTTCTTCAAGCAATCCATAAACATGAAAGATACACAAGTACAACATATGGATATTCATACAAACTAAGTGTTGAGCATATGATTGATAATCAAATTCAATATCTAACACAAGTTATCATGATTTAGAGATATCAATTATCAATTGAAATAAAATGAACTATTACTTAAACAAACAAGGAAGAGGAAAGCTCAAGGGGAAAGATTCAACACCTTACAAGTCGAATCACCTACTAATGTCGCAAGGAACTCTATGCGCCTTTGTAATCAAATCCCATGACAACTTGAACCCGACTCGGATTTGATTTGGATGCGACCAACTCAACCCACGTCCACTCTGGACAATGAAACCTACAGAACTTGGTTGAACTTGCCGCAAGTCAGCAAGTCAACTACTTAACTCGGTTTTGTACTACGTCAACTTAACAACCTAACCCTCTAATTGTTTTCTTCTGCTTCTTACTCTCCTTCTCCATTGCTCTTTCTCTCTCTCTCTCTCTCTCTCTCTCTCTCTCTCTTTTTCTTCTTTTTTTTTCTTTTTTTCTAGGTAGACCAACAAAAGAATCCAGATCTGCCTGGATTCCAATGTGCGCGTCTCAGCGAGTTGACTCAGCCTTGAGTCAACTCATTCAATGGCTCTCCCCCTCTTTTCTAAGGCCCATACGTCCAACAGAGTTGCTGGTGCCTAGATTAGACCCAACTCATACCGAACTTGGTTGGGTCGAGTTGGTGCAACATGCACCTTCTCTCTCTCTCTCTCTCTCTCTCTCTCTCTCTCTCTCTCTCTCTCTCTCTCTCTCTCTCTTTTCTCGACTAGCAAACCCTGACTCCATTAGTCGCTAGACCTAACTGCCTCCAACGAAACAACTTGACTTGGTAGTGAGTCGACTCGAGCTCCCATGGTGACTCCTCAGTAGCAACATATCCCTATAGACGATGCTACTAGAGGGTCTTTACCTGCTTCACGAAGCTAGGATGAGTGAGAAAACAAAGATCTGATAGCATTTAGCCAATGGTTCAAGCTTGGAAGATGGCGGTCGAGTCCTTACAAGAACCCAACCCAATTCGAGCCGGTTGGGTCAACTCAGTGCAATACGGCACCGAGTTTAGCACCCGACCCGCCCTCTTCCTCATTCTCTCCTATTTTCTCTCCCTCTTTCTCTCCTTCTTTCTCTCTTTCTTTCTCTCCTAGAACTTCCCTCGCACCTTGACTCTGCCCGAGTCGGTCTGGCCAACACACTGTGGTGCAGTTCCTCTCCCAAGCCAACTTTTTCTCTCCCCTCAATTCTCTCCTGTTTTCTCTCTCAATCTCTGGAAATCTTGGTGACAATGTCGAGGAAAACTTGGCCCTTAAAAAGGGCTAGGGCTAGCTCTATCAGCACCCAATAGCTGCTGCATTATGTCTTTGATGACCAGGATAAAGTGGTTGTATAATCGTTTCTTGATTGCGTGGAACCAATCCGTCACACGGGATGAATACCCACTAACATGGCCCACTGAACAAACCTCATTGATAAGAAAATGGGGCCCACTTCATCACAGTGGGTTCCCTGGTTAGAAGGAGAAGAAGGAGCGGCCAATCATGGCATTTTTTGATCTATGGCCCCATTCCCCAATCTACTACTTCTGGATGGACCAGATGGGACCTCTAATCATTGCAAGGCCCACTTATCCCGTCAGCAATCATGAGTTCATCAACATCTCATGAGAAGTTCGGCCGTAACCACCATATCATGTGAAAAGTGTCGCTTTCGAGAGGCTGGTCACCCTAAGTGAGCTGCCCTAGCACGACCAGCCAAGATTGTTTGACGAAACCCGGTGTATGGCTTGGATCGAGCCAGCTGTGTTCTCTCAAAAAGGAAAAACTCCCACCACTTTTCTTCCATCAGCAGGCTGCTCCTCCTTTTTTAGAGCCGAGCGAAGGGTGAGGATTAGCGCTGGGAAGAACGGTTGAGATTGTAAGATGTAGCCGCACACGAATTGCCAAGCTGGCAGCGAAACACAGGAGGTCATTTTTGTTTTCGAAAAGTTTCGAACCGCATGCAACACTTCACTTGTGCTGGTGCGCGTGTGCACGCACATGTGTTATATCGTGTTCTACCCATCGGGTTTTGTTCGAACCCACCTTCCCAACATGATGGATGGTTCAGATCATCTGATCAACGGCCAATGGTGGGCCATCTCGTGACTAGAAACGAACTCAGTTCGTTTAAAATCCCAAAATTATCAGTCAAAACTGATTTACCGATTATTTTGGTTTGGTGCTCCGCTGGTGCTCCTACACCGTACGCACGCGTGCTCAAACGTGGGGTCCATGGTGATGCTAGACAAGATCTACCCCATCCATTCATTTTACAGGTCCCAACCAGAGTCTTTGACCAAAAATCAAGTAGATCTAAAGTTCAAGTGGGCCCCACAGCTTGATTTGGGTCCTATTTATGGATTCACGTCGATCTGACAATCGAATTAATTCCAATCTAACCATCAATGGTCAGAAGGTCCTAGGAATCCTTTTGTGTGTTCAGGTTTACCTATTCTACGTGTTAAAATATCATTATTGCCATGAGAATCTCTATTATCATTATTTTTATTTTATTTTTATACGTGCATAAATAGATATTTTTTTATTTATTGTTTTATTATTATTATTATTATTATCTTGTATGACCTGCCTTTGATTAGAGTCATCAATGAATTGAATCATGTCCTAGTGAGCCATGTGTCGAATCCCAGGCACATTTACTACTCAAGTAGTCTTACGGTCGATTTTATAACCCGATGGTCAAATTGGAGAAATCAGTTGTTAGATCGATCAATGGAACATTGTGATCCGTCCAGGTAGTGACAAACAGTTGGTTGGCTCGATGAATGGATGAAGATATCTCATATCGACCTGATTTAGGTTAGGGTGTAAGTGAATATTCAATTAAGTTAGATTACACAGTAGCACCCGAGTGCAAGAAAGTACGGGGTGTTACATCATCTTAGGGTTAAGGATCTTTAGATCCTCAATCTTAGGCGTTTCTACATGCTCTAACCGATTGTAAAATCATAATAATTGGTTAGTGGCAACTATGGTAAAATATCACATCATTTACCCCTTTTACAAAAGCCCTCGAGTGAGGCAACCGGTGGAAAGAAGAGAGTATATCTCCCGTACCCTTAGGAAAATCGCGCTCTTTTTGAAGCGTCCACACATTGTAATCACAATAGAGAGAGGTCAGTATGGGAGAGCTTATCTATAAAACTAGCAACCAAGAGATGACTTGGGTTAGAAAATGTACTTGCCTAAGTGAAGCTGAACTGCAATAGGTGCTTAGAGTAACCAACCTTCTACAATCCCATTGAGCAGCAGGTCGCTCTCAAGCAATCCTAATCTAGTGTAGATTAAAGGCGAAAAGGTTGGGTTGGGATATAGGAAAAGCTGTAGAAGAAAAAGAACCAAATGTCGGCATTGAATGAGCAAGTAAACAAAATAAAAGTAATTAAAATATAAGAACAATGGCTCAATATGTGTTCCGACTTGTGAGGGCGAAGGAGGTAGGGACCCGAGCCTGTAAGCCCTCTAGCTTTGCCATAAGAGCTTCCCACTCTCCAGTTGCGAAGAATCATTTGTCATTCCAGCCGTTGTTGGAGGACAAGTTGTTAATAATAATGGCTTGACCCTTGCTCGACCATAAAGAAAAGTAATACAGCCATGAGAGCTAGGGCTTCTCGTAGCCTGGTATAAGTATAGGAGCTCATCCACTGTAAGCTTGGAGTTATCAACCAACTCCCAAAGTACACAACAGACAAAGATAGCTCGTTAAACATTAGGGTTTGGCTGCCCCGAGGCGTCTCTTAGGCGGTGAAGTACCTCTCTCACCACAGGGTGGAAAGGTAACTAAAGACCATAGGAAAAGACACTAGATACAACGCGATCTCCCCCATGGGAGGTTGGCTAGGGACTTCTCCAGCTCGAGGAAGTCGAAACCCCACCAAATGGGGAATCATATATTCGAACCTGAGGGCCTGCAAGTTAGTCGCCCTCAACCTGGATACATAAATATTGGCTGTAAGGGCCATATCTCTAGAAGATGAGGTGGCTAGCTCAGCTTGTCATGAGGAGGCCGCCTCAATTTTTGATTCCACCCATGATGGTGGTTACACTTCAAGCGAAGGAATGGGCCCCCGAGAGTCAAACCCTACAGATTGAGTAGACCTAGAATCGGAGCTACTACCTATTGACTCCTGCTAAAATAGGCTAGAGACAATTACCGCCTCGGAAGACATCAAAAAAACAAAACAACAAAGAGAACTAAAAGAGGGGGGGAGAAAGAAAGAAGAAGGCTATGTCATCCCGGAAAAAGCTCTGGCACGAGGACTCGGAACAGATGGATGTGGGGAAGGTAAGGTTGTTGGGCCGAGGAGAAGATTGGACGCTAGTCAGCAGATATCAGGCTTCACAAAATGAACAAATGAGCAGAAGGGGAGATCAGAGTATTTATATAACTCCCCTGATAGTGCATTTAATTACTTTTGCATAGTGCCACTTGTCAGCATGAGAGCCTGAGGTGATGCTTCGACTGACATGCCCCTCCTCATGGCAACAAGGATTCGTCCGAGCAAAAACATGATGACCTGGGTTACTGCTATCAATCTATGATTCGTCTAGAATCCAAACGACAATCTGTCATTAATGCACGGCCCCTCGTACCCCGCGACAGTAATCATGAATTTTCAACTTCCGCGTTGGGTGATGACTTTTCAGTTCCCACCTTCACTTGCAAATGATAAACTCGAGTTCGATTTAAAATTCGAGAAAGACCAGGTTGCTTAAAATTTAAATTTTAATTCCCGCACTTTTAGGCCAATTTAGGCTCTTAATTCCCGAGCATGTGCAAGCTGAAATCGGAAGTGTGGGGCAACTGTTGTGGGCAAAATTGAACTAGTCTACTATATGGGAAGTATAACCAACCACGAGAGAGATGTGTCGAACCCGAAGCGACTAGATGATCGGGATGGGCTTCTGTTTTGAGCTAATTGACACAGAGCTCAAAAGATACATCAAGTGACTCTCTCGACGAAGAGATGAGCCCTAAGCTGACCTTAAGCTGACTTATCTGAGGCCAAAGCTTGGTGGGGGGAGAATTGTCTCCCGAGCTGACTAGATTGGTCATGACCAGAGGCAGGACAGTGAATCCAGAAAGAATCTCGCCTCTGGCCAAGAAAGGAAAGATTCACAACGATCCTACCCAAAGATCACGCCGACTGAGGTGGGCTCAGTGATATTTTTGGGAGTAGATTCTCATCCAAATAAGGACCCTCCAACGAATCTGATGGATTCCATAAGGATATGCAGGTTTTGAAACCGCCTAAGGACCCTAAAAGTATAGCCACTGCAATTGAAGGGGGCTAAGCGAACAAACTTAAGATCAAGCCTTTAATCTAAGTCTACCAACCTGACTTAGGCATCAAAGGTTCCACGGCTATCATTGGCTCCCCCTTATTTACATTGTGGCATTACCTGCTACAACTTGTACATCATTTTCTTTGCCTACTTCTTTGGTGCCATCATCTAACACTCTAAACACTACTTTGGCTTCTTTTTTTTTTCTTTTTTTTTTGTGATGTGATGTGATGTCAAATGCATTAATCGATTACACAAAATATATCTCATCAAAAAATTTATAAGACTTCTTCCCCACATATTTTTTTCATACATCGATAATACACATCCAATTGATTGTCATGAATGTTTTTAATTCTTTTAAAGAAGTTTTGTTGTCTTCAATCACCTCTTTACGAAATCTTCAACCAATTTCTTTATTCATTAGACATTTTAAGCCTATATTAAAATTAGCGATAATTTTAATCACTTATATATATATATATATATATATATATATATATATATATATATATATATATATATATATATAGATATGGGAAAAGGTTCTATAGGGTCGAGCTCATGGGAACTCCCCATGAGGTCGAGCTGTGTGGGTCCAACCATGATGTATGTCGAACATCTACCCCATCAGTCAGATGCACCATTCCATAGTGGGCCTAGGGCTTAAAAATCAAGTCAATCCGTGACTTGTGTGGGCCACACCACATACAAAAGTTGAGAGAGGTTACTCTCCATTAAAACATTTATAATCATTTTTTGGGCCCACTGAGATGTGGTTCACAAATCCTGCCCATCCATTATATGTGTCCCACTTGAATGAGGGGTTAGACCAAGTTTCAGATGCATCCAAATTTCAGGTGGGCCCCACAAAGTGCTTTTATATGCTTTAGGCATGTCTTCAGATGATTTTAGATGGTATGGCCCACCTGAGTTCCATATACGGCTGATTTTTGGGATATCCCATAATTTAAAGGGGACCCATCAAATGCACAGTGTTGATGTTAGACATACATACATACATACATACATACATACATACATACATATATATATATATATATATATATATATATATATATATATATATATATATATAAGATTGGTTGATTGTCCTTTATGCACTCAATCTTGATTCTTTATTCCATGAAGGCTTTAAAGTCATTTGTAGAGGTGGGCATGTCGGGTCCGATCCGGTGGATCGGACCCAATCAGGCCCGATCCGACCCGTTCCGAACAAAACCAACGGCCTAAATCGGGCCTAATCAAATCTGTCCATCCAGATCTGATCGTTTTTCGGGTCGGGTTCAGATAGTGGTCTATCCAGACCAATCCGATCCGAAAACCTGAACCGAAAGGATCCGGACCGATCCAACCCGACCCGATCCGGAGCTAAGAGAAAGCAGTATTCTTATGGCGTTTGTAGAGAAGCTTAACCTGCTCCTTTATAATATCTTCTGCCTGAGGACATGAGTCCTTGTAATAGTTCATCATCAGCCCTACTTCTTCTCCATTGTCTGAAAATGCTACTGCTAAGAAGGAGAATAATGCAAGGAAGAACAAACCCAAACAACCTCTCTCTCTCTCTCTCTCTCTCTCTCTCTCTCTCTCTCTACTGTTTGAGTTCTTCCTTCCACTACTTGAGTTTTTTAAATAAAGCATGTAAGGAGGGAAAGTGAAGATTAAAAATACAAAAAGTGCTCAGTGCACTTGAGTGACTGCACTTTTCTTTTTCTTTTTGTGCGTTCGCCTCACGAGTGGGATTGAGGATTCGTGTGAGGAATCGGAGACACTCATCAGTCTATCCACGCTATGTGTATGGTTGTGGTTGAAATTATGGGCATATGATCATTGGATGGATGATATTTGTACCTAGATTTTGGAGGGTTAAAAAATATTTTTTTCTGTACGTCGGATAAAAGTGGTGATTGGATTAGGTTGATTTTTGAGGTGGGGCATGTAAGCAGTGGGGTTTGTTTGATGAACATCTTCGATTTTGTACACGTGAACTTTATTGTCTCTTGTGATTGAGGTAAGTGTAAGGAAAAGAACACTCGCTCGAGCGCCCCTTAAAATTACTCGATCAGAGATTCAGAGGCGCATATTGGTTCTTCTACAACCTTTTCAGAGAATGATTTAATTCTACACCGTTATGTGGGACCCATATTGCTGTTTGTATGAAATCAAGTCGGTCCATCTGGTGAGCCCTTCATCTTCATTTCTTGGATCAAAGATCAAGATGATATGATCTCATTCGGGCCCATCATGTTAAATCATGCCTAAAGTCTCTAAAACCATATGGTTTGGCCCACCTAAGATTTTTTAATGGACTAATTTTGATATATCCATTTAAAATAATTTATCTCATCTAATAAACGGATTGGATAAACAATGAAAACTATGTTGGCCCTACAAAATCTGGAAGATTTTAATGGTAGGCATTTTCATTCCAACTGCTTCCTATAGTGTTATTCTCCTGTAATCTACATTGGAGTAATCTTCGGTCTATTATGTTATCTTGATGAGGCTCAATAGATGGACGGAGTGGATTTGGGCTCCATATCAAGGTGTGCCCACATGCAACGTTTGCAGAACATGGTTATTCAACAAACGCTGCAGAGGGATCGGACTCTAAAAAAGCTACAGAGAGAGAGTGAAGGACAGGTCAATTGATGAGGCCTTAAATTTTAGTGGACACTTGTCGATAAAGGACAAAGGGAGTACCATCCGAACCGACTCGTGCCCAATCCGATTCGACTCAATTTTTCTGACCAAGTTGGATGCAGATCGGATCAAGCAATACAAATTTTGGCTCGATCCGAGTCAGGTGACCCGTACTCGGTCTCGGATCGGTCCAAGTTCGGGTCAGGTCATTGAGATTTCGGATCGGATCCGGTTGGGCCAAATCTGATCCGACTCAGACCGATGCCCAGCTCTAGTCATTTGCTTGTAAGACCATACTCATTTTATTTTTGTACTTTTAGATTCGTTGCCCCCAACTTTGACAGTACTACCATCGATGGCTTTTTCTTTTCCTTTATGCCTTCAAATTTGTTGAACTTTAAAATTGGTATTAATGTAAGATTCTTCTGCTTTTTCTTCTTCCAAATATCCAAGATTCTACCCCTTACTCTTTAAAGCTAATTGATGCTCATATTCATTGATTCATCCACTCATCTTTTCTACAGAATAATTACATCAAAGTGCTTTCCTAGAGTCAAGGGGTGCGATGTTGCCACCTAGGATCACATGGATCATCACAATAAAAGATAATAATAAAAGTTATCAAAAATTAAATAAATTGGATCTATTGTACATGTGGACCATGACCCAAAAATTAAGCAAATCTACCAATCACATGGGTATTCATGTATGTTGGATAAGTGACATTGATACTATTATGTAACCATCCATTTTATCATAAACATTTGGTCCGTACTATGAGTGGATCGCCCTGATTTTTTTAGCTTGCAAATTCATCGGCCTGGTGTAGTGTTGTACGGCCCCCAAACTGTTCAAAAGGGTCGCTTCACTGTAAAATTTGGATGCCCAAAAAATTAGGTAGATCATCTAACCCTCAAATGAGTAACACTTAAATAACATGACCCAAAGGCCCTGAAAATCTAAATGAATCGTGTAGAAAATGTCTTCAACATGACCCAAAAATCACCAAACTTCATCTAATGACTCTGTGTCCAATAAAATATAGACCCACGTAAACCTCAAAATATAGTACCAGTTGCAGAAGCAGTCATCAGATGCTGCCACCAACCAAAATGACAGCCTTGCCTGAAAGAGAACCCATAAGTGGTACTTGAAGCTTCTGTCGTACAAAGCTGCCTCTGTTTTCCATTGTAATGATTACATGGTGGGAATGCACAACTAAAAGGCTATATCCCCGGTTAGGATCTATTTAAACCCCACAACTACAAACCATCTGGGGCCAGTTGTTGAAGCGAGAGTGGCAGTGACTGAAGTAGAGGGGCAAGAGGGAGTTGTTGCACTGGTCAAAAGTTGAGTCATAGTAGAGGACCAAGAGAGAGTTGCTGCAAACCATCTATTTAGTTTCGGTGCCATCAAAATTTAAGCCTATGCTATCGAGACCCACCGAAGTGTAATCAAAGAAATCTGATTTTTCATGTTTTGTCTCTAGAATGTTTTAGTACTTGTTCGATGCTATCAATGTGGGTTCGATGCCATTGACGGTTTGTCGATTACATCGAAGTCCCATCGAATGTGTCATCAAACATATCATAAATTTTGTACAGATCTGCATATCTGCGGAATTTGTTTTCGATTTTGTTTAGGATTCTTCCCATGGCTATAAATATGAGTGGAAGTCAGAACTGGAGTATATTAGAGATTTTTCAATTTGTTCCTAGGGTTTCAAGGGTGTAGCTTGGGGTGATTCGAGGCTTGTTCGAATCAGGTATTCTCTAAACTCTTGTAATTTCTACTTTCATAGTGATTATCTATCGCTTTGTGCCATGCTTTTTTCTCATAGGGGTTTTTCCACGTTAAATCTGTGTGTTCTTATTGTGCTTGATTGGTACAATTGGATTACTTCACTTGATTCATCTCTATGTGCTTCCGCAGCCCCACAATATTAACTTACATCCCAATCCACACATTCTGAATACACTAGGAGCACCACTCGCGTTCTTTTATCTTTTCTTATGTAATATTTCCTCTTATCTACCATCCTTTTCACTTTATTTCTCTACCATGGGTTTAAAACCCTTGTGAATTAAGGCTATATGATGTTTATTTTCTTTTTACCTGCCAAAATCTTAAACATTGTGAAGCATTAGGATAGGTGCTTTCAAAAAATCATGTATTTTGGGTTTTTTTTTTTGTTGTATGTGTTCTGGAGTTCGACCAGCTTAACTTCTGGTTTGAACAGCTTAACTTCAGGTTCAAGCTAAAATTCAAAATCTGTTAAAAATTTGGCCAACCTAACTTTTGGTTCAACTAGCCTAACTTGAAATTCGGTTAGCCCAAGTAAAGTTCGAGTCAAATCTAGTAATGCAAGTTCTGGAATTTCACGAGAATTCAGCCAGCCGAGTTTCACATCGGGCTAGCCGAATTTCGGATAAATCTTATACCGCACAATCTGATAGCCGTTGGAATGAATTTGATGGAATCCAGCCAGACGAACCTATTCTTAGCTAGCCAATTTTCCAAACCCTTTGGTTATAAATAGATTTCTTCTCTCATTATAAATTACAACGAAAATTTATTCTGAACCATTTGTAAGTGAAAGAGAAGCTCAAGTCCTTGTTAAGCTAATTGTGCGGTATTTATACATTTGTTTTAAGCTTGTTCAATTCCCTTTCTCAATTTAATCTCAATCATATTCTTGAGAGTAGTCTATACTTCACTTGAGAATTAAGAGAATTGAATATGTAGAAGTAGGATTTTTTATTTTCTGAAATACTTTAGAACCCTAAACTCTTCTGTTTAAGCGAATACTGCCTTCTTTACATTCAAGAAAGAAGATCTTCTACTACAACCTTTGACTGCTTCTTTGAATCTACGTTTGAAGATAAGTTTTTTATTATTTTATTTCATTTAGTTTTTTCTTGGATAGCCTGTTAAAATCTCAGTGGGTTTATGTAACGTACTAGATTTTCACTGTTTTGGATTTCCAAAAATCTTTAAATTTTTTTAAATGTAATTAACTTATATTATCACCTACTGACCATTAACACTCAATGTTAGTTTATACACGAGTGATACCAGTAAAGAACCGCACAAGTCTGATTAATCAACCGTAGGAAGCCAACGAATCCGCCCAATCACTTAAACACCGAATTTAGCCACATTATTTGCTTACACAGAGCCTAAATCTAATAAACCTACCACTAATTAATCAAGACAATCATAACTAAATTAAAGGATCTACTTAAAGCTAAGTTAGATAAGGCTCGGATCTTAACTAATAGACCAAATCAACCCCGTTACTATTTTAACCTAAAACCGATGGTTTAAAGTAATCATGACCCCACTTTCACTAGTTATAAATAGGCCACACTATGAACATACTTAATCCAAACCCTAATCATTGCCCACAAGAAATCTCAATACCTAATTCATTCCAGAAATGCTCCGATTTTTCGAACAAGCTCTATACCGCTCGTTAGTGGATTCCAAAACTATAGAATAATGCCCGTCTTACTGGGCTCGACGTCCATCGCGGGAGTCGGACCAAGGTGCTGTCCAGAACGGCTCAACTTAGGCCAAAAGCTAAGTGCTTACAACGCACGAATCCCCAAGGCTGAAATCTGAAACTTAAGTGAAAATAGACATTCCGCTCTTTTGTGAAGTTGTGGCTTTCAGACCGTCAATCCACAACCAAAATTGGAGTGCTGATTAATGATATTTTCCTGCTCATATCCGTATAACTGCGGCCCCGATCGACCATTAGTGACCATTAAACAGACTTCTAATCATATCCGTTGATTGACACATCCAAATGGCGGGCTGATCATATCCATACGTAGATCATCATTAAGGCTAACTATCCTATAGTGTATATCAACTTGTACACCCCATAATGGACCCTAAAGGTTAGAAAAACCCTCCCATAGGGCAAGTATAGTAAAACCCCAACCATTGGAGCCATTTACACCAAATCTGGCACTATATAAAGGCTTCATTTGGGCACCCCCTCTTCCCATACGAATTTGCATTTTCAAAGGAGAGAAAGAGAGAAAGAAGAAGATAAATAAGAAGAGAAGAAGAGAGAGTAGGGTGGGAAAGCTTTAGTGCTTCCCTTCATCGATTTCCTCCAATCAAAGCCCTTGCATCGATCACTTTCCTCCACCGAATCCACTCCATTTGCAATTTGGAGGTAAGAAACAAACCTACTTCCTAACCTAGGTTCTTTCTAAAATGGATTACATGAATCTCATATAGTTCTTGGTATTTATATGGGAATTTGTGATTTTCTCCAAATCCCTAACCATAGGAACCTTGCATCCACCACCACAAGAGCAAGATTCTAAGGTAATCATCATTCTTCTCCATATATGCGTTTTGTAAGCTAGGCCCTTGCATGTATCCTAACATGCGAGTGTATTTGACTCAGGACCTCGGCAAACCCTCCCGCGAGTCCAACACCCCTAGGACGATTCTGCAAGCCCTCGGTGACCTAAAGGTATAGACCTTTATCCCTAGGTGGCCAAGTACCAATTTTATGATAAATTTAATGATTGTAGATATTAGATTGATGTGCATGAGTAATTTAGAGAAAATCTAGCTAGGAACCTACATGCTAGGTCTACCCAACACGCATGCGATGATAAATTGATGTTTGATTGGTCTTCAATTCGTTTGGGCATGAAATTAGCGTTGCATGTTCACCTCATATCTGATTTTTGCTTGATCTTCTCTGTAGCATGTATGACTGCCTTATTTCTTGTTGGATTTTTGTACTATGAGTGATGTGTTATCCTTTGCCTCTTAGGAAATATGGCACCACAGGCACACACGTTTGACTTATGCTATTAAGAGTAGTTGCATTTATTTAATATCCTGAAATTTTATGCTCGATGTATTGTATGCATGATTCCACATGTACTAGAAGACGATCTCTTAATTGTTAGACGTGTTATTGAATACAACCCACTTTCTAGGTTGGTCAGGGAACTGAGATTTGTGAAGGTGGTTCCGTTGGTTGGACCACCCTGTGACTAGATTGACTGATTTGGGCGGACACAAATGGGCGGCAGTAGCGGGACTACATGAGTTACTTGCACCCGATGTCATGCATTACGTGCTCGCATGAACTTAGGTAGTCTAGTCCACCGACTGACCAACCATGCTTGTTAACCATATTTGATCACGCCTGTTTGAAACCTGGAACACCTCTCGTCCACTGACGCCCACTGACAACAACTGAAAACTGATCCACAGTCTTGTGAGCCGGGCGTGGTGGAATGGGACACTGTGTCCGAGCCGTCGACCTACGCTGGGGTGGCGAGCCTCCCCGTAGTGACCGTAACTGATCCCACTTATCAGCACTCCCCACGTGCTTGTAATCGGGGATGAGGACCCCGATGGGATCAAGGATTGCGGGGTCCTGGCCTCGCCCGTTGAGGGGTCTGGACCTCGCAAATGGATAAGGGCATTGATATTGTCGGGGTGTACCAGTCTGCCCAATCTGTTGGATGGACGGAATTAACTAAATACTCGGCTAACATTATTCATGCATCGCATTAGCTAGGATTTGGCGACTCGGTAGTTGAGGTCGCAATGAGGGAGTGTTGGTCATGTGCGACCGTGAGACGAAGTCGATCGATGGAGTGTTGTGAGTGAGGTCATGCATCATACTATAATTCAAGCATACGCATTTAATAAGATCAATTAGAAATGTGTGAATTTATGCTTTTCATTAAATTCATTATGAAATTGTTATTTGATGTAACTTTTAGCTGATGACACCCACTGAGTTAGTTACTCACTCCCACTCTGGGACGGTGTTTTAAAATACCAACCAGACACGTCATTAGATGCAGGTGAGGCGGAGCTCGACGAGCTGAGAGGGGTGAGCATGGATAAGGAAGAAGAGTTTTCCTGCTTCCAGACTTTCGATGGATCCTTTTAGTCTGAGTTCGGGCTACCGCGGTGTATGGGCCAGGGCTCTAGTCACTTTGGGTCATGTATGGGCGGGACTAGTTTCCTATTTAGATGATTTTAGATTTGTGGTTTGGATATTTTTATATTTAGTGACACTTGATACTTCTTTATGACTTACTTATACTTCATGCCTTGCTAAACTCTCCATTGTTTATGAGATCATCCAAATGTAATTAAAATTTGAAGCCCATTAGGGCACCCGTGGCACCTGGGAATTCGAGAGCCGAGTTCCTACATGGCCTTTGAAAACCCGGGGTGTTATAATTGAATTGTGATAGCCCGTGAAAATCACAAAGTGCGTTTTTATTTGTGATAGCCCGTGAAAATCACAAAATGAGTTTTATTGTGGTGAGCCCGTGAAAATTATAAGAAACTGTATAAGGTTGTTAAGGTGAACCTGTGAAAACCTTAAAATAGTGAAAGCTAAAATTACAAGGGTAGTAATTTTGGAAGTGGAGTAGGTGTGGTTTTTAAAGCACCGAATTACTATAACCCCTTGTCCCTTGTGGTGAATACTTATTTTCTTTTGGTGATGAATGTTATTTATTTCATTCTTTATGGTGAATGCTGTATTTTTTTTATCTTCACTTACTGGTTTGAAAGATTGATTTTAAAGACATTCGCGAAATAAGGTTGTTCTACCTAATATTTTAGATGAAGGTTGTCCTACGAATTATTTAGAATCAAGGTTTCAATACTTGGACAATTGATATCATATATTCCGCTTTTATTTAGATTATTTGGCATTGTCTTATTCACCCATTCTTTAGGACATCGATAACTCGTCTTTTCAGATAGTGAGCTTGTGTGTCCATTACAAGTTAAATGCCTAACATACAATTCAATTCAAACATTCATATGATTCACCTAATCAAACACATAAGCATGAATAAGAATGTACGTATTTCACAATCACATACAGAAGCATGTATAATGGTTCTGTTTCCCTACTCCATTCCTAGTGTACATACTCTACCTAAGTGTATTGGATTTCACTATTAGAGGTTTCAAATCAGATTTACCTCTAATCTTTACCGCTTTATATAAGGACCTACCACGTACTCACCTGTGTTGGTAGCCTACCCAAGGACTTGTCATGTACTCACCCATGTCGGTGTCTTACACAAGGACTTACCTAGCATACACTCCCGCTAAAGGCTCCCACAAGAGACTTTAGTTAGTTTTCTATCGGCGAACCAACAACCTTAGTTATAGTCCAAGGACCTACATTTTCTCCCACTGAAGGCACCACAGAGACTTACACGTACACACCCGTGTCCGGTGAATTCGACCTTACACAAGAGCCTAGGTCTTACACAAGAACCCATTAAGTTTGGGTTACAAACTCTTACCCTCAATCCTACACAAGGAAAAGAGAGTATGAACTTACTAATTGACACTTGTCGAATTGAGCTCCCTTAATGTGTCATCTTGAGTTACTTGATTAATACTCCCCCGTGCTTTAATCAGTTCCCCTTTTGCTACCTCGATCATTAACATCGATGCTTTGTCAATACTTCAGCTCCAAGATCAAATACCTTATTTGCAATGTTCCATTAAGGTGACTAAGGTTATGGGAGTTTGGGTAGAATCTCCTACAACTAATGGAAAGTTGAACTCTTAGGGGATTCACCTTGATGGACACTCTAGAGATTGATAGACACTATGATTTTCCAATAGAATTGGTTTCTAAAACCTAGAGATGATTTGAGATCATGATATTCTTGTAGAAGAGCATAGAATGCTCATTAAAGTAAAGAATCACTAAAAAGAGAGTATGTATCTCATTGGGATAGAGCTTATGAGGTTTGATAGAGCTTGGGATACACTAGAGTCACTAAAATGCCAAAATCCACCATTTCCTGAAAGATCTGAATGCAATATTTATAACAAAAAAGCTCTATCAAATCTCAAATGGCTAATCTTTGGTCGGACCAAAAATAGGTTTGATCCGACCGAAACTGGCAGTGCATGGTTAGTTCGATATCGAAACTGTCATAGCAATGTCATTTCTAAAAACTATAAGTTCGAGCTTAGGTCTGACCGAAGTTTTAAGTTCGGTCACACAGAAGCTAGCTGAAGGATTCATCGGCTAGATCTGAATTGAATGAATTTCAGGGCTTTCGCTATTGTCCTATTTTGAAGACTTTCATTAGGAGGGAGGGAGGGGGGGTTCGGTGGGACCGAAAGTAGCCTGAAATTGTGCAATTCATTTTTTAGCTGCTCGGGATCTCTAAAGTCAATATAAGTATGTTCAATTAAGGCTCCTAAGGCTAAGGGATGATCAATAAAAGATTTACCTATTAGGGTTAAGATCATCTAAAAGTTTAAATTATTTTGGGTCATGGGTTAAGGTTACCAAGGCATCTTATATACCTGTTCTTTGCTCATTGATGCCCAACGTCCTCTTGTGTCTTCGATCTTCAGCTTCTAAGGACTCAACCAAATACATGACACATAGACTCACCTGGCGCAAAAATCAGTGCACTAATACTGACCTGGCTCATGATGTGTTGGATCTCGAGTTCGGCACTTGGTGCCCATACACGAAGTCCCGAGTTGGGCTCTTGACTATAAATTTTAAGGGTAATTTTTTTTTTCTTTCTGCAATATGCTATCACATTAGAAATAAGCATCCAATGTACACAAAGCAACTTTTTTACTATACATAATTAAGTATATACATCAAGTTTATGCACATCGCATGAATATGTACATCCCAAGAACCAAAGTATAACCCAAAATAAAACATAATCCCAATGCATGTGATCTATCTACAAGTGGCATCGATCTTCTATTTTTTCCTTCATATGCATACTTGGTTGAAATAAGAGGAATGAGCTTATAAAGCCCAGTGAGTGCATGAGGGAGTGTGGTGCATCCTATATGTATGTTATAAAGATGGAATTATAAGATAATATAAGGTTATGATTAAGGATAATGATGCATATAAGGAGTAGATATGCATTATATGCAAGACATGTAAAAGATGCAAGATATGCATAGTCATGAGTCATAGTCACTGGATCCCAATCATGCCCAACTTCTCTACTAGCACAACTATAATTGTATCACTAGTGTTCGTAGGGCAAATCTCATCATCATATGCTATCACATCATGTCATGGCACTGTACAATCTTGGGAACCACCGTGATCGACGCCCATTCATACCGAGCACCAGTAATCGACCTCACATACATGCTCTCTTGATGACTCCACCTGGCATGGCAACGGACCTCATTTCACGTTTGTCCTCTCCGACGGGTCAAATTGGTTCCTTTTCGCACATCAACCCTTAATCAAGTTGCACCCACATCTTCTCAACCCGACCTAGTTATTGGGAGTCAAATCCATGATTCACATGTCCAATTGACCTGATGGTGATCATTGGGGTTTAGGGACTTTCAACCCAGTGGATTTATATCTACCCCTACTATTTCCCACTTCCGTTATCGCATCCCTTTTTATGGATAATCCAACTCATCATCAAAGATACACATTTCATTACCATGATCCAATTCATGTTATACGGTATAAGTATGGTACTGTCATCATTAAGTATGCCATAATCATCTATAAATACAAGCAATCATGCGAAGGCATACGGTTCATCATGTGCATGTAATGCCATAAGTCTAAGTTTTGCTTAGCCCTTAGACCAGGAGACTTGCATATAACCATCATGTGTCACTATCAGTTATATTAATTCATAATCATGTGACCCAACTACAAAGAACATTTCTTACGCATGGATGGATGCATTATGGCATACGTGCACATATCATAATTCAATGATGCATGGTTATGATTTTTGTTCAATTACTTAGCATTCTATGTATTTTTACTTAAAGCGTATTTTAAACTTACCTCAGTTAACCTGTAGTCATCCTTATTAGATTTTTAGTGGGCTTAGCCAAGCGCTACATTATATATCAAGTGGGCCTCACAGTAGCGATGTGCAATACATTCGTCAAGATGGAAGCACAGTTGGACTGCGTGGATATACAACCTATGCATCAAGGTGGGCCCCAATAAGTGGGCCCTAGGAAGTTTTCAACAGTGAATGTTCGATCTCACTGTATCATGTGATTAGGACCATATGAGATTTGTATCCATTTCATTTCTAACACCATGCTCCAAATGAGCTGATGTAAAAGGGACGGCTAATATATACAATACATATATCAAGGTGAGGTCTACAGTGGGCCCCATGTTATGCACTGTTTGGATGGCAAATAAACATTGCGTCAGGCCCTAGGACGTCTTCGTGGACGTTTAGTCCCTGCTCTCTCCTGTGATGCGGTCCACTTGAGATTAGGACCTGGTTCATTTCTTAGTGCTCACGTCAGTGGGTGGGGCCCACCACCAGACGCCTTGTAAAAAGGGATGGACGTTGTGGATAGAAACATATACATCACCTCTCTTCTTCTCTTTTCTTCTTCTTCTTTTTTTTTTTTAAAAAAAACTTTTTTTTTTCTATCGTCTCTCTGGTCGAGTTGTATGGTGGCCCTAATAAATTTTCAACGGTAAAAATTCAATCCCACGTGTGGTGCAGCCAGCATGGGCCTTGGATCGGTCTGATTTTCGGGCTCCCTAAAATAATATGGAAATGTGAATGGACAGCCTGGGTTAAGACCAATACATCACAGTGGGCCCACAGAAATTTTTCAGTGGTAGGGATACAATCCCACTGTTTCGAATGGTGTGGTCCGCCTGAATTGGTGCAGTGATGGAATGATGTTGGAAAGCCATATATGAGGTCTTCAAACAGATCATTTTCATTTTTCTCAACGTTGTTTGACACTCGAAATAGAGCTATATCTGTCAAGATAGAGAGAGTTGGGCTCCCACATCATGTGTTCAAAGTTTTCCCAATGATATAAAAGACCAAAATACATTGACATTTGCCCTTCCAATGCTTATCATTTGTGGCAGTCCATTTTAACTAGATTAGATTGAACACACATCTCAATTATAAACCCTTTTCAAACAATTCTTTTTCCCTCTAGGTTTATGGTAATACCTCTGGTTGTAAAATTACTTTGATTTTCATAAACTCATGAAATCCTTTTCTTCTTTTGGGAGCTTGAAGTATTTGGGTGGAAAATAATCAAGAAAATGACCTTCCCCAATTGGGAGTTCACTTGCTGGTGGAAAATATTTTTCAAGGAAGTCGTTTGTGCGGAAGAGTGGGCCCTTAGGATCTGATGGTCTACATGATATGAGACCTCCAAAAAGCCAAGGATGAATGGTCCAGGTCTAGCAGTCCACCTAACCACTACTACTGGAGCACATGGATCCAATCACCCCTCTGATTCTATGATATAGAACCTTATATTACGATTTATGGCTTAGATTGTTTAAGGGACAATTTAGATAGACAATATTATTCTCTCAATTTTCTCTATGTATTCTTGTTGTTTTCTTGATATGATTTTCAAGAGGACTTCTTCCCTAGGGAAGGACTGGGAGTTTGGATGAGACGAGAGATTATCTGTTTTTATCCTTATCTCTGCATCTAAATTTTCATTTAAAGTTGAATTTGTAATTCAATTCGAGATGAAAGGAAGAAAATGGATTAATAAAAAAAGAGTCTAAACCTCATGGAACCCACCACCAGTGATTGCACACAAGTGGGGCCCACGGGCTATGTACAACATTCTTTTCATAGAAAAAGTCATTAAAAAAAAATTCTCAGACCTTCCCATGTCTTCTTTTTTCCTCTTCAAATGCTTTCTTGGAAAATATAAAATATCACTCCTTTATTTTTCAAGATCCCAAACAGGCCTTTAGTTTCTTTCTTCTATTAGTATTGTACAGTTATTACATAGAATGGTTTGATGGATGCTTTGATTGGTAATTTAAACAACAGATGGCTTGGTGGGTGCGTAACTTCATTGCCTTAGCTTTTACTTCAATTTCCTACAATGTTTGAAATGTTGTGGAATATGGTTTGATTCATTTGAATGGTCTAGACTCATAAATATGCATTATTCATTTGAACAATTTCAATTATGATTAGAATGAATACTTGATTCATTGGAATGTTTGAGTGGATATGAATCCTAAGGAGTGATGTGTGACTAAGTGTAACATAACTTTAAAGTTAGTTCTCTTTCCTTGTGTTCTAATTAAATATAGAACTAGAACTACCAAAAAACTAGTAATTCTCCAAGTACCCTGAGCATTCCAAGGGCCCTTGCACATTCAGTACACCTAGTGCCTCAGGAGTTCCAGGGGCCTTAGATGTATTACTATGTTGAAAAGCATTTCTAAAAGAAAAAAAAAAGATTAAGAAGGGGCATTGAGGAGTCAAAAAGAAGTGACCCTCCCAAAAGCACCAACACCACAAAAAAGCTAGCCAACTTGTTGGCTTCTCTCAATGCATGAATAGAAGATGCATCAAATTCTTTTACACCTGTATAACATTAGTAGTGCGTGACAATCTCTGCATTTTAGAATCTTCGTCTGTGGAATTTTGGGAATCACCTTCAATTAAACTAGAAATACAAAGACAACAAAATTTTAAAAAAAATTAAAAATCTCAAATCTGTATCTCAATGCCCTCCTGAAAGATCCAGATTCCATGAAGCTTCCATCAAAATTGAATTTCCAAACACCATTTGTAGTAATATCCTTTTTAATTCAGCCACATTTTTCACCACTCCAATCATGGTAGGCAACACACACCTTATCCACCCAAGTTATTTTTCAAATGGTTAAGTTTCAGATTGAATCCAAGTTATTCCAAATGCATTGTGACATATCCCAATGCATTTTCCCAAGAACAATTGTGACGTATCTTTTCTTTTCTACAACATCCTGTCCTCCTTAGGCGCCTCTCAATCCCAAGGCCAACAGGGAGAAAATGACACAGATTATATTCAAAACCTTCAAAACACAGATTATGTTCCCTTGAAAGAAATGAAGGCAGATTGGCATTCTTGTTTGAATAACAAGGTTGGATTCAAGGTGACATCAATTTGTTTTTGTGCTTCTGCACATTAGAAGAAATCAAGCTACCTCCACTCATTGCCAGTCAAAACTTTGATTTTTATTTATTTATTTATTTTTTCCGGTTTGACAATGATCCAACCTATTACAGTAATTCGAATTCATTTTCAATCAATTACAAGCCGATCATGTTGCTTCCCATTCTTGTCCTAAGCTGGCAGTTGCAAAATTAGTATCATGTAACACAATCCCTTTATGTATTGACTGTGTGCCTCAGTTTTTGAACATTTAAAGTTACAAAATTTTCTTTCCATGGTCAGCCTGCAGAGCTCAAGCATGATAGTGTTGTTATTGCAGCCAGCACTGCACAAATACGTCAAATCTTTTAGACTTAAATTGTCTTCCACTTCTTACTCTTTAAGTCTTAACCCATGATGCGTGATCAGCTTCACTTCAATGCATATTCGGCATTGAGATAACAATTTATTGACTTGAATCCCTTCTTGATCAGGTTAAACCTTGGATTGAGACAATTCTCACTCTAGGTTCCGGCATTGTTACCACATCGTTTTACGAACCAATTCCAGTTTTAGATTTTGTATCTCAGTATCTCAATTTGGGAGGGTGAACAAGGCCATTATTTGATACTGACCGCATTAAGGTATTACTTCAACCCGCATTTGTCATTTTTCTTCTTTTACTTGTAGAATTTTTGGAAAAAATGATTTTTTTATATGGGTTTATTTGATTGCACCAAACATCGTGAAATTCATGACTAATCAGTCTACTGTGTTCCAAATTTTCATCATATTTGGTGCAACCAAACAATATTTTCAATCTAAAGCACTTGAAGAATGGCATGTAGGTTAACCTACAACCGGTTTTAGGTGATCGGTTCTCTTACTTTTTTCCAATTTATCCATTGAAAATGCTATATGTTTTTATGGTAAAATGCATGAAAAAATCATTTGTAGATTAAGAGGACTGATCACTATAGGCAGGCTGCCTACATGGTAAGAGCAATAAAGAGTGTTTCAGCCACTAAGAAACTAGAAAATAATTGTCTCATTACCCCAAAGTGATTTCTTTTTAGATAAAAACACATGAATTGCTCTTGCAATGCTGGCAATTTATAGGTGAATAGCTCTCCCTTGAAAATCGTGGAACAAAATATAAATTTCATTGATGTAACATTTTTCTCTATTTTAGAAACTAGGAGAAATCAATTTTCTTTTCCATGCTCTTTCTAATAAACCAAATAAACTCATTTAAAAATAAGAATTATTAATAGATTTTTATTATTAGGAGAGAACTCTTGATATTTAACTGTTGACCTTTTAATATTTTTATAAGAAATAACTCATAATAACAATTTCGAAAAGGAAATCAAGGAAATTCTAAAAACCATTTCAACATAGCACAGCAACATGGGTTTGACCGAGGGGAATCTCTATGCTACAACTTTATAATTTAGGCTGCTTAGGCAACATGGATTTGAAGTCTGACAAGGTATATATGGTCTCATGTGATTCCAGCTGTGAAATCATAGTGGTCAATCTTAATAACATTTAAGCGAAATAGTACTCTGATATCTATCATTGTAACATTTTCTTTTTAATTTTCAGGTGTTTTCAATAGGTTCATGGACGATCAAAGTAGTTTCAAGGCAAGCTTTTGCAATGATGCGAAGGGGATGTTGAGCTTGTATAAAGCTTCGTACCTTTCTTTAGAATGCGAAACCATCTTGGATGAGGCCAAGGCTTTCACGCATAGACATCCCAAGGGTCTCAAAGAGAACATAGACTCAAACCTTAATAGCCTAGTAGAGCATGCATTGGACATTCCCTTGCATTAGAGGATGCTAAGGTTAGAGGCTAGGTGGTACATTTACACATATGAGAGAATGGAGGATATGAATATTAAAAGTTTTCTAGTTTGTCAATTAGCGTGAATTAAGAGTCTTAGAATCAAGTAAGACCCAAGAAGAACAAAGATTGAAGACTTATAGGTTTGAAGTCATTTAATGCAAGACAAGGTGAGAAAGGTCACAAGACCTCATCAAACCCTATACCAAAACCCACCAAACATAGCATATACCTATCCAATATCATCTAGTAAAACCTATTTTTAAGTATACTAAAAAGCTAGCTAGGTTGATGTATGAGTTAAAAATATCAAACTCTAAAAACAGACATTTTTGATGGCATTGAAGTGCCATCGAACTACCTTCGATGGCATCAAAGGCAGCTCAAGGGGATCAAGCTTAGAGGTCCAATTGTCCAGTAAGAAATCAAGATTAAACTGGATTTTTACAATGGGATCAAAGCCAGTTCAATGGCATCGAACATAACTTCGATGACATCGAAAAAGTGCACCGTTTGTCCAGCAAACAACTAAGTAATATTTGGATTTTTACGATGGCATTGGAAGCCAGTTCAATGGTATTGAACTTATCTTCGATGACATCGAACTTAACCTTGATGAAATCGAAGAAGTGCTCAAACTGCCCAGTAAGAAAATCATATAAATTTCAGATTTTTGCGATGGCATCGTAAATAGACTTCGAATTGTCCAGCAACCTCATTATCAAAATTTGGATTTTTATGATGGCATCGAAGGTCTTCTTCCATGACATCAAAGGCCACCTGATGGCATCGTCAGAAGGTCAGAAATTGTCTAGCAACATTTTGAATACTTCTGCTGATTTTAGCGATGACATCAAAGGAAGCTCGATGACATTGAAGGACACTTCAATGACATCAAAAACCCTTCAATAACATCAAACCTGACAGTTTTCTGTCCGTTTTTTTACCATTGAAAATCTTTTCTATATATTTGTGTGAGGTGTTTCTTAGTAATTTGGTGAGTTGAGAGAGCTTTGTGAGAGTTAATACCCATCTTCTCAAGCTCTCTTTTTATAGAGTTCATCATTCAATCATTGTCTTAAAGGCAATCATTGATATATTCAAAGTTTGGATTGAACAATGAACTCCAGCATTCATTAATGCTCTAGCAACCTCTTTAATTGGCAAATCTGTATGCTAGCAAGCATTGAATGCTCAGCCATGGGGATCCTTAGTAGCTCTTAAAAACTCATCAATACCTAGTTAAGATTCACCAAACCCTTGACCCATCAACTTTAGCATCTACAACGGAGCATCATCATACATAGGGGTGCACATTGAACTGGTAGAACCATGAGACCGGACCGGAACCGACCAAACGGTCCGGTTTGGTCCGGTTTTAGACTGCACCAGTTTCGGTTCCGGTTCCAAAAATCAAAGAACCTATTACATCGGTTCAGTTCTCGATTTGAGGGAATGTAGAACCGAATCGAACCGTGAACCGAACCGTGGATCCGAATCGCGGAACTAAACCGTGGAACCAAACCTGGAACTGAACTAGGAAACCTTTGATTGTTTCCATATTTGATTCATAATTTATGGTTTACAATGCATCATTTGATTGTTTCATAAATGTATTTTTGCACACCTTATATAATATCTAAATCATTCATCAAATGGATCACAACATGAATGGACATGGGCTAGATTATAAAATCAAATATGCAAATGGGCTAGATTATAGAAAGCCCAGAACCGTGGAACCGATTTAGAACCGAACCAGTTTTAACGGTCCGGTTCCGGTTCAGTTCTAGGGTGCTAATGGTCCGGTTTCGATTCCGAATATCCTATACTTGTTAGGAACGGTTCGGTTCCGGCTTCACCCTAGAACCGGACCGAACCGACCCGTGTGCACCCCTAATCATACGGTTGCAGTATAAGGGAGCTGAAGATCATTCATCATCTAATAAGATCTTTATTAAGTGCTTAATAGGGCTCACTCACTTTTAGGTAAGTACCAAGAGTCCATTTGTGTCTGAAAATCATTCTTTGTGTAGGTTCGGGTTTCAGAGTTTGAACTTCCAAACTCGACAAGTCCTTGTGTAGGCCTCCAATGGCAGAGTACGTTTTGTTATCCTTTTGCGGGACTTCTCAAGTTCTTGTGTAGGACTTGATAAGACCTTGTGTAGGCCATCAATAGATGAAAAACGTTTGACCTTATGTAGGTTGTGAAGGTTTATGGTGAACCTTATTTAAAACTATCTGAATAATGAAATCTGACACACTTTAGAAGAGAGTAGTTCAGCCGGGAGTGGAGTAGGTATATAGCTGAACCACTATAGATCTTGTGCACTGTGGTGAATGATTTAATTCATTGTTTGTGATGTTTGGCTGAACACTATACTCTGTTTATTTTCTTTAGCAAACATGTTTGTCAAAATGTATGAATGATGTGTTTCACTAATTAGACTATGTTTATGTACTTCTTCTCACCTAGAATTCTTAACTTGTGCATTTAGAAGTAAGTGTATGTTATTAGTCTATATACATTTTTGAAAAGTCATATTCACTCCATCTAAGACATTAGACATATCTCCAAGCTTCGCTTATAGCGGTAAAGCCACAATTTCAATTGCTATTAGAGTGGGTTCCTCTTGAAGGACTTAAAAGCTTAGAGGGAAATCCTTAGTGAAATTGAAAATATGTCTAAAAATGAGGGAACATTGGTCTCAAGATCACCACTTTTTGATGGATCCAATTATACCAACTGGAAGGCAAGAATGCACATATTTCTTAAATATCTGGATCATACTGTTTGGGACACTGTTGAGAATGGGTGCGTCGCACCCATGGAGCAAATTGTATTAGATGATGGTGTTACCACATTTAGACCCAAACAAAAAGCCTTTTGGACCTACTTTGAAAAGGAAGGGTCCACTTGTGATGCAAAAGCCCAAAAACACTATTTACTATGCGGTTTCATAGGAAGAATTCAAAAGAATATGCATGTGTGAAACATCTAAACTAGCATTGGATTTATTGAAAACTACCCATGAAGGAACCAACATAGTAAAACGCTCTAAGCTTTAGCTCCTAACAACACAATTCAAGAATATCAAAATAGAGGAGCATGAAATGTTTATGAAAATTTACACGAAGCTTAGTGACATTTACAACTCCATGTGGGGGTTGGGAAAGAGTTCTGGTGCCAAGAATTTGTAGAAAAATCTTAAGATCTTACCAGAACACTTCTCCTCAAAAGTCACAACAATTTAGGAATGTAGAAACATTGATGACATGAAAGTAGAAGAACTATTAGGTTCCCTACAAATATATGAACTACATTTCTAAACCCCTATAAAATCCAAACACACTATCCTCGAAACCGCTAAAAGATATGAATCTAAGGAGGATAGTAATGAAAATGAAGATGATGAGGAGATGACCTTATTGGCCAGAAGGTTCAAGAAGTTGTTCAACAAGAACCAAGGGAAAACTTTCTACAAAAAGGGGAAGAACCTTGACCAGAAATGCCATATAGGTAAATTACCCAATAGGTTAAAAGAGCCCCAATGTTATAATTTTAGAAGTTATGGTCATCTTTCTACTGAATGCCCCTTAAAAAACAAATCAAAAGGAAAGGCAATGGCTGCCACATGGGATGATACGGAAGACTTAAATTTAGATTCCGAAGAGTCTAGAAGTGATATAGACCAAGGCTCCTTGAGAATACTCATGGCCTCCACCACCTTAGCCATCCCAGATAAGAGGGACCTTGAGAAGAAAGATGAACAAGAAGTAGAAAAAGCCTCCTCTGAAGAGAAGGGAAAGACGAGAACACCAACTTACAAATTGCTTATGACCAACTATATTCTAACATCTTGAGAGTTCTTAAGAAGCCTCATCAGGGTGATGCTAAGAACAAACGGTTGAGCATGGAATTGAAAGAAGCCAAAGCTGAAAATAACCGGTTGGATGGTGATTTAGAAGATTACATCATAAATAACTCCAACCTAACTGGTGAACTTGACAATTGTGAAACTGACTTGGCTGACCAAATTAAAACTAATGAATATCTAAAATCAGAACTTATCAAAATGAGAACTATAAATCAGAATCTAAAACTAGATTTAGAGAAATCCAAATTATGGTGGGCCTTGTGAAGTTTTGTCTAGTTTGTGCAATCTTAGAAGTTTTCAGCGGTAACTGTTTTTTGCAAGGTCCCTTCATCGAGATCTTTGTGACCCTATGAACAGGTTGGATGGTTGTGCACTTTACGATAGGGCCCATGATCGGTGGGTCCCACAAAGGTTGTGGATCATGTTAATATTCACGTTCTCTCTATCATCCAAACCGTCAGATGATCCGAACAGTTATTGATCTCCGCTGCAGGGTCCACTACCTTTGGATCCCTTACCTACATCAAAGATGAGAAACATCAAGAGAATTCCAACAAAAGAAAAGTGAGAGGGGGGTGTGCACTCACCTTGGTGAAAGGCTTAGATCTCCTTGGATTGGCTAGGGTTTCTTGATGGATGACATTGATGTATGGCCCACCTCCTCTCTCTCTCTCTCTCTCTCTCTCTCTCTCTCTCTCTCTCTCTCAACTAGGAAATGGGTTTACATGGGCTACAATTTGGGCACTAATGTGCCTAAAATTTGGTAAAGGGAAGGCTATTTACAAACGAAAAATTGATTAGGATGAGATTTTTAGATTAAGACTTAGGTGGAAGCTTATTGTTTCAAGGTTGATTTGTCCCTCCAAATAAATGTTTAAGGGTGTTAATCACACCCTAACTGGGCTAAAATTTCTTTTCTAAAAAATTGGGAGGACAAAATACTTGGCCTCCCTTAAATCTAGGAAAAGATAGTTAACTTCTCCGCATGCACTTAATTAGCCTTAATTTAATATTTATTTTGTGTTGATTAAGCACACTTATAAGGCCTTAATGGTACTTAGATTAGGCCTATTTGTTTTTGAAAAAGGTGTGTTGTCAAGTTCCCCTTATTTTAAGGGTTTTGTTGACTATTGGTTTCTACCACTTTAGTAAGCTAAATAATGACATTTTTACACCATCTAATTATGAATTAGAGCTCTTAAGTATGATTTATTAAGGCTTAACCATTTTTAGAAACAATGAGGTGGCATTCTCTCCTAATTTTAAGGAAAACCTTTGATTTTTTATGGAAAAGTTGCCCTTACCATTATTAAGGGCTAATAATGATAGGTTAACCTAACTTAATGCCATATTATTACACCATCAGGACTTGATTAGTGGACATTATTAATATGAAATTATATCACTATTAAAGGGTTTTTAAGGCTCCTTGCGCACATATACACCGATTATTCTTCTCGTGATAGTTCAGGCTCAGCTGCACGCATCAACGCGTGAAGGGTGTCATTGGATTCGTAACGACGACACGGTCAAGTTATCAGGATTCCGTTCTCTTGTGTGCGGACTTATATGCTCAATTTGAATCATGTTAGAAACATCAGATGTCACGCAGAAGGTACCGGAGGTAAGCCGTTCAGGTGAGCTCGAGTCACATGTATTATAACCAATGTGGACCCCAAGTGAAAGATGATCCATATTAAAGGCGGGCTTGCATGATGGACAACCCACATCAAAGGTGGGGCCCATACAATGGACACTCCATATCAAAGGTGGGCTCCACATGATGGGCAAGGGACATTAAACGTAGGCCCCATATGATGGAGAATTAAATTTTATTGTGGGGCCCCATTGTAGAGACCCCACAATAACAGTTATGCAGAGACCCTTTCAGGGTAAAATGGTTATGTATGGACTGTTTCTGGGTGAAACGGTCATGGATGGTCAATTTAGGGGTGATAACGACCCAACATAGTTCGTTTCTAGGTGTACCCCTACAACTTCAGTATCAACGTTAATCAAAATCGTCCATACAGCTCAACACTCGTTATTCGTCCTTACAAGTTAGATAGGGTATAACATAGGGCAAGCCTCAAAGATTCTCATCAGGTCAGATCAATCGTCACCGAAGCATACAAAAGGTAGGACAAAAGAAGAGTACCATCCCTAAGAATACCCATGGAGCACCAGACCCAACAACCTATTTCAAAAAGTTTATTTACCCAAAAATGAACCAGTAAGGTCCATTTCCATATGGCATTTTTGAGTAAAAATGGCTCATGCCCTACCATTTCTAGGTATCAACTACGTACGGTCTAATCAGAGCACTTTGCCCTCTTTATGCCCTGCTTTGATTCGCAATGGGTAGAATTATTTGCCTGAAATTGGCCCCCGAAGGGCAGGTTTTAAGATCCCCTATGCCTATTTAAGGAGTTCCCTATGAACGAAACAAAAAGATGAGGGATGGAGAGGAGAAACTCATAGAGGATTGAGGATGTGGAAGAATCCAGTTGACACTATAGAATCTCGAAGTCAGTTCCAATCGAGGCATAATTTGTAAGACCCGTACCCCGATTAATCAGCCGTATGCTTCAATTTCAATGCCCGCATGTCTCAGGTAGAGCAGATCGGTGAGTTTTGGTCACGACCTTATTTTCGTACCGCAATAACCAAAGACTTATCCCCTTAGTGACCGCGCGGGTGCTGCGATTCCAATGCCTTCCCTATGTAAAAGATGCTTATGTGGGCATAAATTAAGGTGCGTCGTGCTACATACATATGGCATGGGGCCCACCTAGAGAATATAGCAAGGAATCTCTAAAAGTAATATTTCTGAAACCCTAAATTACACTCACACCCTCACCCATGCCCTCACAACCACCCCTTGCCTATTGACAAAAAAGCCCTTACCAAAGTACCCTACAATCCCTACCTATGCCCAAAATGCCCCTACTCACAGTACTCTCTCCCCATTAGTCAACACAACCCATCCACCTCTCCCCTCAAAGGCATGAAAGCCCATGCCCTTGCCCATGATAGCCCATGATAAGCCGCTCTCCTCTTTCTTTCCCTCTCCCCATTCTACCCCTCCACCTTTTCATAACTCACTCTTTATCCAAAAATTTCAACACAAAGCCCCAAACCTCTCTCATTTCCACCATTTTTCTTAGCAAGAGAGAGTGGGAAGAAAAGAGCCTAGAGAAAAAGAAAATGAGATTGGAGATATTAGAGGGAGAGATTAGGGAAAAATTAAGAGAGAGAGAAAGGAAGAAAAATTAATAAAGATAGAGAGAGTTTGGAGGTTATTTGAAAGATCAAGAGAGAGATTAAGAGACATTAGAGCTTGAGGGAGGGTTAGTGGAGTTTAGGGGGGGAGCATCATCATCTGAGTTGTCCAATTGATGATCCGGGCCAATCCGATCATCTATCATTATCGTGAGTGCAAAGGAGGATGAAATTCTCCTTTTCTTTGTGTTATTTTATTTTTTGGTGGGCCCACAAGGGTGGGACCCAACTTGATGTATGTATAGATAGTTATGGAGGGCCCCATAATGGCGGGGGCCCACCTGATCTCCGAGATCTCCTTTTCCCTCAATCTATTTTCTTTTTCCCTTTCATCTTTTAAATTTGTGGGTTTTGTGGGGCCCACAAGTGGGCCACACCATTGGACAGCATGGGCCACCTTGTGTGACCCACCATGATATTTATTTCCATAGGTTCACACAGATTTGAATGGTGGAAAAATACAAAGATCAGTTTAATCCAAAAAAATTTGGGCCCACCTCAAGATGGCCAAATTGATGGACAAGTTAGATTGTCCACATATGGACCCCATAAAGATGAAGGAAAAATTAAAATAAAAAAGGGAGGGTAGTACTCCAGACACTGGACTGGGTGTGAGGAGTGGGGGGCCCACTCATGGGTCCCACCAAGATGTATATGTTTCATCCACGCTGTCCATCCATTTTTCCACCTTATTGTAGGCCATGGGTGAAAAAATGAAGCTGATCCAAATTAAGGGTGTGTCACACCATAGAAAATAGTGGCGACAATGACACCTACTTTGGAAACCTTCCAAGGCCCACTGTGACGCTTATATGCATCAAAACATGTCTAAGATAGGGTTCATTGGGCCCGCCATGAACTGGAGAACCTGATAGACAGAGTGGATCGTCCTCATGTGGGCCCCACTTAATGAAAAAAAAAAAGAATAAAAAAGGGAGGTGGATTTCCTGCGAAAGCCTTTCCCAAGAAGTTCCTGTGTTGGAATGCTAGGTGGGGTCCACCATGATGTTTGTGAGAAACCAACACCGTCCATCCGTTTTGAGAGCTCATTTTAGGTCATGCGACAAAAATGAAATGGATCCAAAACTCAAGTGGACTATGCTAGAGGGAAAATCAGGGAAAGAGTTTCCTGCCGTTGAAACCTTCCTGGGATCTGCCTTAATGTTTATACGCCATTCAGCCCGTTTATAGGGTCATTCCCACTGGGATGAAGTGAAAACACTAAAAACATAGCCTCATATGAAACTCTGTGGCCATACGAATCTTTCAAATGGTGGTCACTGAATACCCATTATTTCCTCTCGTAAGGCCTACTTGAAGTATTGGATCCACCTCATTTTTGGTCGCATGACCTAAAATGATCTCACACTATCGTGGCCATCTGTTTCATTCCTCCAAAATATATATTTCTTTTTATATCACTTTTTTTTTTTTAATTCACACACTCACACTCTAGTAGGATTTCACCACAATGAGTACTTGAACCATGACCTTGTATTGAAACTCTTGTGAGCCTACCACCCAGTAGGGGTGTACACGAACCGAGCTAGCTCAGTTATCTCGCTCAACTCGACTCGAAAAGGCTCGATTCGACTCGGTTTGAAGCTAAGTTCGTGCCGAGTCAAGTTGATTTTTTAAGCTTGAAAATGAGTTCGAGCCGAGTTCAAGCTGGCCCCTACTCGACTCAACTCGGATCGAACCCAGCTCGAATCGAACTCAGATCGAACTAGTTCAGTGACTCGGCTACTTTGATAATGATGTTGCTCACTAAGTGTTTGATGAAATGATTCAAAGAAGTGTGGCTGGTGGCAAGGAAGGTATGTATATGAAACCAACACCCTTTTTTCTTGATTTTTATGTTGCTTAGAAGGTGTTTGATACAATACCTGTAAAACCATTACTGTTATCTCAAATACATTGAGATTTTGAAGGTGTAGTCCAAGTGTTTGTGAAAATGCCTCAATGGCAAACTCGGCTCGATCTTGGCTCGATTACTGACCAAATCAAGTCGAGCTGGCCAATCAGGCTCAAGGACCAAGCCGAGCCGAGTTCAAGCTGAGGTCAGCTAGTGGTCAAGCCGAGTCGAGCTGAGGCCAGCTCAACTTGGTTCGACTCGATGTACACCCCTACCACCCAGGCAAAAGTAAGTACATTGGTCACTTGATGAATGATGGATTAGGACCATTCAAGTAGAAAAGTCAGGATTTAATCTTTTTTCTTGTTGCACCGAGTCGAGGCAGGGCCAACCAATTTTCTTAGACTCGGGCCTTAGTTCTTAATTGTTAGTCTAGACCTAGGACTTGAGACCTGGTCCATTGCTACCTTTACATAGGGTACCATAAGTTGCGGACAGCAAGAACAGAAGTGGATTGTATAAAATAAATATACGAGTGGCTGCCCAAAGGGCTTATACAAACCAATGTCCCAATACTAATAAATATATAAATGAACAATTTAACACGTGAAACAAAATAAATGTAGCTAAACTTAGGCTGCAAGATCGCGCAACTTCTCTTAGCAAATGCAGCCATACATCCCTTATAATTGTACCCTACTCCTTATCAATTTGGACATGAATATCATTTAAACCACCTACACTACCTGTACGGTTATATATTCGATGAATGAGTAACCAGCTCAGTGTGAATTCCCCTCAAGATTTCACACCACTGCATTAGTTAAGTATAGTTAAACAAGAAATCATACAAAACAATCCAAATGCAATCTTATTAAGTGCATGGATGCGTAGATGCAAATCAACTAGAGATGATCATCCAGTTGGCTTTTGGGTAAAACCCATGCATGTGGCCAGCCACAAGCAAAAGTACATCTCGTATGTGCGTAGTGACCAAGCTCAACAAAAGTGGGTCGATAGTTGATGATATGGGAGCTAGCGAAATGATACCACGCTAAGGGCATGTGTTAAAATATCTAGAATTAGCCATCCATCATCGTTCGTATGCTATGAATGCATGATTAACCCAACCGTTATTATTCCGATTGCAACAAGCCAATTTAAGAAAGCTCAAAGATCATTATGGGGGGCTCATTACCCAGCATAGGCCGACAGCTGGGCACAGTATCCGATACCACCATCATCAGCTCATGAGACTCCAATAATAAGATGTTTAATGGGAACCTCCTCAATTAATGGCCAATCATAATTTAGCAAGTGGAACTTACCATCGCATAATTATAAAAAAAAAAAAATCATTAAGCCACTAAAGGCAAAATATTAAGTCGAAGCCACATAGGGCAAATATCAAATCGAAGCCATATAGGGCAAATATCAAATCGAAGCCGCATAGGGCAAATATCAAATCGAAGCCGCATAGGGCAAATATCAAATCGATGCAATAAAAAAAGATCATCCCCAAAAGCGATGTAAGCAAAAAATTCATGGATGGTAAGCCCACATCAATATTCCATTTAACCCATCATTTAAGTAGCCACTAACTCGAGGGTCCATTATAATCACAATCAATCAAGTTACATTCCAAGTCTCGATTTACATATAAAAATGGGGTTCTCCACTGATAGATGTAGTAATACAAGTTCCACAAGTAGTCCATAAGTGATCCACAATCGTGAGAAGATATACAAGTACAACATATAGATGTTCATATAAGATAAATCTGAGCATATAATTTGACAATTAGATCCAATAACTAACACAAGTAATTATGAATTAGAGATATCAGTTATCAGTTAAAATGAAAACTATCGCTTAAGCTAACAGGAAAGTGGAAAGCTCAAGGGGAAGAAATCATCACCTTATGAGTTGAATCGCCTATAACATCGCTAGGCAGTGAGTGCACCCTCATGATCAAATCCTATAATGGCTCGAACTCTACTCGACTCTGCTTCGAATGTGATCAACTCAACCCAAGTTAGTAACTCTTAGCCGTAGTGTTTGTTTTGGATAAATTTAGGTCCTACTTGATAGGGTCCAAGATCATTATTTATGTCAACCATGTGACACTGAAGTACCTTCTTTGTAAGAAGGATGCTAAGCCTATATGTTAAGATAGATCCTTTTATCCAAGAATTTGACATTGAAATACGATATAATAAAGGAGCAGAGAATGTTGTGGCTGACCATCTCTCTAGGCTGGTCATATCGGATTCCATTGAGATGATGCACATTAATGACATGTTCCCTAATGAACAACTCCTTAAAGTCTCACAATTACCTTGGTATGTTAACATTGCTAATTATATTGCCATAGGTATCATGCCCACCTATTGGACTGCACAAGATAAGAAGTTTTTCACCGAGGTGCTCAAGTTTATCTAGGATGATCCATACTTGTTTAAATATTGTCCACATCAATTCATTAGGAGATGTGTTCCTGAAAATGAATATAATAGTGTCATCTCCTTTCGTCATTCTCACGCTTGTGGCAACCACTTCCTGGCTAAGAAAACCATAATGAAAATTCTGCAGTGTGGCTTTTACTGGCCCACTATGTTCAAAGACACACGAATTTTGTAAAGTGTGTAAGTGTTGTCAAAAATTGGGAGGATTGTCCCATATGAATATGATGCCATTGCACCCCATTCTTACCATTGAAGCATTGGATTGTCGGGGCATTGATTTCATAGGGCCATTCCCCCAATCCTATGAAAATATCTATATCTTGATTGCGGTAGATTATATCTCCAAATGGGTTGAGGCAATTATGTGCCAAAATAATGATCATCGCATGGTTATTAAGTTCTTAAAATAAAACATCTTATCCTAGTTCGGAATTGCTCGAGTCTTCATAAGTGATGGAGGATCTCACTTTTATAATAGGTCATTCGAAGTTTTGATAAAGAAATATGGCGTTTCACATAAATTGAGCACCCCCTATCATCCTTAAACAAGCGGCCAAGCAACAATTTCAAATAGGAAAATTAAAGAAATTCTTGAGAAAATGATTAACCCAAATCATAAGGATTGGTCACTTCGATTGACCGATGCGTTGTGAGCTAACCGTATTGCATACAAAACCCTTATTGGAATGTCTCCCTTTATACTTGTCTATGGGAAAACTTGTCACTTGCCCATTGAATTGGAGCATAAGGCATATTGGTTGATAAAGAATTTTAATTTTAATCTTGACAATGCTGGCTCACTATGCAAATTATTATTGAATGAACAAGAAGAAATTTGGACTGATGCGTATGAGAATTCAAGAATTCATAAGGACAAGATGAAGATGTTCCATGATAGGAACATTCTTTGTAAATCTTTTGAGCTAAACCAAAAGGCCCTCTTGTATAATTTTAGATATCACCTTTTTTTTTTCGAAACATGGAGATCGCGTTGGACCGGACCCTTCAAAGTGAAAACAGTCTATCCTTATGGGGCCGTCGAGATTGAAAACCCAATGAATGATAACATTTTAAAAGTGAACGGTCATCGTCTCAAACCATTTATTGAGAATTTTAATTCAGAGGTTATGTCCATTCCTCTGATTGATCCTATCTATCAGGATTAACGTTCTAGTCTGAAGGAGGTCCGCTCATTTACTACTTTCGTAGGATTAGGATTGCTTTAGTTTAGTTTTATTTTGTTTATTTAGTACTAATCCCTTTGTAATGAAGAATACTTCATACTATCTGATTTATCTTCCTCAGGTATTATCCTTCTTACTCACTTCTCTTTTATTTTTGTTGTCTTATGTTTACTTTATTGCATACTTTACATTGAAGTCAATGTAGATTTTAAGTTGGGGGTTAGATTAGGCAAACTAATCAATATTTTCTTAGTTGATTGAGTAAAAATTTTTAAAATTTTCAGTTTCAAAAATCTTTTTGAAGATAATTATGCTGAAAATCTAAATATATTATGAGTATTAGGAGAAGATATAGAATGCTTTTTGAAAATCTGAGTTTAGTTAAAATAGTAGACTTTTGAGTAAGTTCTTTTAATAAATTGATTAATAGAAACTTTAAACATCAATTGAGCCTAGTTCACAATTCACAGCTAACTTACATTCTGTAAAGATAACTTGAACTCTTAAGTTTAATTTAATGATTACTTAAAAGCGATTAGGAACCAAGTTTGGAGATCCTTATCTACCTTAAAGTGTGAAAAGAAGAAGAAAACCACCTAGAAAATAGTTGAAAATGGCTATATATATTTATATATTTTAATGAAAAATCAATGGAAAATAAGAAAAAGAAGAATAACTATTGAAAAAGACATTAATGAAAAATTGAAAGCTGGAATAATAAGTGAAAAGGAAATAGGTTCAGAATCAGTAACTTATATTGATTTGTCTACTTTGAAGTTAATGATTATGGTTAAAAATATGGAAAAAAGGTTCACTTATATGGAATATAAGTTGGAAGCTACTGAGCACATTAAGAACTTGATGTTTGAATGCATTTTTTTAGGCAATTAATGAAAAAGAACTTGGTTTGAAAAGATCACTACTGACATTGAACTCTATATTGATAAAATTCTATCTTTATATCTTTGAATTCTACTCACATATATAGGATTGCACATGTTACTATTTTCTGAAAAAGGTTTGAAATTGAATGCTTGAAACATTGATTCTTCACATGTTTTACTTGGGACTAGTAAAATGCTGGTTAGGGGGTGTGTTGAGAGTGAAATATTTTATATTTCTCCCTTATTATGCAAAGGTTTTATAAACAAAAATGTGATTAATCAATCTAATTACACATGTATTTTACTGTGAGGTGGTTTTGAGAGCTAAGGATAAAAGGACGCTTAAAGCATGGATTTAATGCTCAAAGGATTACCAAAGTGAGGATTGGATCTATGGAGGTCAGGAGTCTAAGATCCAAGAAAACCAAGTGAAGAAGGAAAAAAACTGAAGTTATAAAATGAACAAAATCGAAAGTGCTAAAAACGATAGTTCGATGCCATCAGTGACACCTTCGATGCCATCAAAGTAAGTTCTCGATGACATCGAAGCCACTTCAATCCCATCGCAAAAATCAGAAAAATCTAAATTTCTTACTAGACATATTAGAGCATTATTCGATGTCATCGAAGCCAGTTCGATCCTATCGAATGAGGCTAGATGACATCAGAAAAATACATAATTTCAAAAGTTTGTTACTGGACAGTTTCACAATTTCACTTAAACTCTTCGATGGGACTTCGATGCCATCGAAGCTGCGATAGTTGCGTAAATTTAAGGTGGTTTTGAAGTCGGTGCGAATCAAGCCTATATTAAAGAGATGTTTTAAGAGTTTTTAGGTACGAATTAGGGTAGAAAGAGTAGAGCGAGGAGTTGTAGAGCTTCAAGGAGTCCTCTCTCCTCTTCAATTCTTCGATTCTAGTTAGTTTTTATATTTTTCTTTAAGAGTTCTAGTTCAATCAGGTCTATGGTTGGCTATACTCTTAGTTAGAGCTAAGAGGTGAAGCTTGTAGTTTGTTCAATATTTATTTTACTTTGATTCAAGTTATTTTGGTTTATATGTTTAACAATTCTTTGATTCAGGTTTAAGTAAAGAAGTAATTCCAGCTTATTTTGATCCATTATCGACTCCAGGCACATTGGATGCTTATGAAGATTATGATTGTTTTCTTACTTAAATTATAAGGGTTTGATCTGTAGAATTCATTGATCTATCATTGACTCTGAGCATGATAAATGCTTTGAATATACTATTATCAAGTCATTGATGCTTTATGAGGGAACCAATTCAATGAAGTTCAAATATATTTTGAAGTATATAAGTGATGTTTCAACCGGTCTATCATCCAACTGGATAGATTAGGACTTTGATTCCAACTGAGTTATAATTGATTGAATCAAGTAGAATAGCATTAAGATGGCTATAAGTGGAGCCTTAGTACTCTAGTACTTTATCTCTGATAGTTTAACTTCACAATTACTCTCTTCAACAATTAAGTGTTTAGTTTAAGTTCTAGTTCTAATTCTAACATATTCTAGAAATTGCACAAATAGCAAGTCCATGTGTGTACGACCTTGGTCTTACCGAGTTATTACTACTTCGCAACCCTGCACTTAGGGTTGTCCGAACAAGTTTTTGGCGTCGTCCGAACAAATTTTTGGTGCCGTTGCCGAGGACTTTAGTTGTGTTTTCTGAATTATATTAGTAGTAAAACTAGGTTAGGATTAGGTTTATGTTTTTTTGTGTTTTCTATATTAGTTTTCTCTGAATTATTAGATACTAACATTATTTGTTTCTGTTTTGTAAACTCTAACATAGAATCTTCAATCCAGTAATATCCTTCCAACTCTTCTCTTTTTCAGATTTCTTATTTTTCGTTTATAGGTTTTTAGTTTAGACTTAGGGATTAAGAGTGTTTCATGCCCAAGTGGGTATGTGACAACACTCTACATCTCTTAAGTGAAGGAGGATTAGTCAACGGTTTGCCTATCCATCACCAGATTAGAAACGCCTTGAGATCCTCCGAGTTAGCAAAAACATGGCTACAAATCAACCGCATCATCCCACTGATGAACAACAAGATGAGAATGAAGTATATAATGTTCCTTCACCTAGAACACTGCGTGATTACTTACAACTACCGAGGGCGAGTACACCTTCTTGCATAGTGTTTACACACAATGCAAGAAATGTGGATTTTAAGCCGGGAGTGATCCAATTACTCCCGAAGTTTAATGGACTCGATTATGAGAGTTCATATTTACACCTTAAGGAATTTGATGAGATCATAACAACTCTACACTTTCAAAACGTGTTCGATGACACCTTAGACTAAAATTATTCTCTTTCTCTTTAAAGCAAAAAAGTCAAGTCATGGCTTCACTCTTTGATATTAAGATCAATAGGGACATGGGCTAAGATGACCCGTGAGTTCATTAAAAAGCTCTTCCCAGTTCATAAAACCAATACCCTGAGGAAGGCAATCATAAATTATTCTCATAAAGAGGAAGAGACCTTCCAATGTTGAGAGAGATTCAAGAATTTTCTGAACTCTTGCCCACATCATGACTACGAAATTTGGTGGGTCATAATGTTATTTATTTTTATTTTTTGTTATGAAGGACTGACTTCGCCCATACGCCAATTCGTAGATACGATGTGTAATGGGGAGTTCATGAACAAGGAAGCCGATGACGCGTGGGATTATTTTAATATGCTTGTTGGAAATGCGCAGTCATGGGATACCTCCTCAAAAGCCACAACTTCTAAGCCAACTGATCAGTCTTAGAGAGAAAGGAGGGACGTACATCTTATGAGGATGATATGAATGCTATAGTGGTTAATCTCACAAGGAAAATCGAGGCCATGGAACTAAAGAAAGTAGAGACAGTCAAATCCAACGAGACCATTGAGGTTGTTTGTGGTATTTGTGCTAGTAACATATACTTGACACAGGAGTGTCCTACAATTTCTGCATTACAAGAGTTGTTACATGAGTAATCTAATGCCAGAACAACTATCAAAGGCCATTCAATGGCGTCATCTGAAACACGTATAATTCTTGTTGGCGGAACCACCCAAACCTCAATTGGAGGAATGACCAAATAGCTAATCCTCAAGGGCCTCTTCCTCTACTTATCATTTAGAGAATACCCCAAGAGGATCCATTTCAAAAACATATGCAAAATCAAGAGCTATTCAGTCATAATACGTTACAAATATTCCAGGACCTTAATAAGTCCATTCAAAGATTGGAGTCACATATAGTTAGCGACAAATGAGTTTTTCTAGTCTAACCTCTACCTAACCCGAAACCACAATACAAGATAAGTGACCTAAGCTCTTCGAATCAGCATGTGAAAAAGCTAAATCCATCACCACTCTTAGAAGTGGAAAAACAATTGACAAGATACCGACGAGGGGTGAGAAGCCCAAGGACTCGGATGAATCTAAAAAAAAAATGATGGACTTAGCAATGCTCCACATGGGAAGGAAACAGAAAAATAATATAAGCCGGTTGCCCTGTTCCCACAAAGGTTGATTTCATCAGAACCCTTGTCTAACAGTCAGGATATCTTAGAGGTTCTTAAATAGGTGAAAATAGATCAATATTCCTCTTTTGGATGCCATAAAACAAATACCCTCACATGATGTGTAATGGGGAGTTCTAGGTTAAGGATTACATTGGTCTGCAAAAATAACTTGTTTCAAGTTCATGTATAAAACCCTATAAGTTAAAATAAGTGACTAAAGAGATTGAAAAAATAGGCTTACGTCTTCACTCTCTAATATGTCATATATTGTGTTAAACCTCCAACCCTTTTAGCCTCGATATTTGTAACACCCCTTACTTTTCTATACTCAGGTGTTACTCGATAATTAAATTTATGGAACCACTCATCTTCATTCTAGCTTAAATCTGACAGTTAGAAGTAATCCTCATTTATGGACCAATCCATCCATTCGTTAATTTTCAAGTTGGACCATCAAATTATTGGGTCCACCATTTATCAGGACCTAAAACATCAAATCCATCGTCTTTCGAGTGCACAACCCTTGAGTTACCAATCCACCACCTGATCATCACCATGAGACCAGCCGATCATTAAATCTATGGTGGGATTCCAATCCATCAATTCTTAAAGACCTGAGAGCCCATGTGGGTCATAAATGGAATGATCTGACGCATGATTCCCCTAGTTTGAATATCGAACAATAAAATCAACCGTTAAAATTGCCTAATGTTGACCTTTTGGAAGACCCTGATATCACGATATCAGGATATCTCAAAATCAAGACAAAATGGCCAAATTCACAACTCATTAAACACACAACCCTCAAGCTATCAATCCACCACTTAATCGTCACTATCAGACATTCAATCATGGAGATTACTGTTGATTTCCATGTAAGCAGTCCCTAGAGTCATTATACCTTTAAGGTTTAAAATTGGAATTTATCTGACCGTTGGTTCAATAGAGATCATAAAACGAAGTTAAAATCTTATAGTATGGCCCATCTAAGCTGCAAATCTGCCTCACTTTTATCCTAACACCTGAAATAATTTATTAAAACATATAGACGAAGTGGATTGATCAAATACATCCCAGTGGACCCCAAGTGAATTGTGTACACAAGGTACACGTTTACACGCAGTACACCGAAACCGTCAGCACGGTTTGACCGTGCTGACCCGAAAAATCTAAAAGAAGAGAGATTTTTCTCTCTTTTCCCGCCAGTAACGATGTTTGAAAAACACCGTCTGTGTGTTGCATGAGGCCCACCATCATGGGTCATTACAATGATCCGAACCGTCCATCATGTTTGGGACGTGACCTCGACCAAAACCTAGGTATTCCATACGGAGATATGTACGCGTGTGGGCACGAATCCTAACACATTTTGACGCTGTGAAGTCATTTTTCCAAAAACGGAAAAGCAGCTTCTGTTTCTCTCTCCTTAGCAGGCATCCGCACGCACTCTTCCCTTTCCATCTCAGCCATCCACTGCAACGCATCTCCTCCTTACAATCCAAACCGATTCTAAAGCTTTCACCACAAGGAGAAAACCGCTGCAGCACCAAATCGTGCTAACCATCCGGATTTTCGTCCTGAATGTTCAAATGATGGGTCCCACACTGATCACTCGACCCATCCGATCCATCCAAAAGCTATGGATCAGAGGATGAGGCCATCGATCTGAAACCACCATGATCAGACCCATCTTCTCCGTCCGCCCGAAAACACCCACCATCTACAGTGGGCCCCATCTCTTGATCAGATCCATCCAACTGATGGACCATGGTGCTAGAAGTACATCCATAATCTCCTATTACAATCATGCAATCAAACCCGAACTTACCATCAAAAAAATTCCCGCGTTTAGATCCACTAGTGCGTAAGTAATCCAGCGATTAGTTACGCCCGAACTGTCCAGAATGGGAATAAGGATAGCCTATTAAAGGCCGCTCTTTTAGGGCAACCTTTCCAAAAAGAAAGGAAAACAGAAAAGAGAAGGAAAAGCACCGTTCCTACCTCCCACGCTAGCTGACTCAAACCGAGTCGCGAGTCAGTCCAAGTCTGTACGAGCCTGGGCGATTTTTATTGAGTCTAGCTGCTGGACATCGGCTGCGGAAAGAAAGAAGAAAGAAGGAAAAGATGGATGAAGGAGAAAGAAGATAGAAGAAGAAGGGAAAGAGAGAGAAAACGGAAGTGTTGCTGCCTTCTCGTCTGAGTCAAAGTCATTGCTGTCGTGCCGCACCAAGGCTGAGCCGAGTTCGGTCCAAGATGGGTGCAGATCCAGCTTGAGTTCGGATCTCACAGAGAGTCAAAAGAAAGAGAGAGAGAGAGAGAGAGAGAGAGAGAGAGAGAGAGAGAGAGAGAGAGAGAGAGATCAGGCCCGAGTAGAGAGAGAGAGAGAGAGAGAGAGAGAGATCAGGCCCGAGTCATCTTCCAAGCTACCGGATCTGGTCAGGTTCCTCCAAGTCGATCAATCCCAATCGGAGTTGAGTTGCAGGTCTAGTCACGAGAGAGTTAGGAGCTGAGTTTGATTACTATCAAGTCAGGCTCAAACCATCAAGAGGATATAAATTCACTAAGTTGTGGTGGGTTTTGTTCATTTTGCTCGGCTTTGACTCGCTACTGACTGAGTCAGTCTCACTGTCGAGTCGCGATCTCATTGGGATCTAGTCGAGAGCTGAGTCAAGGCCCATTGTCACGCCCCAAACCCAAAAATCGGATTCACAGGAATCCCGATCGTCGAATCCGGTGCCGACAGCCTCCGTAGTACCCCATTTTCGGTTCCTAGCGTCCATATGCTAGATTTCGATTTTGGGATCCTACAAGGAGGATTTTTTTTTATACATTTAACTCATAATAAGCATAACCATAAGATTACTCAATTCACAAAGGCAACATCATCATCACATATCCACTAATATAATCATTTCAGTACAATGCTAAAAAGGAAATACATAAATCGAAAATCAAGCTCCAGAAGACCATTGTACGCTCCAAGCTCAACACTGCTGCAACCTAACATCACCAGCACGCATCTATCGTGCATAAGCTTATAGAAAGCTTAGAGGGTGGTATAAGTGTGGCACAAGGTAAGTGCCAAGTATTCGATATAATGCCATAGTCATACAATACCGAAAACATTAGTAATCCATAAATCGTACAATGTTGAAATATGCAGAAATACTGACAAGATCATAAATTATCAGAGTAAACAGAAATACTAACAAGATCAAAAATTATCAGAGTAAACAGAAATACTAACAAGATCAGGAATTATCAGAGTAAACAGAAATACTGACAAGATCATGAATTATCAGAGTAAGCAGAAATACTAACAAGATCAAGAATTATCAGAGTACACAGAAATAGCGTCAGCCGTACCTATACCATATAAATGCAGAAACACAATAACCCAAATTGTCATATGCCGCAGATATAATGTCATATGCGGTGCGAATGGAATGGCGCTAGAGTGTGAAGTCAGGATGATAGTACGTAGTATCACAGGCTATGAGGCCCATCACAAAGGACTTCTATCCAAACCAGTCTCATACCTAAATTTGGATAGTTAGACTCGATGTGGTAAACTCTTGATCTCAGGTTAGTCGCGTGCCCCAACCGAAATCATGGACATTGTAAAGGTACACGTAACAAATAGTTGCGCACCATCAGCCCGAGTGGATAGTGAATGAATGAATGAATGAGTATGCAACTCCTGATCAATAAGTCCACATATCAGTACAGTTCCTCTCTGGGATTATCACCGGGGTTTAGTACACTCCAAATGGCACTGCCGCTCTCCCATCCGCACAGTCCAAGTGAGCGTAAGAAACCTCACTATCCGCCTGACCAGTAGTCAGCCAATATCTACCCGGCACATCAATAGTGGACCCATTCACAAGCTGGTCAAACTCAGCCTATCTATGCCCCCTACGCTCGAACGGGTAAGGCCACACCCCCTCCTAACCGACCACGACATAGTGGGAGACGCGGCCTCCTGGTATTCGCCACTTGGGCGCTCATGTATCCACTCAGTCTCGACGTTGGGGCGTCCTTTGGTACCAAGAGGGTTTAGAAATTTTTACCTAAGGCCATCTATGACAGCCCGATGCTAGAACAGATTTTCGGTATCCCATCTGGCCATCCACGATATGCCTGTGGAGGCTACGGCCCTGATGTCGCTAGGGCGTATAATGATCACAATGCAAGATGCATGAGTCATATAATCCAATCATGGATCACTCCTACGCATACCGTGCGCTCATGTGAGATAACCTCTGCCTATCACGGAGTCTCATAACAACATGCTCAATGACATATGCAATGATCAACCGCATCTCATAATAAACATGCAGATGATGCGTATGGGTATGTATCATGATGCTATGCTATCATGTACTCATAATCAGTATCAATAACCGGCATCGACAATTGACCTCGACAATGTAGACATTTAACCAACATTGCCCACTAGGAATGGCCCATATAGAGCTTAACATACAGTCGACCCATGACCTCACACAAGGGCCAAATATACAACACCGTGGGCCTCACTCAAGAGCTTAATACACATCATGGTTGGCCTCTCACATGGGCCTAATATACAACACCATAGGCTCCATCGCCTAGCCTTCAAATGCACCATAATGAGCCTCATCACATAAGCCTCATATATATCACATTGAGCCTTAAACACAGGCTAAATACATATCACAATGGGTCTCAAATACGGGCTGCATATACATCACATTGGGCCTCAAACACAGGCCAAATGTACATCACAATGGGCCTCAAATATGGGCCGCATATACATCACATTGGGCCTCAAACACAGGCCGAATGTACATCACAATGGGCCTTAAATATGGGCCGTACATACATCACATTGGGCCTCGATAATCAGCCCTGATAATCGAAATCGATAATCGGCCACAACAATTGGAATCGATCAATCATCGGTCTCGATGATCGGAATTAACACTCGGAATCGGCCTCGACAATCGGAGTCGACCTATAGAATCGGCCTCGACAATCGGAATCGGCAATTAGTCATGACAATCGGAATCGATCAATAATTAGAATCGACAAATCGGTCACGACAATCGGAATTGATCGATAATCAAAATCGGCAAATCAGTCACGATAATCGGAATCGATCGATAATCAAAATCGGCAAATCGATCACGACAATCGGAATCGATCGATAATCAGAATTGAAAAATCGGTCACGATAATCTGAATCGATCGATAATCAGAAACGATAAATCGGTCACGTTAATCAGAATCGGCGAGAATAGACCTAACAAGGCCTAAGGGAAGGTCACAATGTAGACATTCAACCATCATCGCCCATCAATGTGGACATTCAACTAACATTGCTCTAAGGAGTGGCCCACATAGGGCCAAACATACAGTGGGCCCACGGCCTCATCAAGAGTTTGATATACATTACAATGGGCTTTATACAAGGGCTACATACACAACAGGTGGGCCTTGCATAAGCAGCAAGTGGGCCTACTCATAACCTACCCATCAAGATGGGTCACAAGTATATCAAAGTAGACCTCAAATATGTGCCTCATATATGGCCTCAACAACAAGGGAAAAATACATCAAGATAGGCCTAATCACATGGGCCTCATATATATCAAAGTGGGCCGAATCAATCATATGGGCTAAATCAATCAAATGGGCCGATACAAGCGGGCCGATCAAATAGACCGATATAAATGGGCCGAATCAAATGAGCCAAGTCAAATGGGCCCCCAAATACATCAAATCGGGCTTCATTAAGTGGGCCCCAAATACATTAAAACGGCCTCATCAAGTGGGCCCCAAATACATCAAATGGGCCAATTCAAAATCATTCATCTATTGTTAGAAATCATTAAAGAACTAAATATGAATCATACCTAAAGGATCAACTGGACCATACCACAAATATGGCAATGGTGACAATGATTCACACTGTTAAAATTTAGAGGGCCCACCATAGTGTTTATTTTCCCATCCAGTCTATTCCTAGGGTCACAAAGACCTGGACAGGGGGGAACAAACAAATATCATATTAATTCAAAACTTCTGTAACCCAAAATGGGATTTCAATGGTAAGCGTTCCACTTCACTGCATTCTATAGTGTGGCCCACATGATATTAGATCTATTTCATTTTGTCTCAAGCCTTAAGACGGGTTACCAAATGGGTGGACGTTTTAGATATAACACATATCTCAGCGGGGCCCACAGAATTTACTTCCACCAATCAAGGAGGTAGGACGGTTTAGATATAATACGTACATCATGGTGGGACCATGCTGCACCCAGCACGTCACCAAGATGGGCCCCACATCCACACACATGTGGACGATAGGGATACAACATACTCATCATGGTGGAGTCCAGGAGTGCGTCCAATGGATGGACGACCTGGATATCATACGTGTAGAAGGAGGGGTCCCACGTGCATAGAACACATGCATATGAGGTGGGTCCACACGTGTGGACCCACAGCTTTGGAGGAAGCTGATATTTGTGGTTTCAAATGTCCAGCAACGACCGCTACTGGACGGTGTGTATACAGCACTAGAAAATGGTGGGGCCCACTTCAATGGACAGCTTGGGTATACATACACATCACATGGGACCCACAGGAGCTGCTATGTCAGTTGGCAGGTGGGTCCCACCATCAAAACGGATGGTCAGCAAGGTGAAACACGTACGCTAGTGGGGACCCACCGAACTTGCTGACGTCTTATACAGCGGCAACATATGTTCGTACACTAGCCACTCCTCTTGCAGGTGGGTCCCACGTGGGGCCCACCATAACGTTTATCTTCCATCCCAACCGTTGATAGGGTCACATCGACCTAGATAAAGAGGAAAAACAAATTTCATATTTATCAAAACTTCTGGGACCCAAAAAGGATTCCAATGGTAGACGTTCAATCCTTGCTGTTTGGTGGTGTGGACCACCTGAGTGCCGTAAACAGCTGATTTTTGGGAATGCCCCACTATCTAGGTGAGGCCCATCAAATGTACGGTGGAGATGTTCAGCATCCATCATGGTGGGGCCTAAGGCTGGGACCCACGGTCCCTCCCCTGTAACGAAGCAGCAGCACGCTGCAGCGTCAGCTGCATTAACGTTATTTATTATTTTATTATTTTTTTAGGTATTTTATAGGTGGGGCCCACATTAGGAAAATCTGTTCCGCCGGCTAGATTCTTTGGCTCATGAGGGGTCTAATGAGCCCAATATCCAATTTTTCCAACGCACAAAAACATCACTGCAGGCCCTAACAGTTTGTCGCTATTAAAATATCATTTTTTGATGGTGTGGCCTACCAAGGATTTAGATTAGTTTCATTTTTTAGCTTAATGCCTACAACAATCTGGGAAATGGGGTAGATGGTGTGGATTAAATACATACATCATCAATAGGGAATATTGTGGGTCCCACACTCCTCCCTACAAAGAGTGTTGGGATGCTGCCTGCTACAGTGTTGTCTGCATGCTGGCAACAACGTCCGCTGCACACACCATCACACACACATTGTAGTGGAATTTCACCACCTATGTGGGCCCACTTGATAAACAGCATGGATGGCTCACAGGATGGACAACGTGGGTGAAATACACACCACAAGGTGGGCCATCATTCAAGGAAAAATAGAGGGAGAGATATCGATGAGAAGGGGAGGGACCCCGCCACTATGGCCCTCCCTATATAATGCATACATCAAAATGGGTCCCACCATAAGTGGGCCCTTAAATCACCAAAATAAAAATATAAAATCACCCACCTTTGATCGCCAACTCCTTCCGCCAACGCAATCTAGAGCTCCAAAGGATGAACTTTCGCAGTTGAGATTATTTTTGGAGGGTGGGGATGAGAGATAGGAAGTGGGCCACACAAAGCCTCTCATGGAGTTTTGCTTGGACGTGTGTTGTTCCCATGGGAGTTTCTTGGAATGATGAGAGAGAAAATGGAAGAGAGAAGTGGTGAGGTGGAGTGATGGGATGAGAAGGATGGTGAGTGATGTAAGGGGGGTACTTTGTTGTAAGAGAATTTGACTTTTTGGGAGGGTGGTTGTACTTGGGGATGGGTGTGAGTGATGGAAGTGATGTGTACTTGATTGATGTGACCAATGTGATGTGTCGTAGAGATTCCCTCGATATTTACAATGCACGGCGTTTTCCTCGAACTGAGTGTCGGCCCACATCTCCTGGCTTGGGTATCGCCTTGACGCGCAAGACACGGTGTTGGAACCGCAGTGATAGCACGGTCACAAGGGTACGAGTCTTGGGTCGAGCCGACTCTGGAATATGGGACACATCTCAGGATCGCGCGCAAACGCTGATAACAGATAGCGGGTTGTCAAAATTCGACCGGGATGACTACGGAATAGCACGGGCTAGGATACGGGTCTTACACACATTAGTTGAAGAAGTTCACGAAGTAGGAGCTCATTAAAGGTAATTTCTCCCCTCTCTTATGAGTGGGACTGAAACTGAACACAATCAGCTACGCTGAGTCGACTCGATCAAGTTTGACTCAGTTGTCTACCAACTCCAGCCAATTTCAGCTTAGTTTTAGAACCTTCTTGTTCCAGCAGACCTGACTTTGGGTTGTGTTCAGTCCAGCCACTGTAGTAGATTCAATTTTTTTTTAAAGAATCCCGAACTAGAATTGAGTTCGATCAAAACATAGACGAGTTGAAATTAACACTCAACGTGAATTATTTCCTTTTAATTCTCAAAAGTTTTTAAAAGCTACATAGACTTGAATCTGATTTCCCGAGCTACACCATTTAAACCTACTTCTAAATTCGGGACCAAATTGAATTTGAGGTAAGGCAACAACTCTTATCTGTGACAATTTAAGTTCACCGCGGTTTGGAATTAATTGGGGGTTAACCGACTCATAAGAGATCAAAACCCCCAGCTTTAGATTCGGATATAAATTATGATTTTAAAACCTTAGTTTAAGTCCTTGTTGAGTAAAAGGTACGATGTCGTGATCTAACTGTACAAATCTTGTAAATTAGGGTGGACTCTAGCTCTGAGGTGCATACACAATTCCAACCACATAGGAAGCCAATTCAACTCTTTAAAGGTGAGGAATTACCCTCATTGCTTCTTACATTCACTAGTCTCCATCTTAGCTTGAAATTAATGTGTAGAAAATTCTAGTGTATTATGAATATTAATTCATTCCTTTCATTCCTATTTAGTATTGATTACCATGAAGTAATGCTTTAATTCCTATTACTCTAATTCTCTATAAATTAACCACGTGTATGAGATTTAGTCTTGTATTCTGTATGTTACATTAGTGATTGCTTGAATATAAGCATATTTCTTATAATCATGTCATGAGTGGCGAGATTTCATTTCACCTTATATTATAAATCGTATAATGAAGGACGTGTGGGATATCTTCTTTTGTAAGAAATTTAGAATGAACTTTTAATTGTTTCTATTGGGTTAATCATACTTGATCTTGATATGCCACATTGTGGGCCCTTATATAAGCTTACAGAAATTATAAAGACTCTTATTGAACTCATGGTTGGATGTTTAATCTTTGGTTGAGAATCCAAAGATTTGATTATGTTTACAATTTAAGGAACAATCTTGTCAAATCTAAGGAGTGTACATGGATATCATGGTGCATAACATTCACGCATGACACGTGAGCTTTACCAGGTGCTCGATATAAGCCACGTTCTATTAAGTTTACTAAGAGTTCTATTATCTTAGTTAAACCCTCAGATTTTGTGCATTCGTACCACTATGGGCCGCTCTCTCTTTACATGAGGCTATTTTGGGATTTTAAAACCTCCTCAGGCATACCCCGTGTATTTTTCTAGGAGGCTAGACGTCCTTGAGCACACTCACCTACATGGCCTTTTCCAGGTAGTTAATTTACCGTGGGCTACATGGCCTTTTCCAGGTAGTTAATCTAACACGGGCGGACTTTTCTTTTGACAGCTGGATGTGCATCCCCAGATCTGTGACTTGAGCATACATTCATACATCCATTCATTTACATACAAGTTCATATTATTCTGGTTATGAATTGACAAGTTGGTTTAAACTATGTTGGAATTATTTGATATGCATGAATCTTTGAGGGAAATTCCCACTGAGTTTTCACTCAGCCAATCGTACGGTTGCACCAAATAGACACAGGTTTGATAACAGGTGGAGACCCTTATGACCGGACTTCAGAGATGATAGAGGAGGAGTTTGGCGAGGAGGGCCTCTATATCGATGTAGTTGAGCCGTTGGAGTTCAATTGATATTTTAGGATTTATATGCTTCCATACTTCAGACTATGTGTTTTGCTTGAATTGTAATAAAAATTTCCTACCGTGGGATTTCATTTTGCTATCCTTTTAATTGGTTTGAATTCCCTAGTTATTTCTCATGATCTCCTTAGCTTATGCAGTAGTTACCTCACTTTATGTTATGAAATTTTCTATTTAATTAGATGTAAAGTTGTTACTCCATAGTGTAATACTCGGGTTCTCAACGAGGAACAATCATCCTCGGGTTTTGAGAATTAGGGTGTTATAATATTGAATGAAGCATGAAATTTGGAAGGGAACAAATGAGATCACACTTTCTTATAGGGCTGGTACTCTTTAAACGGCCCATATTTGTTATAAAGAATTGAAATTACACAAGGTTAAAAAACTATAGTTTAATACATATACTAGTTATGTGGAATAAAGAAAGAATCCTTACTTGCAACGGAAATATGCAGTCGTCCTTCAGTCATTGTCTTAACTGCCAGACTACCCCAAGGATACTCGTTGAACTCTTCTAAAGAGTAAGTCAAGTCAATGTATTCCGACTTGCAGTAATACTTGTTGTCCGTCCCCCTAGTGAACCACTATACGCACATTAATAAGGCAACATTTACCACATCTTCATGCCTATTAATGTCGACGATCCTATCAAACACATCTGTTATATGTTTCTTTAATATTAGATGTTATTTCTTCAAGCACTTTTCTCTTACGAACTTCTTACTAGTCTATATCTTCGGAATAGAAAGGTCTCCAGTCTTAAGCCCTGTTATAAGGGCAAAGTCTATCTCAGTAAACTTCAAACATTTTCTGTGTATCTCGAATACAAGTTCACCAAGATTACCTTTGTCTATAAAATAAAATAAAATAAAATATATAAAAAAAAAAGACTATGCGTTAGGGCTCCTAAATATCTAAATGATGAAATGTCTAACAAGAATGAAAATTGGGACTGCCTATGTAGATCTAACCTCGTCCTATTCTTCTCTAAACCAGTCTTCACTTTATCAAACCATCATGTTAATGAACATGTTACAAAAAAGTTTGGAATGATATCACTTTCCTTCTTAGGAGACTCTTTAATTTCTTTATTAAAAAAGAAGAAGAATGAAATACAAAATATATCATAAGACAGTTCACAAGTTCACAATTCACAGTCACAAGAAAGATTACAAGTAAATGGGTCACAGTAGAAGGATATCATGTGTTAATAGATTACAAGTACATAAGACAGGAAAAACCAGTTTAGTTAAACAAGTAGTCGGTGCATAGTTCAAAAAACACTTCAGCTTTTAAAAACACTTTAATTAACCAAGTACTCGGTGAATTTTCACCGACTACAGAGATGTTTGACCAAGTACTCAGTTTACTTGAACAAGTAGTCCGTGCATCGTTCAAAAAACACTTCAACTTCCAAAAACACTTCAACTAACCAAGTACTCGGCGAATTTTCACCGAGTACAGAGATATTTGACCGAGTACTCAGTCAAAATTACAAGGTACTCAGTGAATTTTCATCAAGTACAGAGATGTCTAACCGAGTACACGATCAAAATTACAAGGTACTCGGTGAATTTTCACTAAGTACAGAGTTGTTTGACCTAGTACTAAGGCAAAATTTCAATGTGTTAGTGAATTTTCACCAAGTATAGAGATGGTGGACCGATTACTCGGTCAAAATTTCAATGTACTTAGTGAATTAACTAAGTTCACAAATCGACATTCACAATTCAAAGACCGAGTTCAACATTCAAAATCACCATGAATCCATTCACCATTCGAAATCACAATTCCCACATACTCAGTGAATTTTCACCGAGTACAAAGATATTTAACCGAGTAATAGGTCAAAAATACAAGGTAATACAGAGATGTTTGACTGAGTACTAGGTCCAAATTATAAGGTACTTAGTGAATTTTCACCATTCAACATTTGAAATCACCATTCACCATCCACCAAACCCTAATTACTATTCAACATTCGAAATCACCATTCCCATTCACCATCTACCAAACCCTAATCACCATTTAACATTCAAAATCACAATTTCCATTCACCATTCAAAATTTCCATTAACCATTCACCATTTGGGATGTGTGTGTGTGTGTGTATATATATATATATATAGACAGAGAGAGAGAGAGAGATGCTCAGCTATGCACCGGTTCGTACGTCATTATGTGCAAACCTTGCTATCAACCGTCGGATAAGGCAGACGGTCTGGATGAAGGCGCTCTTATGCACAAGTTTGAAAGAGTGGGTGTCCTTCTCTAGCACGCCTCTTCACCCTATTCTCTAACTTTCCGAAGGATACAGCAGAAGCCTTTCACATGAAGGTCTTCCTTTGCACACCTAAGTGGGACCCACCATGATGTTTTTGAGAAATCTAATCCGTCCATCCGTTTTGTGAGATCATTTTAGGACATGAGGGAAAAAATGAGCAAGAGAAAATACTCAAGTGGGTTGAAAACGTAAGGAATGAACACACACAGTTGAAATATTCCTGGGGCTCAGAAGTTCTGAATCAGGCTAATATTTGTGTTTTCAGTTCATCTCAGTGGTAATGACATTACAAACAATATGGATGGCATGTAAACATCACTGTCGACCCCAAGGAGGTTTCAACGATAGAAAATTCCCTACCCACCTTTTCCTTTAGTTTGGCCCACTTGAGTCTTGCATCCTGTTAATTTTTGGTCTCGAGTCCTAAAATGAGCTCAAAAAATGGATGGATGGGGTAGATTTCTCAAAAACATCATGGTGGGCGCCACTTAGGCTTCTAATGCGCGAAAGACTTTCGCAGGAAATCCGCGTAAAAAAAAAATCACACTCCAGATTTCCTGCGAAAGCCTTTCACAGTTCCTGCGCTGAAAACCTAACTGGGACCCACCGTGATGTTTTTGAAAAATCCAATCCATCCATCCATTTTGTGAGATCATTTTAGGATATGGGGCAAAAAATGAGCAGGATACAATACTCAAGTGGGCCAAAAATGTAAGGAATGAACATACACAGTTGAAATATTCCTGGGGCTCAGAAGCTCTGAATCAGGCTAATATTTGTGTTTTCAGTTCATCTCAGTGGTAATGACATTGTGAATGGTATGGATGGCATGTAAACATCACTGTCGACCCCAGGGAGGTTTCAACGGTAGAAAATTCCCTACCCACCTTTTCCTTTAGTTTCACCCATTTGAGTCTTGCATCCTGCTAATTTTTTGTCTCGGGTCCTAAAATGAGTTCAAAAAATGGATGGACGGGATAGACTTCTCAAAAACATCATGGTGGGCCCCACTTAGGTTTCCAACGCGCAAAAGGCTTTCGCAGGAAATCCGCATCCAAAAAAATCACGCTGCGGATTTCCTGCGAAAGCCTTTCGGAGGAAGCTCCTACGTTGGAAACCTAAGTGGGACCCACTATGATGTTTTTGAGAAATCCAATCCGTCCATCCGCTTTGTGAGATCATTTTATGACATGAGGCCAAAAATGAGCATGATACAATACTCAAGTTAGCCGAAAATATAAGGAATGAACACACACAGTTGAAATATTCCTGGGGCTCAGAAGCTTTGAATTAAGCTAATATTTGTGTTTTTAGTTCACCTCAGTGGTAATGACATTACAAACAGTATGAATGGCATGCAAACATCACTGTCGATCCCAAGGAGGTTTCAACGGTAAAAAATTCCCAACCCACCTTTTCCTTTAGTTTGACTCACTTGAGTCTTTCATCCTACTAATTTTTTGTCACAAGTCCTGAAATGAGCTCGAAAAATAGATTGACGGGGTAGATTTCTCAAAAACATCATGGTGGGCCCCACCTAGGTTTCCAACGTGGGAAAGGCTTTCGAAGGAAATCCGCATTCGAAAAACCTCGCTGCGGATTTCCTGCGAAAGCCTTTTACAGGAAGTTCCTGTGCTAGAAACCTAAGTGAGACCCACTCTAAGATTTTTGAGAAATCCAATCCGTCCATCCTTTTTGTGAGATCATTTTAGGACACGAGACCAAAAATGAGCGGGATAAAAAACTTAAGTAAGCCACACTAAAGGAAAAGGTAGGTAGGGAAATTTCTACCGTTAAAACCTCCTTAGGGTCAACAGTGATGTTTACATGCCATCCATACCATTCGTAACGTTATTCCTACTGAGATGAACTGAAAACACAAATATTAGCCTGATTCAAAGCTCCTATGGCGCCACGAATATTTCAAGCGTGTATGTTCGATCCTTACGTTTTTGGCCCACTTGAGTACTGGATCCTGTTCATTTTTGGCCCCATGTCCTAAAATGATCTCACAAAATGGATGGACACATTAGATTTCTCACAAACATGTAGTGGGCCCCACCTAAGTTTCCAGCGTAGGAACTTCATGTTAAAGGCTTTAGCAGGAGATCCGCAGCGTTGTTTTTTCGGTGCGAAAGCCTTTCGCGCGTGCTGGAAACCTAAGTGGGGCCCACCATGATGTTTTTGACAAATCTACCCCATCAATCCATTTTTCAAACTCATTTTAGGACCTGCAACAAAAAATTAGCAGGATGAAAGACTCAAAGTGAGCTAAACTAAAGGAAAAGGTGAGTAGGGAATTTTCTACTGTTGAAACCTCCTCGGGGTCGTTAGCGATGTTTACATGCCATCCATACCATTCGTAATGTCATTACCACTGAGATGAATTGCAAACACAAATATTAACCTGTAAGCCCCGTATCTAGACCGTACCGTTCTATAGACTTCCGCGGTCTTCCCGGTCGAATTCCGGCAACCTTCGACCCTTAACCGGTATTTGCGTGCGACCTTGATTCTCACGCTGTCAACCCGAGTCGACTCAACCCGAGACTTGTACCATAGCGACCGCGCTGTCGCCGCGGTTCCGATGCCATGACTCGCGCGCCAAGGCGATACCTTGGTTAGGAGATGTGGACCAGTGTTCGATGCGAGGAAAACGCCGTGCGTGCGAATTCTGAGAGAATCTCTACGAGATGTCACCTCAATCAATCAATCAATCTATCCCATCATGTCAAGTACACCATCACCTCTCACCCATCCCCAAGCAACCCCAAAGTCAAAAAGTTCTTACACCACCCATCACTCACATCCATCACCCATCACTCTCTCTCCCTTTACAAGTCTCTTTCTCTCATTCTCAAACTCACTTTCCCAAGCTAGAGAAAAACCACACGTCCAAAGCCCTCCCAAAAACCTCCATGAGAAAACTTTGTATGTGGCCCACTTCCCACCCTCTCATCTCCCATCTCAAACATTCAAACTCCATCTCCTCCGTTGGAATCGAAGCTAAGGAGCAAAGAAAGCCAAGGGAGCAAGAAGATCAAGCGGTGGGTGTGTCATAGGCTAGATTTTCATGTGTTTATGATGGGCTAAGTGAGGCCAACCGATCAATGGTTTGGATCTCACTTTGGACCCTAAGATGTGGCCGATGGCCCACTTAGATCATCTTGATCATTCCATGATGGGGCCATTCTCCATGGACCCTATCATGATGTTTATTTTCCTTACATACTTAAGGTCATCTAGACCGTCTATTTTAGTGGAGAAGGGATCTCCACCATTGGATTTCGATTTAATGGGCCCACACCACATGTAATGAGACCCACTTGATTTATGTTGTAGATCATTGAAGGGTGGGCCCATAGTACCGGGGTCCCTCCATCATGCGTGTCCCACTCTCTATCTCTCTCTTTCCCTCTCTATTTCATTTTTTTTCTTTATGTGATCATAACATAGTTGTATGGCCCACTTGGATGGACCCCACCCTGAAACATGTATTTTATCCAAACCATCTTTAAGTGGAGCCCACCTTATATGTATTGTACCCACACCATCCTCCATGAGGTGGCCCACCTAAGCAGGGCCCACTTCAAATGCATGTGCAAGGCCAAACCGTCCAGCGTCCCTGGACGCTGGATAAAAAGGGAAAACACAAGTATTAGCTTGTTTCCAAATGGGGTGGTCCATCATGTAAGCCTCACCTTGAGGTATGTATTCAATCCACACCGTCTATTCCTTTCCCAAGCTCATTTTAGGCGTTGAGCCAAAAGATGGACCCAATTCAACTTTCAGGCAGCCCATGGCATAGTAAACAGCGTATTTATCGTTGAAACACCCTCCAATATTCTATACACCAAAATATGCTCAATATTGGGCTTGTTTTGCTTGTCTTGAGTCATGGGGTGCCATTGGACGGGGTGGATTCACCTAACGTGGGCCCCACATGTGAAGTACTATGAAAAAACAAATAATATATATATAATAAAGATGCAACAGTTGCTGCTGTTGTCAGAAGGCAGTAGGCGCTGCCTGCGGACGGGCAGCAGCCCATGGCCCTGCCGTGGGCCCCACCATGATGTATTTTTTCATATCCACACCGTTCATTGGGTGGGCCACTCCCTGAAGTGGACCCACTCCAAAAATCAGCCTGATCTAGAGCTCAGTTGGCCCACACCGTAGGAAACAGTGGGATTGAGTGGCTGCCATTGAAACCTTTTTTTTGGTCCACAGAAGTTTTGAATCAAGATGAAATTTGTGTTTTTTTCCTTTCACTCAGGTCTGCGTGACCTTGTCAACAGGGTGGATGGTGGGAAAACATTATGGTGGGCCACACACGTGGAACCCACCATTGTTGTATTTGTTACCACACCGTCCAGGGCTGTGGACGGTGGAACCCACCATGATGTATATGTTTTATTCACACCGTCCAGCGGACGGTGGAGTCCACGGTGATGTAGGTGTTTTATTCACGCTGTCCAATGATAGTGGGACCCACCATGATGCATGTGCTGCATCCCATCCACCCAATCATTTTAAAAGCTCATTTATTATCAGGGGTTAGGGAATGAGCCAGATCCATAGTCCAAGTGGACCCCACCTCGGCATGTTATGAGGCTATTCGATGTATATGTAAGGCCCATGGGTTGAGGCCCATTTGATGTATCAGGGGCCCATGGGTTAAGGCCCATTGAGATGTATTGGGGCCTATGGGTTGAGGCCCATTTGGTGTACATATGAGGCCCAATTGGTGTGACCCATTTGATATACATAAGGCCCATGTGAGTAGGCCCATTGTGATGTATTCTAAGGCCCATGGGCTATGGCCCATTGCAATGTACATAAGGCCCGTTGGTGAGGCCCATTAATGCGGCCCATTTGGTGAATGTAAGGCTCATGTGATACGGCCCATTTGATGTATTGAAGGCCCAATGGGATGTACCTAAGGTCCATTGCAATGTCCGATCCCAACATGGTTTATGTAATGATGTTTACGACGGGTTATGCCTTGGGAGCAATGGTGGTTTGACGTCCACATTGCAAGTATAGTGTTGGTTAAATGTCTGCATTATGACTTTCCCTAGGGCCCATTGGTAGGCTCGTACGTGTAATGTGTAGGCCGTCTAGGCCCATCTTCGTTATGAACATCATCCATCCCATATAACATGTTTAGTTCCATGATTCATGATCATATGCATCATACGTATGCTTGATATGAGAAATGACTGATCATAGCATATGGCTTCGGGCAGATTGTTTAGGGGCTCCGGGATAGGGGGTGTTGCCCTACATGAGCGCACGATTCACACAGGATTGCTGTATGACTCGATAGTGTGATTCATGCATTCGCATTGTGTGATATGGTTACTGTACGCCCTAGCGACCTTAGGGACGTAGCCTCCACAGATGTATCGTGGTTGGCGGGATTGGATACCAGAAATATTGTTCTACATGGGGTGCTATAGATATCCCTGGGTGAAAGTCCCTAAACCCTTATGGTACCAAGAGGTTGCTCCAACGTCTAGACCGAGTGGGTGCATGAGCGTTGAGTGCCGATTACCAGACGGTTGCGCTTTCCACTGTGTCGTGGTCGGTTGGAAGGGGGTGCGGCCTTACCCACCCAAGAGGAGGGGGTAAAGCTAGGCTGAATTTGACCAGCTTGAGGAATGGGTCCGCTATCGACGAGCCGAGCCCGATATTGACAGGCGGATAATGAGGTCTCTTCCACTCACCTTATTGCGCGCGATGGGGCGACAATCTGGTTGGAGTGTACTAGACCCCGGTGATATTCCAGATTTGAGCTGTATTGATATGTGGACTTAGATGAGGATTTATATGCTTGAGTTGCATTTCGCATTGCATGGCCTTGATATGGCCGACATCATTCATGCTTTGCACCGCATGGCTAATGGTATTCTTGGCTTTCATCAGCATGTTCCGCATTACTCTGATACTGCATAACTGCATTACCACCTTGAGCACACACTTTCACCACCTTCTAAGCTTTCTATAAGCTTATGCACGACCGTTGCGTGCAGGTGACGTTGGATCGCAGCAGCGCTGAGGCTTGAGCACGTGGCTGATTATTTTAGAGTTTTGTTTATCATCGTTATATTTCCCTTTATGCTCATTGTACTTGTAAAGTTTTTGATCATAGTGGAAATGTAATGGAGTTTTTGGTTGTTGTTTGTGGGTTATGCTTATTACGAATCAAAATAATGTTAAAAATCCTCCTCGTAGCATCCCAGGATCGGAACTTAGCGAATGGGCGCTGGGAGCCGAGAATGGGGTTCTACGGAGGCTGTCGGTGCCGGATTCGGCAATCAGAAATTTTGTGAGCCCGGTTTCGGAGTTTGGGGCGTGACATAGCCTAATTCAAAGTTTCTAAGCCCCAAGAATATTTCAACTTTGTGTGTTCATTCCTTACATTTTTGACCCACTTGAGTATTGTATCCTGCTCATTTTTGGCCTCATGTCCTAAAATGATTTCATAAAGCGGATAGACAGATTGGATTTCTCAAAAACATCATAGTGGGTCCCACTTAGGTTTCCAGTTTTTCTTGGGAAAGCCTTTCGTGAGCTGGAAACCTAGGTGGAGCCCACCATGATGTTTTTGAAAAATCTACCCCGTCCACCATTTTTTGAGCTCATTTTATGACCTGAGACCAAAAATTAACAGGATGCAAGACTCAAGTGGGTCAAACTAAAGGAAAAGGTGGGTAGGGAATTTTCTACCGTTGAAACCTCCCTACGGTCAATAGTGATATTTACATGCCATCCATACCGTTCGTAATGTCATTATCGTTAAGATGAACTGAAAACACAAATATTAGCCTGATTCAGAGCTTGTGAGGCCCAGGAATATTTCAATTATGTGTGTTCATTCCTTACGTTTTCGGCCCACTTAAGTGTTTTATCTTGCTCATTTTCAGCCCCATGTCCTAAAATGATCTCACAAAACAGATGGACGGATTGAATTTCTCAAAAACATCACGGTGGGTCCCACTTAGGTTTTCATCGGAAGAACTTCATGTGCAAAGCTTCTGCGACATCCTTCGAAAAGTTATAGAATAGGGTGAAGAGGCGTGGTAGAGAAGGAAACTCACTCTTTCAAACTTGCGCATAAGAGCGCCTTCATCCGGACCGTTTGTCTTATCCGACGGTTGATAGCAAGGTTAGCATGTAACGACGTACGAACCGGTGCATAACTGAGCATTTCTCTCTCTCTCTTGGATGGAGGATCCATCTTCTCCCTCTTCTTCCTTTTCAAAACTCTTTAAAACCGTACTGAGTTGGGGATGAGACCAGTGGAATGGGGGCAACGTCATTGGAGATTGGCAAAGTGGGGCCTATGGGTTGAAGGTATTTTCATTTTTTAAAAATGGTCCGTAAGATGGAATTTAGCAGTGGAAAGTAGGAAATTAGAATTTTACTTTGACTTTCTTAAATTGCATGTGTTGTTGGCAGAAGCTATGTGGGACCCACTGCCATGTCGCCTCTGTCCATCGGTTTCGCTGGAAACAGCAGGAGTTGAATGACCACCATTGACACCTATGTAGGGAATAAGACTTTTGGATATAAGCATCAACGGTGGACTTTTTTATTTCCACTGTTTTGGGTCATGCACTGATAAAATCTTTTAAAGCATCAGGGTCGGCCCACGTAGCTTCCACCACCTGGACGGATTGGGTACTGATTAACTCAGTACGCTTATGGTCCACGTGATTTATGTATTTTATCCGTCCATCCATTTCACTAAGTAATTTTAGGACTTGAGAAAAAAAATTAAGCATGTCCACACCAAACAATGTCAATTGACCTTTTACCGTTAAAAAATTCTTGGGGCCACAAAAGTTTTGAATCGAGTTGATATTTTTGTTGTGTGATCTTATTAGCAGGTTCACAAAGAAGCATAACTATAGGTCCTAGCAAGGTTTCAACAGTGGAAATCATTATTCCAACTTTTTCCCGTGGTGTAGTCCACTTAAGCTTCAGATATACTTTAATTTTAAACTCAACCCTAAAATGATATGGAAAAATAAATGGATGGCATGGATAAACCACATACAATCAAAGTGGGCTAACGAAGTTTACTCAGTACCATGAAAGTGTACCGACTAAGGCCCCGTTTGTTAAATTTGAAGTCTAAAGCCTGAATTTGAAATCTGAAGCCTGAAGCTGAAATCTAAAGTCAAAAAACTTGTTTGGTAACTATGGCTGAAGTCTGAAAATTAAGTACCGAATTTAAAACAATCTGTTCATTAACAAACATTTGAAATGTCTGAAATATGTTAATTTGACACATTTGCCCCTATCTATCTCCTGTTTGGAAATGCTTTACATTATAAAGAAATTATTTTTTATTAAATGAAAATAAAATTATTCTATTTAATTCAAATAAACTATAAAGTACTTAATAGAAAATTAAAATATAATTATTCATAAAAACAGATAAAAAATCAATGATTTGCATGTATAAATTTACTTGCAATTTTAATAAATTTACTTAATTAAAATAAATAGAAAAGACAAAAAATCAAGAAAATCAAGTTAATCTTTGAAGATAGAGAGACTGTAATATTTGTCAAAGAGAAATATTTATAATCTTTTATAAAGAAGCTGAAAAAATAATTGATGATGCAACGGAGAAGTGAATGAGAAGCTTATTGTTTTTTATATAAAAAAATTAAACGTGAATTGGTACTACACCCAATGATTTCCTGCCAACTTTAATCTCCTTAAAACCGTTCGTACAACTCAGAACTTGATGAGCCCCATATATGCTTCCAACGCAGGAACTTCGTGTGAAGAGGAGCGGACGCAGATTTCCTGCTAAAGCCTTTTGCAGGGAACTTAGGTGGGACCCATCGTAATGTTTGTCAGGAATCCACTCCATCCATCCATTTTGTGAGCTAATTTTAGGAGATTAGACCAAAATTGAACAAGATCCAAGACTCAAGTGGGCCGTACTAAAGGAAAAGGTATTTAGGAAAATTCCTACCATTGAAACCTCCCTGATTCGATAATGATGTTTACATGCCATCCATACCGTTCATAATGTATAAGACCCGTATCCTAGTCTGTATTGTTCCATTGGCTTCCGCTGTCCTTCAGATTGAATTCCGGCAACCTTTGCACCGTATCCGACGTTTGCGCATGATCATAAGCCGAGTCCCGCTTACCGAAGTTGGCTCAAACTGAAACTTGTACCTCGGCGACCGCGCCGTCACTGCGGTTCCAACGCCGCGACTCATGTACTGAACCGATACCTAGGTAAAAGATGTAGGCCCACGTTCAATTCGAAGAAAACGCCGCGCGTACGAATTCCGAGAGAATCTCTATGACATATCCCATCAATCAATCAATCAATCCCATTAATCAAGTACACATCACACATCAAGTCAAGTACAAGTAACCCATACCCTATCTCTACCTCTCTATTACACAAGCTACTAAAGTCAACCCTCACATCACTTCATCCATCACTCAACCCATCACTCCATCACCTCTTATCATTCCCATCACCTCACTCTCTCTCTCATTTCTCAATCTCCCAAGCAACCCAAACTCCATACATCCAAGCTCTCTCCCTCCCAAATGCTAAGTGTGGCCCACTTTCCCTACTCTCTCATCTCCCATCTCAACCATTGATCCATCATCTACCACCATCAAAAGTGAAAGCAAGGAGCATAGAAGGCTAAGGGAGCAAGGAGGAGGCTTAGAGGTGGGTGATCTTTGAGTTTCTACAGTTGATTTCATGATTTGAGGGCCCACTTGTTGGTGGGACCCATTTCGATGTATGTGATATATCAATGGAGGGCCCATAGTGGCGGGGTCCCTCCTCTCTCTCTCTCTCTCTCTCTCTCTCTCTCTCTCTCTCTCTTTGAATGGTGATGATGATGAAGGGCTGAGTGTAGCCCACCATGAATCATATTTTCATGTGGGATCCATCGGATGAATGTGTTGGATCTACCCTATTCAGCCCATTAACGGGCCCGGATGGAAGGAAAACATAAATATTAGATTGATCTAGGTCAAGTGGGCCACGTTTATGTGGGACCCACCTTGATTAGAATGATGGGCCACGTCCATGTGGGACCCACCACAATGCATGTGTTTATCCATACCGTCCAGCGTCCCTGGACGCTGGATGGGTGTGGCTAACGTGGAGTATGTGCACTAATATGGGTGTGTACTTGCTAGCCAAAAAAAAAGGAGAGAAGGAAATGGTGGGCTATTCATGCAGGCCCCACCTTGATGTTTGTGCTCAATCCAAGCCGTCCATCCTTCTCCCCCGCTCATTTTAGGCGTTGAGCCGAAATTTGAGGGCAATCCGATTCTTAGGCGAGCCATACCTTAGGAAACAGTATTATTACCGTCTAAAACCCGCATTATCATTTTACTCGCCCAATCCTAATGGATATTGGACTCTATTTGACTGTATCGAGCCGGGGAATACAATGGGCGGGACAGATTTCCTCGATGTGGGCCCCACCTGTGAAAAACCACAGGAAAATTGGTTTTTTTAAAAAAAAGAGAGAGAAAACAAGGAGCAGCAGGCGCTACCTGCGGCTGGCGGACGGTCAGCGAGTTGGGCCTCACGGGTCCAGCTGTGGGCCCCATCGTGATGCGTTTCAAACATCAACTCCATGCATTTGATGGGTCCCCTCGGACCAGGAGGCCGTCTTAAAAATCAGTTGTATACGGAACTCAGGTGGGCCACACCATTTAAAATCATGTGAAGACATGCTTAAACATATAAAAAACACTTGGTGGGGCCTACCTGAAATTTGGATGCGGCTGAAACTTGGTCTGAACCCTCAGCCAAGTGGGACACACATAATGGGTGGGCTGGATTTGCGAACCACATTGCGGTGGGCCCCTGACCGTGACCCTATGAACAGTTTGGGTGGCAAATAAACGTTCCAGTGGGCCCCTGGTCCAGATCCTATCAACAAGTTGGAAGAAAATAAATATTATAGTGGGCCCAATTTCTCCCCTGGTCCACGTGGCCTTGTGAACAAATTGGATGTAAATAAACATTATGGTGGGCCCTGGTCCACGTGACCTTATGCACAGATTGGATGTAAATAAACATTACAGTGGGCCCAAGTTGGGTGGAAAATAAATATTTCTATGGGCCCTAGGTCTGAGTGACCTTATCGATGGGTTGGATGGAAAATAAACATTATGGTAGGCCCCACATGGGACCCACTTATGTATGTATTGTAATCCACACCCTCCATTAGTGTGGGCTCTATCATGATGCATGTGTTCCATCCAAACCGTCCAACCATTTTGGAGATAATTTAAGGCCCATTGTCGAGGCCCATCTTCATGTATTGGTGGTCCTTGTCAAGGCCCATTTTAATGTATTGGTGGTCCTTGTTGAGGCCCACCTTGATTTGTATAAGGCCCATATTATGAGGCCCATTGTGACGTATGCAAGGCTCATGTGATTAGGCCCATTTGATGTATTTGGGCCCTTGGGTCGAGGCCCAACAAGATCTATATAAGGCCCATTGCAATATGTGATTCATGGCAGGTCGTGCCTTAGGAGCAATGATGGTTTGATGTCCACATTGTAAGGACGATGTTGGTTAAATGTCTGCATTGTCACTCTCTCCTTAGGGCCCATTAATAGGTCCATACCTTAAGCATATAGGCCGTCTAGGCCCATCTTCGTTTTGATCAGAGCCCATCACTACATAACATGTATAGTATAAATCCATGATTCATGATCATATACATCATATGTATACCTGATATGAGAAGTGACTGATCTTAGCATATGCCTTCGGGCAGATCGTTTATGGGCTCCCTGACAGGCGGCGATGCCCTATATGAGCGCTCAGTACGCGCAGGATTGTTGCATGTCTGATAGCATGATTCATGCACTTGCATTTATGTGATTGTGATTATTGTATACCCTAGCGACATCGGGATCATAGCCTCCACAGACACATCGTGGGTGGCTGGATTAGATACCGAAAATATTGTTACTAAGCATCGGGGCGCCATAGATGTCCCTGGGTGAAAATTTCTAAACCCGATGGTACCAGAGGATGACTCCAACGTCAAGACCGAGTGGATATATGAGCGCACGAGGGCCGAATACCAGGAGGTCGCGTCTCCCACTGTGTTGTGGTCGGTTGGAAAGGGGTGTGGCCTTACTCGCCCGAGGGTAGGGGGCAATACTAGGCTGAGTTTGACCAGCTCGTGAATGGGTCCGCATTGCCATGCCGGATAGGTATTGGCAGACTATTGGCCAGGCGGATAGTGAGGTTTCTTACGCTCACTTGGACTGTGCGGCTAGGAGAGCGACAGTACCACTTAAAGTGTACTAAACCCCGATGATTATCCAGAATGAGAACTATACTGATATATGATGAGGATTGGCATACTTGAGTTGCATCTCGCATCGCATGGCCGTGTTATGGCCGATAGCATTCTTATCTTGCACCGCATAACCTTTGTACGGCTGATTGCATTCATATACTCATCAGCATGATTCCACATTACTCTGACCTTGTATTCTGAACACGCTTATATTGCGCACATACTTACACCACCCTCTAAGCTTTCTATAAGCTTATGCATGATTGATGCATGCAGGTGACGCTAGGACGCAGCCGTAGCATAGTAGCAGCAGGAGCGTGCAGTCGAGCTTTTGGAGTTTCTGTCATCATCATTATCTTGTATTTCCTTTCAGACGCATTGTACTTAAAAGTTTTTTATCATAGTGGATTTTGTGATGGTGTTCTTGTGGTTATTGTTCATGGGTTATGCTTGGTTATGCTCATTATGAATTAAATTGATATTAGAATCCTCCTTGTAAGATCCCAGGATCGAAACCTGGTAAATGGGTGCCGGGCGCCAAGAATAGGGTTTTGCGGAGGCTGTCGGCGTCGGATTCAGCGATCGGGAATTTTGTGAGCCCGATTTCCGAGTTTAAGGTGTGACATAACGTCATTCCTACTGGAATGAACTGAAAACACAAATATTATCATGATTCAAAACTTCAGTGGCCCCACGAATATTTCAACTGTGGACGTTTAATTATCACGTTCTCGGCCCACTTGAGCATTGGATACGGTTCATCTTTGGCCTTATGTCCTAAAATGAACTCACAAAACAGATGGACGGTGAGGATTTCTCACAAACATCCCAATGGCTCCACTGCATTCTCAGCGCAGGAACTTCCCGCGAAAGGCTTTCGCAGGAAATCCACGTCCAAGATGGAAATGGATTGGCTACTCCCCCAGCCACTAGCCCGGTGGCTGGTGGTCGGTGCTCTGTGGGCCCCTCTATGATGTATGTGTTTCATCCATTGTTACAGATCATTTTAGTGCTTCACCCTAAAATTTAGAGGGATATAAATCTCACGCAGACCACACCATAGGAAAATAATAATGATTGGATAATGATTGGATATGCACCATTAAAATCCTCCTAAGGCCCACTATACTGTTTATTTGACATCCAATCTTTTTATTAGGTCATACAGGCCTAGATGAAGGGAAAAAACAAAGATCAGCTTGATCCAAAACTTTTATGGCCCTCAAAAGGTTTTTAATGGTCAACGCTCATTCAACACTGTTTCCTATAATGTGGCCCACTTGAGATTTTAATATACCTAATTTTTTGTCCCATACCATGAAATGATCTGAAAAAATAGATGGATGGCATGGATGAAACACATACATCATGGTAGGGCCCACAGAGCACCGATCACCAGCCATTGGCTAGTGGCAGGGGGAGTATCCAATCTTTTCCCGTCCAAGACGAGCACCGCGCTCCTCAAGGTCCGAGTTGTACGAACAGTTCAAAGAGATCAAAGTTACATGGGCCCTACAATAATGTATTTATTATATCCACACCGTTCATCAAATTTTTGAGATAATTTTAGAGCATTATCCAAAAAATGAATCATATCCAAAACTCAAATGGACCACACCAAAAATAGTAGCGGGATAATGATTTTCACCATTAAAAAATTCACAGGTCCCACTGTAACATTTATTTTCCATCTAATCTATTCATAAGGTCAAAAATATATGGATGAAGAGAAAAAACAAATTTCATATTGATTCGAAACTTCTGTAACCCCAAAAGGGTTTCAATTGTAGACGTTCAATCCCCCACTGTTTTTTGCAGTGTGGTCCAGTTTTTCTTTAGATCTGTCTCATTTTTTGGCTTAAGCCTTACGAAGAGCTCGAAAAATGGATGGACGGTTTGGATGTAACAAATACATCATGATGGGACCCACAGAACTTGTTGACGTCAATACACCAGCCAATCTGCTTCCCAATCCATCCCAAGGTCCTAAAGCCCATCCGCTTCGAACGCAGATTGCGTCCTACCCCTGCCCAGACGGTCTGGGCAGAGATCTGTAGGGCCCACCATGATGTAAGTGTTTTATCTAAGCCGTTCATTATTTTTCATATATTATTTTAATATATGATATGAAAGATGAAGCAGGTCCACAGCTTCAGTGAGCCACACTAAAGGATGCTGCAGTGATAATGACATCCATTGTTGAAACCTTTCTAAGGGCCACTATGGTGTTTTTTTTTACCATCCAACCTATTCATTATGTCATGTAGACGTGGATGAAGTGAAACCACAAATATCAGCTTGATCTGAAACTTCTCTAGCTCCCAAGAAGTTTTTAACGGTGGACGTTCAATCCCCACCTTGTGGTCCCATTAATCATTGGAACTGCTTCTTTTATTGGCTCACACCTTAAATTATCTGAAAAAGTTGATGAATGGTGTGGATCAAACACATAAATCATGGTGGGGCATAAAGAAGTTTCACAGGTTAAAGGTTGATTTTGTATTGCGCAAACAATTTAAAAGAAAAAATTGCTGTAATAACTTGAAAAGGGGTACTTTTGGAAGCAAAAATTTTTGTTTAATGAAAAATCACAGAGCGCATTCCGCGTTCACCATTAAGCTAGACTCCTATCACGCAAAGAATTCAGTGAAAAACCACTTAGCGCTTTCCGTCTTCTACGTTAACAACGCATTAACAAACATCACTAAATGCGAAATTTTTTCCCAATTCCGCGTTAAGTGCAAAAATTCAGCATTAACAAACACGGTCTAACTCAGTGCGCAATATAATTTCCTCCGGTAGGAAATTTAGGCAAGGACGCGTAGTTGAAAAAAGAAATTTTAGAAAAACTACCTATTTTTCTATATTTACACTTCAATACTTTTCCAAAAATATGTTAAAAAAGTTAACTCTTTAATCTAATCCGTTAGTATTCCCTTCCTTGCATCTCTTTAAATCCCGGTTGGGTGGGCGTGCGCTGGTTGAGTGGCCCAAGGGATAAAAAATCACCCCATCTGCGGTTAAGGTGGATCACATAACTAGAAACAATGCATGGAGCAAGAATTACCCTCCAAAATGTTTCCCTCGCCATGTCCCACCTGAATGAGCCTGATTTTTAGGCCCCAATCCTAAATTTTGGAGGGCATCTAATCGTTAAAGTGGATTTTATATAATCATCATAATAGAACTTATAAAATCAAAAGTATATATTGTTAAGGGCAAAATTGAGCCGATCTAATGTATGAGACATGGGGCAACAAGACCATGAGCACAGACTTTCTGAACTATCAAAAGGCTAGAGAAGATGAGTCAAGTAAGAAAGCTCGGCGACCGAGTTGAAATAGTTGAACCAATTTGGAAACAAGACTTATCAACAGACCTACCAAGCTCAACCTTGACTTCGGACGACAACCTCGACCTTAGATGACGAACTCAACATTTGATGCTAACCTCAAGGTCAGATGCAAACCTCGACCTTCAATACTGACCTCGAGCTCAGAACGGAAACATTTAAAGAGAATTCTGCACCATATATGTGCGGGACTCCACAGGAAAGTCTCAACTAAAGATCATGCCAATCGACGCATAATTGGAGAAATATTCGAGAACGGATTTCGATTCCAATATGGGCCGCTCTAGCATATCTTATAGATCTACTTGGATATAGGAATTTCCTAAGAGCACTTATAAATACATTATCTTCTTCAAGGAAAAAGTACACATAATCATCCCGATTCGAATACGCCTACTGTGGGTCCGCCAACTAGGCATCGGAGCATCCCGACCACAACCGGTGCCCCCAATGTCTCATTGTTCTGCATTAATTTGCAAGTACTCAATGGCTTATAGGAGGTGGAACAAGATCAACCAAATTTGAGAAATAATAGTTTGGCACCGTCTGTGGGAACAACAGTGAGGCCATTCAAAAGTTCCCCTTACGTCAAGAAAATCCATCCATTTTTTTACTTTACCTTATGATGGCTAAAGGAAAAAAGAAGGATTTTGACCGTCATTATTGAGCCAAGTTAAATGCCAGAAGAACAACCTGAGAGCCCTCAAGCACCATTGTTAAATCCTCAACCTGACCCCCGCCCCTGACAATCACACAAAGATCCTGGAACACGCCGGGGGGGGGGGGTGGTCGTCTCTTTAGAGAACCAAGTCCTCACAACTCATATGTGTTAAAGGATCAACCAACACGAAGTAGGTGTCTCCCCACATAAACGATGGGAACGATCGAGCTTGCTGAGTCCAATCTGCGCCACACTCTAGAAAAGAGAAGGTGTGGGAAAGCTCCTGAGGTCACGATAGAAAATGAAGTTCTGTTGGAGGCAGAGATGAAGGAAATCCAAGATCATCTCGGAGACATCCAGCGGGCATGCCAAGCGAAAACCCCTGCCTCCGTTAACGCTATGCTTGAGGAAGCCGAGCCCCCATTCATGGACGACATCATGAGATCCCAGCTTCCATTTAGGTTCTGAATGCCCCAAGTAACCCCCTACATGGGGTCGGGAGATCCAACCGAACACCTAGAGTCCTTCAGAGCTTATATAGAACTTCACGGTGCTTTTGGACCCGTGATGTGCAGAGCATTCTCCCTGATCTTGTCAAGAGCTGCGCAAAAGTGGTATAGACACTTGAAGCCAAAGTCCATCAACTTCTTTACTCAGCTTAGCAAGGCCTTCATCACTCAGTTCATTGGTGAGAAAGATAGGAGAAAGCTGTTAGCTCACATTCTTACAATTACTCGAAGGGAGGACGAGCTTCTAAGAGATTACATCATTCAATGTCGAAGTAGTCTAAGTTGAAGGTTACTCCGACCAGATAGCTCTTGTTGCCATAGTAGTTGTCCTTCAATAGGAGAAGTTCATCTTCTCATTTGATAATAACCCCCCAACTACTCTCACTAACCTACTTAACCGAGCTAAAAAATATTCAAACGCAGAAGAGCTCTTCAGTTCATGAAGAGCTACTCAAGGCAGGAACAACTTGGCCAAGGACAAAAACCGAAAGGAAGAGGGGGAGCCCTCTGTCATTAACACTAAAAGAAAAAAGGAGGACAACCAAAATAGAGGTTAGCACACCATCTGCCAACCAGAAAGCCGCTTTCACTCTTACACTCCCTTGAACACTACACTAGAGCAAGTGTTCATGAAGGTACGTGATAAGAGAATCCTGAAATGACTAAGAAAGATGAAGGCCGACGCCGACAAAAGAGACAAGAGGAAATATTGCCATTTCCATGGAGATCATGGCCATAATATGATGGAGTATTTCGACCTAAAAGAAGAAATCGAGTCCCTCATCCGAAAGGGACATATATAAGAGTTTTTCGACTAAGAAAGGGATAACCGACTTGCCAGTTAAGCAGAGCAACTCGACGACCATAATAATAATGAAGCAACATGTGAGATACGCACAATATTCAGAGGACCGTCCGGTGGTGGAGACTCAAACAGAGCACACTAAGAACATACTTGAAGCATGAGCAATAGCGAGAATGAACATCACGTCTACCTTACCGGCAGGACTACAAAGGAACAAAGGATGAGCTTATGTAGCTTGACCTTCATAGAGTAAGATACCCAAGGGCTCCACCACTCACACGACGTTGCCTTGGTAGTCACCATGACTATGGTCAACCGCAAGGTACACTGGATATTGGTCGACACCACAGCTCATATTATGTTTACTGTCACTTTTGATAAGATGAGGGTCGGGAGATCTAAATTACGACTTGTCCAAACTCCCCTGCTTGGCTTTGTCGGAGAGAAGGTAACCTCTAAAGGAAGCATTCTACTACTTGTCACCGCTGGTGAAGGCGTTAACCAGACCACGACCGTGATCGACTTCCTCATAATAGATTATCCATCGGTCTACAACATGATCTCGGGCAGACTATCTTTAAATACCATGAGAGCTGTGGGATCCACTTATCGGAATGAAATTCCTAACCGAGCACGATGCTAGCCAAATCAGGGGCGATCACACACGAGGCTCGACAATGCTACTCAGCAACACTCTGAGCAAAAGTGCAACGACAACAAACAATGCACATCACCTCCCTAGATCCACGGGAGGAGTGTATTAAAAGGGGGTTGCTAGTGGAAGAGCTCGTGAAAATACCACTCTATGAAAGCGACTCGACTTGCACGGTCTAGGTCAGATCGCTACTTAGACCAAGGCATCAGGCTGAGATCGTCGACTTGTCAAGGCAACACGCTGACATCTTCATCTAGTCCTACACTGACGTCTTTGTCTAGCCTACCGAGACATGCCCGACATAGACCTGGAAGTGATGTTCCACTAATTGAACATCGACCTCGACCACAAGCCAATATGACAAAAGTGACGCATGTTCGACCCTAAAAGGTGTATGGCCATTGGTGAAGAGATCGACAAACTCCTCGAGGCCGGGTTCATCAAGGAGATCTACTATCCCGACTAGTTGGCGAATATCCTATTAGTAAAAAAGACCAACGAAAAATGGCAAGTGTGTATCGACTACATCAACTTGAACAAAACATGCTTGAAAGACAACTTTCCATCTTGAGGATTGACCAACTGGTCGATAGCACTACCGTGTACGAGCTCCTTAGCTTTATAGATGCATACTCATGATACAATCAAATCATCATGCATAAGCACGACAAGTAGAAGATAACTTTCGTCACCAATAAAGGACTTTATTACTACAAAGTAATGCCTATTGGACTGAAGAATGCTGGAGCAACTTACCAGCGCCTCATCAATAAGATGTTCGCCAAATAGATCGGTAGCACGATGAAAGTCTACATTGACAACATGCTTGTTAAAAGTACAAAGGCAACATATCATGTTGTAGACCTGAAGGAGATGTTCATGATCCTGAGAAAGTACCAAATGAAATTGAACCCAAACAAGTGCGTTTTTGGTGTCAACTCGAGAAAATTTCTCAGCTTCCTAATCCATCGGAGAGGAATATAGGCGAATCCCGATAAGATCCGAGATCTTCTAGAGATGAACTCCCCGAGAACTACGAAAGAAATGCATTGCCTCATAGGCAAAATAGCGACTCTGAACAGGTTCGTCTCTAGAGTTACAGACAGATACCTACCATTCTTCAAGTAACTAAAAGGGAACATAAGGTTGACTTGAACAAGCGACTGCAAGCAAGCATTTCAACAGTTTAAGGAATATCTGGGATCGCCTTCGCTACTCTCCACAGCCGAATCGGGGGAGCAATTGTTGCTATATTTAATAGTCTCGACTATGACAATTAGCTCGACCTTAATACGTGAGGTCGAGAACAAATAACTCCCGGTATACTACGTTAGCAAAGCTATGGTTCAGGCCGATATGTGATGTCCCGACATAGAGAAATTGATGCTGGTATTAATCATATCATTGCAGCATCTTCGACCATACTTTTAGGCTTACACTATCATTATCCCAACTGATCGGCCGCTTTGCCAAGTTCTCCAAAAGCCTGAAGTATCAAGGTGATTGGCGAAATGGGTGATCGCGCTCAGGGAGTTCGATGTCATATACTGACCCCGAGTTGCCATTAAAGGACAAACCATGGATGACTTTATTGTCGAGTTCACCTATCTCGTACCCCCACAGGAGGCAGAGAATGAACAAGAAGCCAACTTGCAAGAATGGACCCTCTACGTCGACAAATCATCAAACTTGAGGAGAAGTGGTGTAGGTTCGATCCTTATCGCACCCGACCAGACTGGTATATAGTACGCTTTAAGATTTAGATTTCTAGCCTCCAACAATGAAGTAAAATATGAGGTACTTCGCCAGGCTTAGGCTAGCCAAGGTAATAGGAGCTTAAGCCTTAAAAATCTACAGCGACTCTCAGCTCATAATCAACTAAGTCACTGCAGAATATCAAGCCAGATGAGAAATAATGATTGCCTACCTACAAAAAGTGTGAGAATTGCTCAGCGAGTTCGATAAATGTAAGGTCACCTTAGATCCCAGGTTAGAAAATTCCAAGGTGGATGTCCTGGAAAAGCTGGCCACAGAAGTTAATGATGACCTCACTAGGACCATACCAATCGAGTTCTTGCCCAAACACAGTATCGACCAACCCGATCAAAAGGAAACTCTCATGATAAACCAATAACCAGGCTGTATGGATCCAATCATACACTACTTACTGCAAGGTGAGTTACCCGATGATAAGCACAAAGCTCGCAAAAAAAAAAAGATTAGCTTGGTATATTATATTAAGAGACATACTCTGCAAGAGAGGTTCTTTGTTGCCATACTTAAGATGCTTAGCTACGATCGGATGAGGTCGAATGTATCCTAAAAGAAATTCACGAAGGCATCTACAACGATCATTTTAGCGGGAGGGCTCTATCTCACAAAGTAATTCGATAGGGGTACTACTGGCCAACCATCCACATAGACACAAAGCAGTATACAAGAGAGATGCAACAAGTGCCACATTTCACTGTGATACTATGGCAATCGCCTGAGCAGTTGAACCTCCTAGCCCTTGACCCTTTCCGCAGCGGGGCATCGATACATAAGACCCCTACCAATGGGCAAGGGACATACCAGATTCGCCATCGTCGCTGTCAACTATTTTATGAAGTGTGCCGAGCGAGCCCTTGGCTAAAATTACCAAGCAGAAAACCACCAACTTCATCTAAAAGAACATTATTGGCAGATATAGCATCCCTCACACCATCGTTACAGCAATGGTAGATAGTTCGATAATGCCCGTTTCTGAGGACTATATGAAAGGCTTAGCATCTACAACGCCTTCTCTTCACCTCGGCACCCCAAGCTAATGGACAAGTAGAAATCGTTAACAAAATCATAAAGAATCACCTGAAAACCAAACTTGAAAAATCTAAAGGAGCCTGAGCAGATGAGTTTTCGCATGTCCTTTGGGCGTATCGAACGACGACTCGAATGATGACTGGGGAGACTCGTTCTCCCTGACCTTTAGCGCAGAAGCGATCATCCTAATAGAGTTCAAAGTACCTTCAGCACGCACTGAGCTATTCAACTTGCGCAAAAACGATAAACAAATGACTTTAAGTCTCGATCTAGTTGAAGAACTGAGAGAAAAGGCACAGATAAAGGTCATCGCCTATCAACACAAGGTTGATCGATATTACAACTAAAGGATCAAAGTAAACATATTCTGAGTAGGAGACCCAGTCCTTCAGGAAAATTTCCAAAGTATAAAGGAACTTAGCTCGGGAGCCCTAGGACTGAATTGGGAAGGACCTTACAGGGTGGCTAGTATGGTCCAACCAAGGACTTATTGACTGAAAAATATGGAGGGGCAGCTCTTCCCCACCCACGAAACGCTGAGCACTTAAGATCTACTATCCATGAAGAATTTCTACATGCATTACAACTGTACTCGACTGACCACCTTGGATAAAGCTACTCGGGCTCAATTATAAAAAAACCTCCCTCAGTTAAAGGGAATAAGGTTCTTTTCTTCGTTTATATTATATTGTATATTATTTTCGTGACCTACATACTCGACTATAAGAAACCTCCCAGTCAAAGGGAAGAAGGGTCCTTTCTTCATTTTTACTATCTTGTTTACTATTTTCATGACCTACATGAATGACTATAAGAAACCTCCCTCAGTTAAAGGGAAGACATTTATTTTCCTCATTTCTACTACCTTGCCTACCAACTTTATGACCTAATAATCTACACACTCAATTACCGAGTAAAAAGGCTACGAGTGCAACTAATGTACCAACCAATCACATATAAAGCCATAAGATCAGATTAACAAAAAATATTATCTCATTTCATGAAAATGCACATAAAAAATAAATACAAGGAGGGGAGGTCTATCCTTGAGAAGGCTCCTCGGTCTTAACAGCAGCAACAACAGGGTCTTCAGGAGTGCATCGTATAAGTAGTGCAAGTCTAGGTTCGAATAACTCTACAGAACCTCTTCCCAACAACGCTGGAAGCCAAGGTTGAAGATCTCCTCCACCTTGGCTGTGTACTCCTCGGAAGCTTTGAACGCATCTACTGCCACTGCTTTCCTCGCAGGGATTGAGGCCTTGACCCCTGCCAACCTTGCTTTGGCATTAACCACTCAACCTTCTGCCTCAGAGAGGTGAGACTCCACTTCCACCACCCAAGCCACCAACTCAGCCTTCTCTTGCTGCTCCAGGACCAGCAGTGTAGTGTTGGTAGCCTTGTCCTCCTCGGTGACACTCAAGGCCTCGCGCAGGGGCTTAATCTCACCTAGGCCATTGCCTTGGCCTTCGCAGCCGCTGCCAACTCTGTAGCCATAGCCCGAAGCTCGGTCCTAGTAGACTTGAGCTTCTGACCTGCCTCTTCGAGGTGGCCCCTCAGCTCAAGGGAAGCATGGCGGGAGGAGAAGACCTCGATGTTGCCCTACCAAAAAGAAAAAGAAAAAGGAGGGCAACAAAAGTCAGTTGACAAGAAAGAAAAAGAACGTGTATAAAAGGAAAAGGGAGCAAATGTCATTACCATGATCAACACCGACACTACCCCCTCCTAGCAAGGGTTCGGGATGCAAGGTGAGCATTGAGCCGACCTCCTCCTCCTCACTCACGTGGTGCCTATTCCGATGAGCCATCACTGCCATGTGACGAGGGAGGGGTGTAGGAGTTGCTGACCCTGACACTCCAACTCCCTCAAGAGCTTGGCATCCCGAGGTGCTCCCCATTGCAACCTCCAACTCCACAGCTGTAGCGGTCTCTATCCACTCCTCCTCAACATAGGTTGGGGACGACTTAAGGTCGACAACCTCCCATGGGGCCGAATTCGAAGGAGGAGTGCCTCATGCTGAACCATTCGAGACAACTTCCTGGAGCACCACAGTTTCGCTTCCTACGGTCGCTTTCACTAGCTCCAGCTGCTCAATCGAGGGAAGAACCTTGGGAGCAAGCTTCGATCCAAGAGTGTCGATCTTCGAATACTCAACCCCAGGAACTAGTCAGATTGAGGATGAGGGAGTATCTTTCCTAACGGCCCTCCTTAACCGCTCCAGCTCTGTTTTGGAGGGGAGCTTCAACCTATTCAATCGAGAGTGATCCGCCATCCCTATAAAAATCAATAAACACGATGGCCAGCCAGGAGATAGAAAGAGATGAATAAACTCTTTGAATCCACATAAAGCAATGTACTAGTCGACCCGACTATCGATAAGCTGACCTGCTCCAATAGAGTCAGAGTGATCATCTTCCTGTAATTTCTCTAATCTAAGCTACACTCCTAGGTGATTCTAACTTAGCGGAGTTGAATCGGAGTAAGCTGGGGTTGATGCTGAGTCAGAGTTCCAAGAAGACTTAACCAGGATTAGCCAAAAAGCTAACAAAATGAGTAGAACAAACTACAAACGACTATAAGCTATAGCTCGGAGTTTCGACCTGGGGAGGCGAACTTGTTGGGGACCCAAGACTGCAACTGTAACGCCTAAAAATTGAGGGTCGAGCACCAACTCGACTCCCGAGTTCCAACGCATCACTTATGCAATATAGATAATGATGATTGAATGTTGTTCATATTAGTGCATTAAACATGAGTGAGATTATACCAAAACAACATATCATACTTCAGAGACAGTTAAATTTCACAAGTGGAAGACTGTGATAGATATATAAAATATATAAACTGTCGTAAGTCTCCAGAGTGTGAACATATTACCAAGTTAAATATATACATGTACACTCCAAAATATGGACAAAATAAATATACATGGTGTTTCAAAAGTGCAAAATAACAAGTGTAATGATATCTAATCAGCATTCCTGTAACCCCATCGATCAGAACATGGTCTACATAGACCCACCAGATAGCTGCATATAGGAGAAACCCTCCTCATCATCATAAAAGTTCGCCTGCCTCATACGCATCGCCATCATCTGAAAGTAAAACAGGGTCTGGTGGGTATTTAAAACACCGTCCCGTAATGTGGGAGTGAGTGATCAACTCATTGGAATAATAAAGCAAAGGTTAACATGTTTTCAATTTAATCAAGCAGTAATGATACCGCAATACAAGCAAACATCCCTAAGTACTGTGATTAATGCAAGAATGATATTAAATAATGATGCATGCCCTCGCCTGCGCTCCCTTAACGACTTCATCTTACGATCGCACATGAAACACTTCCTCAGTGCTTGACCTGCTACGCCAAACGCACACGTAATGCGGTGCATGAGCATGATTACCAAGTTCTTATTAGTCCTTTTCATACAGCAGGATTGAGAAGCTAAGGTACCTCCCTTATATCAATTCCCAAACAATGATCCATTCCAGGGTCGTCAATCCTAGTAAATCTCATATGATGTTACGGTTCTAGGTCGCTGCAAAGGGCTCGTCACCTTATCAGTGCAGGCCTAGTGTACTCTTATTGCTACGTAAGGGCTCGTCGCCTCTACGCAGTCTTAGTGTATGCTCGAGGTCACTACAAAGGGCTCGTCACCTTATCATTGTAGGCTGATAGCTCGAATACAGCGTTCCATACCACCGTATTCGGCTCACGAGTCTGGGTTGCTCACTGGTCACTACGGGGAGGCTCGTCACCCCAGCGTAAGTCGACATCTTGACCACGGTATCTCATACCACCATGCCCGGCTCATGAGTCTTAACGGATCGAAGTACCAAGGTTTAAAAGGGTTTTCACTGGTGAGTTTAGTACCTTAGATTCAAGCAGTAGCGGCCATACATGGTGAACATACATCGGGTCAATCGGGTTACTTGACGAGCTCGACTAGTACAAGCGCACCTTAAGTTAATCGACATGAAGTGCGTAAGCACTCCTTGTGGCCTAACCACCGCCAACATCCCAAGTACGGCTCAGATTCATCGATCACGTCCTATGTGGCAAGACAACCTCAGCCACCAAATCAAAACATATTACCGATTGCTTGAACTATTTCATAGTCCCAAACACATTTAATTATAACAGATAATCATACAAGCTAATCAGAACAGTAATGGATCAACAATTCCAATCATACAAGCATGTGAGCATTTGATGGATTTCGACTTAAACATGAATTCATACATAGGCAGTGTCTAAGTAAAACAGACAAAGAATATAAGTTACATGGAGGAAATCATATACATCGTTAAGGTAGTTGAGAATTTCTTCTCAATACCCATATAAAGTACAATTTATTACACACTAGTTCATTTAGACATTTCTACAAACACTTAGACTACATATTCCAACATATATGACGTATGTTGGTGATAGCACGTATTAGGGCAAATCCTTACACTAGGGAGTTGCCCCGTATACCACATGCATATACCCACGGCGGATAATCATGGCATGCATGAATCCGAGTTCCATATTCATTAATCATTTCCACAAACACTTGGGCTACACACTTTAACATATATAACGTGTATTGGCCGTGGCGTGATTTAGGGCAAGTCCTTTCGCTAAGGAGTTGTCGCATATATAACAAGCTTATATCCATGACAGATAATCATGTTAGGCACAATTCCAAATTCCATACGTATTCAAATATCACAACATATACATAGAATACACTATATGTCACATAGTTCATATATACTTGTAAAACGAAACAGACGACGCATTTCGCATGTAAAATAGCACCCACGTCAGTTATAAATCATTAACCGATATTGAAAGCTTTGAAAACTATAACCTATACGTTTATAGTCTGCACCTTTCGCCGGTAGACCCGTAACTAACTCAGTTTTTAAGCTAAGTCTTTGTCTACGGCAGATTGACAACCTATAGCATAAATTAGGTTAGCTATTTCATAACTTACACTATCTGAAACCCTAAAACATATTAGGGTTAGGTTTTCTTACCTAATAACGGGATTGGTATCGCCCGTATAGTGACACATGAGTGGTGGCTAAGCACGTGGAGCGTCAGGGAAAGATCCCAACATCTATCTCTCACTCTCACTCTCTCTTCCTCACTTTCTTCTTCTCTTTTATCTTTTCTTTCCCTTAGGGTTTGCAAAATTCGTATGGCATATGAGAGGGAGTGTTTAAGGTCCTTATATAGGGTCAGGTTTAATGGGAATGGCCCCAGGGCCAAGGTATACTTAGGTTATATCCAAATATGGGTTGTTCTGGTCCAACGGAGCACTTCTGGTGGCCCCTTTTCCACGTGCAATCGGACTTAAACTCCCTGACCATGGATCTAGGTCAGGCTGATTTTTTATTCCGATCGGGTTTACAGATCAGCCGTGGCGGACCAGTTTCAGTTCAACGGTCACGGGCACTCGATCAGGGCCACAAGTACATCGACATGTGTGAGACATTTCTCCTGATCCGAGGGTGTATTTGGGTCGAATTCTAACGGTCTGAATCCTTATATTTGGTCCATAAGTGACATGACTTAGATTACTTAAATTTAAATTTTTATTTCTAAAACATTCACGTTTCTCACACACTTTGCTCCGGGCTCAAGTTGTGCGTTTCTAGACACTATTAGGACTTGATTTTTGAGGAGATTATCAAGTCCAGCAAGGCGGTCATAACCATATGGTTTCGGGGTAATCGGACTTTCGACGTGCGGTCCACGTCCGATACGGAGTTTCAAGGTGCTCCCGAGAGCAACTGGGTTTTGAGATGGATCATAAGTTTCAAGATAATGTAGTGTTAATGATTCTACACATTTTGAGTCTTATAGTTTGTATTTAAAGTAGTTTGAGCTAATTCTATCGATTGTTCAGTTTAACACTTAACTAAATCGTGCCCTAATTACGATAGAATAAGGTCCCAGGGCAGTTCTACGCCCCTTTCTGGTACTTTTAGTTGGTATATTATTTTAATTATTTTTTTAATAGTTCATTATCAAGTTCACTTTATTTTTACCAAATTTCATTAGATTTCATGTTGTACAAAATTCTAGAAATTCCAGAAGCAGCAGCTATCCAAACTAATGATTTTCGGATAGTTGTCACAACGTCTTATATTTAACTATATTAAGTATTTTATTATATTTTTAATTATTTTTATATAAAACTATATTTATCAAGCTTCAATCTGAATTTTGAATCACCTAAATCGGAGTTATAACGAGGGAGATATGATTTTTCAAAATTTAACGAAAGTCGCAGAAATTTGTGAAAAGCGGACCGCCCGGCCCGCTGTACAGACGAGGCCTTGCCGGTCGCTGGACTCTGGGGTGATGGCTCGCCCCAGGGGAGATGTCCTCCCCCCCCCGGGGGGGGGGGGTGCTGGATACATGCGGGACCTACCTCGGGTCCCCCCGAGTCCGTCGAGGCATTATGGGTCTCATTTGTAAACCAGAATGAGTTATTTGACGGGCAATATATGATTTTAGGGTAGGAGAAGCTAATCTATCTAAATAATCTATTTATTTCGTAAGATTCCAAAAGGTTAATAGTCAAAAGCCCATTTTATTTATGTATTTACCATTCACAGTATGTTTTAATTTAAGTATTGTTCTTCATCATTTAAACTTTAGGATTAATATCTAATATGAAAGTACTTAGAAAAATTTGAAGAATAAGGTGATGAAAGGTGAGATTTTTGAAGGAAATGAGAGATTTTGAAGGAAATGGATTGAAAGGGGATTTGAGATTTTGGGATTGAGTTTTTGAAAAGTAATTAAGGTGTTAGGATCGACCCATTGCCTAAGTACGTCTAACTCCAAGTTGGCAAAAATCCGGAGTGTTACAACAACCTACCTAGCTCTATTGTTTGGGCCTCCCACTCTCCACAAGCGAAGAACCACCTATCCTTCTAGCCCATATTGGTGGATGGGTTATTAGTGATAAGGGCTGTCCTTTGCCCGACTACTAAGAAAAATAGTAACAGCTAAGAGAGCCTGGACTACTCTTGGCCCGATACGAGTACATGAGCTCGTCCACAGTTAGCTCGACATGACCAAGCTAGTGCCACAAAATATAGCACCTAAATAGCTCGTCACATGTTAGGGTTAAGTTGTCTTAGGGCAACCCTTAGATGGTACACTACCTCTCTCACGACTAGGTGGAAAGGCAACCACAAGCCGTAGGAAAAGAAAATGGGGTAAAGGGCTACCTCCCCCTTGGGAGGATGGCCCAAAAGTTCCCCAACCTTAGGAAGCTGTAGCTCCACCTAGTCAGGAATATGGAACTCCGACCGAAGGGCAACCAAATCCTTTGGTTTGAGCTTTGAACTGAAATGACCTAACAACGAAGCCGGTCTTTGAGAAGATTAAGAAGTTGCCTCTGCCTGGGGCGGCAAAACTTCCTCATCTCGAGCTGTTGTCGCTGGAGATGGTTCGCTTAATGACATGTTTAGCCGGGAATCCACGTTATCGTGAATGGACTTCCCGTGAAAGGCCCTCAACACAAAAATTCTCCTGGAACCCTTCGACGACATCGCAGTGAAGGATAAAAAGAAAGAAAATGAAAGAAGGAAGGAAGGTAGCACAGTAGGAAATGTACCGAAAAAAAGCTCAAGTGACCAGATGATTCACTTAACAAAGAAGAAGAAGAAAAAAAGAAAAGAGGTCAGCAGAACTCGGACTCCTCAGAACCAATGAGTGAAAGAATGAGGGAAAACCCTTGTTTATAAAATCTCGAAAGAAAGGCATTAATTGCTGAGACGCTAATAGACACCTCGATGCATGATCTCCCCCACGTGGTAGCTCGGGGTTCACTCTCAGCCCGCATTAATGAGGTAGAGATAGGTGTCCTCCTATGAGTTGCCCAGAGATGAAGTGGCGCTCGCCACCCTGTGCACATCTCCTTGTACGGAGCCACTGTTATAATATCCTCCTCGATTATAACAGCACGCATTGTCTCTTTTCAATTCTTGCATTAACTACTAGGAGACAAAATCGAGGAATACTCATGGAATGAGCTAACCCCCTCAAGTTAGAAGATTAAAACTTTCCACTCATACATCAGTTTAAATTTGTTTACTTCCTGAGCTCACGAACATGAAACTTGGAAGTAGGGGGCAACTGTTATAGATAAAATCGAGCTAACTTAATGTATGAGACACATGACAACAAGACCATCAAAACAAACTCTCTGAACTACCAAAAGGCTAGAGAAGATGAGCCAAGCAAGAAGACTTGGTGACCGAGCTGAAACAATTAAACCAGTTTGGAAACAAGACTAATTAACAAACCTACCGACTTCAGACGGCAACCTCAACCTTAGATGACGACCTTGATCTCCAATGCCGACCTCAAGGTCGGATGCTGACCTCGACCTAGAATGCCGACCTTGAGCTCGTAATAGAAACATCCAAAGAGAATCCTGCACCGTATATAGGGAGGACTCCCTAGCGAAGTCTAAGCCAAAAAACACGCTAATTAAGGCATAATCGGAGAAATATTTGAGAGCATATTTCCATCCTAATATGGGCCCCTCCAGATCTTACATATCTAATTGGATACATAAATTGCTTAAGAGCAGCTATAAATATATCATCATTTTAAAGAAAAATGTACACACAACTATCCCGATTCTATTGCGCCTACTATGAGTCCACCAGACTTAGGCATTGGAGGGTTCTCGGCTACAATCAGCATCCCTAGTGTCTACTTGTTCTCTATTAATTCGCAAATACTCAGCGGCTTGCAGGAGGTGGAATATGGTCGATCACATTTGAGCAACAACATACATATCTCACAACTTTTTTCTTTGGTGTTGCCTTCCTAAATTACAAGTCAGCCTCATTTTTTGGACATGAGCTAAACTGGCATTACGTGCATAATGCAAAGTGGATTTTATATGTACATCATATTAGTCCTATAAAAAATAAGTCTCTTATCCCTCTTTAATGGTACAAATAGATTATATTGGGAAAAAAGTAAAAAGAAATTATATGGGAGCTTGCTCTTGATTTTGATGGGCTTACAGTGATGTGGATGTAATATCCACTCCTATCATTAGATATTTACTCCATATTATTCATAGAGAAAAAAAATCTGATAGGTAATTTTTTTGGCCACACCAAAAAAATTAGTTGTGAGAGACGACTACACTTGATTTTTACATTGCACTGCAATAATTATACGAAATCCACTTTAACCATTATATTCTATATAAAAATTTAGGTTCATGCCCCAACAATTATACCAGCTGTGATTCATGTGGGCCACACGGATAAAAACAGTCTAGAAGGCGAGTGTTATCCTATACACTGTTTTCAATCATGTGTCCATTTTAACCACATATGGAGATGATGTTTGGTTTTTAGCCTAACATGGTTGAAACACATAATGGCTGGGGGTGGATTTCACGCAAACATTTTGGGCTCGCTCATTTGCTGGGTCATGTTTATGACCGAAATTAGTGAAAAATTCGATTAATGAGGAACTTTTGAAAAGGGATCTCAAGGGAGTCGGTCCTGGTAGGCGTTCAGTAGGCCAAACATGGTGTATGGGTTTATCCATGCTGTCCATCAAAATTTCCAGCTCTTTTAAATATTAGGGCGCAAAACTAAGGCAGATTAAAAGTTCAAGTGGACGACACCACATGTGTAATAACGCCCACCGTTGAAACCTTATATAGGGCCCACTATAATGCTTATTTCCGATCAAACCTGTTCAAAAGGTCACATAGACGTGGACGAAGGGAAAACACAAATGTCAACTTGATTCAAAACTTCAACGGCCCTAGGAAATTTTTAATGGTGGGCGTTCAATTCCCATTGCGTGGTCCCTTTGAGCCTTGGATTTTAATCAGTTTTAGGCTATTATCTTAGAATGACCAGAAAAAATAAACGGACGGCGTGGATAAAACCCACACATCATGGTGGGCCCCATAGAACCCCTGCTTGGACCAAGTCCATCTGGGCGGGAGCAGGACGCAATCAGTTTCTTGAAAACGGTACCGGAATGTAAATTGTATATAAGGAGGTAGGTTGTTTATAAAATTCTCCTTAAAAAACGCCCTCCTCTCTTCTTTCAAAACAACGACATCGGATCCGAGAGAAAGAGGAAATGTCGAGCGATAGTGAGGATGACGAGCTGTTGCAGAGGGCTCTGCGAGAGCAAGACCGAACTGCTGCGAGGCCACCACCTCCTCCCTTTCTCAACGACGGTAGGAAGAACAAGAAGCCTTCCCGCGGTGGGGCCGACAACGACGATGATTCCGATTTGGAGATCCTCAGCATCTCATCTGGTGACGAGGATCAGTCTTCCAAGGACAATGCAGCCAGGAACAATCGCGGTCGTGGGCCGGCCTCAAGGAAAGGTGGAGGTGGAGAGAGGGACGATGATCGTGGTGCGACTGACGATGAGCCCAGTTGTTGGAAGCGGGTCGATGAGACTGAGGTATGCGCTTCTTATGAACGAAATTCAGCTGTCCGTTCTGTTTCATGTGCTTGGATGAAGATCGAGATGGTCTATTCGTCAGGTGGGCCTCATTTGCTGATTGAATGTAGAACGTTTCTTTGTTACACCCACATATTTCTTTTTCCTCATATGCGTGCTGTCCGCCTGATTATTGCACCTGGCCGCGTTCTTTGTGGGCCCCACCTGATGAATAGCCTTTGATCTCATGCATGCTGTCAGGTTTGCTGCTAATCACATATTCAGTCTCTCGTTGCCTTAATTGCCTCGTCTCTCTCCTCTTCTCTTTTGACTCTCTCTGTCTCTGTTTAAGTGTAGAAAATCACGATGCAATTATCAAAGAGGAATGCTATTTCCAGATTCTTCATCCTCACACGCTATATGTGTGAATTTGGCACATGTGTGCAGGATCAAGGACATTCATGGGGTTTCCGTGATGGTGAAGGTTCCGTAGCCCCGCAAATCTGGTTGTTCCATTGGTCAGATGGGCTAGACATGTATGGAGAAATGGACGGTTTGAAAATGATAACCATCTACGTTCAACATGACTGTGTTGCTCACCTGATGAGTGGGGTTGTGGTTGGCACTTGAAGATTGGACATCTGGAATTAGCTTTCTGATGTCCCATGGCTCTGGGCCTTTACGGTGATCAGGACTGTTCGTCTTGTGGGCCTCATTGTCGATGTTGCCGATGTAGGGTTATCCTAGTTGTTTGATTGTTCATCTGCCAAAGTATGGTTAGAAATATGGTAAGATGTCCTTATGCAATGGCCATAAATTAAGATTTCTAAAATTGCTGATGAGGAGATCTTTGGTCCATTCTGTTCCTTTGTTGGGGCCTGCTGATGAATGGTTTGGATTACACTTAGGTGGGCCGCACTTTTAAGAAATCTCTCTCCAAGATTCAAGATATCGTTATGTACTAGTCATACTACTGTTAATTTTTTTCCTTCCCTTTATTATAAGTTAAAAAATCAAAAAAAAAAAAAGAAAAGGGAGAAGAAAAAAGATCACCATTGTCATCAACTCATCATTGCCTTGTCCAAGCTATTTGGGGTTGGCTGTATGCATTTTGCCAGGCAAATGTTCGATGACTGGCAGCCCAACTGACACCAAGTCTCCCTTAATTGCTTGAGGTCAGCTGTACTGTTGCTACAAGGCAGATTTTCATGGCTAGAACAACCAAATACCTCAACTAGTATCTTAAGCATACTTTGTTTTCCAGAGGAAATAGTGGCAAATTTTGAGAACATCACCTACACTTGTGCACCATATCCATGAACCATCGCATGGAAGTCAATTTCATTTCCAAACTCGGCACACCCAAAAGACTAAACTGAAAAATGGGAGCTCCATTTGTAGCCTTGGCTTCTCTTGAACCATAATGAGCAAAGATCTGTTTTTTTTTTTTTTTTTAATAAATTTTTTCAGTCAACAAGTTGTTTTTTTTTTTTCCAATTGAAAAAGATCAACATATAACATGAATAGGAAACCCCTTCTCTGTTGAGCCTAGAATAAAAATAATTGGCCTTTCTGGGAATGAGGTTAAAAGAAGCTTATAATGGAGAAGTTAGCTCACCAATCTCATTAACCATAAAGGACAGTTACCATGGCTCCTTATTTTTCTGGGAAGACCAAGAGAACACTCCGTGAGTCTCCCTCTACTGGAGAAGGATCGTTGAATAAGTTTAACCTGATAAGCGCTACTGACTGTTTTTACATGCAATTGTCAAAGACAACTAGTATGCACAACAAACACTCCATGGATGTTTGTTATGAGCAGTTACTGACAATAAGAATGTTCACTATGTTCTAGCCCACGTGAGGCCATTGTAATGCCACAAAAGTGCCCAATCCATGCAGGGTATGCACATAGGGTAGGTAGATAGTAAAAGAAGAGAATAAGATATTCTCCATTTGCACGATAGAAATTCTCTCTCTAAACTAACTCAGAAGTTTTCTACTCAATAGTCAAACAGCCATTTGGCACCCGCTAAATATCTTTAGATGGCCAAATGACAACAATTTCCATTGTTTCTCAATCTTTACACCTCAGATTCTATTTTGCGTAACCTCTTGCCCAATAACGAGTGACACTGTTTCTCTTCTATTTTAGACATAACAATTGATCCTCTCTCTTGCTTGAAAGTTCTTTAAACATTAACCTCTTTTTTTCACTTATTAAGTAGCTAGTTACACTTTTATGATTTTATCTTGATTTATTGTTGATATTGTGAAAGTTCAGTTAATAATGTTTTCGTTAACAGCTTGGTCGCAGAGTACGTGAAATGCGAGAGACAAGAGTAGCACCAGTTGTCCTAAACTCTGGCAAGAAGGGACCACAGGGAAAAAAGGGGCTTTCCAACTTACAATCATTACCTCGAGGCATGGAATTCGTTGATCCACTAGGATTAGGGTACACTTCTCTATTATGGCTAATGTGTTCCCTATGCTTTTGCATGCATGTTGATGGTTAATGGTTTTCGTGATCACTTCCCATTACATTTTTGTACAAAACTATTGGTGACATCTTTTAAATTTAGAGTCACTTGCATTTTTTTGCTTTGTGATGGTGACAATGTATATCATTTTCTATTTTCATGTATTCTTCTTTTCTTCTTTGTTTTAACTTTTTGTTGTTTGTTCAATCAGATGTCAGAAAGTTATATTACATGTAAGGTATAAAAAAACTTATAATGTGTAGATGTAGATTCTTGAGTAATTCGAGCATAAGACTTGAGTTTGTAGTTTGCTAGATTTTAACTTCTACATTATTTTCGTAATAGATTGGTGTCTTGTTAATTCTCCGCTTCTCATAGATGGGTCCTTTTGTATGTCTTTGAACAGAAGCATTTTTCTGACCATGAAGTATGTCTTTGAAGAGTTTTTCCTTTTTTTTTTTTTAATTTTTTTTTAAAGTGTTTGTTTGTTTTCAAACTTCATGCAATTGCTAAGGTATGGATGCTTCCTTTTATCCATCTAGGGCTTGTTTGGGAGCCTTGAAAGGCATTTATGAAGGATCCATTTTCCATGAAAATTTCACTTTACTACTTTGGGAGATAAAGGTTACAAAGAATCCATTTCAAAGAAAATAGTTTTTCTTGGAAAATTCATGTAACTTTCTTAACTTCTCCACCCTGTTGTTTTCCTTTCTTAAAGCAAATTATTTCTTTCCCATTTTGTTCCTTCTACTGTCCTATGGTTAAGATCATTTGATCAAAGCGATTTATATGAGGGATTGATCAAAGTGATTCATAAGAGGGATTAATTAAAGTGGTTATGATAATCAATATCGACTATTCACCTAGCCATTGATTTGGTGGTTAGGAATTAGGATCACCTAGTCAAAGTGACTTTTGAGAGGAATGGGCCACCACACATGATGGACGGGATCAATAAACAAACCTTTTCTAGTATAATCAATATGGATCTTCCATTCTCCTAGCAATTGATAAGATGGTTAGGATCAATGATTTAAATATCGGTATTGATGCATTTACCGCACCCTTGGGGCATGGAAACATATTGGTATTGTGTGGGAAATCTTCACATATATCGCGGAATGTATCATTGTTTTTGGGAAACAGTAGGAAATTGATTGAAATTTTCAATGAAACTTCAAGAGACATTAAAAAAAAACATTACTACACATTAGAACTCAAACAATCACAATAAACAAGTACAAATAATAAGTTTCCTTTATATAGGGTCCTAAACTATGCGCTGTTTGTCAGAAGTTATGCAATTATATCCAAAATGAGTTTATATCATTTGTAAATCATACATGATAAGTATAAAAATGCAACCAATATATTCAAAAGCCAAAACGAAGTAAAAATATACCTCTGCCTTCATTGCACCTGTGCGGCTATGCCTCAGACATGAAAAATATTCAAAATAATGGATTACTAAGTTGGTTCCACCGATTTAAAACCATTTAAACAAGAAAAACCACTTTAAATAAAAGAAACTTACTAATTGGATTCAGATCCGTCTTCGCTCTTCCATCTCAATTTCCCCACCCAAATTCTCTTCGCTCCAAACGATTGAAAAGGATTGGTCGAAATCAGCTTAAGACCCGTTTGGATTCATGGAAAGGAATCACCATTTCCCATGAAACTATTTTTCTATTGTTTGTGAAGACTTTTGTGAGAATTGGTGGGAAACAACATTTCTCACTTCCTCCTTGTGTTGGAATATCCACAAATTCAATTTCCCTCCTCTCTCCCTAAAAAAGACATTTTCCCACAATTGGAGGAAAAATAATTTCTAAAGAGTTAAACACATGTGCCACCACCCATCTCCAATTGTCTCACATGACTCACATATTCAAATCTTCCAGCGTCCATCTTCTATTTTGTCGACAGGGATAGGCACTCAAAGGTGGGCTCTACATGATGGGCGGTTTGGATGAATGAGGCACCCCACCCCTGAGAAAAATTATGGCATGCATGTGGCTAGCAATCATTTGAGGAGAGACAAATGAGAATTCCTAATGTACATAGCATGAATGTGATAGATGTAGAATCGGTGAACCACTTATTTGTGCATTGTACCTTTTCCTCTTAGAGCCTGTTTGTATAAAATGCAAACTGGGGAATGTAAGCAGTTTGCATCAACAAGACATTGGCACCTGTTTGGGAAGCAGTGAAAGGTGCAGCAAAGTGTTTGTATTTGCTTTCAAGTTTCACCTCTTCGGCAAGGGAGTGCAACCTTTTTCAAAAAGTCAAACAGAGGGAAAAGAGTTTGCCTTGATGTGACGTTTTAAATAGCAATTTTGAAGGGAAAAAAGGTTTCCCTTTGTGGGATTGGAATCCAAACAGTTTCAAATGCAAAGGAAAACATTTTCTAGGACTTTTCTAAGAAAAATAAACAGGCGCAAAGGGTTTGCTTCCCCTGGCGCTGATGTCAGTTTACCTCCTTCTTTTGTCACATTTATGCTTCCACCTGCATATCCCTTGCAAGTTCTCTGGTCTTCTCACAATTGAGTGGGATGTGCCAAGGCCAATCGAGGACTTCTTCCAGGCTTGGAATGAAGGATTTGAAGGCTCAAAGAGAAAGGTTTTGTGGAATTAGCCTTTCTTGTTGCCTATTGATCTTCAGAAATGAGCACAATAATATTGTTCTAGGATAAATCAAGCTCAACTCTTGAGGTGTTTTTAGGAGAGAAGTGATTGTTGGTAACTTGAGTAAAGTCTTGAAATAGTTGACTTCATTTTTCAGTTGGGGATTCTTTTTCTTTTTTCTTTTTTTTCCCCCCTTTTTCTTTAGGTGTCTTCAATTTTCAATTGAGAAAAGCTTCTGGAGTTTTATGTAATTGCCGCATACCACTCAAATTGAAAGGGAAATTTTATAGGATAGCTATAAGACCAGCTGCGCTTCATAGGACAAAATGGTGGGTAGTTAAGGAACAACAGGTTCATAGAATGAGTTTCCATGAAATGAGGATGTTGAGATGGATGAGTGGCAAGACAAGGAAGGATAGAATTAGAAATGAATGTGTTTGAGAGAACTTACAAGTAGCACTAATGGGTAATAAGATGAGGGAAAGTAGCCTTAGATGGTTTGGTTGTGTGCAACGAGGACCAAGAACTGTGCTAGTTAGGAGAAAGTGGGTACAAGTTGAAGGTTCTAAAAGGGCAAGAGGAAAACCCAAAAGGAAGTGAATAGAGGTAATAAGAAAAGATTCGATGACCTATAGTCTAACTGAAGGTATGGCCCTTGATAGAGCGGAATTGCATAATAAGATTCATGCATCCAACACCAAGTTATTGGGAAGAGGCTTAGATGATAATGATGATGATTTTTCTGTTGGGGACTTTTAGAGTGAGTGGCGGGGAGTCTTTGTTATTTTGAGCAAGTGGTGCTTTGTCAGTTGTCACCTTCCCCCAAGTTGTATTTCTTCTTTTTTCTTTGTTTCCTTTTGCTTGCTAACAAATTTGATAGAAAATTAAAAAGACCAAAAAAAAAAAAAAAGGCATAGGAATTTTCTACATACACTCTAGGTCATTTCAAGAACCAACAAAATGACAACTTTGCCACTTCCTAGAAACTTTCACCAAATTATAAAAATGGCCTCATGACAAAAGACCAGTTCGATACTTAAGAGAGCAAACTACAAAGATGGCACTCAAAGTTATCACGAAATTCGATGTTCACCCTTTGTGCTGAGTTAAAATACCACACCTCACTGGAGCATGCAGCAGTAGTCTTCGATGTGCTTGACATGGAATCACCATAAAGGAATGATAGAAAGATCCAACCCAGATTTGACCTCGATTTTAAGTGGTCAGGTTTAGGGCCAACATGCAGACCCATTACGTGAGTCAAGTCTGGGATTTCCCTTGACCCGACACATTTGCACCCCTAGGGCCCTAGCCATTATTAGATGATGTGAGTAGATGGTGATATTTGAGATAGATGTGTGGGAGGAAAAGAAAGGATAGAATTGAAAACGAGGTCATCGAAAGCAGCTTAGGAGTCTTCAGATTGAGATGGTTTGGTCATGTTCTGTAAAGATCAAAGGTGGCTTTGGATATGAGGGAAACTTTGATTATGGTCGACTCCAGCATCATGGTTTGTTGGACTGAATCTTAGTTAATGAATTATCTAGAGAACAACTATAAATTATTGGGAATGTCAGCAAATAGGACTAGGGTTGGCAATTGGAATGTCCTAATGGCTGCTATCATGTTAGAAACAGATTTTTTTCTGTGATTTGGCAATGCGACCTTTGTCAATGTACGTATTTATTTTGTCATCTTGCATACTACCTAATGTGGATGAGGAGATGACCTGCCCCACCGTTGTAATATTGTCCGCTTTGGGGTCTCCCCCGCACGACTTTAAAACGCGTCACAACAGTTAAGGGAGAGCCTTCACATATAGCCAGGACTTCGAACGACTGCCCAAGCGATGTGGAACAGAGTTCCGTCCACAGTCACCTGCAACAATAGCTCGCTCAGCGCGGTAGCTCGCCCAGGCATCCAGCCCCGCCCACATTGGAGCAGGGACCGGGGCGTCACAGATGATATACTAGGGAAAAGTCTAATAACTTTCAGTGTTAGTGGAAGAGTGTAGCTTCTAATCATAGGAGGTGGTTCATATGTGAAAGTGACAATCTTCACATTCGTCATCAAGGAAACATACATTAGCATTAGAGGTACTACCTTGACGTAAACTACTTAAATTATTATTATTATTTTTTTCTTAAAATTTTTTGAGACTTCAGATAGTATTTTGGTTTCTTTTGTCCACTCTTTATAATATTTTTATGCATGTAAAGCAAGCCATGTTATAACTGTTGCACCGTTAGAACATCTGATACGAACTTATTACAATATGCTTGACAAGGTTGAAACTTGTGTTGAAAGGCCTTTCTTAACCATGTTGAGGACTATCCCGTATATTGTGATTTTTTTATCATTCATTTGTACAAATCTGTAACTTAATGTTATGTATTTGCAGGATCATAAGTAGCAGGTCGTTAATGTTGATTACTGATGCTCCAGACAGCTCTCCAGCTCATTTTGGGGGCAAGCCTGATAAAGATACTCTAGATGCAAGCAGCCGCGGTATTCTAGTTTTAGTTCCTTCTGATTCTTTGTTATGTATAATGGCGCTTCACATGTTGTATTTTATTTTGGACCCAATGATGTTGGGGCTGTGTTTTGGCTCCTTGTATACCTTTAAATTGTCTTCAAATGAAACAAGCTTCATTGTTGGAATTTACATAGCTGATCTTGTTCAACTAAAGGTTTCATATACTTCTCTTTTGGACCGTAAGTTTTTCCTATTTACATGGTTGCATATTGTCACGTCATGGTAATGTAGAACTTAATGTAGAATGGTGCATATTTCCTGAGTTTTTGAATCTGATATCTTTGATATGTCCATGCATTCTCAACAATGATTTTATGCATTTTGCAAATAGGGTTGTCATCATATTCCTCAAAACTAGCAACCGTTTGGAGTCATTCACACCCTTAGAGGGCTTTTCGCACTATTTTCATGGTAATGTTTGACATGATATGAGACCCTGTTTGATGTTGCTGGACTACTGCCATTTTTTTTCCACCTTGAGGGTTAGTGGATACTTTGTGACGTGTACTTCATTTTGAATGTCACATCAAGAAATTGTATGCAGGCCTAAGCTTCTTGTGTAATCAATAGCAGCCGCAATGGAGACATCTCTTGCTAGCCAAGTTATTTAAAATCCCTTTCGTAGTATCTCTATCTATTTTTAATACTAAACTATGAGAATATGAAAATAGCGCTATCTTTATCTATCTATTCAGAAGCTTACATAGAGTATATTTTTGTGGTATCATTGACAAGAACTATGAAACACACTAGCTGAAAATGTTGTTTAACAGGTTCTTATGTTAGAACAAAGAATGTATTTGAAACTAAGGGAGGTTTGAGGTCAGGATTGGTTGAACAAGAGTCAAGAGGTATTTATGTAGTCGTCAATATTTTTAGAGTAGGCAAGAATAAGAAAAAGGATAATAGGCAAAGCCTTAACTAGTTCCTCAAATTCTTACCATAGACCTCAAATTCAATATTGGATTATTGGAGTCACACCAATCGATCAAAGATGTCATACTTCTAAGGGCATATTTGGATGCACATCAAATTCATGATTTTGGCAAATTTCTTATTGTGAAATTCATAACTTATGTGATTAATGTGTTTGAATTAGTCTTAATTGATAGATTCACAACAATCAGTGAAAAGGGCATCAATTATAAACTTGGTAATTAAAAATAAAATTTCATAGTCCCCAATTCATGAAGTTGGGAAATCAAGGGCTTCCAATGGTCATGCTTGAGAATTTCCCCCATCCTCCTCAAAATGTCCATTTTATAACCATTGCTCCGATGGCTATGTACAATCAATGTTTTAAATATTGACGATATTGGCCGATATATCCCACGATATAACTTGTATCCCACCTGTGCGATACGAAATGCATAGATAGTGCCGATATATCCCACCTATTCAATTTGATGAACATTTTCAATTTCCAACTAAGTTTTTTGTTGTAAATCACGTTAAATCAGTGTCAAATGGTTACAAATCTATGATTCTTCATGTTTTCCATGAAAATAATGAATTTGGAACTTCGATTTCGAGATTTAGGGAGATGGGCCAAGTTGCAAAAAATTGAGAAAAATCAAAATTTCTCAATTTCTTGCAAATTAGTTGCAATCTTTGTATCCAAATACAAAATCAAACATGTATGTAACTTGATCTAGTGATTCTTCTTTTGCTTTTGAATGTTGCTTGTGTTTCCATACATGTCTTCTTACATTTATAAATTATATGAATAAACTTTGAATATACTTGCATCAGTTTAGTTGGACAAGGCATATATTAGGACTCCATACAAAGGAAACCCCTATCATGTGCACATTTTTTTTTGTAGTGTTATGATGTCTAAGTGTGTATTGATGTCTTTTTCAACAATCCATGAAGTTTCATTGAAAATTTCAACCAATTTCCCAATGTTCTCATGTTTCCCAACAACAATGATACATTACGCGATACAACTGATATATCCCATGTGGTAATTGATATGTATCTGTATCCCAAGGGTGCGATATATTACACGATAACGATATTTAAAACATTGTGTACAATAATATGGGCCATCAAGTTTTTGAGCCATTTCTTAGATGGTTAGCACTGCATCATCCCATCAAAGTATTTTTTAGAGTGATGCACAATCTTATGTAGACTCCATATGCACAATCTTAGGTTATCTACCACAATCTTATGTATATATTATTTAACCTTTATTTGGTATAATAAATATGGATAATTCATTTCCTAGTTGTTGATCAACGGCTAGGATCATCTTATCAAAGTAATTTTTAGGATAGATTGGCAATGAAAGGTGGGCCCTAGATGATGGAGGGTCCAGATCACAAATATGACATTTCCTAGTGTAATAGATATGGACTGTCCATTTCCTATCTATTGATCAAATAGTCAAGATCATTATATCAAAGTGGAGGGATGGGAATCAATGATGGGCCCCATGTCATGGATGGTCGAAATCAACAAATGGACCTGAGTAACTATAGAATAAAAGAATTGGATTTGAAAATAATTTCCATTTTGATCATTTCTTTTTTAATTGGTTCTAATCCATTCTGGAACAAACGACTTGATAACACCTTTTACTTTAACTGGATTTAGTAGTAGGTTAGTTAATTGCACATAATTTCTCGAATGAGAAGAAAAAAAGTATCTCATGATCTCTCAAAGAAATAAAACCTTTATTTCGAGTCTAACTCAATTTTAAAACTTGCAATTTCTATTCTCCTTTTAGGTTTTACATTTTGTCTTTCCATATTGTAGCGTTTAGTCCGATCCTTGTAGTGAGGTCAAGAAGGAACTTTTGGATCTAATATTGATTGTTACAACTATTGTTTGTTCTGTTTCTTTCATCTAATACTATCTACTACTGTGCCGTTCTGGTATCTCGATTTGAATGCCAATAAATGGCATTTTATGTAGAAATAATATTCTTGCTTATTTTGACGATCCCCAATATTGGAGAAGCGGTTCAGGAATAATTAAATATGAGGCCATAGAGGTGGATTCAATCATCAATAAAGAGGATTTGATTGAGTAGCGAGGGGTAAAAGAATTTAGGCCGAAATACCAAATGAAAGTAGATCGATTTTTTTTTTCATTCTCGAAGAAGTGGTGCTTTCGGCTACTGGACTCTACCCATCCAGGGAGCATCCCTCTACTGCTTCGCCTTGTAGCACAACGCTTATATTGCTCTCCCACGATCCTATTTTCACGATTTAGGTTGCTCCCATTTCACTCGTTGCTACTATGGGAATTGCTTTTGCTTTTTATTCCTTTGGCTACTAAGATGTTTCAATTCGCTAGGTTGTCCCTTGCTTGCCAATGGATTCGTAGCAATTCGAAAGGTTGACTTATTCGGGAATCTCTAGATCTATGCTTGTTTTCAACTCCCTGAAGCATGTCGTCAATTACTATGCTCTTCCTTGTCTCTGTTTGCCTAGGTATCCACCCTAAGCCTTTCCTCGTTTGAACCTTGCCATTAATGGTAAGGCTATGCCATCCTAAGGTGCTTATAAATGATTAAATAGATATGACATTAATCAATATAGATCGTCCATCTTCCCAGCCATTGATTAGGTGATTAGGATCATCTGATCAAAGTAACTCTTAAGAGGGATGAGCAATCAAAGGTAGGGAGACTATACAGTCTAGCTCGGTGATCAAGACTTCTCTACTATAATCTATATGGGTCATCCATCTCCATAGTCATTGATCAAATGGTTAAAATTATCTAATCAAAGTAACTTTTAAGAGGGATGAGCAATCAATGGTTGATCCTACATGGTGGACAGACCAGATCATGTACAAGAGGGATGGGTGATTTGGCTCACATGATGGACAACGATTAGATGTTTCTATGGTAAAATAGATATGACATTAATTTCTTAGTAATTGATCAGATGGTTTGAATCATCAAATCAAAATGATCTTTTGGAAGGGATCGACAACAAAAAGTAGGCCCCACTTGATGACTGGTCCAGATCATAGATAGGAACTCTTCTATATAATAAATATGATCCATCCATAACCTAACCAGTGATGCAATGGTCAGGATCATCATAATAGAGTGGTATTTAGAAGGAAATTAGAGGTGGGCCCCACAGGTGGATGGTCAAGATATATGATTGAAAGTTTCTCTATTATAACAATATGAACCATCTATTTTCCTAACCATTGATTGAATGCTTAGAATTATCCCATCAATGCCACTTTGTTGTTGGAAATCACCTCCATTTGTTCCCATGGATTTCACCTTTCTCAAGTCACACTCTCTGTAATGACTTAGTATCCTATGGCCCTAGGGACTTGGGCAGCATGCAAGTTATGGACATAGGCCTGGCTCATGGGTTTGAGCCTAAGATTGGGCCCGTTGCCATTACCTTTACATAGTATGTAATATTTTATCCTTTAATTGTACTTTTAGTTCTGAATTAAAAAATTTCAAATCTTGGGAAGCTTCTAGCACCAATCCTACCTGATCTGGATATGTGGCAAACCCGAGATTTTCCCTAAATTCCTGATGATGATCTATCTAGTCTCCTGCCAAATTACACACGGAATGAGTGAATTGGTTAATAACTTTGGGATCTTCACTTTGATTACAGTTGGCTGATGACCAGAGAATATTGCTAGTTTGTTTACACATACCAAAGATTTCATGGAGAAAAAAAATCCAATATAGTAATGTAATACTAACCAATGAAAATATTTGCATGCATTTATCAAAGGAACCCTTCAGCAAACCATTTGATTGTGCCGTTTGACCTGGTAGAAGTAAGCTTGAACTCTACTGGTTATGATATTCTTGATTTTCGAAGTGCTCTCTCCCGGAGCTACTCAGCTCGCCATCTAGTGTATGTGTATATCTTTGTGTTGATGTTTCGTGTTTGGTATAGAGTTTAACATTTGCATTTTGTGGGAGTTCCATTATGAGAGAAATATATTTTGTTGCCCTTTCTTCATAGTATGGTGTTTTGACAATGGTTTTGGGGGCCTTGGGGCATTGGAATGTGATGAAACATTTTCAGTTAGTATTGGAAATCCTCTTTGCTTCCCACTTAATATCATTATCATGTTCAAGTTTTTTGGTTCTGCTAAAATTTTTAATTCGACTGTTTCCTTTCTTATGCAAATTTCTTAGGAAATGTAATTTTCTGGTTTGTAAGATATTCCTCTTGAACTTTCAGGGTTTCATTACAGCCAGTGGCTATCTTTTGAATCTCTTGGAGACTTGGAGACATAACATTGGATCTATTTAAATGCCCAATTTTGACATCAGCCTAATTTTTTTCTTGTTGCAGAAAAATTTATGTACTTCTCTGACAAATTTGATGCAAAGTTATTCCTGTCCCGGGTACACCAATACACGTGCACGGCAGATTTAGAGTATGGTGCACTCTCTTTGAAGACGGATCTTGAAGGAAAGACTAAACAAAAAAAGCAATTAGTAAAAGAAAATTTTGACTGTTTTGTCTCTTGCAAAACCACAATTGATGGTATGCTACAATTTTATCTAACCTAGCTTATCTGATATTAAAATTTCAGATGTTATTGTATGCAGTGTTGGAATTATCTCCGATATTATTGAAATATCTCCGATATTATCTTTATCTCCAGCTCAGCGATACTGATAACACCGGTAGCGATACTGATAACATTGGTAGTGTAAAAAATTCCAGGTATTAGCAATGTATCATTAAGTATCGCCAACGTATCAATATCGCTAATGTAATCGCCAATATTTTCAACTACGTAAGTTCTAGGTGTCGCTTGTATTACCATTGCATTAATATCGCCAATGTATCACCAATATTTTTGACTATGTAAATTCTAAGTAATGCTTGTATCATAAGTGTATCGACGATATTTCAATAATATCGCTAGTGAATTGATATCATTAAAATTTTGTATATTAGAAAAAACATTATTTCATTTTATTTTTTTTTCATGGGCACATGGTTAGTGTTCAATTTGTCATTGATAATATTGATAATATTTTGATATTATCGATATCGTAACATGTGCGATATGGAGACCACAATCTCCTATTTCCTTTCCAATCGTTGATGATTTCTTGGTGAAATATCATGTGTTGTTGATATTTTGCAATATCGATGGATGTTTGGATGGTTAAATAGGCCAGATGGGATGGTTGGACTGATTTCTTACAACAACACATGCTTTTAAAGCCTCATTAAATGGAAACTTGTTATGTATGCATTCTTTTTACAAATTTTTTTTTTAAAAAAAAAATTCCTAAATATGAAAATATGTACATTTAAACATCTCCTGAAGTTTTGCTAAAAATTCCACCGTTTTCCCCATGTTTCCCCGCATTTCCAGTTATCAGCGATATCGATATTGTTTCCATATCCCTGGCCAGCGAAACTTGTAGTGATATCGATGCTTCGAACACTGATTGTATCTAAGTTGGTTCTGAAGGCAATGTACAATGCTCAACCAAAAGATATGTACAGTTTGTTCAGGGTTGTCAGTCATAGTTTGGCTATTCAAACTGTTTATATATCTCCTGCCTTGGAATATCTGGCCATCAAATATTTGACATTTCTGGGTTGAATTTGGACTATTGCTTCCTACTTGTTACCAATTCAATGGTTGTGTTTTTTTTTCTCCATTGGAAGGTTTTTAGTACCTAGTCCATCCATTGGGGAAGGTTTTTGCGTCATTGAACCTTTGTCCATGAGTATAGACTGAATAGCTGAGCAATTTTTACATATTCTTGGGTCAAGCACTGTTTCATACCTCTTGCTTTTGTTTTTCATAAAAATTTTGGTCTATTTTGTGCACACCCACCTCCCTTGTTGTATCTTCTTCTTCACCTTCATGTTATTGTGTTTTATTTAATAGTCTCTTCTCTAATCTCTTTGTGCATCACTTGTGCACAACCAGTTGGAGGATTTTCTGTTCCTGTTATTCTTGTAAGTGAATTTTAAATCTTTTGCAGATATCGAGTCAAAACTAAAGAGGATAGAGGACGATCCTGAAGGTGCAGGGACTGCTTACTTGCACCATTCTATGCACAACATCAGTTCATTAGCAAATAGTGCTTTTGAGCCTCTATTTGAAAGACAGGTTGCCAAAATCCTTTTGTTTTTTTAGTTTTAATTTGTTTAGCATCCATGGTTCTCGGGGTTTATGCTTGGGATTCAGGTAATATATTCTCCTCAAAAAATAAATGCAGGTGCAAGCTGAAAAGATCAGGTCTGTCCAAGGGATGCTTCAGAGGTTCCGAACACTATTCAACTTGCCGAGTGCAATTCGTGGGAGCATCAGTAAGGGTGAATTTGATCTGGCCGTTAGGGAATACAGGAAAGCAAAGTCTATTGTTCTTCCTTCTCATGTATGTAAAATGTCTCTCCTTTTATAAGCCTCAAGGGTCTATGCATAGGCATTGTTTTGGATGCTGGTCTGATCATTGTTAATTTTGATGCATGATCTTTACAAGGGTTTTGGTAGGGCTGCGAACGGCATGGCCTGGCTTGGTTTGGTCCTAGATTTTTAATTGATCAACCCATGCTTGTCAGGATGGGCCTTTTCGAAATTTTGATTCTGCTCGGGCCAGGCCCTGCCCATATTCTGACCTAATGTCAGCATAGGTTTTTTTTTTTTGTTTTTTTTTTGGGAAATCAGTGGGTTTTGAGATAGTTGAGATTCTTTTGGTCCATTCTTAGGTGGGAATATTAAAACGTGTACTTGAGGAGGCAGAAAAAGTGATGCAGGCGTTCAAGGGCACACTTTACAAGTCAATGGAAGATCCACAGATAGACCTAGCGGAGGTATTGAATTCTTTCTTATTCCACTTTAATTTCTCAAGACTAGGGAAGCATTGTGAATCAACATACAAAATAAGACTAAACTTTATCATGAAGGATGCAGATTGTCTTTAGTTTGTATTCATAGTGTCATTTATCAGTTCCTCGATTCATTAAATGCCTTGTGTTTTCAAATTTGAGTTCCTACCAAATATATGTATTTTGCTTTTGATAGGAAAATCTCACAGTATCTATGGTTTGAACCTCCAACCTTCTTGCAGTGTAGGAAGGTCTTACCACTCCAACTCATAAAGGAGTCATTCTGGTAATACGTGCATTCTTTTAGTAGCGTCCATTTCAGTGGATGGTGTTCCTTCTTCCTGTTAAGTAAGATGCATTTAAGCACTACAAGAACCAAATAATGAGAAGAGCATACATATACCTTGTTGCTGTATGATTGATGACATTAAAACTATATGACTGCATCTTACCTTGAACGCTGCCGTTTAGAAGGACGACTATATTTTTAACTTCCACAATTGGGCACAAGTCAACAAAAATATTGGGTGCTATACTTGAGCAATGTCCTATATAGAATCTTGGGAGTATGGAAGCAATTTTCAGTGTAGAAGAGCATTTTGCTGAAGGAGTATCTAGAATTGGAGATGGTCCATGAATTAGATTCTGGGAAGATACTTGGTCTGAAATAAGACCCCCCTCTTTTGGTGGGACCACGGGAGAGTAAGACCTCTTTTCTAGTCAGTAACAAATTTGATTTCAAAACATCCAAGATGGGCCATGGAAACTAAAGACCTCTTCGAATGCGTTTGTTGCATTGTAGAGTAGCGGATGCGAAATATGTTGAAGTCAATGGTGCGGGCCCGAGGGCCACTTAGGCTCACTGACCACCTAGGCCCATTGTAGGGCCCAACAATAATGTAGGCCCCGCAGCCCACTATAGGGCTCAACGTGTGCTGAATTTTTGAATTGTTTATTTATAGATATGGGGGCCTAAATCAAGGATTGCAATTTGCTATTTTTGGAAGATATGAGAGTTGATTTTTTTTTTTTTTTTTTTATATTTATTTAAAAAAAGGAGAGTTGATTTAAAGATGTGATTGAAGATATGAGGGGTTGATTTAGAGATGTAATTAGGATTATTTTCTATATTTTCTTTTACTATTATTAGGCTTTTATCACCTTAGGTAAATTAAATTGATTTGAAATAAATTATGATTAATTTGAAATCAATCTCTTAGTTTTTTTTTTTTTCGGTGGGTGCTGTAGGAGTTTAATCATTCAAATATTTTTTTGAGTTTTTCTTAAATATTGTATAGAAGTTTGACATCAATAAAGTTATTTCTCCCTCTCTACTCTGTCATTCTTATGGGTGTACTCTTGTCCATTTCTTTGTGATTCGGTGTAATTGGAAAACCAAACAGGCACTAAGAGGAGTGTTTTGGGAAGGAGTCTCTTTCTCCTTAGGCAATGGTGCTAGAATCAGTTTTTGGAAGGACTCTTGATTCGACGACTATCCTTTGCACATTGACTTCCCTAGCTTGGCTAGTCTTGTGACTTTGGAAGAGCTGAAAATGGCAGATAGTTTCTCTTATAGCAGCTCTTCGGTGTGTTGGATGCCCCCTCGCAAGAGGAACCTCTTGGATAGTGAGCTGGAGGGAGCTTGTGTCCCTCCTGGCTCACCTCCAAAACGTGTCCCCATAGGGAGGTTGGACTCTTTGGTGTGGACCAAGCTTAGCTTGGGGCAACTCTCTGTTAGCTCTTTTTATAAAATGATTTGCCCAAAGATGACCAGCTCAAATGGGGTTCATGCTTATCATTTTTGGTTCTATGGTGCGCCGCCTAAGGTTGTTGCTTTCACATGGCAAGTGGATGGAAAGATGTTGACGATTGATAACCTTCAAAAGTGAGCCGTGGCTATTCCGAACATGTGTTGTTTGTGTAAGCAAGACGCCAAATCCATTGACCGCCTCTTCATATCATGTCCGTTCACTTTCAAAGTGTGGGCATACTTTTTATCTATTTTCAACATGTTGTGGGTTATGCCACTTTCATGTTCAGACCTTCTTTGGGCATGGCACGGGGGAGGTGGCATAGAAGGTTATGCCTATTTGGAATCTGATTCTTCTTGTCGTGTAGTGATGCATTTGGGGCAAGCAGAAAGGCGTCGGTTTCAAGATTCTTTAGGCGCAAGTGAGGCTTTGGTGTTGTCCATTAAAGTGTCCGTTTATGAATGGGCAACCCTCTTGAAAGTTGATCCCAATTGTGGTAAGTCAATTCTAGGGTTGTAATCCCTTTGGGTTTTCCTTGTATTCTTTTCCCATCTTGCTTGCAAGTGGGCCTTAAGCAAAATTTCCATTAATCCTAAAAAGGAAAGAAAGAAAAAAGATTGATTTGAAATCAATCTCTTAGTTGTAGAAGTTTGATCTCAATAAAGTCGTTTCTCCCACTCTACTCCATTCTTATGGATGTACTCTTTTCCATTTCTTTGTGATTCGGGTATCGAGATCTCATTGACTCGATAACTAGGTTGCACCAATCAAGAAGTGCTATGCAGTAAGGATTAGGTTGCTTGGAATTGAATTTTTTTAAGGGATTTGATTCATCTAAGAGATGAGGAGATTGGCGATCTCACCTGCTTGCCTACCCTAATATAAGGGGTGGTTCCAATTTCAAACATCACGGACTTGTGGAAATGTATTTTTGATGTTTTATGGTCCTTGCGTTTGATTGAGTGGTAGTAGGTTGGTAAGGATAAACTGCTAACTGCAAACCACCTTAGAAGTAGATGGATGATAATAATGAATTGTTGGCTTTTGCATCTGATTGATGTAGAAATAGCGGATCATTTGCTCATTAATTGTGATTTGCGATGGACATTTAGTGGGTTAAGCTCGTGTTGGTGATGCTTGAGATGATTGATTCTTTCTCCTACTTCTGAAATTGAGGGAGGAGTGGTAAAAAGGGGGTGGACTTCATGTGATATCAGCATCGTGGGCATGAATGGAACAATTGAATGTATAACACTAAGGCTGAGACCTCAGGCCGAGGAAGGTGGTGGGCCCGTAAGGCCGTGACTGATTAGTTTGAAGTCTTTTGCTGGGTTGTGTAAATAAGATTTTTAAGAGCCTCGCAACTTGCACCCTCTCTTCTAGGGAGAGTGACAGGGGAAGGGAGAGGGATTGGGGGAATGATTGCTTGATGGAACATGATAGAGATGGCGTTTTCCCATTTATGATCCAAGGTTTCAAGACTCAGAGGGAAATCATGCCCCTTTTTTGCTTTCTTATTTATCCTTTGCATGGCAGTGCAATGCTTATTTAAAAAAGGAAAGAGATATAATATAACATCAGCCTATCTTTTAATTTAGGGATATACACAATCTACTACGTTAATTGTAGACTTGTTGTTAGGGTCTGATAGAACTAGCTTGGACCTGGATCTAATGTGTTTGTTAATAGGAGTTTGTAATCTGATTTTACTTGATTTTCCCCAAGTTAGGATCATAACAGACATTCATGTCAGTTCGAGTTCTCTAGAGCCTCAAGTTGACTCAACACATTGATTGCCTAATCTCTTGCCAACAAATCTGCAACAACACTATTCACCTCTCTTTCCACATGGACATAAAATGTTTAGCCTAGAAGTGGGGTCATGAATCTCATTTTATACAAAATACTACTTCCAAGGTTAGAATTTGGTGATGTGGTCCACTATATGACATTGTTTGAGTATGCTTCAATGATTACATGGCCAGTGAATCTCCCTAGAGAGATTCTTATTGCCTTTTTAGTGTTTTTGCTTTGTCTTTACATGCATTCCACCAACAGGCAAGCCTGAAAAAGGACATGCACCATTCGGTCCATACCTACACATCTTTGAAGGGGTAAATAGGTTTGAGAAAATTTGGTAGCGTTTGAGTCAAGTTGTGGCTTTAGGGTTTTGATCATGTGGTCACTTATGTTTTTTTTTAAAATTTTATAAAGCAGTTAATATGGTTTGAGTCATGTTTATGAGTTTTCTATTTTTTCTTGTTCTTGTAGGTATTTTTGGGTAGTAAGTTATTTTGCTGGATTTTTTGTAACAAATGTATCTTTGAGTAAGAAGTCTTTTACTGAACTTTAAGGGATTGTTTAAGTAGGGTTATGGATGTGAATATGGAATCGCCACCCCCCCCCACCCCCCCCCCCCCCGAGAATTTGGTTAATTATGGAAGAGTGGAAGACATGCACGCATGGATGTTTGTAGTTTAGGTTGATTTCCATGGAAATGAACCTAAGGTCAATGGTCAACAATGATAACCATTTCACATTGTGTGGAAATGCTTGTATATTAGCTTTTTGAGAGGAAATCAAAAGTGTAATCATGATGGCGAAGTTCTCCAACTGCTTTTAAAAAATATATATTTTAAGGATGACAATTTGTTTATTAAACGACAAAGCCAAAAGAATAGAAAAGGAAAATGAAAAAAAATAAATTTACAAAGCTCCCCAATCCTAACCTACCAAACAATCTAAACTGCAAGCACATAATTTAGTAGAAACCACAACATGTTACATTGGATTTTGCCCTTAGAAAGACTCCCCTTGGTTTTCTAGAAATGTCCTGAAAGCATCTATTGTTCATTCTCTCCTATAAAGCCTAATTACATGCAACAAGGGACATTCACATAGCTCTGCCCAATTTCCCAATACCCCCACCATGCGATTTCCTAAAGAATCCCTCAATTGACATCGGCATTACCCACGACACCCCAAAGATCTCAAAGAAGCTTTCCCACAGAACGGACAATGCATGAAAGGATGATCGGTTGACTCCCTCATTATGCTAACACAGTGGGCATGCATTAATAGTGTAGAGACCCCTCTTCCTCGTATTGTCATTCATTAACACCCTATTCGAACCTACTAACCATGTAAAAGCCACCGCCTTTGAGGGGGCACCATAGGACCAAAGAAATAAGGTATGCGCTTTGCCACCTACGAGAAGACCACCTAAAAAGCAAATAGAAGAGAGATTTAGCCGAGAACTTTCCCGACTTGACCTCTTTCTAACACACTGAATCGGCCCCCTCCGAAAGAATTACCTCCAATAACTGATGCAAAAGCACCACTGATTCTTCATATTCATCATCTTAAAGATCCTTTTGACATGAAGGAATCCAAATGCCGCTAGTCCCATGGGGCCAGTAGCATCGATCAACTGTTATGTTTAGAGCCATGGCCACTTGAACTGAACTTGAGTATAAATCTTGCAATTTCCGATCATCTTGCTACACATCCTTCCAAAATCCGTCCCTTGTATTGTCACCCCTCCTGGCGATCATTTCTGTCAAACTCATAATTGCCCTCCAAACACATAATGCTTTATAAAAAGAGGAATTCTTGTGCCACCGCCCCACCACCACTCTTGTTCCACCCCAAACTTTCTAACTATTGCCTCTATAAGCTACCCTCATCCAAAGCAAATCTCCAAATCCATTTCCCCAAAAGCACCTCATTCATAAATCCCAATTTTCTAATCCCAATTCCGCTTTCCTCTTTCGGACTACAAATATCATTCCACTCCATAAGATGAAATTTGTTTTTCTCCTCCCTTGCTTGCCAAAGGAAATCCCTCCTATGTTTTTCCAATTTGCTAAGCTCCCCCTTTGTTTTGAGAGATAACAAAGAATATATTAAGAAACTCGTGAATGCGAGAAAAGAATACAAACAACTTTAAAGGAAAAAAGATGTCAAGGGCAAAGCCTTCTTGACTGCTTTTACATATGGAGCCCATTTGAAAAGACAACCCTTGATATTTACAACCACTTTGTGAACCGAAGCTACCTCATTCTGGAAGCACCACCCATTCCGTTCCTTCCAAATTGCCCAAAAGATAGCTTTCATGAGAAGTCTCCCTATTGCTTTCTCTATTTTACTCCCATTTATACGATGCCAAGCCCAGAAAAGATCCTCAACTGATTGAGGTATCACCCAAGGCAAGTCGACCACATTAAGAAAGAAGGTCCACACCTTATATGCAAAGTAGCAGTGAATAAGTGATCAATCGACTCTGCACTCTCCATATACATAAGGCAAATGTTCGAAAGAATGAGAGATCTCCGCTGTAGGTTATCGATCGTTAACACTTTCTTTCTAGCCATCAACCATACAAACATCGCCAATCGGGGAGGAGCACCATAGAAACAATGTTGGAAAGGAAAGGGAGGGGCAGAGTTGCAAGGGCCCGTCGATAAAAGGGAATAAAAAGACCGCACTGTGAATCTAATAGAGGGATGCATCAACCAAATCATAGAATCATCTGCTTGGCTTAAGGGGAATACATTCTTGAGAAGATCCAATAGGGCAATAATTTCCACAATCTCGTCCTCCGTCATGTTCCTTCGGAAAGGACTCCACATAATTGCATTACCGGACATAGAAAAGCAATGCTTAACTAGCACAAGGCGGTCCAGGGCCAACATTGCTATCCTTGGAAACACTTCCCGCAATGGTCTGTCACTGTACCACAACATTCCAGAAACGAATATGCTTGCCATTTCCCATATCAAACGTAACACCACGACTGAAAAGATGCTTAATCGCCACTATCACCTTCCACGCAGTCGAGTCACAGCACAAAGAAGATGGCTTGACTGTCCATCCTCGCTATTGCAAGCCATATTTGAAAACAATGTCATTCCAAAGTTCGCCTGAAGAGGATCCCATGTTCTAATGCCATTTTCCCAAAAGAGTAATATTAGTAAAGCCCAGATTCTTAATCCCCACACCTTGTTTTGAAACTAGATGACAAACCTCTCCCCATTTTACAAGGTGGAACCTATTCTTGTCCTTGTCACCTTTTAAGAAGAAGTCTCTCCTCATTTTGTCGATTTTATCCAACATTGATTTAGGGCATTTGAAAAGGGAAAGGAAATAAACCAACAAGTTGGAGAACGCTGTCTTAATGAGCAACGATCTACCCTGTAAGAAAGATACTAACAATTCCACCTAGAGAGCTCCCTCTCAATTCTTTCGATGACCTTATCTAGATATGCTTCGCTGGTTTCCTTATGCAGAGAGGGAGACCCAAGTACGAGGATGGGAAGGAACTTGTTTTACAATCGAAAGCTTACGCAAGCTGCATTAACTCTTCATCGGGAATGTGGATGCCTAGCACCTCGCTTTTAAACTCATTAATCTTGAGCTTAGAAGTAGCTTCGAAACAAACCAATATTTTGTGCAAATTGTCCACAGAACTTGGGTCCACATCACAGAAGAGCAGAGTGTCATCCATGTATTGGAGATGACTGACTTGAATACCATTTTCTGCCACTTTGAAACCTTTTATTAGTCCGTTTTCCTCCCCCATGTGTAACATTCTGCTTAGCGCTTCCCCGATGACAACAAAGAGATAGGGGGAGAGGGGCTCTCCTTGCCTTAGCCCTCTTGTGGCCCTAAAGAAACCCTGAGACGCCCCATTAGCCAAGACTGAAAAATGGGTGGATTGCACACATGCTCTCATTTATCCCCTCCACTTGTGACCACAACCTACTAGGGGTGTACATCGAGTCGAACTGAGTCGAGCTGGCCTTAGCTCGACTCGGCTCAAACAGTGGTTGACCTCAGCTCGAACTCGGCGTGGCGCCTGACTGGCCAGCTCGGCTCGGTTCGGTCAGCAGTTCGGGCTAGCTCGGGCCGAGTTTGAGCCAAAATCGAGTCGAGTTCACCATTGAGGCATTTCCACAAACACCTTAACTGCAACTTCAAAATCCCACAGTTTTACAAACAGAGGCAATGGTTTTACAGGCATTTTCTCAAACACCTTCTAAATAGCATAAAAACCAAAAAAAAAAAAAAAAAAAGAAAAAAAAAGAGAAAAAAGGTATTTGTTTCATGCACATACCTTCCTTGCCACCAGCCACATTTTGTTGAGTCATTTTATCAAACAGTTGGTGAGCAACATCAATGGCAAAGTAATCGAGTCACCGAACTAGTTCGATCTGAGTTCGATTCGAGCTGGATTCGTTTCGAGTTGAGTCGAGCTGGGGCCTACTCGAACTCGGCTCGAACTCATTTTCGAGCTTAAAAAATCAGCTCGACTCGGCTCAAACTCAGCTTCGAACCGAGTTGAATCGAGCTTTTTTGAGTCGAGTCGAGTGAGCTAACCGAGCTAGCTCGGTTCGTGTACACCCCCACACCCTACCCAATCTAGCAGATAGTCCAGAAATTTCCAGTTGACATTATCATATGCCTTTTTTAAGTTTAGTTTACACACCACTCCTCTAGTCCTCTATCTGTGGTGGGAATCTATGCATTTGTGCTCTATTAAGGCACCCTCAAGAATATGCCTTCCTAATACAAAATCCACCTGGTTTTCAACAATGATCTTAGAAAGGACACCTCTGAACCATAACTCTAAAATCGTAGAGAGAATCTTGTAGGTACCCCACGTAAACTTATGGGACGAAAATCTTTCAGTTGTTCCGCCCCTTCCAGCTTTGGGATGAGAACTAGAAAGGAGGCCCCTAGATATGCTGAAAGCTTACTTCGCTCGAAGAATTCAAGAACGAACTCCATAACATCTCTCTTGATAGTCTGCCAGAAAATTTGGGAGAAGGCTAAAGGGAAACTGTTAGGCCTAGGAGATTTGTCGACATGTGAGGAGTCAACAATGATTTTCACTTCTTACGCAATAAGAGGCTCAAGGAATGAAACGTCCTCATCTGAAAACTTCTCAAAATCCAAATAATGCCGTGGCCTTTTCCAATTGGAATTGAAAAGTAAATTTTCATAGAAGGACACAATCAAATCACAAATCTTTTGCTTATCCGATACTCTCTTACCATCCATAATTAAACTTCCAATGCAGTTGCTTCTAGCCCAAGCACTAGCTATACTGTGAAAATAACGAGTGTTTTTGTCTCCCTTCGTTAACCAAACTTGCTTAGATCGCTGCCGTCGTTTAATTTCCTCCTCTTTCAATCTGTTGGCATATTTAAGTTAGAGATCTGCCCTTTTATTTCTATCCTCAGGATTCAACTCTTTCTCTTCTTCTAACAGATCCAAATCATGAATTTCTATAGCCACAGAATTAAACTCCACCTCCCGGGCTCTGATAACTTCTTTTTTTGACACCTTGATTTTGATCTCTTTTAACATTCTTAACTTAGCTCAGCCTGTATCTTGCATACCTTGAAACCTGCAACGAATTTCACCACTCAGAAATAAGCTCCTTGAAGCCTTCAATTTTCAGCCATGCCAACTCGAATATTAATGGTTTGGGTCCCCGGTTCTCATTAGGAACCTCTAGAATTATCGGCCTGTGATCAGATACGGGTCTGTACATTCCCCATTGCCACACCTATGGAAACTTCTCTAGCCAAGTCATTGAAACTAGAAATGTGTGCAACTTTGAAAGAATGGGTCTTTCCCGACCATTGGACCATGTATGTTTGGCGCCTACGAGAGAAAAATCCACCATATCGTGTCTGGCAACCCAATCAGCCAACTTCAACATGCTGCTGGTCATTCTGCCCCCATTTGATTTCTCATGAAAAAAATCTAATGACGTTGAAGTCTCCCCCCACACACTAGGGGAAGTCCTAATATTTCCTGGCAAGATCTAGCTCTGTCCACAGTTGCTCCCAAAATGCTACTAGAGCAAGGACCGTATACCGTGGCAATGATGTCCTTGAAATGTTTCACTGAAGAATATACAAGGAGAGAGCTAGGAAAAGAATCGACGCATTTCCACAAATCCGCATTCCATGCCACCAAAATCCCCCCCACAACACCTGAATCTATAGTTTCCCAACTTTTATTATTATTATTATTATTTTATATCTCATACAGAATTCAACATACCTTTGTCAAAAGCTTGGAGTTTCGTCTCTTGCAGTGTTATAATTTCCGCCTTTGCCTTGGAGAAAATCTTCCTAACTTGAGCTCTTTTGATCTTACACCCTAGGCCCTTCACATTCCAAGAGAGTATGATCATTGATCACTTATTTTCCCTGTTCTTCCCCTTTTAGTCACACCTACTCTGCCCGCCGAATTGTAGTTGATGGAGTTTTCGAGGTTGAGAAGTTCCCTCCATCCTTAAGGCGGCTTCTTGCATTTTAGACTATAGATCTCCATTTGTCTCTGAGCCGCGTTGTTCTTGACGAACTGGTGGAATTCCTTTACATCTTTGTTGCTAGCCCAAAAAGACATACCTACCATGCCCCCGCCCTGTCGAGAACATCCTTTGACCATTGAAGTTGTTCTTAAGGGGTATTTTCTTTGCCTGAGGGTTGGGCATAGCTCCCCCCAACCAACGACCGATCTTCTGTCTGAATATCACGAACGTTAGATGAAGCACGAAGAGGCGTGATGATAACAACCTTTTCCAACATAACCTCCGCGTCTTGATCCCCCATGTCATCTACATCTGCCCACTGATCTAAAGAATTGTTGCTTTGACTGTCTTCGCTTAGAGGATCCTTCGATTCTTTGTCATTGCATTCCTCCGAGTCCGAATCAGTCGAGATCGCTTTCGAACCGTTTATCTCTACTTCAGATATCTGTAATAGAGCATTGGCACCCGAGGTGACTTGTAACTTTGAGGGAACTTGGAAAGAAGCTACTTGCATTTGAAAGGGTTGACGAAAAGATTGATTTTTTAAAGGGCAAAACCTCCCACGTGGTGTGACTTATGGCATGAGCGGGAGGTGATTGTTTTTCTATAAGTATAGGTGAAAGGATTAACGCCTTAGACAATGAATCATTATGCATCATCCACACGTCCCCCATCAGTCCATCATCTGAGCGGAAGCCTTCCTCCCCTAGAGATGTGTCTAGAGCCAAATTCACCGCCACATCCAGAATGCCGTCCATCGATTATTGAAGCGAGGTTGAGAGCGGCGTGTCCACCATTGCGTTGTTGAATAAGCTAAAGCACCTTACCTTTAGACACATTGCCTCCCAAGCCACTAAGAAATGTTGAGCCTCATCACAAGCTGTCAACCCTCGAGCTCTTTTTACATTAGGTTCATTTTCTGAGCCAGTAGCGTCTCAATTTGGGTCCGCATTACCTTCAAGTTCTCTTATGGCACACCCAACCAAAATCGAGTCGACCTCATTCTTCCTTGTCTCACCTACCCTTTCCTTGTTTATATCTTCTTGAGACGTCACCTCTACACCAATCGGTGCTTCGCTGGAATAAGAGGGTTGTGCTCCATCTTCCGTTGGCTGAGGTTGACTCTGAGAGCCTATCAGAGACACTTTCTCCCTATTGCCCCATATAACACCCCACCTAGGAATAAGACTCCTTTTCTCCTCTCTTTCCACCCTAATAAACAACAAATCATCCCTCACTGCAATCTTAATAAAAGCAGGAACTTTCGACGACCTTTTCTTCCTGATGAGAAGCCTAGCCCCACCCATCTCATCTCCTTTTTTCAGTGGCCTCATCGATAGAGATAACCTCCCCCATAATAGATCCAACCTCCATGAAGAAATCTGTAAACCACAGATCCAAGGGAATCCCCCAAACTGCAAACCATGCCCCATCATATCCAAATGGAGAATGTTCTGACCATTTCCTCGGGCACTCTACTAGACCATTTATGTGAAGGTTCCTTGCAAAATACAGTTCTCCATATTCACTTTGGGTCAGACACTTTATCCATACCTCATTGGCATCAATTGGTTGTCTTGAAATCACATTCCTTCATATCGCACGAATCAACCAAGTGTTTACTTGCGATAAAGTGCTTCGTGATAGCAATTAGGGACCATTATAGCGAACTCCATGATTTCTGTATTGCCTCTGACATTACTCGAATCACCCGATTCTCTTCTTCTTACTCTGTCCACACCCATTCCCCACCAACCTCTTTTTCCTCTCCTCCCTTTTTTCTTCAATTCCCGTTCACTCTCGTTACCACATCTCTGAAGGAGGTCAGATGACTAGTTACTCTCCCATTACCTTCCTCCCCTTTTAAGATATTCGAGTTCTCTTTCACTCCCCTACGTACCCCCTTTCCTCCTTGCTCTATTCGTCCTTCATGAGCTGTAATACTGGCCTGACTGACTTCTTTGATTTCCACTTTCAGTCCGAAATGTGCTTTCAACTTATGGCCCTCGAAACCTTCTCCGTGCAAGAGCTGAACCGCTTTCTTGATCTCCTCCTGTTCGCTCATCCGCACAAAAGCGAACCCCTGATAAGAACCTGTCATCCTATCCTTAGGTATAATCACTTCCATGACTATACCCACCTTTCCGAAAACCCTCGAATAATTGATGGGCATCCATCCATTAGGGAATCGGAGACGTACAGGCTCAGGTACTTCGACAGACTTTCTTACTTATTTTTTTCCAGTCCGATTCCCCTTTCTCTTGACTTGTTCTAGAGTCCTCCCGGAGTGTCCTCTGACTCCCCAGAGTCAACGGAGATGGCGTCCTCAACCCCCATCATTGACTTACCTTTCCCATTCGAACATCTTGCCCCCGTATCGCCACTAGCTGACGATTCCGACGTAACACCCCCATTTCTATCTTTTACTCACCATTGACTCATTCTCGTCCCCTGGGGAGAAACTTACACTCCCCAACACCATAAATTTTATTGTTATGAGCTTGTTTGGTTGCTACCCTCAGGCTGTCTAGGATTTAAAAAAAAAAAAAAGAAAAAAAGAAAGAACGGCTGAAAAAACACAAGAGACTCTCTCTCTCTCTCTCTCTCTCTCTCTCTCTCTCTCCCTAGGAGTTGGACCCTTTCAATATTTGAAGATAGACTTGAAGCAAGGAAGATTCAATTCAGTCACTTTAATCAAATTTATTCTACCCCCCAATGGCAAATGTCCTCTTCCATGTTGATAGTTTCCTCTCAAATATTTCAATCACCAAGTTCCATAAATGCTTTGCCCCCTTCCCAATATATAGAGGAAGACTCAAATATGTGGATGGGAACGACCCCTGCCTACACCCAAACACTCCAGCTAGAGCACACACTTCCTCCCTAGATAGCCCTATTCCTAACACTTCAGGTTGTTGAATATTCACTCTTAAGCCTGACACCTCTTTGAAACTAAATATAGCTTTCTGAAGATTGTCTGCTTGAGTGGCATCTGCCTCATAGAATATAAATTGTGTTGTTGACAAAATTGAAGATTTGACACTTGGAATTCCCCTCCATCTACCTTGAAGCCGCTAAAAGGACATTCAATTATCCCTTTGTTCAACGTACGATTCAAAGCTTCAGCCACCACTACAAAAAGGAACAAAGATAGAGGATCCCTTTTGTCTTAGACCTCTAGCCGACTGGAAGAACCCCTTGGGAGAACTGTTAACTAAAACTGAGAACTTGGCCGAGCTCGCACACTCCTAAAACTAACTTCTCCACTTTTCTCCACATCCAATCGGGCTCAACATATAATCCAGAAAGGGCCAATCTCCGTGATCGTATGCTTTTTCCAAATCTAACTTGCAAACAAAACCACTTTTCCCCTCCCTTTGACACGAATTATTAATTTCATGGGCAATCAATGGGCTATCGAAAAATTGCCTTCCTTCCACAGAAGCCCCTTGCACCTTGGATATGATTCATGGTTTGCCATAACGGCTGTTACGGGGCCGTATCGACTGTTACATAGCTGTAATGCCAACTGTTACGCATTACAGGGTCATAATGGCCAGTATGGAAAAATGACCCATATTTGCTGTAACGGCCTTGTAATGGTCCATTATGGGGCTGATAGACGGGTTTTTTTTTTTCCAAAAAGAAAAAGAGATTGCAACGGCTGTTACAGTCCGTATCATAGCGATAATGGTGGTGGTCATTACAACCACTGTTTCCATTACAGCACGCCTTGATATGATTCAACCCAGAATGACTCAAAACCTAGAAGTGAAGACCTTAGCCACGATCATATATGGAGCACCTATGAAATTGATAGGCTAGAAATCTTTTAAACTATCTGCCCCTTCTTAGGAATTGACAAAATAAAATGGTTCCCAATTCCGCTGAAAAATTGTAATTTTTTTCAAAACTCACTAATGAAGCCCATCATGTCCTTTTTAGCCCTTTCCAATTCTTGGATTGCTATCTTTACCTCCTCTTCTCTGGACATCACCTCAAACCCCAAGTTATCTAACTTGGTCTAATGATTTCTAGACGTGAGAGCAATCATTGTAAAAACCCATTATAGCCTTGCAAACCTTCATTTTACCCTTGATTCTGATCCCATCCACCAACTACACTTTTAATTCTATTGGCTTGTGCTCTTGCACTAGCTAAACCGTAAAAGGACTTGGTATCATTATCCCCCTCCTTGAGCCAAGTTGCTCTCGAACGTTGGTTCCATTTAATTTCCTCCTTCAAAAGATTTTTGTAATCTACCTGAAGAATATGCCTATGATCCCATTCTTCTTACGATAACCTCGACTCTTCTTCGTTGATATTGAGCATTTGGATCCTCTTCCAATACACTATCCAGTTCATTCTCTATTGCAAAAAATCTCTTCCCCTTTAGAAGGTGTAATTTTTGGAAAAGAATAAAACCCAGATGGCCCGTTATATCAAAAGAAGCCCACCATCCCATGACTTGATCAATAAAACCTATCACCTCAAGCGAGATGCTAATTCAGATATGAAAGGTCTCGGCCCCCAACTTCCCATCTCCACTTCGAGCAAATTTGGAAAATGGTGAGAAATAAGTTGAGGTAACCCCATTGACAAGTTAATGGAAATTTATCGATCCAACTTGCCGATGCTAAAAACTGATCTAACTTTGATTGAATAGGCTTAGCTTGGCCATTTGACGGTGCAAATCTGACTTTCCCCATCGACAATTCTAGTTGCCCCAAAATGCTGGGAGAATAAGATATATGGGTTTTGCTGATTTCCCAACCTTTGTAGGGATGTTAGCAATGTCGCCAAACCTTTTAAAATGACATGTGGGATGCACAATCATCAATCGGGACAGTTCATTCAATAGTACCATAGGGAAGAAACCATGGTGCAAGAATCTGGCCAATTGGATGATCCTAATCCTTTGAATGAGGGGCAGTTTTAACAACCATCCATTGTTTACGAGCCATAGATCACGTGGTTAGAATCATCAAACCAAAGTGCTGCTCTGGAATCATAACCAATACAAAGTGGGATCTATCAAATAGATGTTTCAAGATGATGATTCAACCTATTCTGTTTCTCCACTCAATCTCAACTGTCCATTTTTCATGCTATTGATCAGATGTTTAGAATTGTACAAGGAGTTATGCACCATGGCTTGCGCCTAGTTGTATGAATGAACGAAAGGTTCATTCATTGATTGGACGTCCCATGTGTCTTTAAAAGGTTCAGGGACATTGCTAATGTCACCATAATTGTAAGCACCAAGTAACCACTTGGTACTGAACTATGACTCTACCTTAAACTCCTAATATTTTAATAATTTTGACTGCTGGTAAGTCTCCTAAAGTTACTAAACATGGATTGTAAGGTACCCAATTTGAATTTTACTCACATATACTTCTAAAGTTCCTAAACTTCTTCGAAAAGTCTCTTTAAATGAATTTTATTCAAATTTCACACAGATGTGTGTCTGTGTGTTTCAAATCTTGGCTTTTCCAAGCTTCCCCTAAGAGTGAGCCCCAATGTGAGTAAAATGTTAAAGATAAAATTGGCTTGGTTTGGCCATTTACTATGAAAACTAGAGGTTACCTTGGATTGCAAGACCTTGGTTAGGGTCGAAGGACATGAAATGAAGATGTTGGGAGTCCTATAAAGTTGGTTCAAGGTGTTGAGATGAATGATGAAGGCTTGTTAACTTATCAAGGCAATCCTTAGGAATGATTGGTGAAACATGATTTAGAAAACTTATCCTATATAGCTAGGCAATGATTTGAAATTACCAATGCTCGTATTTGTGGCTTCTTGATTGATATTCAAAGCTAATTCCTCGTATGCATGCATTACTGTTTTATTGTAGCATTTAGTTGTCTTTCAATGTCATGGTTGCAGTGTTTACCAAGCAAACAAACTTGGTGTTTGCATGGCATGGAAAAGCAACCCACATTAAGCACACTAGTGTGTTGCCATATCTTCTGCCCCAAATAGTCGTCGAGATAAATTAACTTTGATGTGTCAACTCAGCCTTGGGAAACACGAACACCCAAACATATGATTACTATAATTGGTGAATATTTTTTCACGTGTGGCTTGTCCAAATGGGTTAGTAACACAATTTGTATCTTAAAGGGTTGATAACTCAATATGCATCCAAACGGGTCACCAACTTTTACTGAGCATCAGTGAAACGTTTTTTTTTTTTTTTTTCCCTTCCTAGCGCTTATGAACTTCTCACCGGCTAGTTCTATTCTCCCAACCCATTTTGTTTTCTTGCTGTTCCCATTTGGTGAATGCTGTATTAAATAAATCCTTGCAGTTGCAGGTAACTATGCCTTCCATCAAAAATTTTGAAATTAGATTGTGCTTTTTTATTTTGAAATTTTACTTTCATTTACTAGTACGCTACTTTTGCACTGTCTTATATGCTTCTAACCTCAGTAATTTATTTCTGCTAGCTTGAAAACACTGTCAGGCTCTTGTTGGAGTTGGAACCTGATTCAGACCCTTTGTGGCACTATCTAAATTTACAGGTCTGCAGAATTGTTTGTTAAGCTATACCATCAAAATTGTTCTAACTTTTCATTCCCTTGTTTATTCTTCAGATTATATATTGTTTTGTCTATAGCTTAGTCCACTTATTTTTTTTTTCTTGCTTTTTGGTTCATCTATTTGGCAGAATTGCAGGATTCGAGGAATGCTTGAAAATTGTACTTTGGATCACGAAGCACGGTTGGAAGCTTTGCATAATGAGATCCAAGAGAGAGTGCAATCGGATGCACGATGGAGGCAAATCCAACAAAACTTAAACAAGTCTGTAAGTGGTTCATTATAGGTCATCTGAATGTGGCTCTGTTACTGTCTCCTTACATCCTTAGTGTATAATCTGTCTGTGTTTGTATTAGTTAAAATTTCACCACCTGAAATCTATAGGCAGCACCAGTATAGATTTCTAGATGCACCACTGCTACTGTTACTACTACATGCTACTGTTTCATGTACAAGATGGGTTGAGAATCATCCATGATCTATTGAAATGTGCAATCAACATGTGGTGTACTTATTCACAAATCCTCCTTTCAAATTATAGGCTAGTTTGAGAGTGGGTGCTTTTTTTTTTTTTTGGGGGGGGGGGGGGGGGATGATGTGGAGGTGGAGTTGTCCACCAACATTGTTTAGACAATGATGACTCATCCATCACATATGTCAAGCCGTACTATTTATTGTCATTTTTAGACAATGATGACTCAATCACCGACTATGTGGACTATTCATGTAATTCTTGAGAGAATGATGACTCATCCATCATACACGTGGCATTTATATTTGGAATCTGAACTGTTCATTAAATGTGGTGTGTGCGTTTGGAATCCAATCCAACCAAATTGTAAGGCCCATTCTTGGACTTAAACACTGATCTGATCAAACAAGCATAACCATCCATTAGGTGGCTATCAAATGAATGATTAAGAATAAAATGGCCAGGGTCCAAAATAAACAGGTAAGATTGAATGGTTTAGATCGTCTGATGTGTGTGACTTTTGGGCTATGCTCCATTTACAATGGGGCCATGATTTTGACGGTCCTGTTGCTGTCGTCCATGAAGAATGATCATCACCCTTTTATAAATGTTGGCGAACAATCTCATCTGTCTAGTCCTTAAAAGTAAGTAAATGTAACTAAGGGAAGTATGGAGGGAGGGAATATACTGGTGATGGTTCACCACCTCATTTAAATGGACATATGGTAATCTGGAACATCCAAATCATCATACCTACTGAGGATGGAGCATGGCCTGAAATTGTTACTCACCGAGTTGCCCTCACGTCTGAGCATTCAATTTTGTGGATATTAATATGAAGGTTAAAAATAAAATGTTCAAGGATCCCGATTTAATTGGTGAAACGAGATGGAGCTCATACAATTTAGTCTGCTATGCTCAATCTCTGATGGGGCCCACAGTTTCGATTTGTCTAGATTGTTGTTCATGCGTAACATGCTTATGGTGGATGAGTCACGACCATTTTCAAAATGGTGGTAATTCTATTGCAACTATCTTGTCCTTTCTAAATATTTCTACAGGTATAATGGTTATGTCTTTTGATCAATGCATCTTTTTGGTAAAGCTTGATTCACATTGGGTTCAAGGGCATATGAGATTAGTGCAAATGCTTATCCTCAGATTAGTGCAAATGCTTTCTTTTTCAAGACAACAAAGGGCATATGAGATTAATACGAGAGAGATGTATTTAGACAAAGAGAATTTAATTCAATCTACGAGTTACTATAGAATATCTTCTCTCTTCAACAGGGAGATAAGAGCTTCAAAGAGTATTATTGTGGGGACATCTCGTGCATACGCACGCCCCTCTTACGCATGTACGCAAGGAGGGCCCCACCTTCGATCTGGATCGATGACGACATCTATGGAGGGCCTCCTAGTTAGACGACTGTGTTTTGGTTCCTTGGGGTAGACCTGATCATCATGTGGATCCCATCATTGGATCTTATGATTGTGGCTCACTACCATAGGTGACCTAGGACTTTGAGTTTTGCTTATTACCGTTATTAGGAACATCATGAACGGTTTAGATTGCATTGATTAGTTGTTATTTTTGATTACTTCGTCTTTAAGTAATAGTATGCGCACATGGCGCGACTTTTGAGGTGTAGGTTTTTATTATAAATAGGCACCCCTTGTAGTCTTTTTTTCTCAATGAAGATTAATAAAAATGCTGCATTTTCTGCTCCTCTAAATTTCTGAGTTGTGGAGATTCAAGGTGCGAAACCCTCCCTTCCTCGAAGGGTTCAATACCGTGGTGCGAAGCCACAGGTATCATAATTCACCCCCATCTTCTTCCATCCATATTTCTCCTCCTACAATCATCTACGCTTCAAATCCATCCTCTATTGCAGCCGTTTTTCTCTCTACAACATATTTTCAGAATCTGGCCTTGCAGGAGGGCTGAAACTTTGGCGGAGCACCACACACAAATCGTGCATTAGATTGAGCTGAGATTTGGGGGTTTTGGAGTCCATCTCTGGCCGAACAGGGCTAAGGTGGCATTTTTCTGAATAGTGGGCCCCACACACGTGCGGCCGGGATTACACACACGTGCGTCTGGGCCATTGTTGCTGTCAACACGTGCGGTACTTCTCTGGTTCGTATCTCTCCTCTCTGTCACTCCTCTTTCACCCAAATTCCTAAATCTAACCCTAAATTACTCAAATCCTCAATTTTATGCACTTTCTTCAACCTTAAGGCTCCCCGAATTGAAATTTCTGAATCCCTTAGATTGGGGGAATTATTTTTGTGCATGTGTGGATGAATTTACCCTCCTTTGATTCTTGTTTGGTCTATAATTTTGATTGATCTGACCCTAGCATGTGTAGGCCTGGACCCACATAAGATTCCCCTAGATTGAGTGTTTGAACTTTTGTGTGGGATGTGGAATTTTGTGTAATTGTTTATGAACTAGTGTGATCTAAAGCTTGAAAATTTTGCACATCATACTTGAATTTCATGTCCTGCATCAATTATTCAGCCTTAAGAGGCACGTGGAAAGAACTGAACTTATACCATCTCTTGTCCTCTGATTATGAGATTGAGACGATTGAGAGAGGAATTTCGTGTTGCTAAATTCCTCTATAGTTTTTTTTTTTTCCTAAGTTCTAGCCTGTCTGAGCTTAGCTCCTTGGAGGTAGTGAGATCCCATCGATCACCGAGGCATTCACTTGCGTTTAATGTGCGGTAAATGTATAGAGTTCACCTTCATTAGATCATTCTGCATTCATTTCTACATCCGGTAGAGGAGATGGGGGAAGTCGTGGTCATTTTGGTGGTAGAGATCTAGGGAGAGGTCGCTTTAGAGAGAAGTAATTGGGAAGGCCATTGTACAAATTTCAGTGGCAACCGCGGTCGTGGTCATGGTAATTAGCAGTGCACTCATTGTGGTCTTAGTAACCACATAACTGATATGTGTTGGGACTTTATTGGTAAGCCTACTTGGGTGAATCATGTTCGTTCTTCTGATGATGGCATCGGTGGTTGTGTCTCCAAGCCTGTCTCATCTGTTTATGAGCCTAGTACTATAGGTGATATAATTATACTGTTCAAGGAAGAATATTCCACACTTCTGAAGGATTGTCCCACTCGTACATCATCACCCATAACTACTCTCACGTGGTCAGGTGTCATTTGTCTTGCATCGTCTAATAGTGTTCCTAAGGTCATTGACTTAGGAGCTTCCGGTCGTATGACTCGTAAGTATAGTGTATTGTCTCGGTTAGTACGGTTGTCCATTTCTTCTATCACATTAGTAGATGGTATTTTAACTCTCTTGCCTGGGTTGGATACTAGTCCTACCGCATCGCTTTCATTGTCATCGGTACTTTACATTCTTAAATTACCTTTGAGTTTATTATTTGTGAGTAAGTTAACGAAATCGTTGCATTATTCTGTTAGATTTTATTTTTCTTATTGTGAATTTCAGGATCTAAAGACAGGGAGGATGATTGATGGAAGACATGAAGTGAATGCCCTCTTTTACGTCGATAGTGAAGTAATTGGAGTTGGATTATGGATAGATATCTCTCAACATGAGTGGCATTCTAGGCTTGATCATCCTTCCTTTAGTAGTTTGAAGAGTCTCGTTCCATCTTTGTCACATGTGTTTAGATTAGAGTGTGAGGCTTGTGAGTTGAGTAAGCACCATAAAGTGTCGTTTATTCCTCTTGTGGACAAGCGAAATGATAAACTTTTTGATTTAGTACCTAATATTCAGGGTGTAGTTCATCTTATTGGTTTATTTGCTTTCAAGTACTTTGATATTCTTGTGGATGTTTATTCTTGTATGACAGTTATATTCGATGAAGGATAGCTCAGAAGTGTTTTCTTGTTTTAAAGAATTTCATATGGAAGCACAAAATCAAATCAATTCTAAGGTTTGTGTTCTACGTTCAGATAATGCCAGGAAATATTATCTCATGACTTTAACTCATGTCTTTCATCTCATGATATTATTCACCAAACTTCATATACACATACACCACAACAAAATAGGGTAGCTGAACGTAAGAACCATCATTTTCTTGAAGTTGTTAGAGTGTTGTTATTGAATATGAAGGTTCCGAGAATATTTTGGAGTGATTCAGTTTTTATCTGCGTGCTACCTAATAAATTGGTTGCCTTCATTGGTCCTAGATGGAAAGTCACCTCTGTCTATCTTGTGTTCTCAAATTCCTTCCTATTCTATTTGTCCAAGGGTCTTCGGTTGTGTATGTTTTGTTCATTAGCTTGATCATGTTCTTGACAAGTTTGTTCCAAGAGCTAAGTATATTTTTCTTGGGTACTCCCATACCTAACAGGATACAAATGTTATAATTCTATCTCCGAGAGGCGTTGTGCTAGCTGACGTTACTTTCTTTGAACAAAGTCTATAGTTGCTCGAGAAAGGAAAGTCCTAATAGTTTGAAGAGAACTCTATAACTACTCTCCCATTGTACCTGATATTATTACTCAAGTTGGGGAGATGTCTGTACAACTTGCAAATTGGCCTTTGCAGGTTTACTCCAAATGTTTCAAACGTGCAAATGGAGTACATACGAGCGTGACTTCTTCCAGTCCTGATTTGTCAGGAATATCATCATTCTTCTGAGTCCTTGGTTACACCATCAGATGAAGGTAATTTACCTATTGCTTTTCATAAGGGTATCCGTTAATGCACTTAGTCTTGTATTTCCAACATTGTTTTCTTTCAGTTGTTCTCCTTCATTTTGATAATTTTCTGTCTCTGTCGTCTGTGTCTATTCCTCGTTCCTAGGAGGAGGCTCTGATTTGTTATGGGTGGAAACGTGTCATGGAAGAAGGGATGACCACATTCTATCAAAATCAAACTTGGATATTAGCTAAATTACTTGTTGAAAAGCTTGTAGTTGGATACAAATGATTGTATATGGTAAAATACAATCCTTATGGCTCGTTGGATCATTTAAAAACCTGGTTAGTTGTCAAAAGGTTCTCTTGGACTCTTTGACTTGACTATTTGGAGATATTCTCACTTGTGACAAAGCATCACTCTGTATGTGTGATTATTTCATGGTTTTGAATATCGGTATCGGTGGGTGTATTGGCCCAAGCAAAAAATGAAACAGTACGAGCATTGCATATCGATATTGGTCCACATCAGACAATATCGGCCCGTAGCGGTCGATTTTTTTAAGCCAAAGAATTAAGGAAAATATCAGGAAAAAAAAAAGAAAATAATAAGATATTCAAGAATCAATCTTTTTTTTTTTTTTTTTTTGGACATGCATATGATGGCGTTTTTGTATTTTGGACATGCATATGATGGTTTATCAGACTATTCTTTGATAAAAATGTTGTTTGTCGGTTTGACTTGTTGAAGGTCAACTAAATGGGCCCTAATTGAACACAAATCAAGCATGGTTTGGCAAACTAGGGCCTAGTGCATTGAAATACAACAAACGGAAGATAAAAATATCAAAAAGAAAGTGAAGGTTTACCACTCTCCGATTTTTCCCATAAATGGTCCACTTTGCTTCGATTTGTCGAATCTCATTCAAATAATTTGTTTTGATCTGAAAATAGGTCTAGATCTAATCTAAAATGAGTTTTTAAGCTTCTTCCATGATTTAAATGAAAAAAAGAAGAAGAGGAGATGAGTGAAATTTTGAAAAAATAATAATTTTAAATAGGGCTTTTATGGCCGTCTCGGCCGATATGGGCAGATACTGGTCAGTTTTTTCGTATCAGGTCCATACGACCATGTATCGCATATCATCTCATGCTGATATGAATACGATACTATAGTGTTGGCCGGTACGATACTAATATTCATATCTATGGATTGTTTTCATCTTTGCTATAAAATAGTGAAAAGGGAGATGGAATAAAGAAGAATAAAGGGAGAGGAGGAGAATGGGCTGAAGTTAACCAGCCCCCTTGTTTTATATTACTGAAGTTTCATAATTACAAAATTTTCATTAATAAAAAGACAAAAATCTCCTCTCTGTCCTAGACCAAAGTAACCATCTAAGTGGGCCTATGTAGGCCCGTATCACATTTAATCACTTTTATTAACACTTCCCCTTAACATGGAGCATATACATTATCTACGCCATGCTTGGAATATATACGTGTAGCTAAGATTGAACTTATGGAGTAGTGATTTTGCCACTGCAAACTTTCTCATGTATGAAGTGGCAATTGTCTTTGATGTGTTTAGTTCTTTCGTGATAGACTGGATTGTTTGCTATGTGTGAAGTAGCCTCATTGTCTCAAAATAACTGCATAGGTATGTGCACTGTAAATCTCATTTCTTGATCCCCATCAAGTACTTATTGGAGGTATGAGTTATTGTTTCATACTTTGCTTTGGCACTGGATTGTGTCATGGGTCACCACACTTTGCTTCTTGTTCTTCCATGCGATTAGATTTCCTTCCACAAATGTATAATATCAAATAGTGGATTTTCTATCTACTAAGGAACCTACTCAGTTTGCATCTGAATATCCTGTGACCTGAAGATGACAATTTTATTTATACAAAATTCCTTGACCTGGTGCTTCGTTGAGGTAATGCAAAATTTGAATTACTATTTCCATGTGAGGTATTCTTAGAGAACTCATGAATTGACTTACACGCTCTTTACATATGATATGTCTGGTCGAGTGATAGTTAAGAAAATAAGTTTTCCAACCAATCTTCTGTACCTCCCAAAATCTTCCACTGCGTCTCCTTGATCACTTAGAAGCTTGTGATTAGGCTTCATTGGAGTGCCAACTGGCTTGATCCCAAGAAGTCCTATCTCCATGAGTAAATATAGAACAAATTTCTGTCGAAATAGATTAACTCTTTCTTTGGATCTGGTTACTGGTATACCAAGGAAGTATCGTAGATGACCCATATCTTTTTGTCAGAAAACGTTGTTGAAGATACTTCTTAGTTCTTGTGTAAAATTCATCGATGCTTGCATATCAAGCAACCATATAAAGTGTCTAACTCTCTTATTTTAATCATAATATCCCCCATCTCTACCCAAAATTACATTCTTATTGTAAGACTGTAACTTCGTGGGACCTTCCGTACGCTTCAACTTTGATACCGGCATATTCCTGGTGGACCGAATCAATGAGTTTTGATCACGTCCCTATTTTAGTACCACAACACCTTGAGACTTGTACCCTAGCGACCGCGCGGGCGCTACGATTCCAATGCCGTGCTGCATGCCCTATTGCGATCCCTAGATTAGAAGTTTGGCACAATCCGAGGTGGGCTGCGCAAAGTACACAGGCCCCACTTCCACAAATCCCAATGTTGCCAAGTCCATCAATTCATGAATCAATCCATCAATCAAGCCATCCATCACTCATGTCTCTCTCTCCCCACTAGTCAAACAGGCCTATATCTTGTTCATGCAACCCATGTCCTTACCCATGCTTAGCCATCATTCTTTCCTTATTTTTCTCTACATTTTATCCCTCCATCTTCTTCTTATTCCCTCCCTATCCTAAAAGTCCTACCACAAAACTCCCTAACTCCCTCTCATTTCTACAATTTTCTAGCAAGTGTAAAGAGAGATTAAGAGAAAGAAAGAACAAGATTAGAAAGAATTAGGGAGAGATTAAGAGAGAGAGAGAAAAGAAAGAAAGATTAGTGAGAGATTAAGAGAAAAGAGAGAACTTGAGAGAGAATTAGGAGGGATCAAGGGGGTAAGAGAGAGAGAAGACAAAAGAGAGATTAAATGAGATTAGGGGTGGAGAGGAGCTTGGTGGACCATCTGATCGCCGATCTAAGTTGATCCAACTGTTCATCCTTCGAAGTGAGTGCATGGGAGGATCAAGACCCTCCCTTTCTTTGTGATCTTTCCATTTTAGTGGGCTCACAAGGGTGGGGCGCACCTTAATCATGTATAGATTGTATGGTGGACCCCATAGTGGCAGGGGCCACCTCGATGGCTGGATCTTTCCTTGCTTTTCTTTCCATTCCTTTTCCCTTTCCCTTTCTTACTTTTGATGATGTTGTGGGGCCCGCAAGTGGGCCATGCTGTTGGAGAACGTGCCCTGAACGCTATCACAGCATGGACCACCTTGTGTGGCCCACCATGATGTTTATTTTCCATCTAACCTATTGAGCATATTGCACATATTTGGATGGTGGGAATACACCGAAAATCAAATTGATGCAAAGTTCCTTGGCCCACCATGTGTTGACCAGTACGATGGATGGAGTAGATATGTTAAGGTGGACCCCACCACCCCTAAACACAACAGAGAAATAGGGAAGGGTAGCAGCCACGGGTGCTGGATGCAAGCAGCATCTTTGGACACTATTGCCCAGCAACAACTCCACCTGGAGGAGTGTCGTCCCCACTCGTGGGACCCACGTTGATGTATGTGTCCCATCCACTTCGTCCATCCGCTTCATTAGACCATTTTGACCATTGGGCCCAAAAATGAAGCAAATCCGGATCTCGGGTAGGTCATACCACAAGCATCAAGGGGTTGGAAGCACCCAACGTCATTACCGACTTTGCATGGGAGGTTTGGAGTGGGTTACCACTCACAAGAGATTTCCAATCTTATTTTGACCGATGGGAACAAAATTTAGGCTGATCCAACCATCAGATGGACCACACCAGAGGCGACAGTGGGGTTGGGAGCACCCCCTCACGTGAGTCATGCGGACGTTGGGTGGGGGCGTCCTAGCCGTGGACCCCACCTTGATGTATATGTTTAATCCACGCCATCCTCCGGATTCTCTAGATCATTTCAAGTTATGGACCGAAAAATGAGGTAGATTCGAGTTTTGAGAGGGCCGCACGGAGGGAAACAAACTCTTGCTGTTAAAACCTTCCAAGGTCTGCTGTGGGGTTCCTGATCATCTAAACCAATCACAATCAAACCCATTGGACACCGCTCGAGTTGGCCTACGCGATGAACGGTGTAGATCATCCTTTTGGTGCTCGCTTTGATGGTGTGTCACCAAAACAAACAAATAATATAATAAAGAAGTAAAGAATCAATAGTAGGCACTATTGCCAGCATCTTGGCAGGCTGATGCCCAGCTTAGGGGCCCACTCTTGGATCACTCCATGATGTATCTGTCTTATCCACTCCGTTCATCCATCTTGCTAGATCATTTTATCCTATGGGCCAAAAATTTGGCCGATCCATATCTTAGGTGGGCCACGCCGTAGGAAACAATGAAGGCAATGATGTCTATTGTTAAAACCTTCCTTAGGCCTCTCTGCTGTTTATTTCCCAGCTCACCAGGGTTGTGGGGACCATTTTAGAGTCCCGCTATGTGTTGGCTACTCTACCGTCCATCTTGGTAGGGGCGTGGGGCTTGGATTTAAGTGGGCCACATCGTGAAAACAGAGTGGTTGAGTGCTTGCCATTGGAAATCTTCATAGGCTCACTGTAATGTTTAATTGTTATCCAACCTGACCGAGGGGCCCGACATGGTTCCACCTTGATATATATGTTCTATCCAAACCGTACATCTGTTTTTTAATCTCCTTTATTTGTGCAGGCTCAAGTGTAGGGCCGATTCTAGTGTCAAGTGGGCCATGCCACACAGACCTTTACATTTCTAGTGGGGCCTTCTTTTCGGATCCCACTCTTTGTATATGATGTGCCAATTAAGGACGATTATTGCTTGATATGTCTTATAACATGCTAGTGTACTTGGCCTGATAGGACACACTAATAACATGCTTAGTGTAATGAAATCATGCCTAGTTATATGCTCATATGCATCATTTGTATGCAGTGTTGTCATGTGCGATCGCACATTCGCATATGCGCACACATGTGCACAAATCGCATATGCGACAGTGGCATATGCGATCACTGCACATATGCGATAATATGCGCATATGCCACATGTCCGATAATATGCGATCGCATATTTGCCCACGGTCAGAAATTTGACCGTTGGAATTTTTTTATTATTTATTTTTAAATCTTGATTTTTTCCTCTATAAAAAGGGATTCTAAGCACTCCAACATGCACTCAAATCTCTCTATCTCTATTTTGCTCTCTTACACTCTCTCTTTCATAATTCCAAGCCCCAAGCTCCACTCCTCCATCCATATTTCTTTCAAGATTGAAGTTTCAATCAAGGGACGAGGACATCCACAAGGATTCAAGAATCAAGTTTCAAGAGACGAGACAACCAAGCTCTCCATCTATTGAACTCTCTTTCTAGTTTCTAATTTTTCCAAGTTATAGTCATAAATTCATAATCATATTCACACAAGAAATCCACCACTCTCTCTTTCTGTCTCATTCTCTCTTAAAGTTTCATAATCACATCCAAGTTCTAAGTTCTAAGTTCTGACATTTTTATTATTATTATTATTTTTTTAATTTATAAGTTTGTTACTTTGTTACAAGTTACAAGTTAAAAGTTAGTGTTGTGTTAGTGACTTAGTTCTAATTCTAACTTCTTCTTTTTGTTTACTATTTGTGTTGATGTTGATTGTTGATGTAGTGTTGAATGTCGAATGTTGATATTTCATATTTGTTAAGTTAATTATATTGTAGAATGTAGAATTGTTGATGAATGATGACTTAATATTTAATTCATTATGTAATTGGTTTTATTTTACTTAAATTAAATGTATTGTAAGGGCCAAGGGCATATAATAATTTATTCATTTTTTTCTTAATTTCTCCCTATTTTTCTGATTATTATTTTTTAAATAAAATAAAAAAATGTGCGACCGCATATGCAATTATGCAATCGCACATGATCGCATATGCGATTTGACAACATTGTTTGTATGCATGTTGCGGATGATGATTGATCATAACATACGCATTTCAGCTTGAGATACTTAGGGGACCCCATATGAGATAGGGTTACCCCACATGATAGCGTGGTACGGGCAGGTTTGGTGCATGACTTAGATGGTATGAATCATGCATTTCACATCCTGTATGTCATGATCACCTTACACCCTAGTGACATCAGGGTTGTGGCCTTCACAGGCATATCGTGGATGTCTGTTTTGGATACCGAAAATATCTGTTCTAACATTAGGGCGTTATGGATGTCCTTGGGTGGAAGTCCCTAAACCCTTGTGGTACTAGTGGGATGTTTTAATGTTAAGACTGAGTGGATACCATGAGTACCTGAGTGCCAAATACTAGTAGGCCGCGTCTCCTACTATGTTGTGGTCGGTTGAAAAGGGGTGTGACCTTATCCGCCCGAGGTTAGGGGGCTGTAAGCTAGGTTGAGTATGACCAACTTGTAAATGTATCCGCTATCGGCGAGCCGGGTGGGCATTGGCATATCACTGACGAAGCGGATAGTGAGGTCTATTCCACTCACTTGGTCCTGCGCACGGTGGGGCGGCAACTGGTGTTGGAGTGTATTAGACCCCGATGATATTTCTATATACAAACTGTACTGATATGTGGACTAGTTGAGGATTGACATGTTTGTGTTGCATCCCTAGCATATGACATTCGAACACGTAGGCCTTGCATTGCATAGCCTTGGTAGGGCTAACAACATTCATGGACTTGGCAGGTTAGCCCTCCATCATCTTCTGCATACTATGATATCTTTATTATTGTCATATGCATTGTGCACACATACACACACTCTATCGAGCTTCGTAGGAAGCTTATGTGCGTTTGTTTACGCTGCAGGTGATGCTAGGGCGTATTGGTAGCATTGAGCCCGGAGCATGATCCTGTTCTTTTAAGTTTTGATTACATCTTGTATTTCCTTTTCTAGCATTCTACTCAAAAGATTATATTAGTAGATATGCGGTGATGATGTTTTGTGACTTGGGTAACCTTGTGGTTTTGCACCTTACAAAAAAAATTCACCCTGAAAATCCTCCTTGTGGGATCACAGGATCGGAACTTGGTGTATGGGAGCTAGGAGCCGAGAATGGGGTACCATGGAGGCTGTCGGCACTGGATTCTGTGGACGAGAATTTTGTGAGCCCGGTTCCCGAGTTTGGGGTGTGACACTTACTTTGCCCTCTCTAGTAGGGCCCAAGATTCTCTCTCTTTATAGATCGATCAAGGGTGGGCAATGACACCACCATTCGATCAACCTTCTCTTCCTCCACAACCGTAACAGAGGCCACAACAGCAACAACAACAAAGTTTCAAGCATAAACTCTTTGACATCGTACAAATGGTGATTTTTTAAAAATATATATTTGCAATGAAATTCTTCTCCCCAAACTGACTCAACCCGACAAACCTGACCCAACCGGAGATGGGTTAGGGTTGAGATATGATATATTGGTTGGGTCTTAGATTGGGTTGGGACATGAGTTGAGCCTTTTTGAGTTCGCGTTGGGTCGGGCCGTGGGTTAACTATTTTGGGGGTCGAGTTTGGCGTGAGTTAATCCTAAACCCAACCTGAACCGCCCAAGTTGAAACCCTATAAATAGCTAGGAAGTGAGAGCATGAGCATGAGTTTAAAATGGGAGCGACATCTTGTTAGAAGGATCCTGCAACTAAGCTTAAAATAGTGGGTATTATAGCATATCAACACGTTTCACAGTTGACATCTTAGGTGACCCATTTTGTAGTAGCCATAGTTCTAAATGTTGGTATTGGTTGGTGTATCGAATTGAACAAAAAATGATACAATATGGCGTCACGTATTAGTATCGAGTCCGTATCGATTAGAAATCCTTTTAATAAAAAAAAAGGAAAATATTAGAAAAATAGGAAAAAAAAATGAGATATCTAAGAATCTATCAAAATTTTTTTTTCCTGTGTTTGATCATATATTCAATGGTGTTCGGACTAGTCTTTGGTGAGAATACTGTCCCGACGGGTTAACCTACGGTAAGGTGTGTTATTGATTTTTTTTGGTATAGATTATTAATGCATGTCAGATATTGATATCATATATTAATAATATGATTATCTATCATCTATTGGACTATTACCTATCAAGAATCAACTATCAACTATGAAGTATGAACCATAGCATAATAATGAAAGTGAAAAACACATGTAAGAACTAATTAACTAAACACATAAATTTACAAATCAACTACCATTCAATAAAAACAATAAAAAATACATGATAATAATTAACTTTAATAAAGTAAAAAAACAATTGAATATGGTTTTTTAATTATTTCCAGAAAATGCCCAAAAGTTCCCACGAAAATAGAAAAAATTAAAGAATGAAAATTTGATCTTAGCACCAAATCGATCACATTCCACTTAAAAAAATGAAAAAAGGAGGCACTTCAATTATTTTTAGAAAATCCTAAAAAAAAATTCTAGGGAAAATAGGAAAAATAAAAATCGAAAAACTTTTTTATTTTTATTTTTATTTTTTATTTTTAAATTATAAGAAAAACTCTATTCATTAGACTGAGATAATTACAAGAGAGATTTCGGGAGGGCCCGAGAACAAAAAGAGACAAGGTCGCGCCTATCGTAAGAAAAGACTAACAAAAAGAAGCTATCTCACTCTCAGGTTGCCAAGCCCTACCTTGTCCAAAAAGAGAAGGCCTTTGGGGATGTAGGGGAGATCCGCCGGAGAGTTGAGAACCTTGCTCAATTGGGTACCACTACCAAGTTTAGCAAGGTTGTCAGCAACCGCATTCGCCTCCCTGGGGGAGTGAGTAATAGATAGTTCCATGATGCCCATAAGTACTTGGATCCCGGACTGCCAATAACTCATAGACCACGAAGTACCTAGATCCATGACGCCCTTAAAAATCAAAAAACCTCCAAATCAATATGAAATCACACAATATTTTATCTATTTGGTGTTATTTTACCAAATCGATCTGATTTAAACAAAAAAAAAAAAAAAAAAATTTGTTTTAATTATTTTCATAAAATCCCCGAAATTCCATTGTATATAGAAAAAAAATTAAAAAAATCGAAAACCCACCAAATCGGGTGGAAATCGTGCTACATTTGATCAATTTGGTGTTATAGGACCAAATCAAGATGATTAAAAAGAAGGCGTTTGAAATATTTTTTGATAAATCCCCAAAAATTCCGTCGTAAAGAGAAATGTTTGGAAAACCACCAAATTGAAATACAATCATGCAACATTTGATCGATTTGGTGTTATAGCACCAAATCAATCATATTCCAACAAAAAAAGTGTTTTAATTATTTTTAGAAAATTCTCTAAATTTCTAGTGTTAAAAAAAAAAAAAAACAAAAAAAAACCCTACCAAATTGAAATGAAATGATGTAACATTTGGTTAACATCAAATCGATCATATTCCAGTAAAAAAAAAATTACGTTTTTTTACTTTTTTTTTTTTTTTCGATTTTCCCTAAATTGAGTACCAGGCCTTCAAATATTCAAATTGATGCTTCTAACTTTGTTTCGATTTTCAAAATTGTTGTGGTTGTGGTTGGAAATGGGCCTCAAACAATCCCCTGTGGATGAAATCTCGAAAATTGAAGCAAGTAGCAGGAAAGGTGGAGAAACAATTCATTTTGGGCCTGTATCGGTTTGACTGACATAGGCACATGATATTGGTACCAATACTGGGCGATATTCCCGATACGAAATGATACAGTTCAAATTTTTTATATCAGATCAATTCGACCTTGCATCGCATATCGTATCGAGCCTATATGGATACAATACAACTGTATCACTCAATATAATACCGATATTAAGAAGTATGGTATCAATACTTCGAAATTTGAGGAACCTAACTAATATATGCCAAAAGCCCTAGAACTGTTGGAACACGTCAAGCTAGGTCCATAAACCCTTAGGGATTGCAACACGCTACTATGTTTTGTAGTCAGTCAGTGTCCATGGGGCTTCATCGTGTAGCGGAAGTAACTCTAGCCTATGTCTAAGTATCCCTTTCCATCGTGTGGCAGCTTTCACTCATGTCCAAGATGCCATTTGCGAGTTTCCCCATTTGCGTTTCGAACACAGGACGGGATCTTTGTTCTAATAGCAAATGTTAGGCACTTAAGCAATATGCTAAGTCCTTAAAAGCATGAGGATCATAACACCACCACGTTCCTCTACTGATGTCCATGGTAGCCCTTTCCACCTTTTGGCTGCTTCCATTGTACTCTTGGTTGCCCTCTCCATGACTTGAATACAGATGTGGTGTTGGCTCTAATATCAAATGCGATCGGCTGAACTTTTGGGCTTAGAAACATTTAGTGTGAGCCCCTGTTTTGAATTGGCTGGATCTTGTACAATCGTGCCAAATTATCATAAATTGAAACTTGTCTTTGGCTTGTGCTTCAGGTAGCACCGCTCTTCAATCAAAATACAAGGAGTCCTTGGTGCCATATTTTTGTTTCAAATTGGGAACTTGAATATTAATAGAAGTTGGGAGTTACTTGATACTCTAGCAGAGCTTGATGGTCATGCATATCCACTCAGAAATTGTACATGAGCATATAAAACAGCCCAAGCCCTGGGCCGAATGGTAGATATGTCAGTCTAAAAATTAAATTGATTGAAGATCCTAATATCCAACATTCATACTTAGACTATTTTCATTATTGATAGTCCTTCAGATGTCCACTAACTGATGTTTTAATAGCTTCACAATAAAGAAACTAAAAGTAAACACTTTTAAATTAATAATTATTTTTTTCAAGGTTTAAATAACTACAGGTTCCATGTGCCTCGCACATGCTTCGTTGACAATTATGTGTGCGTGCGCGTGTGCAAACACATAGAGAGGAGGGAGCATAAATGTATATCTATGTGCATTCGTACTCACATGCAAGTGAAAGATAATTTGCATGCTTGTCACCTGGGATCTTTTTGGTTTTTGGATCTTATTTTTTAATTTATCTGTCGAAGTTAATCAAAGGAGTCGTTCTTTATTAAATGCAATTAATATTTGATCTCTTTTATTTCGATCAGTCAGATGTCGATTATTCCCTTCTCCTTGGCGATAGTGATTTTCCAGTTGATTCACAACCAACAGAGATGGGTGAGGAAGTGAATGCTCTCAGAGAAAGGTACATTTGCAGGTTAACAGCTGTACTTATCCATCATTTACCGGCATTCTGGAGATTGGCCCTTTCTGTATTCAGTGGGAAGTTCGTGAAGGTATTTCTAAGTTGCTCATCATCTAGAGTCTTCTAGCATGTTAAGTGGTCATGCAAGATATCTAAAGTTATGCATAAATGCTATCTTGGTGCATACACGATGCCATTGCCGGGCAACACAGGTCTTTCAGCTTCTGTGTATAATGATCTTGATACTAAAGATATTGATACATGGTTTCTTATGAATATGTGGGCAATGATATGATGATGATGTCTCTCCTAAATCTCCACATCATTGGACTTGTTGGACAAGGTTGCTCATAATTTAAGTAGTTTTTGCATCAGACATACCTTGCATACATGCATGTTGGATGTTTATTACGGTTACTTGGTTGAAACTAATCATATCCTTATTTTTCCCTATTACCATTTAGCTAATACATATTCAGTTTCAACATATTTACCGAGATACAATTTTCAATATTTTACTATTAAATGAAAATATGAGCACATAACATTATCACTTTTCTTGTTATCATTTATTATTTAAATACTATTCATTCAGTTTCGAAATATTTCTATTCATCCAGATAAAGTTTCTGCCTTTTCTTTTTCTTTTCCAAATAACTATGTGAATTTGTATTTACATATAACAGATTTCTATATGATCATGCCACTGTAGAGATGCATCCAGGTGTTTGGTATGTTCTGGGATCACCTTGTTTAACATGATGTCCATGTTTGACACCAAAACACATGTTTGTGTCTGGGTTTTCCTTCTCTCCCATGTATGTATGTATGTATGTATGTATGTACATGCATGCATACACATATATGAAAATTGGTTACACAATCGCTAGAGGTACAAGGTCCATAAACTGTAATTGATATGATGAACTAAGTGACCACTGACACTTCCAACTCCAAGCCACGTTTCCTATTTTTTTCTTTTTTTATTTTTTCTTTTCTGGATGAGATATATTGCTAGTTATCTCTGATATGCATGTGGGCATTACTGTTTTCTCACCAAAGAAAGATAATCATTCATGGGCTAGGCTCGTATGTTACTTTTGAACCATTTAAAAAATGCTGGCGACTCTTCAAAGTTCAAACCCACAGATGAACAGTTGTTTGGCAATCCATGCTGTCCTACTCGCTCACCCAACTGTCGATTGAGTACAGTGTTTTAAATAGTGAACAGCGCTAGTGTAAGCTACAAACTACTTCTAGATTTTTTTATATTAATTAAGGTTGCTCTTGGTTGCATTGATATTTGGTATGACCAAACACATCCTAGAGTAATAGGAAAAATAGAGAAAAGATTAAGTATAAAGATGAAGAAATAACAACAAAACTGATTTGATAGTGTTGCTAATGCTATTTTACTAAAATAATTGAAATCATTAATTAATTTATTTTGAAATTGAAAAATGTAAAAAATCATTAGAAATTCTAATGTTTAGTGAAAAATAACTTGGATCTGCACAACATGTTACGTAGATTACATAGCATGTAGCGTATGCTAATTAGCCTGTAGCATAAGCTACATGTTACTTAAGCTATTTTCATGAGCTGGGTCCTTACTCATGCCTCAGTGGTAGACTCACAAGAGTTTCAACACCAGGTCATGGGTTCAAGTACCCATTGTGGTGAAAAACCACTTTGGTGTGAGTGCATGTGTATAAAAAAAAAGAAAAAAAGAGGCTATTTTCATGAGCTACATTGAATGAAGGCTAAGCTATGCTACCTTGTGTAAGCTATATGCTATGTAGCATAAGCTATTTAGAACACTGATGGTGCACGACCAAAAAATGACTAAAATGCTTGATCTCCCTCGCATGATGCTGAGCTGATTTTGTGATGCCCTGCTTATCTTAATCTTTCTTTCACCCTCAGTTGCAGGAGCAATTTCACCAAATGGTCCTGCTTCAATCTGCAGATTTGCACTTCAATTTGGATACTTCCATGTGCTGCTCTAAAGATTCACAGTTGCAACTCCTAGCCCAGAAGGATGTGGGTGTAGGTAGTAGAAAAGATTTGATGACCTATAATTTAACTGAGGATATGATTCTTGATAGAGTGGAATGGCAGAACAGGATTCATGGAGCTGACCCCAATTAGTTGCGATAAGGCATAGATGATGATGATGATATTTGTGAATATGGTTCTTATTTCCTAGACACTGAATTTCATACTACTCAAGAAAATGCGACTCCCCACCTCCACTCAGCTTTGTGCAATCGATTATCCGCCACACTTTCCTGGAGCGTCATACTATGACTCATGAGTTTTATCCCCTTGATAGTTTGTTCAACTTTCTACGTCTCCTTTGTTCTTGTAAATGGGTATTAGAATGCATCTCCTTTGCTTATCTAGCATTTTTTTGGGGCAAAGTTTTGGAGTTTAGCTAACCAGAACAACATGATTTCATACTGATACATTATCCTTGACGCATCTATGGGTACATCTGTTTGTCCCCATAGACTTCCTCATCCTTGTTAAAGCAACCATTAATTCTCCTACCTGAGTTTTATGATAGTATACATGTTTTCCCAATCCCCTACGGTCCGAGGCCCCTCCTAGTTCTATTCTTGTGCACACTAATTTCTTCAACAATCTTTGACGATAGCTTCTCCTTCTCCCTATATCTCATTGTCTTTTATCATTTTGTATATTTTGAGGTATTCTATATTTCTCTCTCTGCCACTCTCTATAATTGGACCTCTTTTTACTAATTGATCTTTGCACCTCATCCCTTCATTCCCATGTTTCTTTATGTATGCTTTCTTGTCTTTAGATTCCCCAAGCGTTTTGCCACTATTTTGATACGATTAGATTTCTGCATGGACTTTGACATCTCTATCGACTTCTCTAACCTCAACTTCAAGGTTCCACTTGCCATCTATTCCTTTCTCAGGGACCTTTAATTGCACGCCATTGACATATGTAGAGCTTTGCTAGGCCCACATGTGTGTGCAATAAAGCTCATGTACATACCACGCGTGGTAGCATGGAATGATGTGTCCTAGATCCAATACACCCATCAGAATGACACCCCTATGTTGATGCCCTAGGCCAAGAATCAGGTTGATCCACTGGTTAGGTGGGCCACAGTTAGCAAAACAAGCATGGCTTTGAAAAACTTGGTTGGCCAATATTAGGGCCCACATACCGAGTGGACCAATATATGCTTTTGAGAAAAGATGTACAAGGTTGAACCAACGTGATGGATGGATTGGATGTTTCACATATGTGCTCTGTCGGCACATGTGTGGCATGTACATGTGCTTTCTTGCACGTGCACAGTTAAAAAGCTTGACATATGTAAATAGGGTTTGTGCATGTTTGTTTGTGCCCATTTACATATGTAAATATTTTTAATATGTAAATTGCCCATTGCCCCATGACAAAGTATTTACAATGTAAATTGCCCTCTTTAGTTCAACGATCTCATTATGGACCGTTTGCTTCCCAAACCACTAATCCGATGGCCATATCATCTGATCAATGTCATTTGAGAGGGATGGACAGTCAAAGGCAGGCCCCACGTGATGGACGGTCCACATCAATGCTTGGACCTCTCTAGTGTACTCATTATGGACCTTCCATTTCCTTAACTACTAATCTTACGGTGAATCTCATCCGTTCAAAGTGATTTTTGAGGGATGTGCAATCAAATGTCGCCCCCATGCAATGGACAGTCCACATTGATGATTAGACCTCTCTGCTATACTCAATATGGACCGTCCATTTTCCAAACCACTAATCCTTTCATTAGGCTAATTCGGTCGAAGTGATTTGGGAGCAAGGTGTCCCGTATCGGTATCGGTTGGCGTAACGGTGACCTCCAAAACCGATACGGATACGGGGGCGTAACGGTGATACGGGGGCGTAACGGGCCGTAACGGCGCAAATTTTTTTTTTTGCCAAAAAAATATGAAAAAATATGGATTAAATCCGGAATATTCTAAGCATTCGAAATATGCATTCATTTATAAATTGGAACATGTTTATGGTGGTGTAACGGTCCACTCTTTAGTGAGAAGTTGTATCGGACTGTCTGATGAATTTATGAACCAGATAACCTGAATTTGACTACAAAATTCATATATTTAATTTTCTAACTATCTACTATCAATGATAGATATATTAGAATGAATGTAATATGAAAATATCTTACATTTAGGTGTTTGCAATTATTTTTGAGGGCCAAATTCATGCGTAAATAGAAAAAAAATATAAAATGGCACCCCAAATATGTAAAATGCACATTAACATGTTCTACTATGATTAACACATCATATGGCATCATTAAAACAGCAAAAGAATCATTAAAAAATGATTTTTCGAATTTTCAAAAAAAGGGCCGAAATAAATGCGTAAATAGAAAAAAATTAAAAAAATATATAAAATGGCACCCCAAATATGTAAAATGCACATTAACATGTTCTACTATGATTAACACATCATATGGCATCATTAAAACAGCAAAAGAATCATTAAAAAAATGATTTTTCGAATTTTCAAAAAAAGGGCCGAAATAAATGCGTAAATAGAAAAAAATATAAAAAAAGTATAAAATGGCACCCCAAATCTGTAAAATGTATATTAACATGTTCTACTATGATTAACACATCATATGGCATCATTAAAACAGCAAAAGAATCATTAAAAAATGATTTTTCAAATTTTCAAAAAAAGGGCCAAAATAAATGCGTAAATAGAAAAAAATATAAAAAATATATAAAATGGAACCCCAAATCTGTAAAATGCACATTAACATGTTCTACTATGATTAACACATCATATGACATCATTAAAACAGCAAAAGAATAATTTAAAAATGGTTTTTCGAATTTTCTAAAAAAGGGCCAAAATAAATGCGTAAATAGAAAAAAATATTAAAAAAATATAAAATGGCACCCCAAATCTGTAAAATGCACATTAACATGTTCTACTATGATTAATACATCAAATGGCATGATTAAAACAGCAAAACAACCATTAAAAACTGATTTTTCGAATTTTAAAAAAAGGGGCCAAAATTCATGCGTAAATAGAAAAAAATATTAAAAAATTATTAAATGGCACCCCAAATCTATAAAATGCACATTAACATGTTTTACTATGATTAACACATCATATGACATGATTAAAACAGCAAAATATATTAAAAAAAGTATAAATACTTATTTTTGACGAATTTCTGAAAAATGGCCCACCGAGCTTTGATTCAAAAAAATCTATAATATAATGTGTTTTTCTATCAAATACTTAGCTAAGGTTGGTCGAAATTAGTAGTAGAAGGAGTTAGAAACAGTTTGGAAGCAAGAGGTTTCAAAAAAACAGCAAAAACAGAGCCAAAAAAAAAAAAAAGTTACCGTTTCGGGCCGTTACGCCCGTATCGGTCCCATATCGGCCGATACGGGTACAAAAAATCGAATCGGCCGTTTCGGCCCCGAAACGGGTAATGGTTCGCACCGTTACCGTTACATATCGGCCGATACGGCCGATACGTAACCGATTTGGCATACCATGTTTGGGAGGGATGGTAATCAAAGGTGGCCCCCAAATGATGGATGGTCTAGATCAATGCTTAGATCTCTCCCATATACTCAATTTCTACCATCCATTTACAAACTACTAATCGATTGGTTAGGATCATCCAATTAAAGTGATATGAGAGGGATGGGCAACCAAATGTGGTTGGCAAGTCTAGATCAATCCTTAGACCTCTTTAGTATATTCAATATGGACCTTCTATTTCCCAAATCACTAATCCGGTGGTTAGGATCATCCTATCTTTGAGAAGGATGGTCAATTAAAGGTGAGCCCCATATGATGGACGATATAAATTAATGCTTAGACCTCTTGTATACTTGATGTGAACCGTCCATCTCCAAAACCACTAATAAGATGGTTAGGATCATTTGATCAAAGTGATGTGAGAGGGATGGGCAATCAAAGGTGGGCCACACATGATTGCCTATCCACATCAATGCTTAGACCTCTTTATTCTATTCAATATGGAGTGTCCATTTCCCATATCACTAATCCTATGGTTAGGATCATCCAATCAAAGTGATTTGAGAGGAATGGGCAATCAAAAGTGGGCCCCACATGATGGATAGACTACATTAGTGCTTTGACCTCTCTAATATACTCAACGTGGATTGTCCATTCCCCAAACCACTAATCGACGGATAGGATCATCTGAGCAAAGCGGTTTGAGAGGGATGTTAGTCAAAGGCAGGCCTCACATGATAGACAGTCCACAAAATGCTTAAACCTTTATAATATACTCAATATGGACCATCCATTTCCCAAACCACTAATCCAATGGCTTTAGTCATCTAATCAAAGTGACTCGACAAGTGTGTTGATGTGGTGGGGCCTATCTACAATGATTTGGACACATGATGTCCCGCATGCGTTAGTGTGGTTGGACAATTATCTTGCGACCATTTCTCGTGGGTTGCACTATATTCACAAGTCACAGGTTGGGCCTTATTGACACAATTTCACACTTGTTTCTTACAACAACCAAAAAAAAAAAAAGAAACACACATTGGAAAGTGATTTATATATGTAAATTGGACCAAAATCAGAAACATGGAAAACAACTTAAATGATAAACTGCTTACATATGTAAAAGGATTCATATGTAAATCCTTAACCACTTACATAAGAAACCATTTACACATGCATGCAGATAAATGTGCGGTAAATAATGTCGAGCATCCCCTTTTATGTTCCACTATCTTAATCCTAGTCAACTTTTAACCGCCTCACTTTTTCCATCTTGCAATGCATGCATCTAAGGCCACTAGCTTGTGTTGCGTTGTCACTGATTCACCTGGTATTCTTCACAGTCCTTGCATGTCGACCACTTCATCCACCTCAGGACGGAAAAAGTTTATTTGTGATAAGTATGGTCCAAGATGAAAGTTAGTGCTTATTTCTCTTTTTAAAATAAATATTCACTATTGTTATGCACTTATGCTGTTGCAAAGATTGCTTATACTAGCTCATTTCTTTTCCAAATCCAGGTCCTCCATTTACCCAATCATATTAACTACTTTCCCTTCCCACATACCCACTCAAGTATCCACCTATGAATATCCATTACCATGTAGCAACGCTTGCATGAGCTCATCTTGTATTTCCCAGAGCAGTATTTGATACTTCCTGATTCTGCTTGAGGTGCACATGTACCTACAAATCGTGTTCGAAGTATCGTTATCGCCACAAGTTTCGCTAGTTGGGGATACGGAAACAATATCGATATCGCCGACTGATAATTGGAAATGTGGGGAAACATGGGGAAAATGGTGGATTGTTTTAGAGAAATTTCAGGAGATGCTAAAATACACATATTTCTATATTTAGGAATTAACAATTACGAAAAGAATGCATACATAATTAGTTTCCATTTAATGGGGCCCTAAAAGCATGTGTTGTCGTAAAAAACTAGTCCAACCATCCCTTCTAGCCCATTTATTCATCCAACCATCCATCCAAACGTCTATCGATATTTAACAATATTGACAACACACGATATTTCGCTGAGAAATTGTCGACAACTGGAAAGGAAACGAAAGATTATGGTCTCAATATTGCCCATGTTGCAATAACGATAATATTGCGATTGATATTATTGTTGACAATTTGAACACCACATATAACCATGCACCCATTAAAAAATCGAAATGGAAAGTTTTTTAATAATCAAATTTTTGGAGATATTGATACATTGGCGATATTATTGAAATATCACCGATACAATGGCGATACAAGAGATACTTGAAATTTACACAATTGAAAATGTTGGCGATATCCACATACTGGTGATACTTGGCGATACATCGCCGATACCTAGAATTTCTGAGAATACTGATGTTATCGGTATCTCCAAGCTGGAGATGGGGATAATATCAGGGATATTTCAATAATATCAGGGATACTCTAAACAATGTCTACAATGTTAATTATCTCCTCGCTCAAAATCAATTTGTGGTCTTAAGTGCAGCCCGTTCTTGTTACCTCTCTTCTATCATTCATTGCTTCATTTGTTACTACGCTTACCACATTCTTAGGATCATCTTTCTCGTATGCAACAATTTGTAGTCATCTAAAATCTCTTTCGCTCTTGCTCATTGCCAGTTTGTCTCCTGCAAGCATGCTGTATTGAGTCTCTTCCTTACCTGACAAAATTCCCACAATCCAAGTGGTTAGATATTTTCCTCTCATGGATATTCGTATTACCCCATTCATCTAGTTTGGTGCGGTAACATTTGCCCACTTATCATTGGAATTGGTGTCTCCATGGCATATCACATCTATGGGATACCTAACATCCTTGTATACTTTCCACACCAAGTGAGTTTATTGTATTGTATCACTTCTAGGAAATGCCTAACACACTTTACTTTATTAACCACTACAAATAGGTTTACAAATTGTGGTGTGTCACTTTGAGGGGGTGCCATTGCTGGATCAAGAATCAATACATCCATTCTTATGTTAGCTTGGCCAAAGTTAGGCAACTTGCTATCTATTGAACATCAACCTTCCACTTCTATCCGGGCTAGGGACGAACATGTGCAAATGCTACCAGTAGTTGCAACCAGTTTTTTAAGTATCGACGATATTGGCCGATATATCCCACGATATATCTTGTATCCCACCTGTGCGATACGAAACCCACAAGTAGTTGGATATATCCCACATGTTCAATTCGGTGAGCATTTTCAATTTTCGATCCTTTTTTTATTTGTAAATCATGTTAAATCAGTGTCAAATTATTACAAATCCTTGATTTTTTCATGTTTTGCATGAAAAACCATGGATTGGGAGCTTCAATTTTAAGATGTGTAGGAGAACGGCCACGTTGCGGAAAATTGGAAAAAAAAAAAAAAAACAAAAATTCCCAATTTCTTGCAAATCGGTTTCAATCTTTGTGTCCAAACATGTATGTAACCTTATCTAGTAATTCTTCTTTTGAACGTATTGCTTGTGTTTCCACACGTCTTCTTACATTTATAAATTATATGAATAGACTTTGAATATACTTGCATCAATTCAGTTAGATAGTGCATAGATTAGGATCCCATACAAAGAAAACCTATTATATGCACTTGTTTTTTGCAATGTTTCGATTTACAAGTGCGTATTGATGTCTTTTTTAACAATTATTGAAGTTTCATTGAAAAATTCGACCAATTTCCCAATGTTTCCCCATGTTTCCAACAATAGCGATACATTACGCGATACAAAAGATATATCCCATGCGATAATCGATATGTATGTATATCCCAAGGGTGCGATACGTAATGCGATACCAATATTTCGAACATTAGTTGCAACCAAGAACTTAGGACACTCCACTACTCTTTAAAGTAATGGGGAAAAAAGGAAAAAAACAGAAGGCGTAAGTCTCTCAACATGGGGCATGAATAGTATAAGATTAAGAATTGTTTGCCTCCATATGTTTCACCATCCGAAGTGCAAGCCTCAAGTGCATAATGCCTTTGGGTGCACCCCTCAGGGAGATTTAAAAGGCCTCATCAACGTGTTAGCCTCTTCAGACATTGTTATTGAACTACCTAATCAATAGTTCTATAGGCTTCTAGAACATCCAACAGAAAAACTGCAAAGGGAATTTGGACTTAGTTGCAATTTTGCTTTAAGTCGCCGGATGATTTAAAAGTCGCTGGATATTGGTTGTAGCTTCAATCATTTCATCTACAATTCTGGATTGCTTCTGTTGGAATTTCAGTTGAAGTTTAGCCGTGGCAAGTGTGGAACAAAGAGCAGAGGTCTTTGCAACTGTCGATGCGAGAGAAACAAAGCTTTTGGTTACTGAGAATCACATCCTGGAAAAGATGTTGACATTACTGCTAGTTAATATGAAGTTCCAATTTGCAACTTTTAGTATAAAGAATCAGAAAACAATTTTGCAGATTTTGGAATCAGAAACCTGAAGGAATTGGGTGATGTGCTAAAATACTCATGGATGAAATATGAATAGTTGAATTGAAAGGAGCCAATTTATGAGATGGGCGGAGGATGTCATGCAACTACAAGATGCACATTCTGCTTTTATATCATGGGTTTTTAAGTTTTGTACAGATTCATAGTCCAGGCAATAAAAGGAGTTCTGTATCCGTTAAGATATGGCCGTAAAGGCTGATAAGTATAGGTAAAGCTGGGACCATTATGCGATACAGGGGTGAAACAGGGCAGTTGGTTTTTTTTGGACCGTATCAGCCGTTACGGGGGCCATAACGGCCATTACAGGGCATAATGACAGTTACTCCCATAACAGTAAAAAAAAACTACTTCGTTTTTTTTTTTTTTTTTCTATTCAAATCCATTTTCTCCACTTTTCACATTCCAAAAATTTTTCTAGATTATTCTACAACAGATTTCGACGACTCTTACTATAGTTTTTAGGATTCAAAATGTGGATTGAAACGATTTGGGCGAATAGAAGCTCCGAGGGCAAATTAAAAAAATGGAAAAAAGAAAAAAAAGAAAAAAAAAGTGGTATTTGTGTTTTTTTTTTTTCCCCCTCCCGATTTCTAGTTCTAATGCTTAATTGTGATGTGTAAATATTAGAGACACACAACCATATTCATAAATTCGTTAGACAACTAGATACAAAACTCTCACCAAAGAGTGGACCGTTACACTACCATGAATATGTTCAAAACAAAAAATGAAAATTCAGAATTTTTCAGGCAAAAAAAAATAAAAAATCAACCATTACAGGGGTTGTAATGGTCGTTAAGCCCTCATATTGGCTGTTACAGCTGATACCTGTATTGGTAAATGGTGGTGACCGTTATGGCCATTGTTACTGATACGGAATACATTAACAATACTAACTAGGAAACCAAAAAAATGTAATGTTGTACTAGCATCATCGCATGAGAAACGTGACTGTTAACTATAGTTGGCCTGGAATACTTATACCCACGGTGAACACGTTTTATATCAGATATTAGAGAACATAAAATTTTGTAATTTCTGTAATGATTTATGTATTTATTGTCTGAATGGAAACATAAAGTAATAGAGGTCTGTTGCATAGAAAGAAGACTCTTATAACTGCCATGCCTGGGAAAGTTACCCAATACTTAATTTCTATCTTTGCTTGGTGAATCATGTAAGTTAGGAAGCTTTACCTTCTAAATATGACCTTAAAGTTTCCATATTTGGAAGGTGTTTGAAGGTTTAATGTGCCGTTTGGATTACATAATGTATAAGATAAGGCAGTCTCTAGAGCAACTAAATTGTCCAAAAGGAGTTGATAAGGTCATGAATCATGAGTGCATGAAGCAATTACAGGTTTTTTTAGTACCCTTTATGTTTTTCCCCCCTTCTAAAGGAACCCCTCGTCTAGTCTCATTCTCTCTCATTCCTTTTAATCTCACCTTATACATGTTGAGGAAAAGTGGCCCATGAAACGTTTTAATTAATTATCACTCCATTGTAACTTCTTATATCATATAGTCATTAGGTCCTAGAGACTAAAATATCATATAAAAAATGATTAGAGCACTAACTGTAGTGTCAAGAAACATTTAATGTTCTAGCATACTTGCTGATGAGAGATTAGCAACAATGAGACCTGTACCTCTTTTAAATTGAGATGTATAATAAATGGTCGCAGACTTGAAGCTGATGTGGGGCAACATTACAATTTAACACAACATACGCTTGATCCTGTACTTGCAGCAGGCTTGTTGTGCTTCTTTAGCTTTGGAGCTTTTTTGAACCTCGAACTTGTGAGCCTAGTAAGAATAGGGCAAGATTGAACATGAGCTTAACAAGGTACATGTACATTCAGGATGGGAGTCGATGTTAATGATATTTGTATCTTTAGCAGTCTTCTCCTTTTTCCTTTATTCTATTGTTGGATTTTATTGGGCTTTGGATATGGAAATATGTTAATAGCCATGATTGCTCGTAAGCATTTCTGATGATGTGATCTAGATTCTTTTGATCTTATCAATAAGGTTTTCTTAGGGCTATAGAATTGATATGCTTGTTTTCTGGTATTGCTTTCATTAGTAGTTCATGATATTTGTTGTTAAAACTTGCAATACTAGTATTTGGCTTCTTCACCAATTCAAAATGAAATTGTGAATTGTGAAGTTACCTTTTAAAAAAAGGTGAATTGTGAAGTTCTAAACTATCTTTTATTGCAGTCTTCCCAAGTTGCTGCTAGCAGTATGCTTTCTGATGCAGAACCAAATGTTAAACCTGTCATGAGTAAGACTGATGACAAAATTAATGATGTCAAGTACTCAAGTCATTCTCTTGATGAAGTTGCTGAAATGGTGCATGGTACTATATCTGCATATGGGTCTATGGTAGAGATACTCTCTCTCTCTCTCTCTCTCTCTCTCTCTCACACATGTGTTATCCTTTTTATACGATAAAAAGTATTGTTTGAATTCTTACTACTGCATTTTTTTTGCCATTATAGTTTTGTAGTTACCACTTTCTGCTAAATGCTTCATTTGTTTTGGCATGTAGAAGACATGAACATCATGCAAAGCAGTATCCCCATTCCCCATATCAACTCTTGTATTAGTATCCAAGGTATTCAATAATGGTAACGACCAATGTAATAGTCGGCTGTTGGACCGTAATGAACCTGTAAGGGCTGTTACGACCATGTATTGGTCTCTCTCTCTCTCTCTCTCTCTCTCAATGAAAAATATGAAAAAAAAAAAATTCGGAAAAATGAGAAGATTCCAAATATGAATTCTTTTTTGGTTTCGAACATCTTTATGATGGTGATGGGCCATTCTTTGGTAAGAGTGCTAACTTCTTCTTCTTCTTCTTCTTCTTCTTCTTTTGAGAAGTAATGAAATTTTATTAGAAAGGAACCAAATGGAGAAAACATGCTAATTTGGTAAGAATGTTGTCTCAGGCTGCCTGATGATATTATTAAGCCGAAAGGTTGAGTCTGTCTTTAAACTCATATATTTAATATTCTAAATACCTAATATCAATTATTTAATATAAATAAAATTATATGAGTATGAATTTAATGATGAGACAACATATATTTTATATTTGTACAATTAGGTTATCACAAACAACTATATTATTGGTCTATAAAATATTAATACATTAAGTGAACTGGTAAGTGATAAAGTGATGTTAAACATAAATACAAAAACATTACTCACCATGTCACTATAAGAAAGAAAATCATGCTGCATGTGGTTGCTCAACCTCTATATCGTCATCATTTGACTATGGAGTGGGTGCTGCATATCCATCATAACCAAAGGGGAAAACCATCTTAATGAAAACCGAGGATGACTACTCACGATCATCACTACAACTAGGCATCTGCAATGTTGAACTCATAAGAATAGTGATGAGGACATGGATGACCTAATATTGATGGATTGGGCTGATTTACTTGACGATGAGTTTTCTCATGAATTAGAGCATAGAAAGGGGCTCAATTGCTTTCCATAATGGGCCAAATCCGTAGACCCATCGATGGACCACACATTATGGCACTTGTGGTACACTTTTGGGTCCCACAAAAGCGTCATTCGGTGGCATTTTCCGTAAGTTACGAATTTTTCTTTATTTTTGGACGAATTTTAGTTTATTTTACTTTGCTTATGTCTCACTTAAGTAAATAGGGATATTTTATTATTATTATTTTTTAAAATATGATTGTAGAGTTGAGATTATAACATCCAACCCATATTTTATGGTTGATGTAAGGCCCGGATTAGTTCTAGGGCTTTTCTTTTGTTCCCTTTCATATTGAACTCCATAACAAAAATTGTCCAATAGCTTTTGTGATAGTTTCTTATATTTTTTACAAGCCTTGGCTAGGGTTTGTTCAATTGCATGTTTGCACACCTGGGCCTAGAATCTAGGCCATCAAAATTGGTGAGAGCTTCAATTATTCGCTGGTTATTGCATTTTTTTTCCTTTTGTTTCTAGTAGAAGAATCTCTTTTATTGGATTGGGTGTGTTTGGGCATGATTTGGTCCTAGGGTTTGATACAACTGTGTGGTTGTCGATTCACATCTGTCAGGTACATCGGATTGGGTATTAAGTCTCCGTTTCTGCCATTATTTTGTTCTTGCATTAGCTTTTTCTCTTACCATGATGATGCCACGTAGAGGTAGAGGCCGTGGCGCACGAAGAGTGTACAAGGAAGACACAAATCTAGTAGAAGTGAGATTCACCATGTTAGAGAGGCAAATGCAAACCATCTCCCAACAACTCCTACGCTAGTAGTGAGGAATGAATCATTGACTCGAGAAAACGATGATAATGGGTCGAGTGGGAGTGACAATGTGATATTAACCCATTCCATTGTGAAGCTTTGTTGAGTCACGACGAGCGGGAATGAGGGATTATTATGATTGAAGTAGGGAGTTGGAAGTGAAGGTAGAAGTCCCTGCATATCATGGTAGCATGTGTGGGGACGATTTTCTATATTGGATTAATGTTGTGGAGAGGATCCTTGTTTACAAAGAGATGGGGATGAAGCAAAAATGGTGAAAATAATCGCTATGAAGTTGAAAGCTAGAGAGCTTCAGTGTGGTGGGAACAGGTTAAGGCCTCCTGAGAAAGGTGCAGAAAGTCCAAGGTGAAATCATGGGAGAAGATGAAGTCTCTCATGAAGGAGGCTTTCTACCCATCGACTACGTACAATTTCATTTCTAGTGATTACAGCATATTCGACAAGTGGACAAGACTGTATAGGAGTATGCGGAAGAATTCCATAATTTGGTGGCCCGAAATAATTTATCCGAGACCGAAAAACAGCTGGTTACTCGTTTCATGGCTAGGTTGCGGCCCACTATTACAGATTAGTTGGGGATTCAGCTAGTGTTTACTGTTACAGAAGCATGCATGCAAGCTACTTTAGTTGAAAAGTGGACCAAAGTTAGGTATGGTCACATGGAAGCTTCTAATCAATTCATTAGTGTTTTGGGTAGCAGTGGTAAGCCTGTAGGGGATTCGAGTCAAGCTAAGAAAGTCACTCCAGCTTTTGGGTCATGAGTTTTGAATGGCGAGGCAATAGTACAAACAAGTAAGAAAAAAAATCCGGTGATATAATGGAATGAAATTGGGCATATTTCCGCCCAATGTAGGCAACGACAAGTCAATTTAGCTGGTAACTCTAAAGCAGTTGTGGAAGAACCATCAATTGACGATGAAGGTGAGACCATAGAGGGGAACGCATAGTGCAAATTATGATACTGACGGTAGAGACGAGGGAATATATGGTGATGTTCCAGAAACGTTGGTGATCCAAAAGGCTCTTCTCTCACCAAAGTTGCCTAAGGAAGATGATTGGTTATGGACTAATATCTTGTGCACGAGCTGCACAGTAAATGATAGTTTGTGGGGTGATCATCGATGGTGGCAGCCGTGAAAATATCATCTCTGAGGAGGTAACAGAAAAGCTCTAGTTGAGGATCGAGAGGCATCCAATTCTATATAAACTTGCTTGGTTTAGGCACAGTAGTGAGGTAAAGGTTTCTTGTCATTGGTTTGTTTCTTTCACCATTGGTGAAACCTATCATGACAATGTGAGGTATGACGTAGTCCAAAGGATGGATGTATGCCCTATATTATTGGGTCGACCATGGCATTACGATCGGCGGACCATTCACGATGGTTAGAAAATGCATATACCTTCATTAAAGATAATTAGAAAATAGTATTGAAACCCATGAGAGAGGGACCAGGCAAAACCTTTAACCACAACCTTCTATGCTCTACAAGGTTTGTGGTAGATAGAAGACCTCAAAAGGTGATTTCGAATAGGGAGATCTAGTGTGGGTCCACATGCGGAAAGAAAGGTTTGTGACGGGCACTTACAATAAGTAGAAGTAGAAAAAATTGGCTTGTGCAAGGTCTTGAAGTGGATTAATGACAACCCCTATCGCATTGAGCTACCACCCAGAGTGAACACTTCTAATTTGTTCAATGTTGTTGATCTTACACCATATAAGACAATGGATAATGGATCAGACTCTAGGTCAAGTCCTTTCTAACCCAGAGAGGATGATGAGGACATGGATGACCTAATATTGTTGGATCGGGTTGATTTACTTGCTGATGAGTTTTGGTATGAATTAAGGCATGGAAAGGGGCCCAAATACCTTCCATAATGGACCAAACCCGTAGACCCATCAATGGACCACACATTATAGCACTCGTGGTACACTTTTTTGGTAGAATGAATGCCCCTTTTGGCGTGTGAATTCTTTTGACGAGGCGGCCTGATTCGTTCAATAGATCCAGTCGAGGTGGTTTTCGTTTATCAGCGAGTAGGTGGTCTAAGTTCCTATGACTGCCTCTTATGGTTCTTCCATGGAAAGATCTCCTGAGTGGATCGCCCAATTGGACCTACCGGTAGTGCCTTCGGGTCATGGGCGACGCCACCCGGCCATAGTAAGGGGTGTGAGCAATCTTAGCGAGGTTATTACGAAAGCGTTTCTTATGTCCTAAACTCGTTAGACACCTACAAATCCGAGTTGGGCAAGGAAGGCGGGGAAAGGAAAAGAGGTAAGGGATCTTTACTGCTTGCTCCTTTTCCGCAACTCAGGCTTTTGCTTCCTAAAAGGAAAGAAAGAAATCCAGCAAAGAAACTACTCGCTTTAACTTAACTAACTTATTGTTATGCTCAGCCTTCTTCAAAGGAAGCCCTTTGCTCCACTCACCTTAAAAGACCGTAGGAGTCATAAGCTCGTTTATTAGTCAGGGGTTTATGGATGACTGATGTTGCACACCATATTCACCAGTCGCCTAAGCAGAGACTTGACTCTGTTGGGATGATTATTGGACCTACGTGCTTATCAACCAACCATCCATGGACATCTCTATGTTAATATGGACCGTTATATGGTTGCTGCAACCAATGATGCGTCCCAACAAGGATCATTACTGCGTACATCCATGAACCCTATGTTGATCATTAATAGAGGTCTCTCTCTTGTCGGATTCATTCCTTTCCATATGTAAGTCAATTAGAGGACGGAGTCAATCCGCCAGGTCATTACCTTCATAGAAGATATAGTCGGCCCACTTCTAGCCATTCAAGCAATTATGCTTGTTCTAGACCTGCGATCCACCCCTGTGAATGTTTCATTGAGGATTGGAAGAAGTGTTATATGAGGACTTCGAGGTCAAATATAGAATGCTTCTTTCCATTCCCCTTGAGCTACTTATTTCTTCGAAAGAAGAGATCAAAGCAATGTTTGAGTTTGCTAAAATCTTTTGGAGCAACGAAGTGAAAGGGGCCCTTTTCTCTCCTGTGTCTACTATGATGCTCTGGCCTTTGGTTGACTCTGTTGCAACCATGATTTTCTGAAAGATTACGTCTCCTATCTCCATCTCTCGAGCGACTTCCAACACTTTCGCCTCTTGGGCGATTTGCTATCGGTGTCACAGCTCTACTTCTCTTCCACTGGGGATGGCGACGCTTCCTCATTCCTCCAGCCATCCCTTCTGTTAGTGGTATCCGTCCTTAAGAGAGATATTCCTACCCTTTCATCCCCTCGGCTTGCATTCCCCACTAGTAAGCTTCTAATTCCCTAAACTGATTGGCTCGGTGCTTTTCCTCCTATACGGATCCGCTTTCAATCTCTCTTTTTAGGGGGAAGGAAGCGATAGCGGGGGTTTGGTATCTATCTTTCTATGTTAGGTTTTCTTTCTCTTCTCTCGCCGCAAGTATCTTCGCACCTAAATCAAGTAACTATTCCCAAACAACTCGAAGCTGGACATTCTTTTCGCACTATTCTGGATACTAAAAACATTGGAAAAAACAAGTTTAGATCTTCGAGTCTCTATATTGTTGTTGATTATTTTCTGCCCGATTGAAAGACTCTTCATGTTAACGTGTAAGAGGTGAATCGCCTTCTTCGCACGAATCACAGAGCCGACTAACAACTTCTAGAGAAAAATCGCCCGGCAAAAAAAACTTTCAACACCTGACTCTATTCAAGGATAGTCGAGTAACTTATGCGCATCATGGATTTAACAACAAGGCGTATGCCCTTGCAAGAGTAGGCAAAGCCGTAGCTTGCAACTGAAGGAAGATAGGATAGATTTCGCACATAGGAGATCGAGACACAATCCCAAGGCTATGGGGAAAGATGTGGATCGATAGCCCTATACACAAAAGGTTTGGGATGACCAATTCACCATGGTCGTATGTAGTGTTCAATTTATCATTGATAATATCTCGATATTATCAATATCGCAACATGTGATATATTGAGACCACAATCTTCCGTGTCCTTTCCAATTGTTGATGATTTCTTCATGAAATATCACGTATTATTGATATTTTGCAATATCGATAGATGTTTGGATGGTTAAATAGGCTGGAGGGGATGGTTGGACTGATTTCTTACAACAACACATGCTTTTAAGGCCCCATTAAATGGAAACTTGTTATATATGCATTCTTTTTGCAATTTTTTATATTTCTAAATATGCAAGTATGTACATTTTAACATCTCCTGGAGTTTTCGCTGAAAATTCCATCTTTTTTCCTATGTTTCCCCATATTTCCGGTTATCAGCGGTATTATTTGTGATATCGATATTGTTTCCGTATCCCTGGCCAACGAAACTTGTAGCAATACCAATACTTCGAACACTGAGTATATGTGATGATCATTTCATTAAACACTCACAAATACTTTGAAATTAGTCTCAATTAATAGCTGGATGAAGGGAAATTTCGGAAAAAAATATATTTTAATAATTGTTTTAATTAAAAAGTAATTTTTATTTTCAAAATTTTACAAGGACTTCACAAATATGTAAATCAGGCCTCATACATGCTTGATTTCATGTTTGGAGTGCAACATTGTAAGTGGCTTGGGAGAAATTGGGGAAATTTTGAATTTTTCCCAATTTCCCCCAAATTGGGTTACCTACATTCAAATATGGAAATTAGAGTGCATGTGATGATGAATTCGTGAAAGACTTCTAAGTAGTTTGAAATTGCACTCAATTGGTTGCTGGTTGATGGGAAATTTAAAAAAATAAATATTTTAATATTTTTTTTTAATTTTTAATTAAAAAATATTTTTTGAACGAAATTTGAAAAAAAGTTGACGAATCAATAAATCAGGCCTCATCCATGCTTCATTTCATGTTTAGAGTGCCACATCACAAGAAATTCGGGAGAAATTGGAGAAATTTCCAAAAATTTCCAAATTTCCCCAAATCGGGCCACCTACACTCAAGTGTTGAAATCGAAGGTTGAGATTATTGATTTTCATTGCAAAACATGAAGAATCAATGATTTCTTATGATTTCACACTCATTTTGTATGTTCTAAACAAAAAGAAATAGATGTAAATGCAAAATACCTCACCGATTGAGAAACAACCCTAAATTTAAGAAAATGATTATTCCAGTTTGAAATGTTAGTTTTTCTCCCAAATCCTTGCACAAGATGGACTGAAATCCAATGACAAGGTACTTAGAGGGAATAAATTTGAGGGGAAATGGGGAAACATGGGTATAGAGTTTTTTAAAGCAAAGAAGAGGTTTCCTGTGTGGTATCGTCTATATCTCTCGATATCGACTGATGTTGACGATACCCAGTAAAAAACTAAAGGAAAAAACGCGATGCATTGCAATATCAGAAAAATATTGCCGATACATTCCATTAACTTGCGATAATTGCGATATATCGATCGATACATATGAATATGTGTTTTCTAGTTACATTCCAAGGGGTTTTTGTATCGCTGGAGTGTGATATTGATATTATTAGTTGATATATTGGCCGATAGTATCGATACTGCAAATACTGGGTTGAGGTATTTTAGTCTTTTTCCTTAAAAATAAGATTGTAGGTTTGAGATTATAACACCCAACCCATAATTTATGCTTGATGTACAACCTATATTAGTTTTAGGGCTTTTCTTTTGTTCCATTTCTTATAAAAATCAATAATAAAAATTGTTTGGCAACTTTTGGGACATTTTCTTATCTTTTCTACAAGCCTTGGGCTAGAGTTTGTGCAATTGCATATTTGTACATGTGCGCATATGATCTAAGCCATCAAAACTGGTGAGAGCTTCGATTATTTGTTGGTTATTGCATTTTCCCCTTTCATTTCTTACAAAGAAAACTCTTTTATTGGATTGGGTGTGTTTGGGCATGATTTGGTCTTTGGGTTTGATACAATTGCATGTGGTTGGCGATTCTCATCCGTTAGCTGCTAGCCATTGCCGTAGGTAGACCCATAGTCATAGGAATAACTGTCATGCCCCAAACTCAGGGATGGGGCTCACCAAATTCCTGGCCGCCAAATCCGGTGGTGAAAGCCTCCGTAGTACCCCGATTTCAGTTCCTAGCTTCCATACGCCAAGTTCTAAAAGTGGGATCCCACAAGGAGGATTTTCTGGGTGGATTTTTTTTTTAAAATAAAATAAAATAAAGAAGCATAACCATGAGTGTACCAAAAATCAAAACATCATTACATGTCTAGTATAGAACTTTGAGTAGTGTTAGAAAGGGAAATACAAGATATAACAAAATTCTAAAAGAACTTAGGCACACGCTTCGAGCTCAACGCTGCTAGTACGCCCTAGTCTAACCTGCAGCATAAACAAATGCCCATAAGCCTCCTATGAAGCTTAGTAGAGTGCATGTGTGTGTGCGCAATGCATATGACAGCTTAGTAGAGTGCGTGTGTGCATGCGCAATGCAATGAAATGGAGGAAGAAAATAGTGTGCAAATTGTTACCAACCATGAAGCATCTTATAAAACAGCTAGAAAAATGTTGATAGAGAAATTGAGACATTTATTTGATCATTTGTCGCACACTATATCAACCTCATATTGGAAGATATTGGAAAGAAAAAAACTTGTTGAAAAAGCGAGACAAGTCATCTATAATCATAAATCTTGATGTAATCCATTTGTTCAATATGTGAGCATGGATGTCTCCTAGGAGACTATCTAGAAATGCCAAAGCCATTTCCTAAACATGCAACTTGGACATTGCTCCAGGACCAACTGGGCTGTGTTAGTGGTTAAAAATGATAAGTTGTTTTATTGAATGCTTGAATTTCTTCCATATATCAACAATCCATTGATTGCGTAAGTAGAACTTTCTCAATTTATCTGCTCGAGGCTCAAATTTTGCTGGGTTATTCCCACTTGGCTGATCATATATTTGGGAATATGGTATATTTAATTTCTTTATTTGTCACCAGTCATGGGCCAATTCCTTTAGGTTGCTTTTGGCTTGAGCTGCAGGGAAAAGTAATATGTGACTTTTGTGATTTCTATTGTACTAGAAATTTCGGAAATGTGAATTGGTACTATATGGATACCAAATAGCTCTTCTTCCCGATACAACACAACAGTCCAATTTCACAAAATATTCTTCCAAGAGTAAAATTTTAAAGTCAGAAATAGTTTTTCTCCGCTCCTGAAAGACCTAAGCCAAATGCTGCCTGCCTTAGCTTTATCAAAATGGATGTTGGTTTTGTTTAACTTTATTCTCTTAAGAATGCTTATGCTTTCACCTAAGGAGAAGTAAACCATCTTTATAAAAAATAACTTGTTCAGATTTAGAGATATGCTGCTATTTGTTTACCATTCTTCCATGATGGATCATGCATGTTTATAGATTTGGTTCTTTGCATTCTGTTCTGTGCAGTATTCAACCACATGAACATAGGTTTTATTGTATGCAGCCTAATGAGTACAAACTGAATCAACTCTGGCAAATATATGACTTAATGTTGTACCAGTTTCCTATATTCAGCTAGTAAGTGCAGAGTGAAACTTATGCTATTAGCTATTCCTGATGCAGGTCCATAGCACATTTTGTGATCTTGAAGAATCAAATACTCTTCATCCATACATGCGTGATTCCATAAAGGAAATATCCAAAGCATGCCAGGCCATGGAAGGGAAAGAGTCTGCTCCTCCGAGTTCTGGTAGGTAATTCCTTTTTTGAGCACAGTTTTCTCTTCTGAAGTCACTCTATTCTTATGGCATTTTCCTGACTGCCAGTCAAAGCCTTGCGTGGGCTTCATTCGGAAGTCACAAAGATCTATATATTGAGGCTTTGCTCATGGATGCGGGCAACAACTGGGGAGATAGCTAAGGATGAAAGTTGGTTTCCAGTACCGACTCTTGAAAGAAATAAATCTCTTTACACAATATCATTCTTGCCTCTAGTGTTTCATGCAATGATAGTCTCAGCAATGGACCAGATCAATGTGTAAGCATTTAATGCTGACTGCCATATAAAATTAATCATCATGATTCCTGCAGCTTCTGTATCATTTTAGTTTTGATTGTGCACTACTTTGTGTAGTTCAATGCTGTTCCAAATGCTTAAGTTCGGCTTCCACCCGAATTGGATTCAATTAGCTAAACAATGCTGGGAAGGAAGCTGGTTCTCCATCATCATCAATGGGGAAGCATTTGGCTTCTTCCAATCTTCAAGGGGCCTCCGCTAGGGAGATCCCCTATCCCCAGCCATCTTCATCATTGTTGCCGAGGTCTTAAGTCGAGGCCTCAAAGAACTCTCTCACTCGGAGTTGCCTTCCTTATAACCTCCCTAGAAACTGCCCCATCATATCTCACCTCTTATTTGCAGATGACACTATCATTTTCTTGAATGGCAGGGGCACCTCTATCCGATCTTTATTATCTTTCATCCACTCCTACGAGAAGGCGTCAGGGCAAAGAATGAACCCCTCCAAGAGCTACTTCATTCTCCCCCAGAAGGCTCCTTCAGCCAAAGCAAATCATATCTCTCATATTTCTGGTTTTCAGCGAGCCACTCTCCCTATCACGTACCTTGGTGTCCCTCTTCTCAAAGGTTGGACCCGGTATCATCATCTGCTCCCCCTTCTCAACAAGATTGACCGAAGGGCCGCCGGTTGGACGGCAAAACTGTTGATCCAAGCTGCAAAAATTGTCCTCATCAAACATTTGCTCTCCAGCATTCCTATGCACATCCTCTCAGCTATCAACATCCCCAAGAAAGCCTCAAAACACATTGAGAAGACTTTCGCATCCTTCTTTTGGGGATCTACGGAGGGAATTCACAAGCACCATTGGGTCAGCTGGTCCGAGATTTGCTATCCGACAGTTGAAGGAGGGTTAGGGATCCAAAGACTCAATGACACTATGAAGGCCTTCCGCTGCAAAATGGCATGGCGATTGCTCGAAGGAAAATCTCTATGGGCCTCTCTTTTCTCTGCTAAATACCTCCAAAAATTCCTTCTTTCCCCCAGCCCTGCTAGAGCCTATGGATCTAGCATATGGAAAGATATCAGATGCATTCTTCCATTCACTATTCTCAACACCAGATGGCTGGTTGGTGCAGGAAATATCCATTTCTGGCTTCAAAACTGGACAGGACAGGGCCTCCTCATCCACAAAGCTACTTCCCCACCTCAGGCCCAAGCAAGACATGCTCCCCTCTCAGATTTCTTGGACTCATCAGGCACTTGGAACCTAGCACAAGCAGAAAATCTTCTTCCTCAGCAAACCATCAGCAACATCCCTCACAGCGGCATCTTTTTATCTAACAGAAGGGACAAGCTCACCTGGAATCTCACCTCCTCTGGCAATTTCTCCACGAAGTCCACCTGGAATTCTCTGTGCTCTGCCAGGCCCAATCAGAGCTGGTCCACCTGGGCCTGGAACAACCTCATTCCCCCCAAGATTGCTGTTTTTTTTCTGGAAAATTATGCTCAAAGCTGTCCCTGTAGATCTAGCCATCCAGCAGTTAGGAATCAGCCTGGCGTCTTGCTGTGTCTGCTGTTCTAGCTCCACCGACCAACTCTCCATCTCGTCCTTTGTTTCTACCCATCCCCATTCTCTCCCTTTCCCTCAAGCATTGACGGTCCCCACACCCCAGCCAACCCATGCTGCATATCAGCCCCCAAGCCATTCTCCTTGCCATCAGCCATCCCCAACCCATTCCCAGGCCCTCCCTCGCTCGGCCAACAATAACACCCCCAAACCCCAAAATGAAGACCTCAACCACCTATTCTGCCACAGCAAGATAGCTTCCCTTGTCTGGTACCACTTTTCCATCTTATTCCAAATCCCATTCATCCCAAACCAATCCATCCAGGAACGAATTCTCCAATGGTTTTCAGCAGCGTCCATCACCTCCCTTCGGCGCATCACTCGTGGCCTCACCCCGCCCATCATCGTCTGGGAAATCTGGCTCGGTAGGAATGGTGCCAAATTCGAAAACCGGCCTTTCGAAGCAACCAATATTATAAAAAGAGTTTCCAATTGGCTCCTTGAGATTGGTTCTCATCTTCCAGGCGTTGATCAATCATTCTGGTCAAAAATTATTCTGCAAGGTCTCCCTTCGATAGCGTCGGCCTCCCTAACGCTAGCTACGAATATTTCCATCATTCGTTGGTTGAAACCACCTGAGAGCTGGAAGAAATTGAATGTGGACGGCTCTGCTCGGGGAAACCCAGGGGCCGGTGGTGGAGGTGGTGTATGCCGAGACCACTCCGGTGATCTAATTTTTGCTTATCACCACTCCTATGGTCAGATCTCGAATATACTTGCTGAAGCCCATGCGATGATCGATGGCCTCTTTTTATGCAGGAACTTGGGTCTCTCTTCGATCATTGCGGGAACAGACTCCCGAGTTCTTTTTGAAGCAGTTTCAAACCAATCTACTTCTTGTGGATGGAAACTTTGGTATATCCTTGAAGCCATCCATCAACTCAAGCCTCTTCTCAACCTCAAATTTAGCCACACCTTTCGGGAAGGCAATTCAGTAGCGGATGGTCTCGCCAACATTGCTAGCGGTGGCGCCCCGAATAGAGTCTTCCTCAATCGTCCCGATCTCCCCAGGCCCATCAAAGTTTTTTTAGTTTTAGATAGAGCAGGAGTAGGGCAGATCCGCCTCTGCAAAATCAAGAAAGGCGTGGGCTAATCCCCTATATCTTGGGCCTCTGTCCTGGCCATCCCTCTCGCTAGTGTCTTCCACTGGTCTCGGCTGCGGGATGCTCCTTTTGCGCCAGTGTTTTGCTCGTCTGCTACCCCTTTTATGTCATCTGCCCCCCAGCTCCCTCTCCTTGTAATTTTTCCAGCTTCCTCCTATATAGCTTTGGCTATGGTTTCCACATGATAGGCGTGCCCCGGATCTTTTTGTTGGGGCCCACCTGAAGGATTGTTCACCTTAGTTTCTCTTGAATAAAGCTTTTTATTAAAATAAAAATAAAAATAAAAATTCATGAGGTTGTCTTGTAGCCAACGCTGGCATGTGCACTTAGTATGTTGTGCTTACCACTAGCCACATGACACAATGCTAATGATGAGTAAGACTGAACGTATCAATGATGTAGATGATTAGGATATTGTTAGTCTTGATCATGAAAGCCCTTACTGGAAATGGTAAGTCATTGAAATTTATGACAACATGGCCATATATTGATATGTTATATGTCATTGGTCATATTTTATTTTTCATCATGTAACATTTCTTGTAGGTTGTATTTTTCATTAACATGCATAACTGAAGCATTCGTAGAATGGTCTCACGTGATGTACCTTTAATACAATGGACAAGTTTTTCACTTTCATAATGTCTATATGTTGGTGGTAGGACATGCACCATTCAAGATACCAAGATTACACATAAGCATGTAATCTATGTTAACTCAACTTTTGTACTGGATTTTACATGATATCCAGCTTTTGAGCTTGAGCGAGCAACACTGCATTTCTTTTTCCTACCCCAAGAAATAACATTAGGACTAAGAAACACATGGTACTCCACATGACTACAATACCAAATGCTGCTTAACATGTTTATGAGTGGCATTTGGAAGAAGTGTTGAAGTATCAACACCCAAGCATGTTACTAAAAGGAGTAGAACTTGTGACATCAAGCATTGATGAACGACACCAAAGGTCAGTGGCATATTTCCATTGAATGAGTAGCAAAGAGTGTGACCCTTGGGAGACCTTTATTCCAAGAAAGTAGTTATCCTATTTCCTTCACAAAAGGTTAGTGGCATATTTCCATGGAATGAGTAGCAAAGAGTGTCACCCTTGCGAGACCTCTATTCTGAGAAAGTCGTTAAGTTGTCCTATTTCCTTCATTTTAAAGATGTGCTGGAGAACTTCATGAAATGTTCAATTTAAGTATCACTTCCCATAAACCATGTCATTCTCATGAAGAAGATGGAGAAAGTTGAACATCAATGGAATAATTAATAGTGCTTTGAACAATATGCTTCTCCAGTGAGAAGCATATTAAAACATGAACACAGAGCTTGAGCTGCCAATTTAGGATCTTGATGCTCTTTAGGGGCCTGTGACAAGACAACAATACCAAGATAAGTGTATTGTCAAATCTTTCACCATTTTGCTGAAGATTTCCACATAATACACCACACTCTTTACCAATCCACATGCAATGAATCCCCATATCTGGAGCATATTTGATGGTGTAATTCTACTTAGCCACAAATCAATAGGATCTGAAGTGTGATTCCCTGTAAGGTACAAACACATTCATAGCATATCAAACTCCATTTCCTCTCTTATCATTGACAACTTTTTTGTCCTTGCTGCCTTTTTTACTCATGATGGATTTGACTATTTTCAGCCCAATGACATTCTCACATAATAACCTCTAGACTCAATCTTTAAGAACTACCCCCTCTAAGGAATCTAAGCTACAGTAGACTGAGCTGATAGCTGCAAATTTAGGACTTTATAAGTAATTTGTCTGAGGATAAAAGAGGAATGTTAGGAGATGTTGGTGAAAGAAAGAGTATGTGAAGTCCCATCCTTCTATGGTCATAGGAACTAGATCAATGTGGCGATGTGGGCCCCTTCCGAAGTCATTAAAGTGAGTAGATGATCTGTTCCCTCTGCGGTTGTATGGAAGATGAACTTTGATGGTGCTTCTTTCGTTAAATCCTGATCCATTAGGCTTGGTGGGAATTTAAGGGAGAAAAATGGCCTAAGCATTTTGGCCTATTCTGGCCCCATCTTCCCAAGTGATGCCTACATTGCAGAAGCATTTTCTCTTAGGGAAGCTCTTTGGTGGGCAAACTCCTCCAACATCATTAAGTGGGCAATGTTTGTGGGATTAGAACCATGGGATTTTTGTTACATTTTCAATGAAATTAGGTCTCTCGCCTGTATATTAAACATTTTCTTAAACAAGTGGATAGTGCGGCCAATGAAATTGTGGATGTGTTGGCAAAAGAAACTTGGGTCGTCTGCCTCTTTTTATTGGGAATTCCCTTTATTTAAATATATTTAGTCATTAACTGTTCCAAATCATGTTCGAGGAGAGATATGATATCATATTGTAATTCTCACCTTCTAATCAATAGGAGCAAAATAATCTGAGGCTGGCATAATAATTTTGCGTGCAATGACCTTAATAGATTGATGTCGTTTGTGAACATATGGAGTTTGAAAGAGATGATAGCTAGATTGAACTCTATCCTTGAATATGTAGTCATAACATGAGCTATTGATGAACAGTTGGAATTTGTGGAAATAGGTGTCATCTTCACACCGATCCATGAGAAAACCATAGGTGCATGAGACAACTATGCCATATAGTAGTTGTATAATGTATGTTCACCTACTGTCACATGGTGAGAAAGAAGCGCATGTCCTCAGCCCCCATCAATTGGTTGATAGTATCAAAAGCCTTTAAGAAAGTTACTTTACCCAAGAATCACACATGGACCATCCTCTGTTTTTGGGTTGTTGCTGTTAGATGCTGAAGGAACATGTGAAAAGCTTTCACATCAAAAGAGGTCTCAAAAATACATGAGGGCCTGCTTTGCATGAGGGGTAAATCTTGAAACTTTTCAAAATCTTTATACATAGGATTTGAATAAGGGAGAATTTGGTATGTAGAAAATCTCTCTAGGAACAGAAACAATGTGAAAGAACCCCCTTTACAAATCCCTTTTGTTTGCTTCTGCTCAAAATGAAAATGACAATGGCTATCCTATCTGATTTGATCTGTTGCTACCTCATATTTAAACAAGCCCTAGTAGTTATAGAGACATTGCTTGAAGAATTGAGAAGATAAAAGACCATTGCTCTCTTGGCTGCCTCCAATCATGTCCCATCACTAGGTCCTAAATTACACACTGCGAAGGGAAGAATGTTAGGACAATTAAGTGATTTGGTATGACTAATCATGGACAAGAGATTAGTTGACAACTGAGGAACATGCAAAACAGAGAACATTGACATTGAGGGAGTGAATTTATTGTCCCAGTTCCCTCAACTTGAGTACAAGACCCATTAACATTTTTAACACGATTATAAGGCTTAGATAATGAAGATTAAGAGATGAATTGAGAGGTCATACTAGCCATGTTTTTCATGCCCCAAACTTGGTGAATGGGCTCATAGAATTTCCGAGCTCCGAATTCGGCAGTGAGAACCTCCGTAGTACCCCATTCTTGACTCCTAGCTCCCATACGCCAAGTTCCGATCTTGTGATCCCACAAGGAGGATTTTCAAGGAGTTTTTTTTTTTTTTTTTTTTTTTTTTTTTTTTTTTTGTACATGAGCGTAACCACTAGTATACGAAAACAAAAAACATCATCACATTTCCATTAATATCTGTTCAAGGACAATACTAGAAGGGAAATACATGATATAACAAAAGTCCAAAAGATCAGGCACATGCTCTTGCCTCAATGCTGCTGCGGTTTAGCATAACTTGCACGTAAACAACGTGGGTAAGCTTACTATGAAGCTTAGAGAGTGCGTGTGTGTGTGTGCAATGCATGTGTGAAGCATACAAATATCATAGGAAGCGAAAATGGAGGGCTAAACTGGCAAGTCCATAAATGCTATTAGCCATACCTAGGCTATGCGATGCAAGGGCCTACATGGCCAAATGTCATATGCTAAAGATGCAATGCAACGTGTTAATCCTCTAGTCCACATCAAAATAGTTCACAATTGGATCATCACCGGGGTCTTAGTATACTTTCGACATTGGTTGCCGCCCATCACGCGCAAGACTAAGCGACTGCAAAAGACCTCACTATCCACCTCGTCAATGGTACACAAAAAACCACCCGGATTGTCGATAGCGAACCCATTTCACAAGTTGGTTAAACTCAACTTAGCATATAGCCCTCTGTACCCAGGCAGGTAAGGTTAAACCTCCTTTCTAACTGACCCCAAGACAGTGAGAGACACGGCCTACTGGTATCCAACCATTGTGTGCTCATGAATCCACTCAGACTAGATGTTGGAGCATCCTATTGGTATCACAGGGTTTAGGGACTTTCACCCAGGGACGCATGTGACGCCTTTTAACCTCAATATTTTCCGATGTCCATAAAATCATCCGCCAGCCACAACAAGACCACGGGACTACCTCCCTGGTGTCACCAGGGAGTAGATGCGACGTGTCACACATGATGCATCACCCCAGTGTAGGCTGACAGCTTGACCACGGTGTCCCATACCACCATGCCCGGCTCATGAGTCTTAGCGGATTGAGGTACCAAGGTTTAAAGGGGTTTTCATTGGTGAGTTTGGTACCCTATATTCAAGCAGTAGCGTCCATACATGGTGAACATACATCGGGTCAATCGGGTTACTTGACGAGCTCGACTAGTACGAGCGCACATCGAATTGATCGACATGAAGTGCACAAGTACTCCGTGTGGCTTAACCACTGTTGACAACTGAAGTACGACTCGGACTCATCGAACACGTCCTGTGGGCGAAAACAACCTCAGCCACCAAATCAGAACCTGTTACTGATTGCCTGGACTATTTCATAGTCCCAACCACACTCAGTACCAACAAGAGTTCATGTGAGATAATCAAGCAGTAAGTAATTCAAATCCTACAACCATTTAAGCATTTTATGAAATAAAATATAAACATGAATTCACACATGTATTTCATAAGTAATCAGACAATATAATATGTGGTACATAGAGGGATTTATACACATAGTTAAGGTAGTTGAGAACCTTATCTCAACGCCCAATGCAATTCACCAATTACTTGCTCATACAGACAATTTATCAAACACTTATGCTACACCTATCGACATACATGACATATGTTGATTTTTAACATATACTTGGACAAATCCTTCCGACAAGGACTTATCACATATGCCATCATCATGCACTTACATCCCATAGCCACGGTAGGCACAAATCATGATTTCATATTCATTCGGTCATTTCAACAAACACTTAAACTACACCCTTCAACATATATGACGTACATTGGTCATAGCATGTATTTTGGCGGATCCTTTCGCCAAGGAGTTGTTACAAATGCAACTATCCCCTATCCATGACAGATAATCATGGCAAACACGAGTCCCAATTCTACACGCATTCAATCATTGCAACAAATACCTAGAATACATTATAGTCAATATAGTTCATATATATTTGAAACGTGAAACAAACGACGCATTTAGCATGTGAAATAACACCCACGTCAGTAATAAATCATTAACCGACATTGAAAGCCTTGAAAACCATAACCTATATGTTTATAGTCCGCACCTTTCGCCGGTAGACTCGTAACGAACTCAGTTTTAAAGCTAAGTCTTTGTCTACGGCAGATTGGCAACCTATAGTATAAATTAAGTTAGCTATTTCATAACTTACACTATCTGAAACCCTAAAACAGATTAGGGTTAGGTTTTCTTACCTAAGAACGGAATCGGAATCGCCTGTATAGCGATACAGGAGTGGTGGTTGAGTGCGTGGAATAGCGGGATCGAATCCCAGGAAGAATCTCCAACTCTCACTCTCACTTTCTCTCTTTTCCCTTCTCTTTTCTCTCCTCTCTCCCCTAGGGTTTCTCAAATTCGTATGGGGTGAGAGAGAGAGGGTTTTTGGTTCTTATATAGGCCCAGGTTTGATGGGAATGGCCCCAAGGCCAAGGTATACTTAGGTTATATCCAAATACGGACTGTTCCGGTCCAACGGAGCACTTCTAGTGGCCCCTTTTCCACGTGCGGTCGGACTTAAGCTCCCTGACCATGGATCTAGGTCAGGCTGAGTTTTCGTTCCGGTCGGATTTACAGATCAGCCGTGGCGGACCAGTTTCAGTTCAACGGCCACGGTCACTCGATCAAGGCCACAAGTACATCGACATGTGTGAGACATTTCTCCTGATCCGAGGGTGTATTTGGGTCAGATTCTGACGGTCTGAATCCTTATATTTGGCCCGCAAGCGACACGACTCAAATTACTTAAATTCGGATTTTTATTTCTAAATATTTTCACGTTTCTCACACACTTTGCTCCAGGCTCAAGTTGTGCATTTCTAGACACAATCAAGACTTGATTTTCGAGGGGGTTGTCAAGTCCAGTAATGCAGTCATATCCGTATAGTTTCGGGGTAATCAGACTTTCGACGTGTGGTCCAGGTCCGATACGGAGTTTCGGTGTGCTCCCGAGAGCAACCGGGTTTAAGGACGGATTCTAGATTTCAAGATAATGTAGCGTCAATGATTCTACACGTTTTGGATCTTGCAGATCATATTTAAAGTGATTAGTGCTAATTTCACAAGCACTCTAGTTTAGCACTTGGTAACATTAACCTAATTTCTAAAGGTTTTGGTCCTGGGTAATTTCTGCTTGAAGTGGTACTCGGGTCTTTGTACGGATTTTTCCGAGACCTTACAACACTAGTCGAGTCGAGTCGAGTTTGTGCCAAGCCCGACTCGACTCGGCCACTAGCTGACCCCAGCTCGAACTCGGCTCGGTCCTCGAGCCTGATTGGTTAGTTCGGCTCGGTTCGGTCAGCAGATCGGGCTAGTTCGAGCCAAGATTGAGTTGAGTTCGCCTGTGCAGCATTTTCACAAACACATGGACTGCACATTCAAATTCTCACTGTATGTAAAACACCACCAACAGTTTTACAAGTATTTCATCAAACACCTTATTAGCAATGTCAAAATCAAGAAAAAAGGGAATTTCTTTCATATACATATCTTCTTTGCACCAATCGACACTTCGTTGAGTCATTTCATCAAACACTTGGTGAGCAACATCAATATCAAAGTAATCAAGTCACCGAACTGGTTTCATCCGAGTTCGATTCGAGTTGGGTTTTGATCCGAGTCAAGTCGAGCTTGGCCAAGCTCAAACTCGGTTCGAAATTTTTTCAACCTCAAAAAATCATCTAGACTTGGCTCGAACTCAGTTTCGAACTGAGTCAAATCGAGCTTTTTCGAGTCAAGTCGAGCGAGCTAACCAAGATAACTTGGTTCGTGTACAACCCTACTTAAAATAAGCTGGAGAAACAGATGGGCAGTATGGATTTCAACATATACATCATGGTGGGTCCCATGAGTGGGCCCACCCTGCTGGGTTGTTTAAGTAACACCCCTAGGAGGGGCTTAGTGGGGGCCACCTACCTCCACTGTTCCCAGTGGTGTGGTCCATCTGAGATTTGGATCTCCCTCATTTTTGGGGCCATGCCCTAAAATGACCCTGCAAAGAGGATGGATGGTGCAGATTCAACAAATGCACCAAGGTGGGCCCCACGGGTTGGCCCACCTGTTGGCAGCAAAAAGGGGGCACGCCCCTGGCCCTGCTGTTTACTATGGTGCAGTCCACTCAAAATCTGGATCGGACTGATTTGGGGCCAATGCCTAAAATGATCTGGTGTAGCAGATGGACGGTGTGGATTAAACCCATACATCAAGGTGGGTCCCACAGTTCATGCCCCAAGGGGATTTTTCCCACTCACATCATTGGGCAGTCACACCCATGCATGTAATGTATTTTTTTTTCGTCTTCCTTTTTTTGTGTTTTTTGCTGAATGGGGCCCACACTGAGGTTATCTGCTCCATCCATCTTGTCGGCCAGCTCGCTGTGGACCCAAAGAGTCTAGCCTTGGATAAGTTACACTGCACACACACATCACAGTGGATGTCATAATCACCATTGTTTTCTATGGTGTGGCCCACCCGAAATTTGGATCTAGCTCATATTTGTGCCCCAGCCCTGAATTGATGTATCCTAACAAATGGACTATGTGGATTACACATGTACACCGTGGTGGGGCCCACAAGCGGGGCTCCTCTGTAATGCCCAAAAGGATTTCCCCCTTCTAACGCTGCACAACAACAGACGCTGCATGTCCTGCCGTCCAGCAGCTTCTCATTTTTTTAATATTCTCTTCTTTTTTATTCAAGTGGGGCCCACGTGTGGATAATCCACTCCATCCATTTGCTTGGCCATCTCGGGGTGGCCCAAGAAGCTTAGATCAATTTGATTTTTTGCATTTTTCCTTCTTTTAGATCTAAGTGTTCTAATCAACATGTTGAATGGCAAATAAATAACACAGTGGGCCACACAAGGTGGTCCAGGATATCACAGCGTGCAAGGCACGCTATCTCACAGCGTGGCCCACTTATGGGCCCCACAATGGTCCACAATCATAAAAGAAAGAAAGAGAATGGAAGAAGGGGATATCGAGCCATTGGATGGGCCCCCCGCCACTATGGGGTCCTCCCTACACAAAACTAGCAAATAAACGAGGTGGGTCCCACCCTTGTGGGCCCATGGCCTCTCTTGCACTCGCTATGATGTTGAACGGTCGGATAAGGCCGGATTGTCGATCGGATGGCTCGGATGGACCTAGCTCCTCCTAGATTCCCCTAACTCTCAAACTTACCCTCAAGCTCTCTCTCTCTCTAAACTATCTCTTAAACACTCTCTTAACACTCTTTTCTCTCTAATCTCTCAAATTTCTTATCTTTCCTCTCTAATCTCTCGCTAATTTTCTCTAATCTTTTCTCTCTCTCTAATCTCTTTTCTTTCTTTTTCTCTCTCTCACTTGCTAGGAAAATTGTGGAAATGAGAGGGATTTGGGGGGCTATGTGGAAAACTTTTTGGATAGAGAGGGAATTATGAAAAGAGGGAGGGGTATAATGGGAAGAGGGAAAGAGAGAGGGGAGTGGCTTAACATGGGCAAGGGCTTGGGTTTGTTTGACTAATGGGGAGAGAAGGATTTGATTGATGGGTTAATGGATTGATTGGACTACCTTGGGATTTGTGCAAGTGGGAGTCCACCTCGGATTGTACCAAAAACTACAACTTCTAATCTGGGTGTCACAATGGGACATGTTGCATGATGTTGGGATCGCATCGCCTGTGCGGTCTCCAAGGTATAAGTCTCGGGTCAGTGCAGTATTGAAATATGGTTATGATCGATGCTCACTGATCTGGTCTGCCGGGAACGTGTCGGCACTAGAAACGAAGCATACAGTCAATCTCACAGGGCTATGGGTCTTACAATGTGATTAGACACACTAGAATCAATGATCCAGGACAAACTAGTAGGAGAAGATGACACAAGATGAGTGAAAGCATACATAACTGACTGAGCAGAGGTAGTCTGATGTGATGAGAATACACGTTCAAGAGCAACTAGGCAACAACATTGATAAGCAATTTTATCAACTAGAGATTTGTTAACACCTCTCGAAGAGATGGAATCATGGAACTCACTATGAGCTTCACTAAAAACCTTACTAGTAATCGTATAACCCGTCTGTCATACTCCATGATTTGATCGGCCTTGAACACGTACCTTGAGCTCCACACCCTTTACTAGAACTTTTTTTTTTTCCGACTGTGCTCATGGATTCTATTGATGAAAGGAAGCATCACAAACATACACCTTGTTCCCTTCTCCATTGGATACAAAATTGAAAGAATCGTAGTCTTATCGCAGTTGGGCTACTACTACACTTGGTACACATTTACATTCAATAATGCCTCAAAATATGGACAGAACACAACCCACTACAATTATCATGATCGTCATCTAAGCTTTATTCCAATTAATTGGGGTCAGCTTTCAACCACTACGATACTTTAGCTGATAAGCATTTCTAGAAAAAAAAAAAAAATCCATAATAAATTCAACAAACTGCAAAATATGTTCTGTGTAGACAATGGTGGAAGAAGCTCATCTCAACCAGTGTTCTAGATATTGAAGATACTTTTTTATAATATCATTGATATTATAGGTATCACTAGGTCAACGATATCGAAACTGCTAGAAGTTAAGTATTTCCAAATATCGTTGATTATGATAAATTGCAAGGTCAATGATATCTACTCCCTTTGAAACCTTTTCCGCTCGGCTCTAACATTGCCTGCCTAGCTGCTTCTACCTCCATGCAAACAAAGGCAAAGCCTCTGATTTTTGTTGAGTCCTTGTAGTTAGGAATAATCACCTCCTTAACTTTCCTACCCTCCTAAATACCTTCTCGAAATCTTCCGTCGGCCAAGCTATCGGAAAAAACTCCACGTAGAATGTCGGAAACTCGTTTAGAGGTTCCACCGGTCTTATCCCTCTGGAGAACTGCCCCGCCTTACGTTTACACTCAACTCAAGTCCTGGCTCCCTCTCTTGTAGCAGCGTCGTCTCCCCTCTCATCAACTTTCTCCTTCCCGCTTGCCTTAGAGAATTTCTTCTCTTATTCTCTTCCTGTCAACCCCTACTACGTTCCCCTCTCTGACTTCGCTCCTCACTTATTGCCGGTTTGTTCCTGGTTCCCACACGGCTCCGTTCTCTTACACTTCTCTGATTCCTTGACTCGTCTACTTCAAATGCCGAGAATAGCTCTGATGTCAAGACTCGTTCCAACTTTGGTGCCTTATATTAGGGAACAACAAAGAACTTAAGAATGCATATTTTTCAATTGAAGCAGTTGTAACTACTATTAATGAACTTTTTTTAACACACCAATATTTTATCGACTGAAATGTTGGTCCTCAACATTTGCATTTGGATTTAGTTGTCTATCTTTGAATGGGATCTTTTCTTTCTTTTTCTTTTTCTTTTTTTCTTTTTTTTCTTTTTTTTTTTTTCCTTTTCTGCATCGCTTGTCTCTGCCAGCTTAAAGTTTGACATCTGAACCTGCTTGTCGCTACTTCGATTTTGTCTGTGGAAGATCTTCATCTCTTTGCCCACCTCTTCATCTGAACTTGTGTGCATCTTCTACCTCTGTCAGCTCTTAAACGTGCGCCGATGCGTACTATGAAAGTTTTCTTTTCTTGCCATTGCCTATAAATCCCAAGATCGTGGTGTTTGATATCCATAGCGATACGGACGTAAAGGCCGATACGTTATAGGTAACAGCCATGACTGTTACGTGATACGGGGGTGAAACAAGGTCGTTGTTTTTTTGGGACCATATAAGCCGTTACGGGGGCCATAATGGCCGTTATGCGGCATAACGACCGTAACTCTTGTAATGGTAAGAAACAACCACTTTTTTTTCTATTTGAATCCATTTTTCTTTCCATTTTCCACTTTTCTCATTCCAAAAACTTTACCAGATTATTCAATAGCATATTTCGACCACTCTTACAATAGTTTTTAGGATTAAAACCATAAATTGAAGAGATTTGGGTTAATAAAAGCTCTGAGGGTCATTTTAAAAAATAAAAAAGTGGCATTTATGTCTTCTTCTTTTTTATTTTTTATTTTTATTTTTATTTTTTTTTTCAATTTCTAGTTCTAATGCTCGATTGTTATGTGTAAATATTAGAGACACGTAACCATGTTTATAAATTCACCAGACAACCAGATACAACGCTCATACCAAAGAGTGGACCGTTAATTTACCATACGCATGTTGAAATTGAAAAAAGATGAATACATATGTGGAATATTTACATTATTTTGGATTTTCAAAATATTTTTTAAGAATTTTTGGGCCAAAAAAAATAAAATCAACCGTTACAGGGGTCGTAACAGTCGTTACACCCCTGTATTGACCGTTACGGCCAATACTCGTATCGTTAACGGTGGTGACCATTACGGCCACCGTTGCCGATATGGAATAACTTGTCGAAGATGTTGTCACTAACCTTTGTCTCCTGTTTCTACTGATCAGCTGAAGTTTGTTGTCATAAGAATCTACTTGCCGCTACCTGCCATCAGAAATCTATCCCTAGATTTTCTTGCATCTACCCATGCCTACCTAGTAGCCACTCTTGCTACCTGTTGCTGCTCAAAACTTCACCTCAGAAACCATTGCCATAATATGCTTTTTTAAGTATTTTGAATAAATTTCCATGATATGCTAGGATATCTTACAGTTAAGATGAATATTTTAGGGTGTGTTGACAGATGTGTAGATCTTCGAGGTGCTATTTCTCTTGTATATATTGATGATTTCTCTCAATACAACACAATGATTCTCCACATGTAGTCCCTAAAACTATCAATATTGATCTTGATTATGGTCTTCCACTTATCACCAAGTTTGATGCATATTAGATGATACCTGCTTCATAAGTTGGTTTTAGAATCGATCCTAGTTTGTAGATATCTAACATGTTTTGTAACTTGGATTGGTAAACTAACATTTAATGGTTACCTTGTTGATTACTTGGCTATCTATGCATAATGCACCATGATCCATTTTTCTTTTGTAAGCTAAGTCAGAACCACACATTCTTTAAAGTGTTCTTGAGAAAGTCCTTTGGACAGGTAGTCATCTACTAGCTGTTGCAACTCTTTGTGCTTGGTAGTGCTTCCATGGCATGTTGCAGCATGGTAGTGCTGAGAACCATATGTTATGGCCCTTTCAACATCCCACATTGGTGGGAGTCTTCATTGGGAACACGATCTTTGCATTGATATAGGATAAATTGCATGTCCAATGGCAAATACCCTAGGGCAGATTCTCCTTTGATCACTTCCTTTCCCATGATTGCATCCTCCGTATTTTTCAAAACATAATTTTGATTACCCTACTTGATGCAGGACCGATGCATGAACTGAGTAACATATGAGATCAAATAGCCGAATTAAGATATTTAATAAAAAAACACAAACATCGCTATAATCATCACAAATATCATAAAAATCAAAAGAAAACCATGCATAATCCTAGCCTAAGCTACCAACGTCGTAACTCAAGATCATTACATAAAAAGAAACTAGGATCTAATGAATGTAGGAACATCCAATTAGCATAGGATATAGTCTATTTCAAAATAAGAAACCTAATACAACCTAGGGTGAAAATTAGGGTTTTGGTAATTTGGGAAAGTAGGAAATTTAGGTTTAGGGTTAGGGTTTCGGGGATGGAAGAAAGGGGTTTTGATGTAATGATGGTGGGAAACCAAAAGGGGCAGGTGGGTTTCACACGTGTGGCATGGGAGGATGGTTTAGGTCGGTTAGGGTTTGTATTGTGGATGGGTACGGAAAAGTTAGGTTTGGGAGAAGACGAAGATTTGGGATGAGAGAATTAAGAATCTGAAGAAAATACCTGGATGAGAAAGAAAAGAGAAGATGGTGTGGGGATAAATGGAGACCTCGCACCTCTGTTGATGAAGATTAGTCTCGCACCAATCTTCCTTCCAAATCGCATGGAAGTATCTTCAAACCGCATGAAGATGGGAAAAGAAAGCAAGTGCTTTTCTCTTTTTTTATCACGAAATTCAATGGGAGAGAGGTCACACGCCTCCCTCTTTTTATAGATCTAAGAAGTTTCAAAAATTACAAAAATCCCCGTCTTGTGAACTTTAACGAAAATAACCCTAGTACAAATAAAATCAACTAAAACACTCATAATGTGTACAAATATAAAATAATAAAAAACCAAATCCTAAAATGTGATAAAGTCTAAAACTGATGTGGATGATCAACGATTGATGGCCCGATTATGTGATCCATGCGAACCAATTGCCTGATCGTCGCATCCCTCTGATCCAATGGTCTGGATCACTCCATAAAGCAGCCTATGTGCATCCTTCGAGTGTGGGGTCTTCCAGATGCTTGCACATGCACATGGGGTCTTCATCACGATTACGGGTACTCGCCTAACCACAGGGAAATCAGCGCGGCCTGCCTCCTCCTCTGATACGTACGTAAGGGTGTACATGAGGTGATGTCCTCATCACTACTTACCTTCCATCTCCATAGGTAGGTAGTCGGCGTGTCCTCTGGCTCCAACGTCAAGCTATCTAGTTGACGTGTAAGTGCTTGAATTGCTTTTGTGCATCGATGTAGTTTCATCTTGATACTATGTTGTCTCCTTGCTCACATGATTCACTTTGGAAGTGAACCAACCCTATGAAGGAAATTGTTGCGACCAAATTTGTAGGGTCTTAAATCCTTTCAATGGTTTCCCCCACAAACATCACACTAATCAAAAGGGATAAGCAATATAGATCATAGGAGAAGTGAAAGAAAAAGTTTCAATAGCAATCTAATATAATGTTCCAAGTTCATACTCCCTACTCAACTTGCTATTATACTGGGACTTGTAAAACCTATTACATTCAAAAGTAGTCTAATTCGTGTAGAACTTTCCCACAACTAAAACTTGCCTAAAATAATCTTAATCCTATTTGGAAATCTACTAAAAGTAAACAAAGAGACTTAGCTTAGGAAACAAATTTCTTAAACTTTAACTAGCTTTGAATTGAACCCAGAACCAACCAAACATGGTTGATTTCCAACACTAGGACCCAACTGGGTCAGGCGACCATAGCTGACCACCTGCAAGGCTTACCTCGGGGCTCACTTGCTCTTGTCGGCATCCAAATTCTAAGAACATGCTTTTCTTATTTAGATCTGGTCTTTTGAATGATGAAATAAATATTAGTACCATTTCCATTGATATGAACTGTGTTATTTGCAAAGTGTGTTAATCTACTGCATTGCCCTTTTCATTGAGTAACTCTCGTACTCAGAATCTGTTTGATCTCATTCATGCTGATGTTTGGGGTCCATCTCCCATCATGGCTCCTGGTGGTTCGTTGTATTACATCATCTTTGTGGATGACTTTTCAAGGCACACTTGGATTTATTTTATGAAGCACGAGTCTGAAGCATTCTCATATTACAGACAATTTTCATCATGTGGAGACCCAATTTGCAAAGAAAAACTCAAAGAGAATTCTTCTCCAAATTCTTGAGTTATCAGGATCCCCTTTGGTCCTCTTCTCAGATCTTGAGCTTGACTCACCATTGGGGCTTTTGGCTCCCTTTTGTGGGGCTGATTTTGGGGCTATGTTGGATCTATCTCTATTTTCACTTGTACAAGTTTTCAATTCACAGACTTTTTATTTGCTGCTACAGAGTGTTTTGCACATGTTCTCTTTTGAGCTCATTATTCAATGAAAATGCATTTCCACCATCTTCCAGCTAAATTAGTTTGTTACTGTTTCTAGGATGATTCAGAATCTACGAAGCGAAGCCACAAAGTCAGATGATATGTTTTTGCATGTCCAAGAAATTCAAGAATCCGTCAGAATCGCATTTTTAAATTGTTGCCTAGATTTTGCAGGTGTGCTTAATTGTCACAATTTAACATTTCGGGCCCGCAAAATGTGCTTTTTATGTGTTAGTTTTCTGTCTAGTCTTCACCATTGATACATTCATGGGATATTCATTTGTGCTTGCCACACAGGTTATCTAGAGCAGATTGGAAGTGAGCTCTCTGAAACTAGGTTGAACAAAGAAATGTCATACTTAGAAAATGGATATATACAAGGGTCCGAAGGGAATAGTGTTGAATCTCCAAGCACTGTTGTTGATTCACATCAAAAGATGTTGATGGTCTTGAGTAACATTGGATATTGCAAAGATCAACTTTCATATGAGTTGTACAACAAGTACAAAAATATTTGGCTGCAGGCTGGGTATGTAGTAGCTCTTTGATCCTTCTTGAGTCTCTGCTTATGCATGAAGGGATCCACTCAAATGTCTTTGTAGTTTCAGTTTCCATATTATCGTTGCACATTAAGATTCTTTTCCATTGCATTTGTTGGCTACGTTGTGCTTTCATATTTCATCGTAATCTTACAACTCGCCTAATGTTAGCTGTTAAGGTCCATGCTTTTTTGGTGTTTCCAATTCATTATCTCGTATTATTTTCCATCTCCTTTCATTGATTTCTTGCAAAACTATAGGGAACATGCCGAAGCGGATTCTGATATACAAGATTTAGTATCATCTTATTCAGCACTTGAAGAGAAGGTCCTTGAGCAATACACTTACGCAAAGGTATAATTCTATTTTTTATGTGATTATGGATAAGTTCAATAAGTGATTCCTAGTGTATAATTTTGGACAATATTATATATGGATATTGTTTGGTAAATCGCTCCTACTCTTCTTGATGTACTCATCTATTATGTTATACTGAAATAGAATCTTGCCTTAGAAATTGGAAACCAGAATGGTCCTTGAAATTTGCATCTAGGACTAGAACAAAACTTCCTCAATTGTCATCATAATTCTCAATAACCGAAGAGCAAGGTTTTATGTATTGCTATTGTTACATGCAAGGTATTCAATAATGGTAATGGTGGCCATAGCAGCCAACCTTATAGCCGTTATGATACAGGCCATAATGGCCATGTGATAGTCAAAATTTCTTTTGAAAGGAAGAAATGTGTTGGCGCCTTATCAGCTTGTTATGGGTTGTTCTTCTAAAATCGGCCATTACAACCCTGTATCATGTAATGAGCACCACGGTTTCCATTACGTAATGGCTGTTATGCCTGTAATATAACCATTTTTTAATACCATGGTTACATGTATTGCAACCTTGGGCTAGAGAAACATGGATCAATATTGTCGATAATATTGAAAATACCAGGGAATTTATCGTTGTTGTAGGGAAATTTTGGGAAAATGTGAAAATTTTTAATGAAACTTCCGAAGGTGTTATGAGACACATGATTACACACTTGGAACTCAAAATATTACAAAATAAAATAAAATATGCATTATAGGTTTCCATTGTATAGCAGCCTTAACCATGCGTAACCATGCATTGTCGGAGAAAAGAAGTGCATCTATCTACAAAATGAGTTCTTATCATTCAAATATTTTAAAATACAAGTAATAAATCACAAAAATACGACCAAACACTAAAAATAATGAAAACTATACCTTTGCCTTGGACCCTTATGGAGTTACAAGACGGCTTGAAGTCATCATTCTTCTCCTCACTAGGGCGTATGATACTGTTGCTTCATGTATCAACAGTACTGTTCTCAGGTCTGAGGTCATAATAGAATAATATCAGGTCATGTACAGCGTACTCTCTGGCATCTCTTGTACTCATCTTCACAAAACTACACCAGTCTGTCCATAGGTGGATACTGGGAGTGTACTGTAAATGTCACCAATGTTCCCACCGTCAACATATATTTCAAACTGAACAGAATTTATATTTTTATTAATTCTTTTATTATTTAGAACATACTTTAAAAAGAAGAAGGAAAGAGTGGCTAATTTGTAGATCAGCTAACACTCATCAACATATAAACTTGCTGAACTTGAATTACATTTCAAGGGGTAAAAGTGGAGAAATTTAGGATTTTTCTCATCTTCTCCACTTTTCCCGGCTAAAATCTATTTTTTAAAACCTTAAATCCATATCAGTGCATGAAAATCATGCATAGACATGGATTTCTGTTAGAATCCATGCTACATGTGGAAAGAAGACAAATTCTCTCAAATTTTCTTATGTTCAAGTTCCAGCTCCTTTCTGCTCTCGAGCGTGATTTCTCCCCCAAATTTTTGTTGTTGATGTGAATCGACTCGAGTGGAGTTCTTAAGACATCCCAAGGAAGAAAGCCCCGTAAAAGATTTCACAAAAATTGGCTTTTTTTTTTTAATGATTTTTTTTTTCTTCTGATTTTGCACATAATTTCACTTGACTATTTGATACATGCGATATTGTCACGTGTGTCGATGGTAACTCGCATTATAACAAAGGGAGTGTGCTGATATCTTGCAATATTTTAATATGGTGAGACACCATCAATATCATTGATAATATTGGCAATATTATGTGAACCGTATTATGACCCCCATCATCTTTATCTCACATGTATCACCGTGGTGCGATACAAATGATATCAGCCAATATTAACTGTTAGTGCACACAGACTTGTATACAACTGAGGTGTTTTTTGTATAGGATTAGTATTAGTCATATTAAAGCTCTAATTAGTCTTAGACTTAGTTCCCTAATATACCTTTTTTTCTTATTCTCCCAGTACCCTATTGTAATTAGACTTTTGCTTAAGCTCTATTAATAAACGATTAAGGGGAGAGGGTAGATACGTATAGTCTTCCTCCTTTTTCCCATTCTTTGCTGCAAATTGTTGCTTTGAAAGTCGATCAATGTTGTAAGATGGCGAAAGTAAGATCAAACTCCTATCACCATCCTACAGATGCAATAGTAGCGCACTTTTATCTCATTCAGAAATGATTCCTCCACCAGCAGCCACCCTTGGAAGTAGATCTCACCAAAGAAGCCTCCTACGGCACCAGATATGCACATGAAGCAGCTTAGCGCCGTCAGACCTTGCCGGAGACCAGATGCAATCAAGTTTTTGGCGCCGGATCTGCACAAGGAGCAGTCCAACGCCTCCAAATCTCATTGGAATCCACTCCTATATCTCCACAGCTTGCCGGAAATTTCCAGTGCCACAACTCCATCGTGCACAGTCTAGCATCACTGGAATCCCCTCTAGAGCCCCATTCCATCAGCAGAACTGCTCCCAGAACAGTCCAGGGCCACTAGATACTGTCGGAACGGAAACCCTTTTCAGTTTGTCGGATCTCCTCTCTGCGTCTAAATCAATGTTCATTATTCTTTTGGACTACTTTTTTTCATTAGGCGCCCCCTTTTGAGGACAAATTCGAGGCCGGAGGCCTTTATCGTCACCAGAAGTTCCCTGTGGGCCACCTATTTGTGTCCAATTTGGAGCGTGGACTATCTCAAGACCCCTGGACTTCTCATTCCTTACAGATCTAACAAACCGGGATTCCTTCTCACATTGATTTTGCTATCTGGACCATCTACAAATACCGAGAGGTTACTTCGAACTAGTGTTATTCCTCATTTGTTTTCTTTTACGCTTCCCTTGGTTAAATGGGAGAAAATAAACAAGACCAGATTTCATCTGGACATCTAGACAACCCTAGTGTTGCAATAACTATAGTAAAACTAGATGGAATGAATTATTTGAAGTGGTCCCAAGTAGCTCAAATGTATATTGCAGCTCGAAAAAGACTGGGATAGATTACAGGAACCAAGAGACAACCCAATCAGGATGATCCCACCTATGATGAATGGGAGAGTGACAACCGGCTTGTGCTGTCTTGGTTGTTTAATTCAATGCAACCTAATATTAGTCGTGGTCTTTATCTCTTGAAAACTGCAAAAGATGTATAGGATAAAGGAGCTAAAATGTACTTTCACCATGAAGACTTGGCCTATCTTTATCAACTCCACAAGGAAATTAACAATATTGATCAGGTTGATGGAACCACGGAAGAATATTTTGCTAACCCAAAAAAAAATAGGAGGAATTAGATAATTGTCAAACTGCTATTGTAGAATTGGTGTGAATCTTTAATTTTATCCTTGGTCTCCATTCAATTTCAAACCTCAAACATATACAGACTCTTGGGAGAGAATTTCTTCCTACCCTTGAATTTGTATATAATTACATACAACAAAGCCCCGAAGATGGAATATTTCCCACGGTGTCCTTCCAAAATGGGCAACTTTGACTATAGACTCTAAAATTGCTAAGGGGCAAGGATCTGGACGGGGAAGCATGGAAAAAGATTAGCTTATATGCACACACCATGGCAAACGACGACATTTAAGGGAAAACTGTTGGGTTCTTCATCCTCATCTTTGGCCAAAGGACGCCAAAACCAAGTTTTCTACTAATATGAGCATCACTGACAATTGCAAATGACCTTGGCATGGAAAGCAACCATGGTAGAAGGGATGATTGCCCTTGACAAACAACATACTTGGGATTTAGTCACTCTCCACTAGGTAAACATACTGTCGGTTGCAAGTGGGTGTTTAACATTAAATACAAGGCAGTTGGATTGATAGACAAATACAAATCATGACTAGTTGCCAAGGGCTTTACCCAAAAGCATGGTGAAGATTATGATGAAACCTTTGCTTCGGTAGCAAAATTAAACTATATGTGCATCCTATTATCTTTTCCCATGAATTGTAATTGGCCTCTCCACTAATTAGATGTTAAGAATGCATTTCTAAAAGATGATCTTCTTGAAAAAAATATATATGGCCCTTCCTTCCGATTTTCAGCCCAAGGAGGAGACTAGCGTAATGGGTATAGTCGTCCCTTCTTTAAATTGCAATGATGTCCTCCCTGAAAGAAATATCGAGTATATTCAAAGAATGTAATATTGACTAACATGTAATGTCCATGAGTAATAGGATTATAACATTTCATAGCTTTTTATTCAAATTTGTTGAGGACATGGTCAAACTGATGTAGAAAACACACAACCGAATACCTTAGGAAAAATTGAAAACGTTTGACTATGAGGACATAAGACAAAGAAAGGAGATTTTCCATCTAAGATTGATAAAGGGGTTTGATTTATTAGATAGCATGCAGTTAGAAATGTGTCACTCCAAAATGTTTTCAAAATCTTCATATTTAACAACAAAGCCCTAGCGGCCTCAAGTAAATGTCAATTCTTACATTCTACTACTCAATTTTATTTATTTATTATTATTATTATTATTATTATTATTATTTTGTGGCATGTGTGCATATGAAGCTTGGTGAATAATGCCATGAGCTAGGTAATGAGATACGAGTCGAAGTCATGAGATACATATTCTTAGTCACTGTTTTGACGTCAAATACAAACTTTAACATTGAATTGGGTTTGCAATTGAGATACGAGTCGAAGTCATGAGATACATATTCTTAGCATTGTTTGGACGTCGAATACAAACTTTAACATTGCATTGGGTTTGTAATTGCATATAAAATTCCTTAAAACAAAAGAACAGTTAAGAAAGATCTTTCATTAAGTATAACCATGTCATGCTAGAGCAATCATCCACGAAGATAAGAAAATATTTGAAATCAAATAAACTAGTATACGACTAGACCCGAAATATTAGAATGTATCAAATGGAAAGGTTTATCACTTCTTTTATCGACATGAGGAAGAAGTGATACTCTGTGATGGTTAACTAACAAACATAGACACATACAACAATGACGAGACAAAGCTAATTACTTAGGATAGCCTTTGAAGCATGAGGCGTAAGCTACATAGCGTGTAACATAAGCTACAAGATACTTCTAGATTTTTAATAAAGGTTGCTCTTGGTTGCAACGACTCATGATATTTCATTATTTTGCACCAAATTAGACTGATTAATAATGAAATTTAACAAAATTTCATGATATTTGGTGCAACCAAACGCAAGCTAAAATAATAGGAAAGGGCATTGATTAAATATAAAGTTAAAGAAAGAGCAACGAAACTGATTTAATATTGTTCCTTTTATTATTTTACTAAAAGAATTTAAAAGATTTACTAATTTTTATTGAAAATAGAAAAATATAACCAATCATTGAAAACATTAATTGATTTTAACGTTCTAGTAAAAAATAACATCTGGTGTGAGCTATGTAGCATGTATAGTAGTCTATGGTCGTGTGTAGCGTACACAACTTATTATTTAACGTAGTCTACACATGACTTTAAGTTATTTTCATGAGCTACTTAACATTTTTTTGAAAGGTGTGAGCTACTTAATGTTAAGGCTAAGCTACACTACATTCCGTAGCTATTTAAAACACTGCCTAGAATACCACTAATGAGGAGAGACATGCTCATAATGCAACTCTAGTTATATAATTGTCGAGGTAATTAGTGTGATTAGATGCGATCGCATATGCACGTCATAGTGGTATATGCAATTGAATAATGGGCATTATGCCATGGCATAACCGCATAAGTGATTATGCGATTTTGCAATAGCTTACGTGGTTATGCCATTTCTTACTGGATAAAAATATTATAAAATATTTTTGGGGTTGTACAATGGCATTAATGGATTGTGCGATCGCATATGCGCACAATGCCCTTGGGTCACATAAAATCGCTTATGCTATTTGACAATAATGGAGGCAGTATAATCCATTCTGATGAGGACATCCGAGCACCATACCAGAAGAGGAGGGCTGGGCCAGTCTCCTTATGGCTAGACGACTATTACATGGGGCCCACTTGGCCCAATTCACATTCCTAGCCACGTTGAAGACCCCACGTGCATGTTTGTATATCTTTGAGGTCCCCACACTAGGAAGATGTACATGAGATGCATATAGGAGCTTGATGGACACATCGGATTGTTGGATTAGGTAGACATGATGATCGAACCGTTGGATTTCGACTGTGGACTATTCTAACAGTTGGATTATTGTCATCGGACATCTTGATCGTGGAATCCCATGGGCCATGAAATAGTTTAGTTTGCTTACATGTTTCGTTATTTTTGGTATGACTCATAAATGACAAAGGGAAGGGCATGATGACTGATGAGGATGATCACCATCTTCCTCGAGCAATAACACCTTGAATCAACAAGACCCTCTTGAATCCACACGAGAAATTCTAAAATCCACGAGAGAAATAAGATAAATTTTGAGATTTTTATTGATAGGTATCTAAAATAAACGCATTTGCATGCTTAAATAACCCTAAGACGCAATTAGAAGAGACCTAAATAAATAAGGAAAAAAAAATTGAAAAACGCTCAAGTTTCTATCGTTCGTTGATCGAATTGTCAATCGATCGATCGAAATGGTGCAAAAACATCCAGAGACTAAAACTGAAAAATCATATTTCTTTTGATTGATCGACTTGATCGGTCTGCTCAATCTACTTCAATGGATCTAACTATGTTGAATTTTTGTTGATTTCCCTTTAGACTTCTTCCGGTACATTTGTCTTAGGAACGTGCTTGCTCCACGTCCTACATCAGATCCCCTCCACTTGAAAAAAAAAAAAAACTTGTCCCCGAGTTAACCTTCGGTTTCGGTTTCGGTTCATGATACTCGTATAGGTCTGTTACATTGAACGTGCGTGAGATCTCCATGTCTACAGGAAGATCAACGACGTAAGCATTGTCATTGATATTACGGAGTATAGCTACTAGCCCGTTCTTCCTATTCTTCGGCTTGTTGTACGTCCCGGTCGGAAATCTCTCCTTGTGCAGGTAGACCATAACGTTGTCACCCACATTGAACACCTTCAAGTGCCAATGTGTGTCAACCATTTCCTTGTATTTGTTGTTGGATGCTTGCAACTTGGCCTGAACATTAGCTTTTACACTTATGATTCAGTCTGCCATATGTTCTGTAGCAATGCTCATGCCCGGAAGCTTGGGCAATGGAACAAAATCAAGAGTATGCTTAGGTACTCATCCATACACAACTTCAAACGGGGACTTGCCAGTGAAACGGTTCTGCATAAAGTTGAACGCAAATTCCGCCTGGTCTAAGGCAAAATCCTATTGCTTGGGCTTATCATTAGGATGCATCGTATAAAGTTCCCGAGTGTACGATTCACCACTTTGGTTTGCCCATCTATTTATAGATGATATGCAATGTTGAACTCTAGCTTTGTGTCAAATTGCCTTCACAAAGTCCTCCAAAAGTGGTTGAGGAACTTAGTATCACGATATGAGGTGATAGATTTTGGGACACCATGTAGTCATACAACCTCTTGGAAGAATATCCAACATATCGTCCAGTCATGGTATAGGAAATTTGTACTTTATAGTTATTTTATTTATTGCTCGGCTATCGATATGCATGTGCCAACTCCTATACTTCTTAGGTGTCAATAGATCTGGTACGGCACATGGACTCATACTTTCTCGCACTATACCCTTACGAATCAATTCCTCCAATTGTCCTTGCAAAATATCACTCTTTCAGACTTATCTAATAATGAGGGCGATTAGGTAAGCTAGCCCATGGGACAAGGTCGATGTGGTGTTGTATATCCTACATGAGGGGCAACCCATCGGGAAGTTCATTAGGCTAGATTGCCTTAAATTCTCACAACAACGGTTTCAGTTTCTCGGAAATAATCATAAGCTTTACCTTCTCACCCTTCACAACCAATGCATAAACTTCGGGTTGCTCATTAGACTCCTCCTCGAAGTCTCATATGGCTAGGAGAGAATGCCCTTCCACTTTAGAAGCTTTGGGTTGCTCATTCGAGTCCATAGGGGTGAGTATGGTTGTTTGGCCTTGACAAAAATGTATATATTATCCCGTCCTTTATCAGTGGTATCACAATCTAATTGCCCCGGCCGACCGAGTAACATATGACAAGCCCCCATGTCAATTATATCACATACTACTTGGTCCGTATAATGTTTAGCAATTGAGAAAGAAAGTCATTGTTCAGTTACCTTCGTCTCGCTGACCTTCTTAATCTAGCTGATTATGTATGGGAATGGATTTTTTCTGTCTTTAGTTGCAGCTTCTCCACCGTGACTTTAAAGACGATATTCTCGCTGCTCCTGCTATCTATGATCACTTCACAGACCCTTTGATTCACTATACACTTTGTTCAAACGATGTTATGTCATTGTGGATGTACCTCCTTTGGTGTATACAATATCCTTCTCACTACTAGGGATTCACTGTGATCTTGCGGAACCCAATTTGCTTCGTCCACTTCATCATTCACGGTGTGTTTTACTTCCTCAATCTCTGGGTCTTCCTCTATATTTTCAATGCTTCCATCGTTAATAGCAAGGTTAGCCACTTGTCGTTGAGGACACATGTTTGATAGGTGACCCGGTTGGCCACATTGGTAACAATGGTCTTGCCTTGAATGACCGTAGGGTTTTGGAATCCTTCTTAGACTACTAGTAGTGGTCACACTCGCTGCTCTTCGCTTGTCCGCTCCCCGACTCTTTGTTCACGGCTGTAGGAGGTTTAGGATACCCCCTACAGGTTCTTTCTCCTTGGCCTGTGGTGCTCCCTACAAAGGACCTCCCGTGGCTACCCTATTAGTAGGATAGGCCCGTGTGTTGGATCGTTCAAGTTGCATCTCCGCTCATGTGGCCAATTTGACTTCGTTCTGAAAGTGTCATGGTTTGTCAAATTACGTGAGTGTTGAGTCAGTCTTACAATTGAGCCCTAAGCTGAAGATTTCAAGACCAAGAAGAAGTTCGAGCGCTCCACATAGGTAACCAAAGCCTCACTTCCCTAACCAAACCCTTGAGGTATATGACCCCATTAAACTTAGTCTTACCTTCAACGATTGTCAAAATATTCTTGGTAAGCTTAGTTTTGATCACTTAGAGTATTAGAGGAAAAAACATGAACTAAACAGGAAAAATTAGAATTGCATCGATTTGCAATCGAGGACATTTTCGACACTATCGAACATGGTTCTATTGCATCGAAATATAGGCCCATTCAATCCAACAACAAAATGATCATAAGTTGCGTATATTCTTGCTAAAGGCTCCCGCATGAGACTTTAGTTGGTTTTCCATCGGCTAACCAACAACCTTGGTCCTACTCCAAGGACCTACATTTACTCTTGCCGGAGTCTCCCACGAAGACTAACACATTCACACCCGTGTCTGGTGAAATTTGCCCTACACAAGAGACTAGGTCCTACACAAGAACCTATCGAGTTTGGGTCACAAACTCTTACCCTCAATCCTACACAAGGAAAGAGAGTATGGACTCACTAATTGACAACTCGTCGGATTGAGCCCCGTTGATGCGTCGCACTTCGGTTGCTTGGTCGATGCTCTTCCATGCTCCAATCAGCTCCCTTTGGGATCCCCTGATTGTTGAGGTCAGTCTTCTTCCGCTTCCTTGAATCGACTACGTTGCAATTGATGCTAGAAGGAAGTTACCAAGGTAATGGGAGTGGCAAGCTCGGAAGTTCAGCCCGGCCCAACCCATATCGAAAAAGCCTGGTTTGGACTAGTCTGGCCCATAGAATACTAGTTATAAAAAAAAAACCCTAAACTCTTCCTATTGCACCCAATCCCCAATTCTCTCTCATCTCTCCTGCTGCATTCCAGTCCCCAAATCTCTCTCCCTCACTTTCCCAAACTCTCTCTCTCTCTCTCTCTCTCTCTCTCTCTCTCTCTCTCTACCCCCACCCCCCCCCCCCCCCCTCCCAAATTGAAACCCCTTGTCTGATGATATCGCTCTGTCCGTTTGCCCTGTCGTTTTGCTGACGTCGTCCATTGTCCACCACTCAAACCCCTATCCAGCAGTCCTTGTTCGGCCACCCCTAATTCAGCATAAAAAACCCCAAAGGTAACGGTGATAATTATTTTGAAGTTGCACTCCTCCTTTGGAGGATGTTAAACATCATGTAGTAAGATACTTTTGTATTTTTTGTGTTATTTCTAACTTTTTAAATTCTTTTCTATTTAAACAAACAACAAAAAAAACAATCGCCTCTCGTTCGAACTTGGCCTGGCTCGATTTGAAATTTGCGTCCAAAACAATCTCAGCCCGAACCAAATTCTTCTGGAGCAAACCAAACTCGAGCCGCATGGGTTGGCCCGAAACCCAAACCGAGCCAATCCACAAAGTGGAGTGGCACAAAAACGAGCCAAACCAAACTAGGGCTAACTCGGCCTGACCCAAATCGTTGCCCACCTCTACCTACAACTAAAGGCTCAGTTGGTTTCCAAATGGAGATTCACTTTGATGGGTATTCTAGAGGTTTGAAAGATAGGTTTTCGTATTAGATTGGTGTCCATCGTCTAAAGAATGCAAGGAAACAAGATCATCTTCAATAAGGAGCTTGGAATGCTCAGTAAAGTGATTACACACATGCAAGATAACTTGAATCCCTTTGAGTGAGAGCCTAGAAATGTTGGAAAGTATTGGTATACAATAGAGCTTCAAACTCACTCAAAAACCATCATTTTGCCCAAGGCCCATGTGCCCCTTATAAAGGAATCAAGTTCCAACGGTAAAAAAAGGTAGAAATCGACTGGTTTGATCAATCGAGTGATGCCTTTGATCGATCGAACTCCCCTTCGATGGCATTTAAAGGTTGTTCGATGCCATCGAGAAATCCAAAAAATATGCATTTAGTTGCTGGACGTTTGTGGGCACCTTCGATCACTCGATGGGATCGAGAATCCAATGAAAATTGTTGTTTTGGGCATATGTTTATATAGCAGCTTCACACCTCTTCTAGCCTTATTTATCATTTTTTTATTAGGCTTCTAAGGCTAAGGGATAATCAACAAGGTTTACATATTAAGGTTAGGGTCATTAAGAGATTATGGGGTTGTTTTGGGTCAAGGTGAGGATCACCAAGGCACCTCAAATACCTGTTTTTCACTCCTTGATGCTCTAATCCTCTTGTGACTTCGGTCTTCAGCTTTTAAGGGCCTAATTGACTCCTTGACACGCAGACGCATGTGATTGACAAACAAGGTGCACAAATATGCGCACTAACATTCTCCCCCTTTGTCAATTACGTGACGAAAACCTTACCTAGACAATGTCATGTTCCATAGCAATGACATACCAAAACAACACAATATTGCATGTTAAATTACAAATGATTTACAATTCGATACAAACGAGACATGTAAACTTGCATTGCTCCCCTATACTTGCTCCCCCTCTCTATCAATTCCCTGCACAAAGAGATCTTGCAAAACATAATACACTTGTTTTGGTGGGACTTGATCTTTCTCCCAATTTTTGTCAGAGTATTTGACAAAGAGTTAATTCCAATAATATACCAATAAAAGTATAATAAGGAAAAACTCTATAAGTTATATATATTACTATAAGTATATACTAACAGGGGAATAAAGTATATATAAACATTAAAAACAATGAGCATGCTTATTATGATCATTCAAAAGATATATCAATCGAAATAGGAACAACCAATGATAGTCTAAGCTTAAACATATAATGCCAAAATTAAGCAACTTTAAAGCTTAAATTATCAAAAACAAACGAGTCTATAATCCGTGAATTTTACTATTAAGCACACTATGAGGCCATAGTCCGCTAATTTTACTATTAAGCACACTATGAGGCTAAACTCCTCTGATTTTCCAACGATGCTGACTAATGAGGCTTGCATTCCCAGATTTAGCAATAACCCCGCATAGATCTTTATGGATCACCTATCCCTTTTCACCATCCACATGAGTGTGAATTTCCTACGACTCGGATCGAGTTCGGGAGAGGTTTCTTTTCCTAGATTCTACTTTCCTAGGTGTATCTATCTCTACTTGGAGATTTTGTTCGGTAGGGAATTTCCTTCTGTGTTTCCTACCCTTGTGATTATTGCCCTGACTAAGGATTTTCATAGTAAGGCAACCTGTTTCATCAACTCCCTCCTATGGTTGTCAATTTTTGGAGGGGATGTGAGCTTCTTTTCCTTTTTTGGTAATCGTCTAAGAAGACTCTTCTTAGAGTGTCATTTTCTCAGTCCAAATGAATTTACCTATATGGTTCGGGACTGAGGAGGATTGCTGGTTTTATAGATTCGACATTCAAATCTCAAGTAGCCTATGTCTCCACAAGAGTAACACATGAGAGAGGATTTAGATTTTCTCCCTGAAGCTGTAGAGTCCTTTTGGATCACCTCCGGGACAGAAGTTGTAACATGATTAATCCTATTATTTCTAAGACCTTTATTGTCTCCACCAATGTTCGAAATATCGGTATCGTGTTATGTATCACACCCTTGGGATACAGATATGTATCGGTTATCGCATGGGATATATTGATTGCATCGCGTAATATATCGTTGTTGTTGGAAACATAGGAAAACATTGGGAAATTGGTCAAATTTTTCGATGAAACTTCAATGATTATTAAAAAAGACATCAATACACACTTATAAATCAAAATATTATAAAAAAGAAAAAAAAGAAGAAAAAAGGTGCAAATAATAGGTTTTCTTTGTATGGGGTCCTAATCTATGGGTTGTCGAACTAAATTGATGCAAGTATATTCAAAGTCTATTTATATAATTTATGAATATAAGAAGATGTATGGAAACGCAAGTAATACATTCAAAAGCAAATGAAGAATCACTAGATCAGATTACATACATGTTTGATTTTATGTTTCGACACAAAGACTGCAACCGATTTGCGAGAAACTGGGAAATTTTATGCATACTTACCGCATTTTTTGTGGCTGTTAACATGGCAAGTCTCCATTCTTTGTCTCCATAAATTGCAACCATTTCTGGTGACAGTATAAGATTTGAGTCTCCAATATGAAAGTCGTAATCCCTAGTCTCTATTTCTGGTTTAGCATTCTTGAGATTATATGAGATGCTAGTATCACCATGCCACTTCATCCTTAGATACAGATAGTCATGTTCCAGGAATGAACCAAACGCATTGTTTCCAATGATCACAACAATCTGTGGCACCTGGTGGAGAACAAAAATATGAAATTTCTTATATTTAAAGTCTAAACACTAAAGTCAATTATAAACTTGTAAATAGTTAGGACAAAAAAAAGGCCACAAGGTTTCATGGAGAAAATCATATTATTCTTGGAGGAAAAGCCTTGAGGTGTCTTCCCATGATGCAAGAAAAGACGTGTCTTCCTTTCCTTTAGTGGGAGAGATTTCTCATATCCTTAGGCAACAAAAATCAAAAGTAGATAAATTGGCTTAGTTATGGCATGGGATACATGGCCCTTAGAGTTGGAAAATATAAGGACTTGTAATTTTGTTCTTTTGACCTTGAAAATTTCTCTTTTGCATTCCTCTTTTATAATTTTTTGTATCGACAATTATAGATAAATAAATTTGGTTAACTATGGTTATCTAGAAACTAATGCCTACCATTGGGATACTTGATTCATCATTCGAAATCATGGGATCAGTAGAGGTCACAAATAATCCACATTTTCTATACCAATGTCACCTATTTTTGTTAGTACCATCTATAATGACTGAGCACCTATTTTTGTTGGTACCGTCTATAATGATTGTTAAATCAAGAACTGCAAATGTAAACTAATTCTTTCAATTGGTATTTTTCTTATCAGATTAACTCACTAAAATGGATTACTTAGGAAAGCGCTTTATAAACATGTATTTTTTTTTATATAAAAAAAAATAAAAATGTATCATTTAATTACTTCATGCCTACTATAACTAGTTATTTTGGTTTTCTATTGGTTTTTTCAACTATAACCCCAATTTATTGATCGATCTAAACAGGATATTGATGCAGGGACATGTGATGGCCTAACCATAGATGCATGTATAATCAGGTTGAAGAGATTCAAATAATAAAATTAATCAACTAACTGTTATCAATCACACTGATTAAGCAAATCTCAACACAGAGATGAAATCATTCCGTCGGGATCATGCCCCTTAGCATAAAATCACGTAAACAGTCAAAAGGGAGGACATAGGGATATGAGGATATCCTAGATCTAGCATAAGTCAGTCCACGGTGAAGTTTGGATCCGATTATCCTGACTAGCCATCCCTCTTTCCCGTTCAAACCAAAATAGAATATCCAGAAAGGAACGAAAGAGATGAAGAAGATATGGGTTCGAGACGAAAAAAAAAGTATGGATTCTAGGGCATCAGAGAAAATAAGACGATTGATTCTTACCTTTTCCTACATCTTGAAGATCTAGAAGGAAAGAAACCTAAAACCGAGATGAAATCCTCAACACCCAAGGGCCAATCTTGAAACCCTAATCTCTTTGATAAAAAGAGGAAGAAAGCATACGAATTCTCATTCATTCAATAAATAGAATAGGGCTTCTCACAGTGTATATATAAGCTATGGAAAAAGTAAAAGTGCACTAAAGCCCCTGAAAACAGGGAAAATAACAAAAAAATAAAAATTTTAAAAAGTGGACTAAAGCCCTTGAAAACAAGGAAAAGAATAAAAAACATGTAAAACTAAAACACCCGCGCGACAGGTATGAAATCTGCCCCGTGGGCCCTCGGTCAGTGTGCAATCATTCCACTCATACACTCGTAGCACGTCAAAAAATGGGTCCAATGGACCCGACGTCTCTCCACATCAACTCCTTTGCTTTGGTACTTTGTCGGCGACGCCTCCTTCTTTGATACACTCTAAAGGGTGCACCACTGATGTCCGCATCAAATTCGACTACTTCCAAATTAACCGAATAAACAATTCATTCATAAAAATGAATAATTCTATGAGATTCCTAGTATTTTATAGTTTCTTCCCGCCTCAATTGCCAATTCTTGGGATTTCGGGTTGTAATTGTTCTTTCCACCTCAGTTTTGCTGAGGCATTCTAAAACAAAATGCCAATTCTAGGTCATTGAACCACACCAAATGGATAAACTCACCAGGAGCATATGTAACTTCTTCCCTAGTGTTGAAGGGCGAACTTATCCATAGTGGTGCTGTAGAATAGAAGATTCTCCCCTCATAATCAAGTTGAAGCACCCACCTGCAGATGTAAGTCATGATAGTCATGGACCTATTTAGAAGAAATTGCTACAGATAACGTTATAGTTATGGCATGAATTCATCACCATGAAATTACAGCATGAACTGTGCCATTGTCACTTGCCTGTATGTGTAGCTCAGTTTCTCCATGACTGTTTGGCCGTTTCCAAAAGTCGAATTCAAAAATTTTGAAGGGCTTTGATAGCTGTGAGAATACTACATTTGGCAGGGATTAGAGCACTTGTTTCTCAATGCAGCAATTGCCTATAAATGTACATTTGACATTCATACCAATCTTATCTCTGATGACATTGCGTTGCAATGCATGGCGTATTGCTGAGGTTTGACACAAATACCCGTCTCCAATCCTACGGGAGTAAGATGGATGCTGTCTGATGCATGAACTTCACTACCATGTAGATCATGTAGCTTCCATAAGAATGTGCTTTCAACCAGCTGAGACACCAGAACATGGCCACCATGTGAGTTTAATTTCATCCAAAAGCCCCACAGTGAATGGTACTAAATTTCAGTTTATCTCAACAAATATTTTTGTCTTCTTTTTATCATTATCTGGGTAATTTGCAAGGTCAAACTCAAAGTGGCCACAGGATTCTGGCAAATAAAACCTGAAACCAGGTTCAATTTATCTTGATGAATTCAACTCTTTTTTAATGATAATTCAAGACAGCATGACAAGCCCATGTAAATTCAGTGCATCAACAATATACATGGGATTACCATATACAGGAAATATGATGACATCACCTCTAATCGACCTTGCTATAGAAGTGGAGAACGTATGAGAACCTTGAGGTCCACATTTATGAAAATCAACAACATTCTTTTCACATCATGCAATCCAAATGCATGTAATGCGTAAGGAGCCTCTTGCTTAGTCCTCTTGTTTGACTACTAAACTCTCCAACTCAGGGCCAAGTTTCCCATATCCAGTTGCATACCTTACAAATTACAATCACCATAAACATCTAAGTGGAAGCAAAACAACACAAAGGTAGGCACAGAACGCTTCCAGCCAATTTTGGAAGGAAAACACATCAGATAGAAGTCAAATTAATTTCTAGTATGTCAAAAGACAAAACAAATCACTTATTGCACTTGAAGAAGCAATCCGGGCCATGGGACAAGTGATGTTAGTGATAAATTTTCTAGATGTTTTAATTCTTTTTATCTGGGGTTTGCTGAGGCATTATGGAGCAAATGATGTGGTGGTCGCCTTACTAGAGAAAGGTGACTAGGGGTGCCTTACATGTTGGCAGCCTCTGCCCTTTGCAGAGTAGTTATACCTCTTTGTTGCCATTATCCTTGTATCAAAAAGTAAAATCTACCCTCGTTTTTTCTTTCTTCCAGAAAAGTTGTTCCAAAAAAAAAAAACCTTCAACGCACACCAACACAAAAACTAATTTTCCTTTCGAAAGGAAAGAAGCTTCCATAGGAACTTCCCTGAGAACAAACATAAAAGAACAAAATCAAGCTCACCTAGCCATAAGTAGTTGCTCGGTATGGAACTGTTTACAGCCAATAGCTCGTCATGTGCATGTTGTAGAGTCGGTATTAGCCCCTCACCCAGCAATTCTGAGTCTAATATCTCGCTAACCTGCATTTAGAATTGAAAGGAATCACAATCAATTAACAAAAAATAGTCAGAACATAGATATTTCTAAAAGAACACATTGTGATATTCAAGCTACAAGGAAATCAGTTCAGGCGCTTAATATTTCTGAGTGAAAGCTGATTTGTGAAGGTCAAGGATCCTTTTTGGTCCCTAAGTTTCTGGTAGTTTATTATAAATGCATGTAGACAGTGTTCGAAATATCGTTATCGCACAATGTACGCACCCTTGGGATACAGATACGTATCAGTTATTGCATGGGATATATCGTTTGTATCGCGTAATTTATCGCACTTTTTGGGAAACATAGGGAAACATTGGGAAAATGTTTGAATTTTTCAATGAAACTTCAGGAATTATTAAAAATGACCTTAATACACACTTTTAAATAATAAAATCTCAAAAAAGAAAAAAAAGAAAAAAAAAAAGAGTACTCATAATAGGTTTCCTTTGTATAGGGTCCTAAGTTATGCGTTGTCTGATTGAACTAAAACAACTATATTCAAATATGTTGCATAACATTTATAAATGCATCAAGACATGTATATCCACACCGTCCATCTGTTTTGACACCTTAATTTATGGCACCATACCAAAAATGAAGCATATCCAATTATCAAGACCATGCCATAGGAAACAATATTGATTGAAGGCCCTACCATTAAAACCTTCTTAGGGCTCACCTTAGTGTTTTCATAGTGTTTATTTACCATCCAATCTGTTATAAGTTCACATAAGCTTGGATGAATGGAAAAAACAAATATTAGATTGATCCAGAACTTTTGTGTCCCTTTAATAGTCAATCACAACTTTTTTCCTTTGGTATGGTCCACCTGATAATTGGATGTGCTTCATTTTTTGGATAATACACTAAAAACGGATGAACGAGATGGATACACAATACATACATTAAGGTGGGCCCCCACACTGTCTTGGGTGAGTATTAGGTCTCACCTTATCGGCTCTCCTATTCCTGACTTTGATATCTTTACTTTTTGATAGGTATTGGCTCAAAAAATGAGGTAGATTGTGTGGGCCCCATGCATTGTGTCCATGCCATCCATTCATTTTTTTTTGGATCATTTTAAAGCTTAAGAAAAAAATGGGGCAGATCCAGAGATCAAGTGGACCACATCAGAGGATGTACGTAATATGGTGGGACCTTGATTGTGGGGCCACCTCGACGTAATATGGTGTATATACACCGTCAATTCATGTTGGCATATTATTTCAGGGAATGGGCCAAAAAATGAGGCAAATACAAAAATGAGGTCAACCACACCACACGAAAACGTGGTCATTGAATGGCCACCATTAAAAAATATTTAGGGGCTACAAAAGTTTTAGATCAAGCTAATATTTATGTTTTCCCTTCATCTAGGTCCGTTAGACCTTATGAACAGATTGGATGACAAATAAACATCACAATGGGCCCTACGAAAGCTTCAACAGTGCATATCATTGCCACCACAACTTCTTGTCATGTGGTCCACTTGAGCCTTATATTTAACTACATTTTAGGCTTATACCCTAAATGACCTATCAAAATGGATGGATGATGTGGATAAAACACATATATCATGGTGGGCCCTACGGAGCCTCTGATAGGACCGTCCGTTCAATCCGCGTCTGACGTAGATTTCCTGCAAAAGGCTTTCACAGGAAGTTCCTGCACTTGGATGCTAGGTGGGGCCCACTATGATGTTTGTGAGAAATCCACCCCGTCCATCCATTTTACGAGCTCAATTTAGGAGATGTGACCGAAAATGAGGTCGATCCAAAACTCAAGTGGGCCATACGAAAGGAAAAACTGGGGAAAGAGTTTCCTACCGTTGAAACTTTCCTGGGATCCACCTTGATGTTTATATGCCATCCAAACCGTTTATGAGGTCATTCCCACTGGGATGAAGTGAAAACGTAAAAACTTATCCTAATTCTAAACTTATATAGCCATAAAAATGTTTCAACGATGGTCACTGAATCCCTACTGTTTCCTCTCGTGCGGCCCACTTGAGTTTTGGATCCACCTCATTTTCAGTCGCACGTACTAAAATGATCTTGCAAAATAGATGGATGTGGTAGATTTCTCACAAACATCACAATGGGCCCCACCTATCATCCCAGTGCATGTACTTCATGCGCGCATATCTTTCACATGAAATCCACTTTCTACTGCGCGATAAAAAAAGGCTCGGAAGCCCTATTGGGAAGCAGAGAGGGTTTCGGCCCCTAAAACCCTAATTTCTCTCCCAAATCTCCGGATTGCTCCAGATTTTTTTCACATTATCTTCCGAAATTAATTCCCTACAAACTTTCGAAATCAATTTCCTACGAACAACGCACTTCGATTCGAATGGCCCACTAAATGCAGCTTCCGATCACCGCAAACTCTTCTACAGGTATGGAAATCCACATTGTTGAAAGTCTCTCTTTTTTTTTCCATTTTTTTTGGATATTTACATACAATTAAAAAAAAAATCTTAGTATCTTCTGACGAGTTTCATATCGTTGGGTTGCGATACCGATAATATTGGCCGATATATCAGCCGATAGCAATGTTGTCAAATAGCATATGCGATCATGTGCGATTGCATATGCGATCGCACAATCGCATATGCGGTCGCATATTTTTTTATTTTTTATTCGCATTTTTTCAAAAAAATTTTAAAAAAAAAATCAGAAAAATCAAAATAAATTATTATCTGTCATTGGGACATGAAATACATTTAATTTAAGTAAAAATAAAATAAAACCAATTACATACATATGATACATTTACAAATTACAATATAGTTAACTTCTTAACAATTAACATTTAACAAATATGAAATATGAAATATCAATATTCAACATTCAACACTACATAATATATAATATATCAAGTTATCAATATCAAGTTATTAACAATCAACAACATCAACATCAACACACTTAGACGTAGTAAATATTAAACAAAATTAAGAAGTTATGTATTTATTATTTATCTAATCAATAATCATTAATTATATACATTGATCTAGTAGCCATTGTGGCATATCACCACTAGGTCCACCACCACCACCACCATCATCATCATCATCATTCGAGACATCTCCTTCTTCCACATACACTTCTTCTTCTTCTTCCGTTTCTTCATCATCTGTACGTACTAATACTTCATCAACATCCAATGGTGGATGATCTTTAGCTTGGTCATCATTATCACCTTTTCCTTCTTCAATCTCCTCAATCTCATCAACGGGTTGACGACTACTACTCGCCCCTCGGCTCCCCCCCATCCTTCGCCTTTGAGTGGTACTACCTTCACCAGGTGTCAATTCGTATGCGGCATCTTCAACTTGTGCCCATGTCAGCTCCTCTCCAGCAAATACCGGGTCCTCCGTCTCTACGAGCCACTCGTTATTTGCATCCAACTCATCTAAGCAAATAGGGTCAAAGAAACCGGGCTTTTCTTTCTTACTTTGGAATCGTTCTCGCAATTTTTTATGATATTGAATGAAAACCAAGTTGTTGAGCTTTTTTTACTCAAGGTGATTTCTTTTCTTGGCATGAATCTGCAAGAAAGAAAGCGCATTTGACATTAGCTATTTAGGTAATTAAGTTAGCTTAGGCCACTAAAAAAATTAAAGTTTATAAAAAAACAATTACTAAATAGTCTAAACTTACCGCCTCGAACGTGCTCCAATTGCGCTTGTAACCACTGGCAGAACACGTGAGTCCAAGAATCTTCATAGCCAGCTTCTTTAGAGCTGGATCCTTCTTGTTCGGGTCCACTCCATAGGCAGCCCACCAGTTAGCTGAGAAAAACAGTTTAAGTATAGGTTAGAGTCTTAGTCTCTTAGAGACACTTTGTAGAAATTTTTTTTGTAAGAGTTCAGTACACAGTTGACAATACACTAACATTCATAGAAGTACTTACTAGGTAATTTCATTGTCCGATGTCTTATTACGATATCCCTTGAGAATATCCCTTCACTTTTTGTGTAGAAGTCCAGCAAAGTTGAGATCTTATCCTATTCTTCTCTATCTGGAATCATTCTTTCCAAGACATCAATAAATCCAACCATATGCATAGTTAGTGCTTCTGCTAGATCAGCAGAAGCGAATAAACAGGTTGGGTTAAGGATGTAAGCAGCCGAATACAATGGGGATGGCATTTGGCTGCCTCATCTTCTATCTATAATATCTAAAATTGGCTTGTAATCACGGTCTCTATAGTTAAAATGGTCCATGATCTTATTTTTCGCCCTCTCCATCGCATCATATATGTAGCCCATTGGGGGCTTCTCATCCCCGTCCACCAATTGCAACACAGTGACTAAGGGCTCAGATGATTTTACCACCTTTACCACTTGAGTCCAAAAACTTTAAGAAAGAATTGTTCGGGTCCTTACTCTTGCTCGGGTGGTAGACTCTCCGGAGTTTCAACACCGGGTCAAGGGTTCGAGTACCCATAAGTGGTGAAATTCCACTAACGCATGAGTGTGTGGGGTGCGTGTGCGTGTGTAAAGTGCTTATTTATAATTAACTTGTGACAAAAAAAAAAAAACTTTGGGAAAGAATTGTTTGTTGAACTCGTTTCCCTTCAGCCTTCTTTGACCGAGGCCCACTTGTAAAATCGGCCGACACTACAAAGCTTCTAAGTTCTGATTTCTTTGCATGTAGCCTTTGTAGTGTTAAAAAGGCTATAGCGAAATGAGTGACTGCTGAACATAGCAAGTTACCCCCAATGTGTTTTCTCATTCGACCGAGAAGAAGGGCGTGTTTGTACATAAAGATCGTGATTCTTCTAGCCCTTGCAATCACATTTATAAATAATCTACCTATATCTTCTAACATAAGATCAATACAATGGGCCGCACAGGGGTCCAAAATAAACGTCGCCTCTTCTCCATAAGAAGACGACCGACCATTACATACGAGGTTGCGTTATCTGTAATTACTTGTACACCATAGTCTTCACCTATTTCTTCAACTACACTATCTAGCAAGTTAAACAAATATTCTCCTGTGTGTGAATGGCCCGACGCATTCACTGACTTCAAGAACATTGTCCCAGCTGGACAATTTACCAAAAAGTTAATGAGAGACCGACCAGATCTATCGGTCCATCCATCGGCCATTAGTGAACAACCATATATTTTCCATGATTCCCTATATTCAGCTATGAAGGATTGTGTATTTTCAACTTCAGTTTTTAGGCATGTCTCCCTCATTTCATGATATGAAGGAGGTTTAAGCCCGGGTCCAAATTGACCTGTAACCTCAACCATTACTTTGAAGCTTTTCGATTTAACGGTGTTGAAAGCAATGCCGGTTTGGTAAAACCACTTAGCAATATATTGAATTGTGGTTTTCCTATCTTTTTGTTTATACCGGTTCTCTAAAGTTGTTTGTGCTAGCCCTTTCCCTCTACCCCTTTGGTCGATCACATCCTCGGGGTATGGTCTACACCATCTATCCATGGGCTCATGCCCTCGGGCTCTTTTCGATGGTTGTACTTGTGGTCTAGACCGGCCTATCGAAGTAGGGGGAGTGGGACTAGCTTCATCTATATTAACTACATTTATATCTTCATATGCATCTTGTTCCAGATATTCCTCCTGACGTAGGGCACTATCACATTTCTTTCTTGATTGTTTTTCCATATACTCCATGATCTCCCTTCGGATTTCTAGAATAATTGTCGCATGCTTTTGCATTTGACCCCGGTAAATGTGTAACGTGTTGCTTGTGCCTTGCAATGCCACCGGAACTCACATACTATGTGAGTCTTTTCGGTAGCACTACGGTAGTGCCCATACTTCCAACCTGGGTCATTCGACTTGAGCTTCAAAGAGGAAGATTGGGAAGAAGACATTATGATGGTGGATGGTGGTGTGTGTATTAATGATTGCCACTTGCTAGTATCCTAGTACTAAAAAGTAACTAGCTACTAACTAGAAACTAGAAAGTAAACTATAAATAAAAGAAAACTGAAGTACAGTAAGAGACTAAGAAGTAAGATCTAAGAGAGTAAGTAAGAGTAAAGAGCCTAAAGAGATGTGACTTGGGGGAGAGAGAAAGAGAGAGAAAGAGAGAGAGAGAGAGAGAGAGAGAGAGAGAGAGAGAGAGAGTTACACTTATACACACACACTTACACACTTTACACTAGTAGTAGTAGTAGTGTAGTAGAGGGAGAGAGAAGTTGAGTTACACACTTATGCTTGTAGAAAGGGAGAAGAAGAGGGAAAAGAAAATGAGAAAAAGAGGGAGAGTTGAGTTACACTTGTAGAAAGAGAAGGGGAGAGAGAGAGAGAGAGAGAGAGAGAGAGAGAGAGAGAGATTTACACACAAACAAAATTAAAATTACAAATCTAAAAGAGGTTCTAACTTTCAACTTCCAAATTCTTGTCTAAGTTGTCTTCTCTTCACCTTTGCCCCTTGACCTGAGTATTGATCTTGAATTCTTATTGTAAGTTTGTAACTTGTACTTGTAACTTGTAAGTTGTAAATTGTAACTTGTCACTTGTAAGTTGTCTAACAACTAACAAAGTAACAAATCAATTAACAAACTAACTAAAAAAAAAAATGATAGAAGTTGTTAGAATTAGAAACTTAGAAGTTAGAACTTAGAAAACTTAGAACTTGGATATTATGAAATATGAAACTCTAAATGAAAATGAGATAGAAAGAGAGATAGAAAGAGAGAGTGATGTTATGTATGTTCCCTTGATTGAACTAGAAAGAGAGTTCAATCAATTCAGTGGATGGAGATTGGAGAGGAGTCTTGACTCTTATATCTTCTTGATTCTTGAATATGGATGTATCATGTATCTTGGATTCGTGATTCTTGATTCTTGTACCCTTCCTTGATTCTTGATTCTTGAAAGTTGAAAGAAAAGAAAAGAAATATGGAAATGGAATATAGATGGAGAGGAGTGGATGTAGATTGTAGAGTGCTTAGAAGTTAGAATTAGAAATATGTAAGAGAGGATGTGGTAAGAGAAATAGAGAATAGAGAGAGAGTTTGAGCTTTTTTCGCATGTAGGAATGCTTAGAATACATATTTATAGAGAAAAAATCCGGATTTTTTTTTAAAAAAAAAGGGTCAAAAAACGGTCAGAAATATGACCGTTGGCCATTATGCGATCGCATACATCGCATATGCTAGCACATGTGGCATATGCGATTGCATGAGTGCAGGGATCGCATATGCCACTGCCGCATATGCGATCTCCCCAAAAATATGCGCATATGCGATCGCACATGACAGCACTGGCCGATAGTATCGATATTGCAAACACTGGTCTCTACAAGGTTTACCCGCATCAATAGATTTACTTATATGCTCATTTTGGGCAACCTTGGCATCGGCAAGATAACATTCAAGTTGGCTAGCTTGAAATTTCAAGTGTTAATTTTCATATTTAACTGTATCAAGCTCTAATTCCAGACCCGAACACCTCCCTAAAGTCTCATTAAACTTAGATTTGAGATTTTCTTTTTTCCTGTGTAAGAGAGGAATTTCCAGATTCAACTTGTTCTAATCAGTTAGCTAATTGAATCTTTTCTTCCTTTACCAATCTCAACATTTTAAAAAAAAAAAAATTCATTCTTTTCTTGAAAAGTTGGTCATATGCCTCTTGCAACTCGACATCTCCATTCTTATTATCTTCTTTACTATTGGAGAAGGATGTCTCTTTTTCATCTAAGGTGTTATGGTCGGATACTACTCTCATGTCTTTAGTTGTAGGGAGAGGAGGTGTTGGAGACTATTAAGGTGCGCATTGATCCAAGTTTCCACCACTATGGGATTTTCGAATTTTTGATTTAAAATCCTCAAACTCATCCCTTTTTGATGCCTTGTCCTTTCGTTGGATTTTTTATGTGTTTGGACATGAGAAGCCAACATGACCATAACCCTCGCAAATGTGACACTGGGGTTTTATCAATTTTTTGTAAGAATTACCTATATGCATAGAGTCAAAAGATGAACCCTCTATGTCACAACTCCATCTATTGGACGACATCATTCCAAAGCTCCTTTGGATCTCACTTCGGGCAGTTAAGCCTTTCAAGATGAACCAGCTCTGATACCAATTGAAATTACGTGGAATTGTCTACCATAGCACACAGAATCATTACGGAACTAAGGAATGAATGGCGAAAGCCTAAAGCTAGGTAGGATGAGCAACCTACTCCCTGACACAGACGCACATGATTGACAAACAAGGTGCACAAATAAGTTCGCTAACAACTTCATGTCCTCCAACAATTGTATCTCTATCTTTAGATCCTGAAATTCATAATAAGACAGATAATATTTGACAGAATAGTTTAAGGATTTGTTTAGTTTACTCATTGAGAATAAACTCGAAGGAAAATTAGGAATATAAAAAACTAACGATAATGAAAGAGCTGGGTAGGATGAGCAGTACCCCCCACAGGTTGAAGTACCATCCGCTAATGTTACAGATGAAATGGATGAAAGATTGGACTAGTTGAGACAACACACTTCTTACTGGTCGTATGATTGAAAGCTCTAGAGTCAATAACCCAAAGTATACTCTCAAAAGAAGAAAGAAAAATTATACCTAACTGAGCAAGAGTGGTCGAGGATGAGGCATTAGTGGAGCAATCTTTTAGAAGCTTCGCATACTCTTCCTTGGATAAAGTAATTGTGCCACCTAAAGTACTCGGTTCAGAATGGGTGGAGAGTACAGACTTTGAGACATGACCCTCAAAACCATCTTCCAAGGAGCTAACCTAATTTGCCTAAGTTGGTTTACCAACACAATACCAACGTTATTAGTTGTATGATTATTGAGACCCATGATGAGTTCATTGCCAGTTCCCATGACCACAACCATGGCCACAACCAAAATCTTTGTCGTGACCACCTTATGTATTCCTGCAACCACAAGACCTCCCCCAAAATCTCTGCCATCAAATTGTCTGCTACAACCACCACAACTTCCCCCATCTCCTCTAGATGCAAAGACAAATGCAGACTAATTAGATGAGGATGAACTTTGTGCATTTATATTAGTTGTACACTAAACTCAGGCAAATGCCTCCATGGCGGATGGCATGTTATTACCTTCAAGGAACTGAGCTCTTACAGCCTCAAACTAAGGACAGACCAGAGAGGAATTTAGCAACACGGAATTCCTTATGTCGCTACATGGTCTCATGATCTGTCGACAATGGTTGGTACACATTTCAGTTCTTCCCACATGCCTCTTTAGGCTAACTAATATTCTTCCACTCTTTTCTCCTTGTTGGAGAGCAAAAGTATTATGGAGTAACTCATATATATATATATATATATATATATATATATATATATATATATATATATATATATATATATATATATATATATATAAAGTTCTTCTCACCTAAATACATCTTCCTCAAGTTTTCTCATAGATAGTCTTTCGTTGTTAAGAGGATGACGACATTTAGAGTGACATGAGGTTCCATACTATTCCACAACAACGCTCTAATCTGGGCATTTTCTACCCCAATTTTATATTCTGTCGAGACTTCTACAGGCTTGGAGGAAGTCAAATACTCTAACTTTCTCTTACCCATAATATTTTATTTTATTTTTTTTTAAAGAACTTTTACAAATGTGGCCCACTATGTAGGTAATTTGCTCCATTAAGTTTAGTTGATGTGATTTACAAAGTCATCAACTTAGATGTAGCAAGATATTACTCTGGGCTTCATTTTGGACATCCTTATTCAGAAAAATAAAGTAAAAGGGAAGAACTTTTCAACTTAACCTTAATAAACACGCACTTCAGGATGACATATATCCACGAACACAAATCAACCGGGAACATTACTTGCTTCACGTCTTTCACTCATCACTTGATCTCCAATCTTGGCCATCAACAACTTCCACACACAATTATTGTCTTCAAACCTGACCATTTTCTTCAAATCTAGCTATAGATGCATAGTGGCCATTTTAACCCATCATAGTGGTAGATTATGAAAGTGGGTCTCACACACCTTCAAGGAACAACTCACCAAGTAGTGAAACAATGAAGGTATGGATTTAGGTTAGATCAGCCCCAAACATGTTTGGGTTCCACCATAATAAGAAGAGAGGAGAAGACATGAGAGAAAAAGAAGATGAGAAAAGTGATTGGGTCAACGACACTCTGATACCATGTTCTTAAACATGTAATGGAGAGAGAGAGAGAGGGGGGGGGGGGGTAGCCTCTACAGTCTGCACGCCCCCACCTCTATTCTTTAAAGTATGCCCTTCTCCCTTGAAGTCATTGTAGTACATCAGCCCATGTGCCTAAGACTTAACCCAACACATGTTTAAGCCTAGAAACCAAACTAAATCCCACTAAACCACACGTATGACATGTGGGACCACACGTGTGATCAATATGGACAATCAACAACTTTATTTTCTTCTCTCTTTATTTCTATGTGCACAAATAGGTTTTAGTCTAGGTGGTTCACTATGGAGTAGTTTGGTTATTCATCTATAACTCTATGGGTCAACTAAAAAGTGATGTGGGACGGCCTAATCCAACCCTAAATGAATGTGAAATTTAAAAGGGCCAGATTTATACAAGCATTAACAATAAAAATTCAGCATTATATATCATGAAACAATAAGAAACTAAAGAAAATTCAGCAATGATCACAGCCATCCATCACAAAGACATTGTATTGAACCTTAAAATCTGAATTTAGTCAGATCCGACGAAAGATAGGACTTTCGTCTCACAATGGGTCCGTCTAACGATCCAAATGGATTTTCTAATATAGGAAATATGAAATTTCTGGATTGGAAAATCTGGAAATTTCAGAAAAATGGATGGCTCTTTGATTATAGTTCAAATCTAGGGCCTTGGGTGATGGAATTTGAAGATGATCAAAATATGTGTGTGTGTGTGTGGGGGGGGGGGGGGGGTGGTCAGGATCTTCCAAGATCTAATGATTAGGATTGAAAAGAAAAGGAATCGGCTTCTAGATCTAGAGAATTAGAAGAAAAGAGGATTAAAGAAGAGAATAGCTTGAGAAAAGAAAGAAGGAGAGAGAAGGAGAAGATAGGAAATCACTTCCCTGGGCCTCATGCCCTCTTCCAATCATTGGAAGTCAAAGACGGAATCGTCCAGCTTTGAAGAAGAAAAAGCTCTCTTTTTCATAAACATAATATATCATTCTTTTAGGTTTAGGGCAAAACACCCATAAAAATTCAAAATTACATTAAATGACCAAAATACCCCTACAAAAAAAGTTTCAAAAGGAAAAAAGAAATTCTCACAAAAAAATTGTGCATGCACTATCTCAAAACTCAAATAAATAAAATGTGCATAAAATAAACTCAAATCCAAGATGCCCGATGATAGCGCAATAAAAGTGGGTCGTGTTGAGGGTCAAATATTGCATATTAGACCCTAGTTATTACCTGATTTTACGAACATGATATTGTTTAACGGCTTATTTTAATCATGTTTGTGTTGCAAGGTGACTTTAGGAGCCTGGACTGAAAAAGGGTGCTAAAAGCATGGATTTAACATTCATAAATCATCAAGGCAAGGGATGGACCCTAGGGGACCGATATCGAAGAATTTACATGCCAAAGATCCGAAAAAATCAAGTAATTAAAGTCTAAGAGGCCTGAAAATCGTCCAGAATGCAAGATCACAAGGTTCCAACCATCCGTTCGGCTCGAAACTTTACATCTGGCCTGAGAATCATAAATTAACCATAAATGTCAAATTTCAGCCATTGGATCCTTGTGAAAGTTGCCCAACGGACAGATCAGCCCCTAAAATCCTGATTTGGGTCCCACCTGATATCTGGATATGCTTCAATTTTAGTTTTAACCCCTTAAATGAGGTGGAAAAAGGGATAGACGGAGCATATTTCTCACGAACATCACGATGGACCCCACATGTACATTACATATACATAGGGTACACATGCACGAGAGGTGCACCGGACAGAGAGTCCAGTCAAACAGAGGGCTAACTGAGCCTTCTTCGTGCAAACGCCCAGCGTTCGCACCCAAGCCGATTGGGTTTTGTTAGTGGGCCCCACCCGTCACTCAAATGGACGATCTGGATCGTCCATTGTGTCAAAGGGATGGCAACAACCCTGATCATGGTGGCCTTTTGGCCCCATGCACATGTACACACGTGGATCGTCAAAAAATGAAGGATGAACGGCGAATTGATTTAATACAGTGGACTGCACCAAAACTCAACTAAAACCACTCCTTTCCGACTGAAATTTCGCCGGAATCCAATGAACGGGGTGGATTTTACCAAAACATCACTGTAGGGCCCACCGAACACGTCAGCGTAATAGCTTTCTAAAATGGTCGTCCGGACTCGTCCGGGATTTGCAGGGAGTTGTGGGCCACGATCACTGATCAGTTGGGTGATCTAAACCGTTTAGTCGACGCACCAGAGGGCTAAGACCCTAACCAAGGAGAGAAACTGTTTTTTTTTTTTTTTAATGCACCTCTTGCCAAAAACAGGATCCAAATGCAATTTTTTTGCGTTTCGCTGTCGCTGCGCACGCGGTTTGTAATTGTTGGCTGCGTAACTCCTTCCCACCGACTCCAGCCACGAACCGACCCCCTTCATGCCTATATAAAGGAGAAGAAAAGAGAGAGAGAAATCATCAGATCAGCCGTGGAGGCGTGGGGCGGGCCGACAAATAGAGTTTTTCCTTCTACTTTTTATTCTTTTAGTTTTGATTTTTTTTTTTTCTTTACTTAGCTTGATCATGTCTATGTCTAGCTAAGCCTCTTAGCTAGGGCTAAGAAGTGAAACTTATAGTGAGATGGGAGACTTTTCTTTATGCCTTTGATTTAAATTTAACTGATGTTGATTCTAGTTTGATTATATGGAATGCCTTTAGTTTTTAATGATTTGTTGTGACTCAAATTACAACGGATTTGCGATATCTTCTGGTATTTTCTATGCATGAATAGAGTTTATGGTCGTAGGAGCCCTGTTGTTCACCATCGTCTCACGGGCATAGTTGGATGATGGAATCCTTCCATACATTCATAACTCTCTCAGATTGGATGTGGATTGGTTAAATTCTGTTGCATACTTTGTCTCCTGGGCATGGTTTTGTGATGGAATCAAGTCTAATTCTCATACCTCTCATCCCTTGAAAACTGGATCAAAGGATGTTAATAGTTGATTTTTAATATTATACTTTCCATCTGGATGAAGATAGGACTCTGAGTCCAGATGTGTTCTTGAATAAAGCATAGATTTCCCTGATCTCTACAAGTGGATCCTCTGAAACCCTAGTTTCCTACCCTTAAATTTTATAGCTTTTAGTTAAAGTGTTTCACCATTATCCTCTTAATTCTCCTTATTTAAATTACATCTTAGTCTAGTTCTAGTTCGAGTTACTTTCAAATTATGTACAACGTACAGTCCCTGTGGATACGACCTCGGTCTTACCGAGATTATTACTATATCGCAACCCTATACTTGGGGTAGTGAACAGGTTGCGACGATCCAACGGTCCAATCACATTATCCTCGCAATCCAAAAGTCAAAATATCTCCTCCAAGCAACACACATCACGAATACATGTGTAAGGTCTTCAACCTCTAGAGACCCGACCCATACCCGTCATCTAACCACATTAACACGGGTAATGCACGCCTCCTGCGTTGATATATTTTGAATGGTTTGATGTCCGCATAAAAAAGTCAATAAGAAAACTAAAAGAACTCATAAATTGTTCACATGAGGGGACCACATTTGTGTTTTGTTTCTTTTTAATATTGAAGAAGGATATAGATTCCTTAAGGTCAGGTTTGGATTTGTGGCTCATAAGTACTCTTATTTTTCTCATGCAAAAGGTGATCATGAGAAAAGAAGAAAAACAATATAAGGACTTGGCTTTCCAAGGAATTTTGATGTTTAACCATTTCTATCAAAACGCTGCAAGATAAATGAAAATGGCCCTCCAGTGATGTGGAAATGCATAGGAACGACAGATTTGAAATCTGTTGAATGCTCTGGGGATCTTGAGATTTCTTTCTTGTATTGTTTAATGTTTTGAAAAAAAAAAAAAAAAGAAGAATTGTTCGAAAAAATGTTTTGAAAAAAGAATTAAGAACTAAAAGTTCCTCACAAGTGCAAATGATTTTTGGGCTTAGAAGGTGCTACATAACTATTGGATGATGAGAAAAATTCCAGTTTTATCAGCCACAGTTGAGTGCAAAACCCTGATGCCTGTCTTTCCATTTAACCATAAGAAATTGATTGAAATCATAAGATTCAAATCATGGATGGTATGACTCACCTATAAATCATACTCTTTTTTTTTTCTTCTTTTTTAGGCAAAGCTGATTAGATCTGCTGCTGTAAACTATCTCCTGGACACTGGCATTCAATGGGGAGGGGCACCTGCTGTCAAAGTAAGGAAGCTGCAGTTGGTTCTTTATCTTATTCCAACTATGTGGAAAAAAATTTTGATAAATTGTCCATAAACAATCATGATTTTGCTTCGTCCAAGATCTCATGAAATATAATTTCTTGCAGGGTGTTCGAGATGCAACTGTGGACTTAGTTCACACTCTCGTGGCCGTGCATGCAGAGGTAATGCCAGCTATTGTGGCTGTGAATGCAGCTTCTTCCTGGGTTTCTCATATGCTTGCACTCAGTGTTCTTACATAATAGATCAATTATCAAACTATGGAACTATAATTTTGATGTCTCCAAGCTCCTCAATTATACTTGGCTTTTTTCTTTTTTTTTTGTCTTGGTAATCTTGACATGTACTGAGAAATATGATTATTTGTTCCTGTCTCACTAACACTATCTATTCTGCTGTAGTAGCTAGTATAGCAATGTCAGGCCAAAATTCTGCATGATTATTATTCCCACCTGAAATGACATTCTAAGTTTAAGAACTTATGGTCGAACCCATCAGCTACACATCCTGTGTACTGTATGATTAGAGAACAATCTACATATCAAATTAATTGACTCCTGCATTAGAGCTTTCTATCCTAGTGATTAGGAGTGTACTCCCCAAATAAAAATGTTTACTTTTGTTGGTAGTGCCTATGGCAGTTCACAATTACTCGTACCTGTATCACACATGAAATGTTAGGTGTGCTTCTTGTATGGTTGGTTCTTTTATCTGGTGATGTCCCTCTTGGGCCCATTCTTATCTTTCTTTTATTGTGGGTGAAGGTGATAGTGTGCCCATTGGGGAAGACGCATGGTGCTTGAAGGTAGTGTTGAAAGTATTGGTATCATTACATGTATCATGAATGGGGATACAGAAAGATAGATCGATATCACCAATACTCAGAAAAATATCATTGAGGGAAACATTGACAAAAAAGGTGGAAATTTTCAATGAAACTTCAAGAGATGTTAAAACACAGGTTTATACATTTAGGAATCAAATTACTGCGAAAGAACAACCATACATAATAAGTTTGCATTTTGTTAGGGCTTAAACCATGTGCTATTGGAGAAAAGCAATGCAATTATATTTGAGATGAGTTTGTATCATTCAAATACCATACAATGCAAGTAATAAAACATTCCTTCTCAATTTGGGGGGTAAAAATGGAGGAAATTAGGATTTCCCTGTCCACTAACATAAATGTTTATTTCTTTACCACAAATCCATGTCAATGCATGAGAATCAATGCATAGACATTACAAAAGAAAATACTAACATTTGAAAAAATAAATAAATGAAGGTTTTATGGATTTTTTGTCACCTTTGAGTTCTGGCTCGTCTTTGCTTTGAGTTAAGATTTCTCCATCAAATCTAAGCTTTGAATCAACAAAAATCAAAAGGAGTGGTCAAAATCACCTAAGAAAAAAAATCCTAAAAAAAAAAAACAATGATTTTTTATTTTTAGGAGTTTTCCCTCTTACATTGTCTGGAGACTAAAAATATTGCCCATTCTTTTGAGGTTGCGTGGAAGATTGGTATGGATCAATGATGTCAAATGGCATAAGCAATCGTATGCAATCAGCTATGCCTGATCAATTATGCAATTGCACATAATATTTTTTTTTTAAGGGAAAAAATAGAAGAATTTTTTTATATAAAAAATCTACGTAATTAAGAAAAAAATTATGTAATTACTAGAAGTGGTCCTTTTTTTTTTACCTATTTCATTATAATTTGTGTAATTAACCCCTAAGTTATACAAGTTTAATAATTAACTAGTTACGCACTTGAACTAATTCATCTTCTAAGTTCTAATTCACTAACAAGTAACATGTAACAAATAACAACACTTATTAAAAATATAACAATTTTATTGATAAATGATAACTTGATGAGTTACTTCACTTGATGTACAAATGGTACAAAGTACAAACAACAAAGTAACGGTAAAAAAAAAAATACAAGTTACAACCTACAAACTTACAATTACAATTTACAGTTTATAACTACAAGTTATAACTCATTACTTACAACTTATACAACCATATATATTGATCGTTCTCCCATCGTGGCACATTACCGTTGTCTTCATTGTTATCATCATCGTCGAAGTCATCTCTTTCTTCAACATATACTTCATCTTCTTCCATTTTTCATCATCGGTTCGCGCACAAATTGCTCATCCACATCCAATGGCCGATCATCTTCTTCTTCTTTCTCTTCAATCTCATTCTCATTTTCTTCACCTTCACTGCAACTAGGCCTCGTGCTAGTGCTTGCCCGTTTTCTCCACCTTTGAGTTGAAGAACCTTCTCATGGTGTCAATCCAAAAGTGGCATCCTCAACTTGGTCCCATGTTAGGTACACACTTGTAAAGACTGAATCTTTTGTCTTTGTAAACCACTTGATATCTGCCTCCAAATCATCTAGGCAGATAAGATTACAGAAATCAGGCTTTCTCATTTAGCATGGAATCTTTCTCGTGGCTTTTGGTTGTATTAGATGAAGACTAAGTTATTTGAGCTTCTTTTGTTTAAGACAATTCCTTGTTTTGGTGTGTATCTGCATAGCATTCCAAATTTTCAATCGAAAGTGAATTAGCAATAGTTGTTTAGTTTTTAACTCTCCAAGTCTATATTCAACATTTGAGTGAACTGCTAAACTTACCTACTTGAGCATACTCTAATTGCATTTGTAACCCACTAGAAGAACATGTAAGGCCAAGAATTTTCATGGCCAACTTCTGTAGTATTGGATCCTTCCTATTCGGGTCCACTCCTTACATTGACCACAAGTTAGTTGTGCAAATAATCTGATTTTGGGACACATACAATTTCTTAGTGCATGCTTACAAGTGTTATCATCATGTGCATCGTACAAATGTACAATTTGTGCATGCCTTTAAATAGGGAATAGGGATCCCAACAGCTCAGGTGGGCCCCACCATGATGTTTATGTGAAATCCACCCTGACCACCAGGTATCACCCCATGTTAGGCCCAGGGTTAGAAATCCAGCTCCGTTTGTGATTCAGGTGGACCACATAATTGGAAACAGTGTACAAGCAATGTTCACCCTCCAAACAACTTCCTTGGTGTGGCCCATATGAATCATGGACGGGCTTGATTTTTAGGCCCATTTCTAAATTTTATTGTAGCATCTAATGGTGGGAGTGGATTTTATATAATCATCATGGTGGGCCCTGTAAAAACATGGGTAGACGTCTCATCACCAGTTGTTTCCTTTGATGTGCCCACCTAAGTCACAGGTCAGCCTGATTTTTTAGACTTGGACTTAATGTGGGATTACACATAATGGTTGGTGTGGATCTCGCATACATATTGTTAGAATGGTCACACGTGTGACATGATCACACATATGGACACATGTGATGTGTCCACATGTGTGACATGATCACACGTGTGGTGATCTTGATTAGGTTTAGTTTTTATACATTTGGGTTGTGTACATGGGTTTTTTACTCTTTAGTAGTGTGCTTTTGTAATGAGGGTATTCTTGTCATTTCACCTCTCAAGTGAAATCCCTAGTAGAATAAAACAAAGGGTGGGGCGTGTGGGGCTATTTGGAGCTCCTCATTCTCTCTCACGTTTTCCTTTTTCTTCCTCCTCTCCTCCTTTTTCCATTCTTTCTTTCTTCTTCTCCAAGATCAACATGGTATCAAAGCAACATTGATCCATATTTCTTCTTAATCTCTCTTCTTTATCTATCTTCTTTTTTATTTATTTTTCGTTTTCTTTAGTGAGAAACCCTAATTTGTTTGGGGTTGATGGGTGGTGAAATCGTTTTTAACGAATGGGTGTAAGGCATGATTTTGCATTCTACCCGCATTATGGGACAAAGTTGGCTATCTTTCATCCAATATGCAATATATGGTTAGTTTTGAAGCATGGAATTAGATTTGAAGACTGAGCATTCAGTAGTTTCATGAAGTCCTCCTTTATTGCGTTGATTAAGACAAGTTGAAGCTCAGGAGTAAGTATTGATTTAGTAAGTTAGTTTGTTGGAGGATTTATGTTCAAGAAAAAAATATTTGTTGTTATTCAGATGGATTCCAAGAATGATCCTAAGAGTAGTGTTTTATCCTCATCAGATTTGGTGCCTCTCCAAATAACATCAACAAAATTGAATGGCATCAATTATCTATAGTGGGCCACATCTATAGAAGTTTTTCTGATTGAAAAGAAAATTTTTTAATATTTGACATTGCCTAAAACTAATATCACTGTGACAAATTATGATGATTGGGTGGCAGAGGATGCTCAAATTAGGGCATTATTGGGGAATAGCATTGAACCACATATTAGTGCCAATGTTATCTTCCTAAAGACCACTAAAGAGGTCTGGGACACCTTGAAGGAGATGTATTTTGGTAAGAAAAACTTAATTCATATTTATGAACTCCTACGGAATATATTCGCATTCCAGTAGGGCGATAGAAGTGTGGGAGATTATTATTTTGTCCTACGCGGCATGTGGGAAGAGTTGAATGTATCCCAACCATTGTCAACAGATCTTGAGGTTATGCATAGGAAAAGGGAGGAATTTCATGTTGCCAAATTTCTCTTTAGCCTTCGACCTAAGTTCGAGCCTTGTAGGTCACAGATTCTTGGAGGTAGTGAAATTCCTTTAGTGATAGAAGCATTCACCAAATTTCAGAGGACATCTATCATGTCTACTCAAAATTCCACTTCATCAGATCGTTCGACTTTTATCTCTGCAACGGGTAAAGGTGATGGGTCAATTCGTGGTGGTTGTGGTCAAGGCGGTAGATTTGGAGGTGGCCATGGTCATGGTCGCGGTGGCAACAGTGTTCGAAATATCGGTATCGTGTTACGGATCACACCTTTGGGATACAGATACATATCGGTTAACGCATGGGATATATCGGTTGTATCGCGTAATGTATCGTTGTTGTTGGAAACATGGGGAAATTAGTCGATTTTTTTAAAGAAACTTCAATGATTGTAAAAAAAGACATCAACATTTATAAATTAAAACATTACAAAAAATAAGCGCATATAATAGGTTTTCTTTGTATGGGGTCCTAATCTATGCGTTGTCTAATTGCATTAATGCAAGTATATTCAAAGTCTATTCATATAATTTATAAATGTAAGAAGACATGTGGAAACACAAGCAATACATTCAAAAGCAAAAGAAGAATCACTAGATTAGGTTACATACTTGTTTGATTTTATGTTTGGACACAAGGATTGCAACCAATTTGCTAGAAAGTGGGTAATTTTGATTTTTTTTTCAATTTTCTACAACTCAGCTCATCTCATCCAAATCTCGAAATTGAAGCTCTCAATCCATGTTTTTTCATGAAAAACCATGGATTTGTAACAATTTGATACTGATTTAATATGATTTACAGGAAAAAAGAAAAGGATCGAAAATCGAAAACGCTCATCGGATCGAACATGTGAGATATATCACACTACTTGCGAGTTTTGTATCGCATGGGTGGGATACAAGATATATTTGCCAATATCATTGATATTTAAAACACTGGGTGGCAATAGTGGTCATGGTTGAAGTAATCATCATTGTACTAATTGTGGCCTCAACAATCATAATGTTGATTCATGCTGGGATTTACATGGGAAGCCTACTTGGGCTAATCAAGTCAACTCACTGGAGGATAGTTCAAAAGATTATGTATCTAATCCTGCCACTCATGCTGAGCTGAATACTTTAGGTGACATAGTCACTATGTCCAAGGAAGATTATGCCAAGCTTCTGAAAAATTATTTCACTCATGCCTCTTTCGCCACTGCTACACTTGCTCATTCAAGTACATCTTGTCTTTCATTTTTTGAGTATACTCCATAGATTATTAATTCTAGTGCTTCTGATCATATGACCAGCAAGCGTAAGTTTCTATCTAAGTTTGTCCAGTCTTCATCTATTTTGTTTGTCACCCTGGCCAATGGCACTTCAACCGGTGTATCTGGTGAAGGTACTATGTGTCCTACATCATATCTCTTCTTGCCTTTAGTTTTGTATATTCCTAAGTTTCCTTTTGAGTCTATTATCTGTAAATAAACTAACCAAATCCTTAAATTGCTCTATCAAATTATATCCTTCTTATTATGAGTTTCAGGATCTAAAAACAGAGAGGATATTGTTGGAGGGCATGAATCTAACGGACTCTACTATCTCAAGAGTGGAACAACTGGAGTTGGAGATGCATTACAAACTAACATCTCTCCTCATCAATGGCATTCCAAGCTTAGGCACCTATCCATAACTAATTTCAAGAGTCTTATCCCGCCTTTGTCCCATGTATCTAAGTTAGAATGTGAAGATTGAGTTAAGCAAGCATCACATAGTGTCTTTTCTTTCCCGTGAAGATAAAGTTTATGATAAATCATTTTATTGGATACATTCTAATGTTTGGGGATCCATTAATATTTCTAGTTTATCTGACTTTAAATATTTTGTCATCTTTGTGGATGATCGCTCTAGAATGACATAGTTATATTTGACGAAAGATCGTTTTGAGGTGTTTATGTGTTTTAAGGAATTTCATGCACAAATTCAAACTCAATTTGATGCTAAAGTGTGTGTTCTAAGGTCAGATAATGCCAAGGAGTACAAATGTTTCGACAAGAAACAAGTGTCGGGGATTGGAATATCCACATTCAATAATAAACAAAGGAAAATCGAAGAACAAATTTCATTACTCATTTTATTAATTCTGAATTCTTATTACATCCTTTATGTCTCCCTTGATTCCGAAGCAAAGTACATTTAATCAAAGTAATTAAAAGAAAGTCAAACGATGCTTTCGGCAGCATCTCGTCTTGTATAGCATTCGTCAAAATGACAAAAGAGTTACGCAAGTTCATAACCCTTGCTTTACGCCGATGCATGTAAAATACATGCATAAGAGACTGACTCGCGGGAGATTCCAGTTCATGAGGGATCGCCATATATATATATATATATATATATATATATATATATATATATATATATATATATATATATATATATATATATATGGATTGTTGTTGTGTGGTCGCGCAATAGGCTTCTACTTTCTATATCTCCTTCTTTTTCACTTCTCCCGTGCCGCGCCACGGGATACCTGAATGTCTCAAATGAGAGGGGGAGGGAGTATTTATAGGCTTCCACACATGTGAAGAACCAAATTTGTGCAACTTGTTACTATTGCGCAATCGCGCAACAAGTTTCATGCCTGATCTGGGCAACCTGTCCCCCAAACTGCTTATTGTGGCATCACTATTGCCATTGCGCAGTTGCACAACCCATCCTTGTTGTGTGGTCGTGCAACAGGGCTCTTTTCACACTTTGTTCCATACATTTTACATTTTTTGTGTTCCAACAACAGATCAAATATTTTTCACTCCTATCTCTTATTTTGTGGCATCATTCATCAAACATCCTGTCCACATACACTGCAACAAAATGGAGTTGTTGAGTGTAAAAACCCTCATTTGCTCGAACTGGCTAGGGCATTATCATTAGACATGAAGGTTAAAAAAAGTTTTTTGGGTGATGTTGTTTTATCTACATGTTATCTTATAAATCGGATGCCCTAATCAGTATTAGGAGGTAAAACTCATTTTTTTTGTCTTGTATTCCTAGCATCCTTCTTTTTCTCCTCTTAAAATTTTTGCGTGTGTGTGTTTTGTATATCAATTTGATCATGTGTCAGATAATTTTGTACCCAAAGCGATAAAGTGTGTGTTTTTGGGGTACTCAAATACTCAACGTGGCTACAAATGCTATAACCCTATCACCCGTAGACGATGTGTCCATGGATGTCACCTTCTTTGAAAATATTCCATATTTCTTAGACAATGGGAAGACATTGCAATTCTCCAAAAGCTCTACCACCCTTCTGATGGTGACGGACACAAATTTACCTGGAAAGCAAGCCACCGAGTCACATCCAAATCCTCCATCGTTGCAGGTCTACTCTAGGCGTTCCAAGAGAAGTACTAAAGTGCCTAGCAATGTGCCATTTGCCAGTTCTACCAATCCATCTGAAAATCCCCCACTTCAGTCTCCACTAGACTTGTTGAATGAAGTTGATCAACCAATTGCTATTTGAAAGGGTATATGTTCTTGTACTCTACATCCTATTTCCAATTTTGTTTCCTTAAATGGTCTATAACCTTCATTTCGGCAGTTTGCTTTGTCCTTGCCATCCGTTTTTTACCCTAGATCATTTTAGGAGGTTCTTCATACTGATGGGTGGAAAAGAGCTATGGAAGAAGAAATGGCTGCACTTCATCAAATTCAAACTAGGGAGTATGGTAAAGTTACCTGCAGGAAAATGTGCAATAGGGTGTAGATGGGTGTATACAGTGAAGTACAAGTTTGATGGCACTGTGGATCATTTAAAGGCCCGGTTGGTAGCAAAAGGGTATACTCAGACGTTTGGAGTTGACTAGTCTGAAACCTTCTCCCTAGTGACCAAGCTTCATTCAATTTGTGTGGTGATTTCTATTGTAGCAAATTTGGATTGGCCCATATATCAACTGGAGGTACTAAAAAAAAAAAAAAAGTGTTTCTTAATGGTGATTTACTTGAAGAAGTATACATGGAACAACCGCCTGGCTTTGTTGCTTAGGGGGAGTCTGATAAAGTCTGGCAGCTAAGAAAATCAATTTATGGGTTAAAGCAATCTCCATGCACGTGATAATGCAATTTGCGATGAAATGTAGTCAGGTTTATCACTCAGTCTTTGTTAGGAAGAGTGAGACTACCACTCTGGTTCTTGTTGTTTATGTGGACGAAATCATCATTGCTGGAAATGATGGTAAGGGCATACCTGAGTTGAAAAAATTCTTGCAACAACACTTTTGTACAAAGGATTTAGGTTAGCTTCGATACTTTTTGGGTATAGCTCGATCACAATTGGGGATTAATTTATTGCAAAGGAAATATGTTATGGACTTGTTAAAAGAGACATGTTTACTAAGGGCTAAGCCAGTTACAACTCCCATGGACACAAACTCTAAATTTAGTACAAATGAAGGGAACTTGTTTGATGATCTAAGCAGATATCGCTAGTGGGTTGGTAAATTGATTTATTTAACCATTACATGACTAGATATTGCCTTTTCAATCAGTGTAGTTAGTTTATGCAAGTCCCTCGTGTATCTCATACAGAAGCTATGTTTCGCATACTTAAATATTTGAAGGGCGCCCCAGGCCATGGAATTCGCTATAAGCGAAATGGATATCTTAGAGTGGAAGGATTCTCTGATGCAGACTGTGTTGGATCTCCTTTACATAGACGGTCCACCATGGGTTAATGTACCTTTGCAAGAGGTGATCTTGTTCCTAGAGAAGCAAGAAGTAGCAGGTCGTTGCTCGTTCTAGTGCATAAGCAGAGTATAGGGCTATAGCCCATACCACGTGTGAACTTGTGTGGTTGAAGACGTTAATGTGTGAGTTAGGTTTTGTGGTTGATACTCCCATGAATCTATATTGTGAAAACCAAGTTGCATCAGATATTGCCAATAATCTAGTTTATCATGAGAGGACCAAGCATACTGAAGTGGACTGTCACTTCATCACATAGAAAGTTGTGAACAAGGAAATATCAACCTCATTTATTAAATTTGAAGACCAAGTTACCAACATGTTCGCAAAGGCTTTAAGTTGAACTCATTTAGACAAATATTTTGACAAGTTGGGCATTTATGATATATATATATATATATATATATATATATATGTATACACACGCTCCTGCTTGAAGGGGGGGTGTTAGAATGGTCACATGTGTGACGTGACCACATGTGTAGTCATCTTGATTGCGTTTAGTTTTTATGCATTGGGGTTGTCTGTATATGGGCTTTTTACTCTTTGATAATGTGCTTCTCGTAATGAGAGTATTCTTGTAATTTCACCTCTTAAGTGAAAGCCCTAGCATAATAAAATAAAAGGTGGGGTGTGTAAGGCTGTTTAGAAGTCCTAATTCTCTCTCACGTTTTCCTCTTTCTTCGTCTCCTCTTTTTTCCATTCTTTCTTCTTCTCCAAGATCAACACATATCAAGGTGGGCCCCATAAAAAATATCAGTCCATAAGATTTTTTATTTTTTATTTTTAAAAACATATTTACTCAATTTAAGGGCACCCACCCTTCATTTTTTTCGAGGCCCACTGTGATGCAGTATGTGAAATCCACTCGGACCATTAGATGTGTAATTTCACTTTAGTCACAAGGCCAAAATATCAGGCTGACCTGTGATTCAAGTGGGCCACACCAATGGAAATAATTGGTAAGGAGACGTTCGCCCTTATTTTTACAGGGCCCAGCATTATGATTATATAAAATCCACTCCCACCATTAGATGCTACAATAAAATTTAAAAATGGGGCAAAAAAGTCAGGCCCATCCAAGATTCACATGGGCCACGCCAAGGAAATAGTTTGGAGGGTGAGCATTGCCTGTATGCTATTTCCGATCGTGAATCACGGATGGAGCTGACATTTTAGCCATGGACCTAACATGGTGTGACACCTAGTGGTCGAGGCAGATTTCACATAAACATCACGATGGGGCCCACCTGAGTCGCAGACCCATGTATTGCCAACCATTGTGACACGTGTGTGAAAATAAAGGGCCCTTTATTGTGTTCCTTATTTTGAAAAGACTCTTGGAGTCTCAGAGAGAGAGAGAGAGAGACGTTACAGAGGAAAGAGGAGAAGAGTAACACAAGGAAGGGTGTGATGAGGAAGATCATCGTCTACCTCAAGTGTCCAAAACCTTGAATCCATAAGGTTATCCTTGAATCCACAAGAAAAAATGGAAATTCGGAATTTTTATTAATCAATAATTATGTTATTTGTCTGATTTCTCAATTAAAGCACTAATAAAGAAAAATTAAAACACTTTTTCATAATTAGCAAAATTGGCAAAATTCTAACCCTAATAGAAGTCCTAATTCTACTAAAACCCTTCTAAAGCCTAATTTCCAAAAATAAAAAGTCCAAATAAATCTTACTAGAAGAGTCATAACATGATTACAAGTAATTTCTAAAAAAGATGGAAATATAAAACTTTAAAAATAACAAAATACAACAAAAATCGGAATGACTAAAAATAGTCAATTTTTCTAAAATTAGAATTACCAAAAATAGTAAATTTTTCTTAAAATACCATTTTTGAACTGGAATGAAATGTTTTTTTTGTGTGTGTGTGTGAAATGGACCGACGCAACCCACTAAGTGGGTCGATTGACCCCGGATAGCCTATTACGGTAAAGATTGATAGGTCATGTGTCCCGTAACGATACTCGGATCAAAAGTTATGGTTGATTTACGATTCACACTTCAAACGTTAATTTCTCCCTATTCAGATTGAATTTCTTCGAACTAGAAGCACCTAGGGCCCAATTACGTCATGCCTTATGTAAGATTGGGTTCGAATCTGACGGATAACTTCCGCTTCCGTTTGGCCTTCTTTTGGTCCAACCATGCTAGGAATGTATCTGTGCCACATCCTCCATCAGTTCCCTCCACTTGGAAAGAACTCGTCCTCAAATTATCCAACGAACTCGGCTCATGATACTCCAACTAGTATACCATATGGAAAGTTTGTGAGATCTCTATGCCATTGGGAAGATAAACAATATAGGTGTTTTTATTGATTTTCTTAAGGATTGAAACATGGCCTATCTTCTTATTCCTCAACTTTTTATACGTCACAATCGGAAACCTCTCAATGCGTAAGTGAACTAGCTTGTTATCATCCACTTCAAACACCTTGTGGGTACCGATGTTTATTAGCCTCTTCCTTGTACCTGACCTTAGACTCCTGTAACTTTTTCTAGACATCGTTGTGCACTGTCATGATTTAGTCTGCCATATTTTCTACAGCAATACTCATAGTCGATAATTTGGGCAAAGGAACCAGGTTGAGTGTACGTTTGGGAACACAACCATACAAACCTTGAATGAGGACTTGTCGATGGATCAATATTGCATGTTGTTGAAAGCAAACTCTGCCTGAGCAAGAGCAATATCCCACATGGGAGGCAACTCATCGGAAAGTTCATCAAGCATAATCCCCTTGGACTCCTGTAGTATTGGTTTCAACTTCTCTGGGATGTTCATAGGTTCTACTTCTTTGTTTCTTTTCAACTAATGCATTTCTCCCCTGCCTCAAATTCTTTGATGAAATTCCGTTCGGTTACGAGGGACTACCCGTCAACTTTAGAAATTTTAGGTTGGTTCTCTGTTCTCATATGGGTGAGGATAATCTTTTTACAATCTTTAACAAAAATAAAAATATTATCATAGCCTTTATGCGTGGCATCAATATCATACTGTCATGGTCAACCAAGTGACATGTGACAAGCTTCCATATTGACCATGTTACACGTTACTTTGTCCTTATAATATTTACCAAGGGAGAAGGGAATATGACATCATCAGTTACCTTTGTTTTGCTGACCTCCTTAATCCATTCAATCGTGTATGAAGAGAGGCGCCTTTCTGTCTTCAATTGTAGCTTTTCCACCATAATCTTTGACACAAAATTCTCGTTGCTTCTGCCATCTATAATCAGATTACAGACCCTTTGGTTCACGGTGCACCTCATTCGAAAGATGTTGTGCTGGCATAAATCCCTCTTCTTTTGGCTTGTACAACAGCTTCCTCACAATTAGATTTGTGGCCTGCGATTCACCATTATTGGGTAATGGTCTGCAATTTATCACCGGTGTCACACTACGAACATGATGACCACAAACTCCATCGTCGATCTCATTATTATGAACACGGGTCTGTCCTAAGGCTTTGGTCATGCGGCCAATCCCTACCTACATTCCTTACATGACTCATTGATTTTCCCATTATGCTGCCTCAAACGCCACCGTTGTCAAAGGATAATCCCCTAGTGCACTATCCATGGGATTGTTGCCGAACCTTAATTAGATACCATTGAGCCGAGCAAAAGCCTCACTCTGATACCAATTAACGCAGGGAAGGGTGTGATGAGGAATATCACCATCTACATCAAGTGCGCAAAAACCTTTAATCCATAAGGTTATCATTCAATCCACAAGAAAAAAAAAAAGGAAATTCAGAATTTATATTAATCAATAATCGTGTAATTTGTCTAATTTCTCAATGACACTGCTAATAAAGAAAAAGTTAAAAACCTAATTCATAATTACCGAAAATAGCAAAAATCTAACCCTAATAGAAGTGCTAATTCTAGTAAAACTCTTCTAAAGCCTAATAAACCTTACTAGAAGAGTCCTAGCATGATTACAAGTAATTTCTAAAAAAGATGGAAACAAAAACCTTAAAAATAAGAAAATACAACAAAAATCGGAATTCAAAAAAAAATTCGAAATTACCAATAGTAAATTTTTCTTAAAATCCAATTTTTGAACTGGAATGAATTGTTTTCACGTGAAACGGACTGACGCGACCCACCATGTGGGTCAATTGACCCCGAATGGCCCGTTATAGTAAAGATTGATGATAAGTCGTGTGTCCCATAATGATACTTGAATCAAAAGTTATGGCTGATTTACGGTTCACACATCAAATGACAATTTCTCCCTATCCGGATTGAATTTCTTCGAACCGGATGAGCCCTATTACGTCATGCCCTACGTAAGATTGGGCCCAGATCTGATAGCTTAGTTCCGCTTTTGTTTGGCCTTCTTTTTGTCCAACCATGCTAAGAATGTATCTGTGCCATGTCCTACATCAAAGTGGAAGAATCACATAGGTTTTTTTTTCATTTTCTTCTCTCAACTTGAAATAGGCATGTATTGATAAGAGGAATTTTTGAAGGAAAAAAAAAAATAGAGGTTTTTTTTTTTTTTTGGGGGGGGGGGGGAGTTCCTGAAAGAGGGGTCCTACTTCCGTCAATACCCGATATATATATTAGTATTGACAATGTCGTCAATACAAAGTAAAAAAAGCAAAGGGCTTTTTGCGATATGTTGGGATATATTGTGACATTGCCGATATTTGGAGATACCATGCGACATTAATGCCAATATCCAAGATTCCAAAGACTAGTTGCGTATATCGTACCACAACGATATACTGAATGGTGATTTTCCTATCTTTTTTTCCTATCTAAATATTTAAATATGTACATTTTAACATCTCCTAAAGTTTTGCTGAAAATTCCACCATTTTTTCTAGTTTCCCCGCATTTCCAATTATCAGTGATATTATCAAGAATATCAATATTGTTTCCGAATCCCTAGCCAGCGAAACTTGTAGTGATACCGATACTTCGAACACTGGTCACAGCTAATTGAACCCTCGTAGGAGCATTTATATTCCCATGCAAGGGAGCTGATAGGTGTATGTGGATATCAGGACCAAGTGGGTTGTTCTTGGTTAAATCCATTGTGGAGCTGCTAATGGGTGGTAATGTTTGGGCAATATTTGGCAGTGTCAGATTTGACGATACAGATGCAGTCACGTGACAAGCACGAAATCTTCACAACGTGCACTAAATATACGAAGGACAGCTCATTAATGACCAAGTGTCGAAAAGTCATACCGCTTAGGTAACTCGTGAATGAGAACGAGGAACCGTTAGGGCTACGTCAGCATCAAGGCACGATCTATAACCGACTATCTTGATAAGGACGCGTTCGACAATGGTAAAGCACGAACGATTAAAGGCAACCACCACTTTACAATTAGTAGTATATAATGTCACCACGTAAGTAGTGGCTATTCTCACGACATCTCTAGAAAGTCTATAAATAGCAAAGGAGAACACCAAGCGAGAAATCAATGAATCAACCAACAAACAACTCAAACAAATTAACTCTAATGCAACGTTGTTTATCCAGTCCCTTAGAACACTTATCCTCTCCACCACTCATCAGCATAGACCCCTTAGAATCTAGGAGTACTTCTGTCCGTCCCCACTCTAAGTAGGACCGACTTAGTCGCAATCAGTAGTTGTAATTCCCTTCCATCTATCCCCGTGCACGAGATCTGAAGGAAGACCGTAGCTTTAGGAATCGTTTGCCTACGCTCATACGCTAAGTCGACATTAATCTGTAATTCCGACATTACCTATCCCTTGCTCGTCAGCACACTGCTCAACTAAGCACCCCGCTACTCTCAACCAAAACAGTGCTCCCTGTTAGTAGTAAGACTTCTCGTTCCCAACCTCTGTTGTTACTTTCCGTTCGAAGTAGCATTTGTTGCACTTTCAAAGGTCCTTGATTCCAAGGGAAGAAAATAAAAAAAAAAAAAAAAGAACCCATTGGAGGAAGAGCCCCATCCTCTGCAAAGTGCCTAATAGCACACTCGACGGTTAATAGACAGTCGGTCTACCCTCATTAAACTCCCCCGCTCTATCTCGACGCTAGGGGTCAGTGACATTGAGTTTGAATCAGACCGCAATCGGTTTTGGCACGCCTGAAAACTACACACGTGCATCACGTGGCCAAATTCTAGGCCAACAGGTAGTTCGATCTCATCTTTGCCTTCCCTCAAATTTTGGAAAGCTCCAGTGCCATATAAGAACAGTCCTTTTGTTTGGCTCACATCCCGTGTATCAGCTTAGAAATAGAGGGATAATCCTGAATAGATGTTGTTTGTGCTGTGTGAATGAAGAGTCCGTGGGTCACTTTTGATTCATTCAGTTATGCTAGAGAGGTCTGGGCTGCCGTCGCTGCAAAGTTTGACATATCTTGGGTGTTTCCGGAGGCTGTTGTGAAGCTGATCATGGGTGGTCAATCTTGGCATGGGGTCCAAATGGGCAGTGCCTATGGAGCATGGTTGTCCACACCATTTCTATGTTTTAACTGGCTTGAGCAGAGCAAGCGTACATTTCAGGATAAGTCCTCTTTGCGTGTTCTTGAGGGGGCAGTAATCGTAGATTGCTCCCGACATCTTGGGATTAGACTTCAACTCCGCGGAAGCAGCGGATATAGTGTAGTCCACTAAAGCGAGTGCTGAATTTGAGTGGAAAGAGATTCCTCCAATGTTATCAGGTGGGCCAAATAGGTTGTTGTTTATCCACGACTGCTTCCTGATTTTTTGAAGAATATTTGCAATGGTCGTGCCGTATCCTTTCTTGTATTCCTAGCGATGCAAACGCTGAAATGGAATATCTCGCAAAACAGGGCACTTCAAGGGCTACTTTATCCATTCAGGGCATGAGATAAGTTGTATATTTTATTTTCCTGTCTGTTAGTATGTATCATGTAGCCCTTGTTTTCAATGTTTTATCTCCTCTAGTGGAGGCTACTGTTGTCTGTTGTGGCCTTCCCTTCGTTGCTTTTGGCTTTCCCCTATGAATAAAATTTTTATTACTAATAGAAAAAAATGAAAACAATAAACAACAAACTGCTAAAATACATTAATAAATTATTTACTAAAGGCCTGTTTGATAGATGCCTAAAAATGAGTTCACCTCATTTTAGTTATCAGTAATTATGTATAGCAGATCTTCATCTCTAATACATAATGAATTCATGTTAACAGGGCCTAAGGTTTTCCCTGATAGAAATCTTGATGTTTTTCTGACACGTGTGTTGGACACGAATCTTTTTAGAAAATGTAGTCCTCGCTACACCCACACATGTGGAGAGAGCAAGGGAGCTTTTAAAGAGCAAAATTCATGGAGCCAGCCAATTATCATGTAGTGTTCTTTCAAAGCCAACCGCACAGACTACAAACACACCACCCAGTCACATAGCTCTATCAAAGCTCCTTTAGTCTTTCGAGGATTCCACTTTTCCTATTCATGATTGTTTTTGAACTGGGCTAGATCTCACATACGCAAGCAGCTATAATAAATTATTCACTTGGTTTAACAAATCATTATCTGCTTGACAATTCCTCATTGCAGGTCTTTGCTGGTGCTAAGCCCCTTCTGGAGAAGACATTGGGTATTCTAGTGGAGGGCTTGTTTGATACTTTTATCAGCCTGTTCCATGAAAAGAAAGCTACAGATCTAAAGTCACTGGATGGAAATGGTTACTGCCAACTCATGCTTGAGGTGCATTCACACTCTTTGACATGGTTTTCCCTATGCAATGCAGCTGATTATGCTTCCCAAAGTTCCTCTTGGATATTTTGCCATCTTCTCTACCTGTAACCATGTTTGAAAAGACTCTGTCATGCTTCTGCTTGAACAGTTTGAATTCCTGATTTTGGTTCTCCTTTTCTGCAGCTTGAATATTTCGAAACCATACTGAACACATATTTCACACCTTATGCACGTGAAGCTCTGAAGACTTTACAAGAACTATTGTTAGAGAAAGCATCTGAATGTGTGACTGAGTCTGTCGACAATCCAAGTCATCTCCGCCGTCCAACTCGTGGGGCTGAAGACATCGTTGCAGATGACAGGCAACAAGGAATGGCTGCCTCGCCTGATGACTTAATTGTAAGATGCCTATATGTGTACTTAAATCACGTATTCCAGAGGAATATGATTCATTTGCAAGATGAAACTCCAGATCGGGGGAGCAAAAAAGCGATACCTTCCGTCGTCTTGTAATTCAATGCCCAGAGCAACATATGCTTTGTCCTTGAAAAGGATGGCATCAATATTGGCATACTAAGTGATTTGAAATCATGGTATGCCAGTAACAGTGGTAACCGTTGTGTTATGAGGCCGAAACGGGCATGATAACTGTGACAGAAAAATTGGCCCATAACGGCCCCATAATGGGGCCAAAACAGTTTTTTTTTTTTTTTTTTTAAGGTTGTAATGACCGTTACGGCCCCTATCATAACGGTAACGGTGGTGGCCATTACGGCCACCAATACCATTATGGAATACCTTGTTTGAAATGCAGATTCCTTATCTGCATATGAGTAACATTTTCTATATGGATTTGGATATGAGCACAAGTTTCCCATTCATTGCATGGCTTTTTGAAGTGATGGTGTCTGATGTATCCTACACCCATATCACTTTGCCTACACGGCTACACCTTATAATTTTCTCCATTTTTCATAGACTTTTGAATTACCTAATGAGACGTTTTGAGGTGATTCACACGAGAGATCGAAGAGGTGATTCACAACACACATCCCACCATGACCAAGCCCTGGCCAAACGATCAAGGTCCACTTATTAGGGCCACCACATGGGATGCAAAATGCTTGAAGGCATTCCTGTGACCCCTGACATGGCCCATTGGAAAAGTAGCACATGCATGCATCAGAAGCAGGGCCTGCAGTGAAAAAGAAAAATCGTCATTTCCTAGAGGGGAATCTCTACTTTTCACTGTGGGCCCCACTTATGATATGTCCACATGGTGTTTTTTCATTGTGTCACATAAGGGATCACAGGGGATTCCTGTAACCCCTGATTACAGGCAATTCACGTCCCACCACATGTATGTTCAATATAAGACCAAATGGGAATTCCTGCCTGATTTTGCCCTTGCACTGTTCCAGATGTTGCCCGCCTGATGAATCGACGTTCCTGGTTTTTGGGCCAGCACCTGCTTCACATTGTGGACTGCCTGATAAATGTCCCAGATCTCACACATGTGCCATGTTGGAACGTGCTCTGCCAATCTCATTTCCTCTTTAGTTTCTCCTTTTGGCATTTCTCATACCTAAATTTTAAAACACATTGAGAAATGATGCTCACCAATGGCCTATGCTTCAAAACATTGCAAAAGATGCTACCTGCTTTTATACATCAAATTTTTTGTGCTGGCAATGACCATTTTTTATTGTCTCGTGAACAAAACACAAGTATTCCTTTCCTTTAATGGTGGTCTCATTATGTATTTGATCAGTAGATTTTCTTCTTATTTTACACATGAAACTCCATGATGTTCTGTCAGGCACTTGCACAGCAGTATAGCAGTGAACTGCTTCAAGCAGAACTCGAGAGGACCCGCGTGAACATTGCTTGTTTCATGGAACCATTAGAAGTTCCTGAAAATATGAAAGCTGCTTACTCTTCATTCCAAGGTTCAATGGATTCTTCGAGCAGGCATCAGGACTCAGGAGCCAGAGCCAACCAGATCTCCATCCCGTCAAAGGCGCAGATGACTGAGTAATTTAATTTCTTCATTTGATTTTTTTTTCCTTTCCTTTTCTGTGATGTGAGCATTTTGAATTAAAAAAATTTGTTCATTCAAATTTTGTATGCATTCTTTCTGATGTGGTTGTATGGCATGTATAATCTTTTTCTCACATTTTTTTTTCCCACAACTATTTCTTAACCTGACTACTATGATTCAGTCTAATAATAATAAAAGAAAATTTTAAGAACCCATCATTTCTTTTCTTTTCATTTCCACTTTTTTTTTTTTTTGGGAATACTAAGCAAGAAAAGAAAAGCTAGAGGTGCATTTTTTTTAATGTGAACACACCGCTGTGTAACCAGCTCACCAATGCATTGCATTTGTTCATTTCAGTGATGAAATGGATTTTACACACAGCGCGCTCTCAGAGCACTATTAGTGCTCCTAGATGCATCAGTTGACTTGAACAGTCCAATCAATTGATCTGAACTGTCCATTGATTCCAGAACACATTTCCCACACGCATGCAATCACTCAACATCATAAGTTATGGTGCTCCTAGTTGAATCAATTTACTTATTAATCCAATTGATTGTCCCGAACTGTACATAATTCCAGAACACATTTCACTGCAGACCATGCAAAAATTGCACTGACCAGATGATCCCATCCTTGATAAGGCCTTTTTTTATGCAAACATCCTTTTTTTTTCCTAGTGATGGATGGGATGGTTATGATTGGCTAACAGAAGTGACTGTTTAGAATTGTATGTAATCCATGGTGGTCCTAACAAATAGATGGAATGAATTGTTGATTTGATCTATTTATGTAAACAATCTTGATCTTACATATTAAAGGCAATTGATCAAATGTCAATATGTTCACATCAGTGTGATGTTTTCATTAGCTCATGAAATGTGTGTTGGACCTAATGAACAGTCCAGATTAATGGATTGGACTCTCTAAGCTTCCAATGCAACTAGGAACACTATAACTTACAGTGCTCTGAGAGCACTGGAGAATGTCTCTCTATAGATAATTATTAAATACTGAGTCAAGCCAAGGAAATACTCAGTTGGGTCTTTGAGTTGTCCCAAGACCTGGATAGACACAAGTCCAATCATTTTTTGGGTTTGTAAACTAGGTGATGGTTCACATCTAGATGCGCCAGATCCACGCTCTTGCAGTTGTTCATGATCTTCTTCTTTTTCTTTTTCTTTTTTTTCTCACGCACACTCATGTTCATGATCTCTCTCAATCAGTTCCATTTCTTACTCTTCAGACGATTATGACAAGTTGTTGACTGCATTCGATCAGCGGTTGATGCATGTCGGCTTCAAGACTAATTTTTCACATCTAGGGTCCATCTCATCTTGGGTTAGTTGGTGCTAATCTTTGTGGTTGAGCCAGAAGAAGACTCATTTCATGTATGGTTTAAACACTTTTGACTATGTTTTTGGATGTTCGGTTTCTATTTGCATGGGATAATGATGCTCTAGGATATCTATTTTCCATGACGGATGATGGAAAATTGATTTTTTATAACAACTCCAGAGGTCTCGAGTCTGCACGAGTGGGGCCCAGTGGTTTCGTGATTCAGATCATTGATCTTATGGACCCCACCATGAATTGGAATGCATTAAAAGTGTAAAGTAGAAATGGAAGAGAGCAAAGTGTTTGCTTAAAGAGTGCGAGCCTTGCAAGCAACCTTCAAGTAGATATAGAGCTTAACAATTACATGGGGAGTGAGCATTGTTAGCAACTCACACACACACACACACACACACACACACACACACACACACACACTGCTGAAGGAGGTCTATCAGCAGTTGGCCCCGAGCTAGTATCATTGTCTATGAGCCATGCTAGAGGTGGGACTTTCATGAGATCTGCCCTGTCCATTAGGTATGCGGCATCATGTTCACCTGGAACCCAAAAATCTTGGGTATGCCATACCAAAGGAAACGCTGGGATGGGATGCCTGCTATTTATTTTGTGAAGGGCCCACCATAGTGTTTATATGCCACCCGATCCATTTATCTGATATACTTCATCAGGAAGAAAGGATTATCCAAAAATCCCAGTATTCTAAAATTCAGGTGGGCTGTACCATGAAAATTTAGAGATTTTGTATAATTTTAAACCCGGTGAGGGTGGAATCAGCCTGATTTTGGGGATGGAAAAACAAACAAGGGGTGGTCTACCGGATGGACAGAGTGGATTTCATGAATGTTTACTCGTCTACCCATGTTTTCCCTTGGAAATTATACACACGCTTGCATTAACACAAATAAAACTGATTAAATTGTGGAATCCATTTTCGCAAAATCAGATTGATTGAACGATTGCAACATCCAATTCATGGGCACTTGTTTGTTAAAATAGGGCCATTTGATTTTTTATTTTTAACTGTTCAATAAATGTGAATTGATCTGATAGTCAAGAAATCAAATTTGATTTATGGTATATCTAACCATAATTTGGACAGTTCAATTTGAATGATTACATATGTCGATTTCTAAGCTTTGAAAAACTTATGGTATTAAGTTGAGACCCATGGTATCAACCATTTGGATCACTAAACCATGGGTTCCACTCAAGCATTGTATATTGCCGCCTCGTGTAAATGGGGTAGGTTATTGGGAGTAGCCTTTGGCAATTTACCCACACAAACAATCTTACCAAGGTGGTGAAATTTACCGTTAGAAGGAACATAGTAAGGTAAGTCAAAAAAAAAAAAGTCTTTAGGATTTTATATTTTCACATGCATATTAATTTATATATCAAATTTTATGATGTGTATTATCAACCTACAGATCAGATTTTATCCGTATTATATTATAAGTTCTAATAATTTTACCAGCTTATGATATTTTTTGTCCTTGTATTCTAATGTACGTGGCCAAAATCCTCTCTCCCCTCCCCATATGTAGCCCACACCAACCACTCTTTAAAAATGCAACTCACATGCACACACACTCTTTCTCTTACCTAATCATCAATAGGTTAGATGGCAAATAAACATTACAACGTGCCCTAGCAAGTTTTTAATGGTGGTCATTCAATCACCGCTGTGAGGTCCATCTGAGAGTTGGATCTGCTTCATTTTTGGGCCCATGCACTATACTATGCTCCAAAATGGATGGACAACATGGTAAAAACACATACATCACAGTGGGGCACACACCATACCCGACTGGTACCCAGGTCTCCTTAGTGGAGGGGTCGCTGTCGAATACTGGTCCCAACGTTCATACATGAACTAGCAAAACTGATGGATAGCGTGGATGTCACGTGGATATTTTGGTGGGCCCACATAGCTGTTGTTATCGGGAGATTGGCGTCCGTCCAAGGATGCGGGCCCCGTATTCTTTCGAGTAATTTCGTACAAACGTCGTGTCTAATGGAAACGGATTGGCTACTACCCCTGCCACCACCCAATGGCTGGTGATCGGTTCTCTGTGGGCCCCACCATGATGTATGTGTTTCATCTATGCCGTCTATCTATTTTTCTAGATCATTTTATGGTATGAGACGAAAAATGATGTATATCCCAATCTCAAATGGACCACATTACAGTAAACAGTGTTGAATAAATGTAGACCATTGCAAACTTTTTTAGGGCATAAAAGTTTTGGATCAAGCTGATCTTTGTTTTTTCCCTTCATCTAGGTTTGTATGACCTAATCAACAGATTGGATGTCAAATAAACAGTACAGTGGACCTTAGGAGGATTTTAATGGTGGATATCCAATCACTATTGTTATTCTGTGGTGTGGTCCACCTGAGATTTATATCCCTCTCATTTTTTGGAAAAAACCCTAAAATGATCTGTAAAAATGGATGAACGGCATGGATGAAACAAATACATCATAGTGGGGCCGACAGAGCACCGACCATCAGCCATCGGGCTAGTGGCGGGGGGAGTAGCCAATCCGTTTCCGTGTCGAATGGGTTCGGGTTCGATTACTGATTCCTGGCCACACATCCTTCCAACCGATCATCATCCTCTCAACGACCGCAAAATAATCCACTGAGGTGGAATTTTATCGCTCGGCTTTACGACGACGCCCACACACGTGTACACACGCCACCATATGTGCTACAATGCACATTACTGTAAAATCCAATCCATCCATCATGGCACTCCCACTATATAAATGCCCCGATCTGGTTCTTTTATCATTTGGGCCACCTTTTATGGAACAATGTATGGCTGGAAAAACTCGGCTGAAGTTTTCTAAACCTTTCAAATATTGTGATCTGAATACAAGTTTACCATTATGATTTTTGTGTGAGAATATCTTCAAGGTCAGTCCAGACTTTTGGACGGTTTGGATATGTAACTTTCTTCCATGCTGGCACGTGTGGTGGCCGGAGGCGATATTCCTTATACGCGCGTGTGAGCTTAGCGAAGGCAATATACAGAACCTTTGATACTCTGGGAGACCGCGATGATTGATACGCAGCCAGTCAAAAATTACAGAAACTGTGCAAAAGTAATAGAAATAAATCCGTCCAAATGATGAGTTCCACTTCAGATGGGTCAAAAACAAAATATTTCATGAATGTACTTTAAAAGAAAATTTTGATTTTCGTAGCTGCATTGGACGGGTGAGATGAGAAGTGGCCAACAGTCCAAACCTAAGAAAACAAAGTGTCTGAGATTGTTCACGCCTATCTGACTTGCGGCAATTTAGTCAGTTTAACTCAAGTACTGTGTACGAAGTGTACATCTTCTGGGCGCCAGAGCATCAACCATCACTTCTACCGGAGTATACATATCAACTAACTCTCTTACCTCAAAAATAAGCAGTCCTTTTTCTTTGTTTGACTAACCCCAATTATTTTATTTTTAATCATCCATCTCAAAATAAACAAGCCACCAGATGGATGGCTGGGATTGCATACTCAAACAACCGACAGGTACCCCGCAATTTTTGGAAGCGGATTGCGTGTGCCACATATCACCGAAGTTGAGGTGTGTTGACATCACCCAGTTTTGTGGGGCCCACCATGATCTATTTGTTACATCCAGGCCGCCCATCAACTTTTCGAGATCATTTAATGCTATGTCCCCAAAACTGATTCAGATAGAATGCTCAAGTGGATCACACAACAAAAGGCAGCGGGGATTAAACACCTACCATTGGAAACTTCTTGAGGTCCACAGAACTTTTGGATCAAGTTGATATTTGTGTTTTCCCTTCATCCAGGTCTGGGTGACCTTATGAACAGATTGGATGAAAAATAAACATAATATTGGGCCCTAGGATGGTTTGAACGGTGGGTATTATTGTCCCCACTACTTTCTTTGGTGTGGTCCACTTGAGATTTATCTATACATCATTTTTTGATTCATGATTTAAAATGATCTTGAAATATGGATGAACGGTATGGATATAATAAATACATCATTTTGGGGGCCATGTAACTTTGATCTCCTTTGAACCGTTCGTACAACTCGGAGCTGAGGAGCGGCAGCGGGAAGCGGATTGGCTGGTGTACCTCACACGAGCTATATACTTACTTTATTGAAGTCAGCAAACTCTGTGAGTTTGATCACGAGATATGTGTTATATGGTAACTGTCTATCCATTTTGCGAGCTCGTCTTAGGGCTTGAGACGAAAAATAACGTAGATATATCCATCAAGTCGACCATAATGCAAAAAGAAGTGGGTGATCAAAAGTCTACCATTGAAATCCTTTTTGGGTTCAGAAGTTTTGGATTAATATAAAATTTATTTTTCCTCTTCGTTCGGGTATTTAGGACCTTATGAACAGATTGGATTTAAAATAAACGTTATTGTGGGCCTTACAAATTTTTTAACGGTGAAAATCACTATCTTCATTGCTATTTATGGTGTGGTCCAGATGATCTTTGGATATGATTCATCTTTTGGATAATGCTCTAAAATGATATCTAAAAATAGATGAACGGTGTAGATATAATAAATACATCACTGTGGGGCCATGTAACTTTGATCTCCTTTGAACCGTTCGTACAACGAGCGTCAGTGCTGGTCTTCGCACTATACGCACCTACAGCAGCTAGCTGCTGTGAGGTACACCAGCCAATCCGCTTCCACGGCAGCGCTCGTCTTCGCACGACACGTACACACACCAGCCAATTCGCTTCCATTGAGAGGGGACCAGATTGATTAATTAAATCTCAGCCATTCATTTGCTCTCCTGCTGTTGCTGCTTTGTCTGCTGAGGAGTTCCTTCTTCTTCATCCCCTGGATACTGGAGATGGAAAAAGAGAGGAATATGACTACGTTCTCCTGAGCCTTTGCTGGGCCTGTGATTTGATCAATGGCTGTGATTGCTCCTAGTAACGAGCTTCTCCAACCACCCATCACCCCCAGATGCCACGTGTTGCTGGCTGGAAAACCCAAGTTCCAGATGGCCAAAAATCCAAGGGCGAGAAGCTTTTCACCTTGGCTGAGGCCCACAGAGCAAAGAAGCTATGGATTGGTGAATTGTAGGAGCAGTAGACAAGTCTCAGCCTTTGGTGGAGGAGAGCCGTCCATTGGGTGGACCGTTGCAGACATCAAAACTGCTCTTTATCAATCAATACAAGGTAACAATACCATCTATTAGATTAGAGCCGTCCATTGGATGGGACACATCTGTTATCAGGTGGGCCACAGCTTATTTATCCCTGCACGGTACGTTTTGAGGCCTATCTACACCGACCAGATTATTGTGCCCGGGCAATCTAGAAGTGGGTTACCATCTGATGGATGGCTTAGATATCTCACACGTGTGCCAGCTCCTTTTTAACGTGAAGAAATGGTTGTGAAGGCATCAATAGAGGAATATTTGGAGTCCCATCTGCAAAGAAGAGTGAAATGGAAGGGCTGGTGAAGCTGCTAGAGTCCCACAATCCAACTCCTCGTCCTACTGAAAATCTACAAATGGTAAAGAAGATCTAGAGAAACGCTTTGGTAGTCTGGCAGAGTGTGATAATTGATACACATGCGCTAAGAAAATTGTACACATGGCATTCTCGTAAGTCAAACCAAAGCCGTCCAAATTGTTGGCCCTCTCACAAACTAAAAATTACACTTGATTTAGTTTCTTAAATTGGTTGATTGGTAGATATTTAATGGACTGTAGAGACAAGAAATATTCAACGGTTCCAAATCCAAGAAAAAAAAAAAATCATTAATCGGATGTTAGAATAGTTCGATCAAGATGATATTAGACAGATAGCTTATCTGCAGTGAGTCCCTCAATTTGCACGGTCTAATTTGAGCTTAGGTATGCCACGTGTACAATGTCTGAGTGCCTGCAACCATCACACTATGCAAGAGTATCAAACAACTGGACATCTTTTATATTTATTCATGTCATTTGATTTGTGGAACTTAATGCAAATTGGGTTTTTTTAATTCATTTATTATAGTTCTAAGACTGGTGGAGTTTAGTCAAAACTCAACTGAGTCAACTCAACTGAGTCAACTCAACTGAGTCAACTCAACTGAGTTGAATTTCAAGCCATACCACTGAAACACTATGACAACTCAGTTTGGTTGATTTAAATGAGTAAAGAAAGGTTTATTCTTGAAGTAGAGGTTTTATGGGGCTTTTTATTTATTTTTTGTAATGAAGTATTTGATTAAGGAAAAGGAAGGTGCTTCGCAGACTACTGACCTGAAACCATAGTCCACAAGTGGGCCATGTCGGCCATCATAAGACCCAGTTGCGGCAATGGATTGGCGATGGGCGGCGGTCAATTGTTTCATATAATCAAATAGTTAGGATTGTTTGTAGTAACCCACATTGCTTGTGGCCTATTCATGGTGGGACCTACCACTTAAACAGTTTTGATTACTGACACATATGAACCAACCCACAGGCTCGAATTCAGGTCAGAAATCAGTGTGCAACGGAGCTGTGATGCCTCATTTAGTTCAACATTCATATGTTGATTCATGTATTAAAACTATACATGTATAATGTAAATACCCAGTAGAATCTTTGAGTCAACCCGGCCGAGTTGTGATGCTGTTCTGACCTTGCTAGCCACTGAGTTGAATTGAGTTTTCAGATTATGGTTATGATAATTGCTATGTGGATATTTGGAAGGTCGACGGATGCTAGAAGCTTGTGTACAGCACGATTTCAATCCTCGGAGCAAAAAGAACAAAGCTCGGATTGCGGGATCTCGTTAGTCTTGGGGATTTCTTACAGGCCATTGATGTTGCTGAGGTGAGGAATGTGCTTGTTGAAATGGATGATCTGATTAGCAGCTTTCACTTGAAATGGATAATCTGCTTTAGAGTGCATTTTTTATTTTTATTTTATTTCATTTAAGTTTCTAACTAAAAAGTTTTCATTTTCCATATTGTCCGAGCTATCAAATACCATATGGATTTCATTTCGACATGGACTATTTCCAGACACCCAAATGGCAAACAATCCCCAATTTTATGTTGATATCAAAAGAAAACCATTTTTATGTCGTTAGTAAAATAAGATGCTTTGGTGAAACACAAGATCAAGAGATATTCATGTTTGAAGAGGTTTTACAAGATTAGCTGTTTTCAATGGCTTCATGTTTTGGGTCCTTGTGATTTTTTCATTTTCCTTTATTTTCAGATGGATTTATTGGGTTTATATTTAAATCTTATATTTTATTTTTCAAGTTCTGTCATGGAAAAAGCAGAGGAGAGCAGTTAATGTGATCAAGTTCAATGTGAGGGGATTGAAGATGTTAACAGGACAGCTGACAATTGTAGCCTCTTTCAACATTGCATCCAAATCAGTTGAGCATCTCTCTCCATAAGGCTGTTTTTGGTTGCGAAGTGAATTAAATTGGAAATGTTCAGTTTCATCAAGAAGAAATGATAAAATCTAGGGCCTGTTTGGATGCACCCCAAATCACTTTCAGTTCAGTGGTTTTGTGTGGGATCATCTGCAGTGTGTTTGGTTTGGCATGGAAAATGGAAAATGCATCAAGTGGGTGCCTCTTTTCCTGTTTTCTTTTCCTGCTATGACATGAAACCAATTGCATTTTGGGCTGCCCAAATCCCATCTGTGGGGAAGAGTGGAGTTTCCCAAATAGACCCTTAATGATGCTTCAAAGCCCTCAAAAATGCAGTTATGTTTCATTCAAGCCCAACTTGAAAGTAATTTAATTGCAATTTGGAATAATTCTAAGGAGATTGCGATTTGGTTTTTTCAACTTTACTCGACCATTGCAATTTGATTTGATAGTGTGTCCAAACAGATCCTAAATCATTGATTTCAGTATTCTGAACATTAGTCCATGTGATATGCATTAAACCCGCAATTATTTACAAGTAACAAAGTGGTTTTTTACATCTTTCTTACTAAATTTCATAGTTCATACAGAGAGTTGATATTAAATACAAGAATTCAACAGTCGCACCTGATCAGGTGAGTTCCAAAATTTCATTACATGCACTGGTAGTGCTCTTTGCTCTTGATCGGTTGAGTACCGGAGTTTCGGTTCATATATGAGAATTCAACCACTGCTTCTTCTCCTCCACCGCTGATTATGCTTATCTGCTTGCAGTTGATGAGTATATTCAGGAAGAACTATGACATTCTGCTGGCCATTTTCAATCCAGAAGGCTGGCTCGAAATTTCGTATCCTTTTTACTCTTTGAAATAGAATGCCACTTTTTTTTACTGTGGCGGTGAGCAATCCAGATCCTTCAAATCGTGGGGCCCACTGTGGACGGTCCAAATCAACCGCTTAGGTGTAAACAAATGGACAGTTACAACTAAAATGGTCAGCAATGGGGCCCATAATTTGGACAGCCTGGATTGCCGTTCATGCATGTAATGTTTACAGAGGATGAGTGCATCACCATTTGAAAATAGTAGTGAAGGATCACTATACTAGCACTTCCTCCTATCATTAAGTTCATCAGTAGTTTCTTTCAAATGTTAAGAAATAAACAAACATCATTTGGGTGGACATTGGACAGTCTCAACGGATCTTAATCTCAAGTTTTGTGGGGCCCATGCCCTCCATGTCAGAGTAGTGTGCATCAGAGGCGATGCTTTCCTCATAGTAATTAAGCAGAGGAAAGCAAGGCCTTTGCATGCACATATGATGTGAGGTTCAGAGATGAATGAGATCGAAACAATGTTTAAACCATGATTATGTGTGATCCTCTACCCAAATGGAGCGTAAGAGAGTTTGTAGTTTCTTGATTGTATGGTTTTAGATATGTTGATGAGTCCATGAGGATTGGGAGGGATGACAAAGGCAACATATTCATTCTAGAAAGATTGGAACCGTAGAAGCTGGAATATTTTGTTTTGTTTTCAATGACAGATTATTTAAATAAAGAGTTCCACATTAAAGGGAATGCATGGAATTTTATCCAAAAATGCGAAAGAGAAATGAATCATAAAATTTCATGATATTTCGTGCAATTATATCAAATACAACTGAGTCTTGATGAAAGTTAGTAATGTTAGTAATATCAAAATGGAAAATCATGAATTTAAGAAGAGGTTTACTGGAATAAATCCCCACGTATTGCCAATTTGCCATAGAATGCTTGGGGACTTTAGCCTTGGATCTAAGGTCACCTTTCAATGACCCAAACCATTTATATGATTGTACTCACCTTGGATGGGGAATGGCGGAAAAAAATTATTATTATTATTTTAAAAAAAAAAAAAAAAAAAACTTGTTGGACTGGATATTTCAACCTTTGATCTCTCTTCTTTTGAATATGAATGGTAATTTAGAATAATTGAAGCACTGAAACATTTCAATTCGAGATATTTTTGCTCTCTCACCATGGTGAAGCCAATCTTGTGAACGGTTGTTGCAACATTGAGAGGACTTTGATCCGATTGTGGAAGTCCCAACATATCCCATTGCAATATTGGAACACATTCATCTCATGAAAACCTAACAGCGAAATCCATCATGAAAAACTGAGCATAAGAAATGTGTGAAAAAGAATCTATATTACTCAATTTATCTCAGTGTGAGCTCTCTCACAATCCTAGAAATCTAAATTTAACCAGTTTTCTTTAATACTCTTTTTTACTTTTTTTAAGGAAAAAAACAGGAAAACAAAATCAATTTCCCTTTCTATTTTGCTTTCTCCAACAGGAAAAAAACTAAACTAAACTCTGACATCAGGGATTTTGATTTCTTTTCCAAGGATTTTCACCAATCAAAACTGCATCTCAAGATAAACAACGCCAAAAGGGGTTTGCCCATAAATTTTTCAATGAGAGAGAGAGAGAGAGAGAGAGAGAGAGAGAGAGAGAGAGAGACTTGCCACCGTTGGCTGCTGAAATAGGATGTCAAAGACAACACATTTGGCCCCATCAATTTCTAGGTGATATCTGTCATGCCCCAAACTCGGTTATCAGGTTCACAGAATTTCCAAGCTCTGAATCCGGCGAGCTCCAGGGCTCAGGTCCTATTACGCAATTCCTTGCATAGGAAGTTCAACATAGCTTTCCCTTGATATATGGGGAAGGCTTGTTGTAACCCGAACTGTTTGATCTAGAGGACTACTACATAACATGTCCTAAAAGCAAGGGATTGGACCCACGTTGCCTCCAATGAGTGGCCTATACATAGGATGGTTGGGGCAAGTCCACGCTCAACCAACAAAAGACAGCAACTGGTCAAGTGTTGTCCAATGGTTTACTTTTTTGGCTCAGCTCATTCACATGGTGGCCCACTTGTAACTGGTTATGTCGTCCAATCATCAACTTCTTTGGCCCATGGCCCATTCACATGTGGCCCACCGGATCAGACAAGCTTACCTAGTGCCATAGTTCTAAAACTGGTGGACGCACCTAAGCACGACTTGAACAGAGCACTTGCTCTATCAGCAGCCTATTAGTTATAAAAGCAAAATAACGACACTCAATCTATCAACAACCTAACATTATGAAAGTGAATAACGCCACGGAAACTGTCATGACCTTTATAAGGGGAAGCACTCACCAATAAAAAGCGCACCATCAGCTCAAGATCCATATACATGTGGCTGTTTCATACATTTAACATACTAACGATTTCAAATATTTATTACCACTCCAAAAACATTTTACTTGTACATTAAAATGTAAAAGTGGAGGTGAGTCGAGTTTTTTGGATTTTGTAACTATGATTTTTCAAGGCATGGGACCCGTCTAAAATGACATTGCACCCCCATACACAGAATGTAGAACTAGAACCCCTTATTTCAACAGACAATAGGGGACCGCAAACATATAATCACATGTACTACAAAACTGGCCTCTGATGGCAATTACCATATTTGCATTTGCTATTAAAACATTTTAAGATGGTTGAACACCACGTCGTCGAATATCCAACCGAACTGAGAATCAGCACGTTGGGAACATGACATGAGCCTGCATACTGTGCACATGTCTAGGCAATGTAGAGGTAGAAGAGCTGAAAATGTCGCAATTTCATGAAGTTTATGGTGTTTATTAGCACCGGAATTCAAGCATGTCATTCTGGTAAGTGCCAGTTAGTTACAGAAGATCATGCACAGAGAGCCACACATATTCTAAATCCCAGTCACTGAAATATTTGAGCCATAGCTCAATGGTAAACAGCCCATGATCTAGGGTGCAAGCCAAGCTCACCAACCAAAGAAACACATTAGGGAGATTTACTAAGTAGCAGGTTGAGATTTGTTCGACTCAGCTTGTTGTTGCCACTGGGCTGGGGTCACAGCTTTCTTTATCGAAAGCGCATGGATATTTTTCATCTGCTCTTCCAAAGCGGAATTCACCAACCGGTGCCTCTCCAGTAACCTCTTCCCCTCAAATTGTTCCGATACAATCTCAATTGCAAAGCTAGCACCACACCTGATAGCAGAACAATTTTCATTGCATCAGGAATAAATAAATAAGAGCTTGTAACTCTACAAGTTAAGAGAGTCACTCAAACCAGACAAAAGCATGTTCCTGAAAAGGCTCTTACCCTCCAGACGTATCAATTACTTCCTGAACCAGGAAACAAAAAAGAGTGACAGTGAGGATAGCAGTTGGTATGGTGAAAATGAAACATAAAAGAGTAGCCCATATGTCGCAGATTACTATCCAGTCTTTAATGTTGAGTTCTTAAGTTTTCAGTGACCATGTAATTTACGCTATTTAGTTGTCTGTAAATCAAGCATTGCTAAATGACATGCATTTGTGTGTGAAAGCGAGAAATACATGAGTCATATTAAACTTGTAATCATATGTATACTACAATAAGCATACAAGTGTACAAGAATACAAGTATTGCCTGTGACAAAAGATTACACTGCAGACTAGAAACTATTAAATGAATCAAGTAATACATATTAGCCGGTACCAGTGTTCGAAATATCGGTATCGCGTTACATATCGCATCCTTGGGATACAGATACGTATCGATTATCAGACGGGATGTATCATTTGTATCTGGAAATTTATCGCACTTTTTGGGAAACATGGAGAAACATTGGGAAAATAGTTGAATTTTTCAATGAAACTTTAGGGAGTGTTAAAAAAGACCTTAATGCACACTTTTAAATCATAACATCTCAAAAAAGAAGTGCACAAAACAGGTTTCCTTTGTATAGGGTCTTAAGCTATGCATTGTTTGACTGAACTAATGCAACTATATTCAAATTGAATGCATAACATTTAAAGTGTATGTGATGATCATTTTATCGAACACTCCTAAATACTTTGAAATTAGTCTCAATTGACAGCTAGTTGAAGGGAATTTCGAAGAAAAAAAAAAAGTCATTTTTAATTTAAAATTTTGATTTTTATTTTTTGAAAATTGACAAAGACTTAATGAATCAGTAAATCAGCCATCATACATGCTTGATTTCATGCAGTGTTTCAAATAGCGCCCGTAGCGTAGCAATGGCGTACGCTATGTAGCGTGGCCGTAGCACTACATAGCGTCCCAAATAGCGTCAATCCCCTGTAGCATATACTACAGGGGTCGTAGCGTACGCTACAGCTACATAGCGCATAGCGTTCATAGCGTAAGCTACAATGTATTTTTTTACGATTTTAGTTTTTTTATTATTTTTTCACGTTTTCTTTGTTTCTAATGTTGAGGAATGTGACACTTGTATTGTACTTAATACTTTTAACTATGGGATTTTTATTTCTTTTCATAATTGTGACTTGTGGTTTCAATTAGACATTATTAATTAAAGTGGTTTGCTTAGAAAGTTGTTGATGTGATAATTATTTGATTTGGCTTTATATATGTGGATTGACTTTCGATAAATGATAACTAATAACTTTTTTGAATATGCTTATAATTGATAAAATGAATCATCTTTTAGGTATTTTTATATTTTTTCCTTTTTTTTTTCACTATTTATTATATTTGTCCTATTTTTAAATTAAAAAATAGAAGTATCGTGTAGCTAACGCTACACGCTACGTATTTACGCTACACGCTATAGAGGGCAGAGCGCTACGCATCATGTTGCCGCTATTTAAAACACTGATTTCATGTTTGGAGGGCAACATTTCAACCAATTTGGGAGAAATTGGAGAAATTTTGAAATTTTCCCAATTTTCCTTAAATCGGACCACCTACACTTAAATTTCAAAATTAGAGTGTCTGTGAGAACCGTTCATCAAATACTCCTAAACAATTCAAATTTAATCTCAATTGATAGCTGGTTTAAGGAAAATTGTGAAGAAAAAAAAATATGGAGAACATGAAGAACCAATGGATATCGAAATCAAAGCTCTAGCTCCATAATTTTTCATGCAAAACATGAAGAACCAATGGATTTATAACCATTCGACTCTGATTTAACATAATTTCAATAAAAAAAAAAGGGGGATCAGATATTGGAAATGCTCACCGGATCGAACATGTGGGATATATCAACACTAACTATACATTCCATATCGCGGAGCTGGGATACAAGATATATCGTGGGATATATCGGCCGATATCATCGATATTTAAAACATTGGTTGGTACAATATAAGAGTAGCCTAGAATACTAAGTCAAATACCACATTGAAGGTTAAATAGGTGCCTAATATCATCATCGTCCTCCTTGGTAGTTTCAGGGTTTTAAGGCTTCCTTAGCAGTTTGTAAATCATTTAATGCATGTGTAAATGTCGAACTTGTAAAGCACACATAAGTTATACAACTCCACAGGAGAAGAGAAAGACCCTGTTCAACCCTTCCTCTAAGAGAGAACAACAAACAACAAACAAAAGACAAGGGAAAAAAAAAAAAAAAAAACTCACAAGTACCGGCATTGCATATCAGCCATATTAATTGCATTGGTTGATACCTATTGGCAAAATCAGACAATAAAGTGGAAATTTTTGGGTGACATTCAACCCTTTTTTATCGTATCAGCTGAGACCAATACACAACACTTATCAGCCAAAACACAGCATATCGAATGATATTTTTGAATCATGTTCTTCAAGTAACTCTATAACTAAACACAAATTTAAAGAAAAGAAAATTGACACTGCATGCTAATTGTAATGAATAATGGGTAAATCAAAATTAGAGTTCTCCACGATCGCCAAATTCCCACAAATATAGATTATTAACCATTTGCCCAAATCAGTGGCGAATAAGCTAGATCACTGATCGGCTGATCGGACCCTCGCTAGTATAATCAATAGGGATCATCCATTACCATAGCCATTGAATGGACAGTTAGGATCATCTAGCCAAAGTGATTTTTGAGAGGGGTGGGAAATTAAAGGAGGGATCCACATGATGGATGATCTAGACCAGTTATCGGAACATTCGAAGTATATTCAACATGGATCAACCATTTCACTATCCATTGATTAGAAGCTTCAAAACATTCAACCAAAGAAATCTTTTAAGAGGGGTGTGCAATCAAAGAAGGACCCACGTGATGGATGATCTAGATAAGTGATCAGGCCATTTGTAGCATTAAAATCAATATGGACCATACATTTCCCTAGCCAGGCTCATCCAGTCAAAGTGATTTTAGAGAGTGATTGAAAATCAAATGTGGGAACCACATGATGGATGGTCTAGATCATTGATTATAATTTTCTAATATTATCAATATAGATCATCCATTTCCCTAGAGAATGCAAGAATCCTTAGAATCATCCGATCAAAGTTAAGAGATAGAAAATCAAAGGTGGCTCTCACATGATGGATGGTCGAAATCAATTATCAGATCTTTTCTTGTACAAGTATTTATACTGTGTGAGCCACTTGATCATACCATCAATTTTCCACACATTTGAAATGTTGGAATGTGTGTGGAGGGTACAAATCCACATGCATGTAGACAAGCAGTGTTGGTAAATTCTAATTTCACGAGTCCATCTAGCCATATAATGATTTGCAAACAAATGTTTGCAGATCCATTCAATTCCTGGAACAGAGTTCTGGGTCAGCCAGACAGCAAAACTGTGATTCCCAGAACCAGAACTTCTAGGAAGCCATAGTTCCAGGATTTCAAGGAATTGCAAGAAAGGATTTTGTGTGGACACGGGCCTTAAGAGTGCAGGATAACTTGACCCCAAAATCTCAATCGCAGCTCCACGTAAGATCATTTGCATGCTCTGTTTCATCCTTCGAGTTAATCCAACCATCTATTCTTGCAACTCAGTGACACTTCCAACCTGCCACAACCTTGAGTCACCTCATACAGCTATTGGATCTAGAGTTTGGCATGATTATGTATGTGCTGTTGCTGCTTTATTGCGGTTAAGGAGTCATAGGCAAAACAAATCAAGAAATAGAGTGCACCGACTAAATATGGCTTGGAATTCACTTCTCTAAAAAGCCAAATAACATAAAGGAAAATAATTTCAAAATTGAGAGCCTTTTTTTTTCTATGGAACTTCTTGCAAGTAATAGAAACATTTTATCTACCAATCTTACCAAAATTAATGACTATTAATCCTAAGTCCTAACCAATAATTATATTATATTAAAATACCTAAAATAATCCTAAAAATCAAATAGTTGCAATTATTTTCATTTCTAATTTGAGGCTAAATTTTGACTGAAAGAATGATATGATCCTGCAAAATATGCAGAAATAGTCATCGTAGATCTCACAGTGATCTCTGAAAAGTGCTAAAATCACCTAACCAAAATTGTTATTGCTTTATGCATTTGGCTTTGCTGAAAAAAAGGCCCCAAGCTTAATTTTGCTCGCATCACCATATTGGATTCAAGATCTGATAGTTACACAAGCTCAAGGCTGTGTGAATAAGGTGTCGCAAGGCTACAAAGAACGATGGTGGAATCAATACAAAGGACGGATCAACTCACACAAAAGGTGTTCCATGGAGCTGCAAACCCTCAAGCATTAGATGAAAAGTTGATCTTAATATTTTTTTTTAACGGAAAAAAAATAAAATCCTACTCGCCATACAAGGTTTGAGGATGCAAATCCTTGTAAGAGTTCTAAGAGTGATTGATAGCGAGAAGAAATATCACAGTCATTCTACTTTCATATATATATATATAAAGGTTCTATGCGGTCGAGCTCATGGGAACTTCCAATGAGGTCGAGCTGTGTGGGCCCCACCTGGATGCGTGTCAAACATCAATACTGTGCATTTGATGGGTCCCCTTTAAATTATGGGATATCCCAAAAATCAGCCGCATACAGAACTCAGGTGGGCCATACCATCTAAAATCATGTGAAGACATGCCTAAAACATATAAAAGCACTTGGTGGGGCCCACCTGAAATTTGGATGCATTTGAAACTTGGTCTGACCCCTCATCCAAGTGAGACACACATAATGGATGGGCTGGATTTGTGAACCACATCTCGGTGGGCCCAACAAATGATTATGAATGTTTTAATGGAGGGTAACCCCTCTCAACTTTTGTATGTGGTGTGGCCCACACTAGTCACGGATTGACTTGATTTTTAAGCCCTAGGCCCACCATGGAATGGTGCATCTGACTGATGGGGTAGATGTTTGACACGCATCATGGTGGGGCCCACACAGCTCGACCTCGTGGGAAGTTCCCATGAGCTCAACCGCATAGAACCTTTTCCCATATATATATATATATATATATATATATATATATATAGTCAATCTTTCAATCATTGCAGAATGTTTGTTGATTAGAAGAAGCCATCTCATCTATAATGAGAAAAAGTGTTGAAGAAACAATTGAGGTCAACAGAGTGGGAAAGTCCAGTAAGTGTTTGTGTAGCATTGTAAAAGCAGCTCAACAAAGCACCACCAGCTGTGCATTGAAATTCCCAAGCAAAAGCTAGGTGATTAAAGGAGTGAATTAACAAAAGATGATTTCTGGAAAGGAGAGATCCCAGGAGATGACCAGTCAATGGTAATTTCCGTTCATTCAAAGAAAAAAATAAAGATTTAATGATTGGTAGATGACTGGCATATTTGGATCCCTTAACAGGGCCTTGGAAGCAAGAAAGAGATGAACCATGGCATTAAGACCTTTCTCAAAGCACTAGGCTTCACCTCAAGGACAAGCTCTTCTCCAACTGGAAGAAAATTATGCAATCCAAATTAGTAGGTCCTCCAAATCAAGAAACTGAAGATTGCCATGAGAGCATTGCATGGCCCAAAGATTAAAATCAAGAGCCATCTGAATCGGAATGTTCTTAACCATTGGACTCTTAATTTAGAAGGCCTATAATGTAACTCATATCATTTACTTCTGCAGGTTCCAAAGGAGCCTTGCCTTGTAATTAGAAAAGGAACAAGAAATTTAGGGATTTGGCATTAAAAAACTCTCAAACACAAAAGCTAGCCTCTCTTTTCAACTCTCTCGATTCTATCATAAAAGCCCAAAACTCCCTTACAATGCTTATTACAAGGTACTTATAGACCTCCTACAACAAACCCTGACTAATTTCCAATGAGCTCCCAATTAAATCCTAAATAATCATGATTAATACCAAGTAATATAGAATTAACTACTAATCACAACTAGCCCCAACAATCTAAAACTCATCATCATTGTCTAAGCCTTATCCCAAATAATTGGGGTCAGCTCTCAACAACATAAAACTAACTCTAACAAACTTTATAACTCCCTAACTAACTAATAATAACCAACATAAAGAATTACAAAGTTACCCTCCAAACTCTACAAATAATAAAAATACTCCACTTTACCTCATTTGTCTCATGTGCCTCACGGGCCCAAATCATGGGTAGTGCGATGTGCAATCCAAGCCCTCCGAATAGGCCAAGACCATGTGCCCACATGAGGCTATCACTTTGGATTGCCTAGACCTGGTTTAAATACAGATCTAAATACAGGCCGAAGAAGAAGAAGAAGAGCCTGGGGCAGTAACTAGCGTTGGCTTTACCCTAGTAGCCCATGGTGTGTCTCTTCATGCTTTTTTTTTTTTTTTTTTGAATTATCCCTTCATGCGATTTAGATGCAGCAATACAGTAAAATACAACTTGAGTAGCAAATTGCAGTAATTCGCACCTCTAGATTGGCTCAACTAATTAATTTTGATCCCCAACCAAGGAATTTAGGAACTTATTTCTCAAAAGGCTACAAAACACTTCGAAGCAGTAAAAAGGAAAAACAAAAACCAAAAACCTTGCATTTCTTTATCCATAAAAAACTGTGTATGGGTTTTACTAACATCCCAATCTTCATGGGGATGTCAGCAATGTCCCCAAAGCTTTTAAATGACATGTGGGATGACCTATTGTCAATTTGAACCGTTCGTTCATTCATGCTACTAGGTACAAGCAAAGGTGGAAAAATCACACCAATCGGAATATCCTAAACATCCAATCAATAGCATGAAAAATAGACAACCAGGATTGAGTGAAGCAAAATAGGTTGAATCATCATCTTGAGACATCTATTCAGTATATCCCACTTTGCATTGCTTATGATTCCAAAATAACACTTTGGTTTGATGATTCTAACCATGAGATCTATGGCCATAATCAATGGATTGTTGTAACAAATTGGCCCCATTCAACAGGTTAGGATCATCGAATTGGCAAGATTCTTTCATGGATATTGGTGCTTTCTCCTCGATTCTCAATCCCTCGATCCTTCCAAACTCGCTCTGGCAACCTCATACTCAAGCTCTCCAAGCAGCAGATGGAAACGTATTTCATACCTACTTGCTCTCAAGTTGTTCCCTCACATGCAGATCCATCACAAATTCTTGGGATCAAAACTCACTAGAAAAGATTTGATTCTTGGCTTTTATATTCTTCATACTATCAGCCGATTGCAATGGACTTCCTCCGGCCTCTCTCACAAGAATCACTTCTTGCCATGGATGAACAAGTCCCATTTGTACAACCTGATTCCCCAGAACCACCCAATCCCCATTCAAGAACGAATGAAGCAAGATTGTTGCACAGACACTCACAATGAGTTTGCACTTAAACATCGAAGGCCTCTATGGACAAATGTTGATTTCTTTGTCAATCTCCCCTTCAAGAAAAACGAAGATATCAATCCAACAAAAGCATCACACCAAGGCATGTCTCCAGAACATCTCAGCCTGGCTCAGAAAGAACTTTCAAATCTCTTGGCGCAAAAGCTTATCGAGCCAACCACTTCACAATGGACATGCGAAGCTTTTTATGTCAACAAGCGAGCCAAACAAACTCGAGGAAAACCCCGTCTAGTGATAAATTACCAGCCATTGAACTCCTTCCTTGCAGATTAAAAGTTTCCTCTTCCTCACTGGATTTCCCTATTTCAACAAATTTCTAATGCTCACATATTTTCAAATTTGACTTGAAAGTAGGTTTCTGGCAACTTGTAATCTATCCTGATGATTGGCATAAAATAGCCTTCACAATCCCAAATGCTTACCACCAATGGACGGTTCTCCCCTTCGGATTAAAAACAACTCCCTCGCTCTTCCAACAAGCCATGGTGCACATCTTCCAGCCTATTTTGCCAAATGCTCTCGTCTACATCAACGACATTCTACTCTTTTCAACTACAACGGAAGATCATCTCAAGCTTCTTGAACAATTCTACCAGTTGCTTCAACAGTATGGCATCATGCTCTCAGCTCGCAAGATGATTTTATGTTCCCAAAACATTTTCTTAGCATGAACATTAAAGATGGTGCTTACTATCCCAAGCCGCATATTGCCTCTCAGCTCTCCACGTTTCCTAACAAACTCTCGAATCGGAAACAAATTGAGCAATTCCTTGGGTTAGTAAACTATGTGGCCGATTCCATCCCTCATATTGCCCACAAGACCCATCTTCTTTCCTAACAGATTTCAAAAATGCCACCACCCTGGTCTTCATAGCATACAGTTGCAATCCAAGCCCTTAAGCAACACCTCTCCCACTTGCCACCATTGGATATCCTTAGCTCAACTGGAAAACAAATTGTCCATACAGATGCTAGTGATAAATTCCGAGGAGTCATCCTCCTTATTGATGATGGACAAGCGCGATGAATATGTGGATAATAAAGCGGTACGTTTAAACCAAGTGAACAACATTATCACTCCACTTTCAAGGAAATCCTTGCAGTCAAGAAGGCAATTCAAAAATTCTAGCTTTACCCTCTTGGACACAATTTCCACATTGGAATGGATGTCTTCCTTTCCGCGCTTGCTGCAATTCAAGCAAAACCAACTACCTCATCCCCAGTTGCTCAGATGGGTTGAATGGTTTTCCCAATGGCAATTCACTATCACTAGCATAAAAGGAAAATCAAACACCTTGGCTTATTTTCTTTCCCGACACCTTTCCACCGACATCTCCCCTATCCACATCCATCAGCCTCTCTGTGTTTTTCCTATTGACAGAATCCCTCATTTGCCCCCACAAATTGAAGAGACCATTGTCACTCTTCTTTGCCCACCGAAGTACTTACCAGCTCCATCGCCACCTTGAAATCCATCTCAAACAAAACATTCCCCTCTCGGATCAAATTTCTCACCCAGAATACCCATTTCTTTCTTTGTTGTCCTTCAAAAATCTGTATGGAACCACAAAAGAATTGAGATGCCTCCTTTGGTATCTCTTTGAAATTCACACCATAGTCGTCATCTTCGACGCGAGCAAACTCACAACCTATTTACTCCAAACTGCTCTCAGTCGAATCCCTCCAACAGACGACCGGTGCAATACATTCAAATGGCTCTCATCGTCCCCACTCACTAAATGAGCGGCGAAATCTGATTGATATCTTTCCATATCACACAGGACATTATAACATTGAAAATGAAGACAATGCACTGATGGGGACATCTCACGCACACGCACGCCCCCCTTACCCACGTACGCAAGGAGGAGGGTCCCATCTTCGATCTGGATCAATGATGACATCCATGGAGGACCTCCTAGTTAGAGGACTGTGTTTTAGTTCCTTGGGGTGGACCCGATTATCATGGGGATCCCATCATTGGATCTCATGATCTTAGCCCACTACCCTAGGTGACCGAGGACTTTGAGTTTTGCTTATTACCGTTATTAGGAACATCATGAATGGTTTAAATTACATTGATTAGTTGTTATTTTTTATTACTTCGTCTTTAAGTAATAGTATGCGCACATGGTGCGGCTTTTGGGGTATAGGTTTTTCTTATAAATAGGCAACCCCTTGTAGGGTTTTTTTCATTGAAGATGATTAATAAAATTCTGCGTTTTCTTGCTTCTCTAATTCTCTGAGTTGTGGAAACCTAATTGGGTGCGAAACTCTCCCTTCTTCGAAGGGCTAACTACCGTGGCGCGAAGCCACACCCATCCCAAATCGCCCCCATTTCCTACCCTCCATATTCCTCATCTCCTACAATCATCCTCTCATCAAATCCATCCACGTTTGCAGCTAATCTATTCCCTACAGTAGATTTCCAGAATCTGGCCCTACAGGAGGGCTGAAACTTCGGCGGAGCACCGTGTTCAAACCGATCATCCGTTTGGCCTGAAATTTGGAGGGAAGGTGGCCCATCCCTGGCCGACCAGACCCTAGCTGGCCGATTTCATATTCGTGGGCCCCACACAAGTGCAGGCCACCATCCACGAACGTGCGTCAGGCCGGTTTGCTCTCCACACGTGCGGGCTGATCACAGGTTCCCTCTCGTCTCTATTTCACTCCTCTTTCGCCTTGTTTCCATAACCCTAACCCTAGATCATCTCAAATCCCCAAGTTTTATTCCACTTTTGAAACCCTAGGTTTTCCCAAATTGAAACGTGAGAATCCCTTGGATTGGGAAATAATCTTTTGCATGTATGGATGAATCTACTATCCTTTGAGCATTGTTTGGTCTATAATTTTTAATTGACTCAACCCTAACATGTGTAGGCTTGGACCCTCGTAGATTCCCCTTGTTAAATGCTTGATTTTATGTAGGATGTGGAATTATTGTGATTATTTCTAAATTATTATGATCTAAAGCCTGAAATCTTGCACATCATATCTAATTTTTATGTCCTGCATCATGCACGCTACTCTATTGTGAAAACTCAAGCATTAATCCAAGAATGGCAGCAATACAATTTCGCACGACATTATTCGAGGTACCATAACCAATGGTATTTTTCTGGAGACGAGTGACAAAGATTAACTGTAAAAAAATGGTTATTCATTCCTGACCATATCTGGATTCATCCATGTAAGACCTGTAAGACCCGAGGCCCCGAAATCCGGTTTGTACACTGGATAGCCGTTGACTTTAGGTCCATTGGCCTCGAGAATGTTTTGACTTGATCATACTGTTTTTCTGTTATCAATCCGCAAGCCGTATTTCAACCCGATGTCCGAATTTTAAGATACATACTTAAAATTAAACAATCTGAGAAATGACAACTACGTCCTTATTTTATCTGGCGGAGCCCCACCATCGAGTTTTCAAAATCCGTTAGGTCTGAGAGCCTAACCGTTGTGGTCGTAGTTGAGTTACGAAATTATTGGCGAAAACGGTATGTCAATAGGACACTCAGATTGTAAGTTATGCATAGAGACGCACATGTATATTTTGAGAAAATATACTCAAATGACCTCGATGTTTTTAACTCCTTGGAATACGTTAGTTCAAATTACTTAAATACCATTGTTATATTGCTACTATAAGTTTAAACTTTTCAAAAATCATCACAAAACATCCCATAACTCTCCTTTTTAGACAAAAGCTAATTTCAAACCATTTTCAAGTCCATACATATGAAAAACCCTTTAGCAACATTCCATTTTCCAGCACTCTTTCTTGTTGAGTGTGAAGTTGAGAAGAAGAAAAAGAAGAAAAGGAAATAGAAGCTGAGGTTGGGAGCCAATCCACTGATAGTTACAGGTGAGTGCATAGATTAGGAGCATGCATATGTGTACGTTGGGGTTTCCTTCAAAACCCTTTTTGCTGGATTTTCATTTAAGGTTAGATAATTCCTAGAAATGCTGTTTTAGGGTTAGGTTTTCGCTGGCTTTTCATTTAGGGTTAATAGATTGCTAGAATTTCTGTTTTACGGTTAGATAATTGATGGATTTTCTATTTTAGGGTGAGGTATCGCTGAATTTTCTGATTTCAAATTAGGTATTGCTGAATTTTCTTAAAAGCCCTATAAAAGATGAGATTTTTGATTTAGGGTTAGGTTCTTGCTGGAATTTCTGATGGAGTTGGTTAATTTGTTGTTGGATTTTCTTTTAAAGCCTTAAGTAGACTAGCTTTTCTGATTTAAATTTGTTAGGTTAGTGCTGGATTTTCTTACGGGTATGGCTGAATTTTCTCAGTTAGGTGATTAGGTTATTAATGGAAGATTAGATGATAGAGATGATTTAGTTTTGTTTAAAGTCATACGTATTTCTAACGGTTTCTCTCTTTGTCCCTTACAATGTTCGCCCATTACCTGTTTGACAAAATGTTTAAAAGAAATATCCTTCATCCTTTTGATGTAGTTAATTCTTGAGAAAAAGCATGCTTGTGGTATAAAGTCTTATAGCAGAATAAATCCCGGATTAGATTTAGATTGGCTAAGTCAAGTGCATATTATATGCATGATTCATAGTCGTTGTATTATTGTATGATTGAGAATGGCTAAGTCAGGTGCATATCATATGCATGATTCATAGTCGTATCATTGTATGATTGAGAGTGAATGATTCCTCTCATGGTATGGTGATATCGTGATCATCGTGGGTTGTATTGCGACACACGTTGTGTCTACAATGGGGTTGTGTTGCGACACACGATGTGTCTATGAGGGGGTTGTGTTACGACACACGATGTGTCTATGATGAGTATGTAAACCGTCTAGATACATGATGTATTACATGAAACCCCGATGAGGAACTTAAATGTATGAGGAGACCACATGAGAAAGGTCGTCCTGTGTTTGCCTTGAAAACCATGACATATAGTGCTTATGTGTGGACTTATGCATATGGTGATTGTAAATGCGATTAAACATACTTTGTTATAACTTGAGTTGGACACCACACCGGAAATGTTTAATTCGACAGGACATGATTAGAGAGTCCGTGGGTGAAAGTCCCTAAACCCCGATGGGTACCATTGGGAGCGACCAATGCTTAGACCGAGTGGAAGAACAGAGCGCTGAAATGCCGAGATACCAAAGTAGGCAGCGACTCCCACCGACGCATGTCGATTGGTTGAGAGGTTTGACCTGACCTGCTTATGGGCAAGCAAAGATAGGTTGTGTGTGACGAGCTCGTAAATTATCCGCTATCGTTTTGCCAGGCGATTTATGACTTCTTGCTGTTAGGCAGATAGTGAGGTTCAACACAAGTGGGTTAGACTAGTTTGGCCCGTGAACTATGTAGTCCCACCTCTGTAGTTGACCACGGTGGAAAAGTCTATACAAGTGGGTAGCGATCATATGCGAGTCTCACCTCTGTTTCAGACTTTGGTGATCCAATTGGGAAATGTGGAAAGTTGTGGAAACATTGAAAGAGTATGTGTGTTACAAGTGGGTAGAAGTCCCACCTCTGTATATAAAAATGATTTGGAACATAAAAAAGTGGCATAACGCACTGTATCTTTATTTTATTGTTATCGATCCAGAAAGCCTGTGCATTATATGAGCATGACATGAAACATGCATTTTCACTGCACACACGCACTCACTGAGCTTAGTAGCTCAAGCTTTCCTTTCTTTGTTTTTACAGGTGAGAGTAGGGAGCTGCAGGAGTAGAGGCTACAGACTCCAGTTGTCCTTTTTGTTTTGTACATATCAGTGTATATATTTTTTTGTAATACCCTGAATATGTACATCAGGTATAGTAAATATGACATGGTTTATGTTTTGGTTTTGCCTTGACATGCTCAGTCGTACACAGTAATATATGATGAAATTTTGAGAAATGCTACGTGTTTGTCGTTTTGACTTTCAGAAATCCTCCTTGTGGAGCCCTGCATATGGGACTCAGTATGTGATAGTTGGAAGTCCCAAAATCGGAGTTCTACGGAGGCTGTCAACCAAAATTTGGTGTATAATAATCATGGATTACCAACACTAGATTTAGGGTCGTGACAATCCATTTGTTACTCCAAAATCAGCACATTCAGTTCATCTCACGGAAATCCTGGTTGACTGCTTTGAACAATATCGATCTCTAAATGCTCCTGCTAGTCCCCTAGAAGTTGGAATTGGCATGCCCCTTAGATGGCGAGCCACTGAATTCAGATTCAGACTAAGTTCAAACTCACATTAGAAAGGCATCCAGAAATAGTGTGGTTTGGAAATAATGATGATTAGGTTTTGGCCCATAGTTTTGTAATAGTGTGTGGTTTGGTTTTATCTTATGGTTTTGTAATAGTGTGTAATTTTACTTTTAGTCTATAGTTTTGTAATAGTGTGTGATTTTACTTTTGGCCCATCGTTTTATAATACCACTTTGTAAGAGTGTACCCTTTTTGCTATAAAAGAGGCACTTTTCTCCTCTTTTGAATAGGATTTGGCTAGTTTAGTTCAACTCTCTAATTTCATAGTTTAATTAAGTTCTCTCTAATTCCTAGTATCAAAGCCATGGTTCTAATGTCTGAGTAAGTTTTTGTATAATTTTTTTATGGCAATCTTATGGTTTGAAGGTTTGTTCTTTTCGCCTTACATATCTAGCCTCTTCTACCTAATTAGTATCCTTTGTGACTGTCGTTTATCAAATCTCTCTCAGAAGAAAACTGGCATGCAGTCTAGCAATATACACACTTGATTTGTTATAATTGTCTCTTTATTCTCTCCTTATTACTAACAAGCTTAACACTGGATGTCATTGAGAAGGTGAAGTCATGAAGCTTAATGGTTGTAATACAATGAGAATAATTGCATTATTTCCTGAAAAATAGTGTTTGCCCTCTTGACCACTCTATTATACCCTCTTATAGTTCTTAGATAAGCAGGCGCTATTATTTAGAATCTGAATCCTGGGGATAATCCATAATATATTACTACTAAGGAATAATTCATCATCATACAAATGACACCATTATCATCTCTTGATATCCTATAACCATCTCGGCCCTCCATCTCTTCTTTCTACAACACAAACATCTCTATAAAATCGAATACCAGTCTATTGAAAAGAAAATTCCTGCTACAAGTTACCCAGTTGTTAACCCGTATTTTGTCTATGCCAACCCCCATGATAATTTTGCCAAAAAGATTATCAAAAGATTGATTGCTCCAAAGCACTCCAGCATCATCAAGGAATATGCATGTGCATCAAAGTTTGACTAGCACCTTATCCGTGCCAGCCAAAATGAATCCTTTGTTACTCTCAATCTCCCCCTCTATCTTTATCCAAGATGGAAGCCAGACAAGTTCACCCACTTGCATTTTAGAGCGATCAAAATCGCTCTGACCTTTCATGGTTGCCACAGCCTATAAGTTACAAGCAAGATTGTTGTTTTCAATAGTTCAAGAAGTATGGTCAAGCAGTCATCGGCATTATCCAGACAACCTTAAATGCCGGAACAATGTTCTTTACACTATACCTAAATTACAATATTATGCTTGATGATCAGTTTCTTTTTGAAGCTCTCAAAGCTCAAGTTTAGATCACCGAAACCCCCCAGAATGATGGCATCGTTGCCACGTTACACTATCAGTTGGCCTTCAAACTCCAAAATCACTCCCTGAACTTGCCTATTCCTAGTATCAGCCAGAACCAAGAAGCCTTGCTTCTCAAAGTCAAAAATATAGGAGTTCTGCACTATACATTTATTCCCTGACAATTAAAGGACAAGCAGTTGGCAACTATTCTTCCTCCTAGTTGGACCATCGCCTACAAGCAGCATCAGGCTGCTACTCGGGTGCTTCAAAACACATAACCCTCTTATATCCGTCGATAGGATGGCACTATTGAAAGGAAGTTTCCAGTCTCCTCTCAATAGGAGCAAGTATTTTCCACTCCTCTGCCTGAGATCAATTTTCTCAACTCTGCAGAAGATGACCCGACCTAGGTGGTGTCCTTTATACCACTCGGTGTCAACAGCAAAGGAAGCACATCTAATGGGATGTGCGCGATTGTGACCAGTGTTATTTCGATAACTTTGAAGATAACCCCAAGGGAAGACGATCCTCCTTCCAAAAGGAGCTCCCCAGGCGCTATGCAAATGACGATCTAGAAGTTGGACTTCTCGTATGTAGCGCCCTGAAAATCGGGGGTCAAGCAGAAGTTCAACTCCCGAGTTCCAACGCATCACCTATGCAACATGGATAATGATGATTAAATGTTGTCCGTGTTAGTGCACTAAACATGAGTGGGATTATACCAAATCAGCATATCATACCCCAGAGACAGTTAAATTACGCAAGCGGAAGACCATGATAGGTATGTATAAAACATAAGAGTGGTGGTGTGTCTCCAGAGTATAATCATGTTCCAGGTTAAACAATTACATGTATCGTTTCAAAATACAAAATATCAAAATGTGTAGGTCCGTCTACATCATGAAATCCCTATAGCCCCGACGATCAGAATGCGGCCTACATGAACCCGGCAGAATACTGCATATACGAGAACTCCTCCTCGTCATCAGAAAAATCAGGCTCCGCTTCATAAGCTGCACCATCATCTGCAACTAAGAGTCTGGTAGGTGTTTTAAAACACCGTCCCAGAGTGAGAGTGAGTGATCAACTCAGTGGAGCTATAAGGCAAAGGTTAACATGTTATCAATTCAGTTAAGCAGTAATGATCAAGCAGTACAGCAATCATGTCCTAAATTACTCTTGTTAATGCAAGAATGGTATGCGATAATGATGCATGCCCTCACCTACACTCCCTCAACGACTTCATCTCACGTTCGCGCATGGCATCCTCCCGAAACGTGTGCTTCCTCGCCAAAGCACATGCAATGCAATGCATGATCGTGATTAGCCAAGTTCTTAATTAAGCATATTCATACAGCATGATTGGGAAGCTAAGGTACCTCCCTTCATATCATTTACCCAAACATTGATCCATCTAGGGTCGTCAATCCTAGTTAATCACATACGAAGAACAGTTCCAGGTAACTACGGAGCGGCTCGTCACCTCAGCGCAGGCCTGGTTTATACTCGAGGTCACTATGGAAAAGCTCGTCGCCTTAACGTAGTCTTAGATTATACTCAAGGTCACTACGGGCTTGTCACCTGATCGTAGGCCGACAGCTCGAATACAGTCTCATACTACCGTATTCGGCTCACAAGTCTGGGTTGCTCATTGGACACTACGGGGAGGCTCGTCACCCCAGCGTAGGCCGACAGCTCGACCACGGTGTTCTATACCACCATGTCCGGCTCATGAGTCTTAGTGGATCAAAGTACCAATGTTAAACGGGCCTTTCTCTGGTAAGTTTGGTACCTTAGATTCAAGCAGTAGCGTCCATACATGGTGAACATACATTAGGCCAATCGGGTTACTTGACAAGCTCAACTGGTATGAGCGTACATTGACTTGATCAACATGGAGTGCGTAAGCATTCCGCGTGGCCAAAACACTGTCGACAAACAGCGTACGACTCGGATTCATCAGGCGTATCCGTTGTGGCTAAGCAGTACGGCCACCGATCGTAAACCATTACCGATTGCCTGGACTATATCGTAGCCCCAATTGCACTCCAACCAATAGCATCCACATGTGATATTCCAAGACAGCATGTGACAACCAAATCTAAACATAAATCCCATTCGAGCATTTCAACAAACACATACCACACATGTCATCATACATAGGCATTCATCTGTAAATCACATGGTAGTAAGATAGGTTGCCTAAAGGAAACTGTAACTATATATAAGAGAATTGACTATATTCAAACACATGAATTACACTATATTCAACATAGTTCATATATATCTGTAAAGCGAGGGAAACATCGTGTCTAGCATGAGGAATGGCAACCAAGTCAGTTATAAATCATTAACTGACATTGACAGCCTTGAAAACCATAACCTAAACATTTATAGTCCCCACCTTTCGCTGGTAAACTCGTAACGGATTCAGTTTGAACACTCTCGCCTTGTAAACTAGACTTTGAATACCTAATCAATAAAACAGGTTAGCTATTTCACCGATCTACGTATTTGGATTCCTAAAACAGGTTAGGGTTAGGGTTTCTTACCCAAGAACGGAATCAGAATCTCTGGTATAGCGACACAGAAGCGGTAATTACGTACGTGGAGTAGTGGGATCGAATCCCAGGAACTATCTCACACTTGCTCTCTCACTTCTCCACTTTCTCCTTCACTTTCTCTCTCTTTTCTCTCTTAGGGTTTAGAATTCGTATGGAATGAGAGAGGGGTGGGTAAAGGCCCTTATATAGGCCCAGAACTGAAGGGAATGGCTCCAGGGTCATGGTATACTTAGGTTATAGCCAAAGAGTGGCTGTTTCGATCCAACAGAGCACATCTGGAGGCCCCTTTTCTGCATACGATTTGGGGAAAGTTCCCTGACATTGGATCTATGTCAGGTTAAGTTTTCGGTCCGATCGGATTTACGGAACGACCGCAGAGGACTAGTTTCAGTTCAACAGTCACCACCACTCGATCAGGGCCACAAGTACACTGACCTGCGTATGAAATTTTCCCTGATCCGAGGGTGTATTTGGGTCAAATTCTGACAGTTTGAAACCTTAGAATTGGCCCGCAGGCGAACGGCCCAGTTTACTTAAATCTGAGTACATTTTCTAAAGATATTCGCGCTTCTCACACACTTCGCTCCAAGCTAAAGTTGTGCGTTTCTGGATATTATCTGGACTTGATTTCCGAGATGGTCGTCAAGCCCAGTAGGGCGGTCATATTTGTATAGTCTCGCGGTAATCGGACTTTCGACGTGTGGTACAGGTCCGATACGGAGTTTCGGTGTGCTCCCGAGAGCAACCGAGTTTTGAGATTAATTCTAAGTTTCAGGGTAATGTAGCGTCAACGATTCTACACGTTTCGAGTCTTGCAGTTCGTATTTAAAGTGGTTCAAGCTAATTTCACAGATAATTTAGTTTAGCACTTGATTAATTTTCGTCTAATTTCTAAAGGATTTGGTCCTGAGCGATTTCTGCTTGAGGTAGAACTCGAGTCTTTGTACGGATTTTATTTTCAATCTACCCACCTTAAAGAAAAATTTCGCCCTCGAAATTAGTATATTTTCGTACTCCTCGAGAATCTGAGGGTAGTTCTTACGGACCTTGGCTTCTGTCTCCCAAGTAGCCTCTTCCTCAGTGTGATGCGTCCATAACACCTTCACCAACGGGATAACCTTACTACGCAACACTCGCTCCTTCCTATCTAGGATACAGGTCGGCCACAGTACATAAGTAGCATCCTCACACAACTGTACCTGCTCTCATTTGATGATGTGGGAAGGATCCAGAACGTATTTCTTCAGCATAGATACATGAAATACGTTGTGCATGCCCGCGAGTGGTGTGGGCAAAGCAAGGCAGTATGCGACCACACCCACTCGGTCTAGTATTTGGAAAGGACCAATAAATCTCCACGTGAGCTTCCCCTTCTTGCCAAACCGGAGGACTCCCTTCATGAGGGAAACCCAGAGAAATACAGTCCCCAACCTCGAACTCTAGCGGTCACCGTCTTGTATTGGCGTAACTCTTCTGTCTGCTCTGTGCTGCAAGAAGTCGACGCCTGATAATGTCGATCTTCTCTGAGGTCGCCTGTACTAACTCGGGTCCAATCAAACTTTTCTCGCCAACTTCCGCCCAGCAATGCGGTGTTCTACATGGGCACCCATACAGTGCTTCGTAGGGAGCCATGCCAATACTCGCCTAAAAGCTGTTGTTGTAAGTGAACTCGGCATAAGGAAGACAGTCATCCCAACTGTCCTTGAAATCAAGCACGTAAGCTCGCAACATGTCTTCTAACACCTAGTTTACTCGTTCCGTCTGCCCATCCGTCTGTAGGTGGAACGCGGTACTGAACTTTAACTTCACACCCATTGCTTCCCGAATACGAGTCCAGAAGATATATATGAATCGCGTCTCGATCCGACACGATCTCCATAGGCACTCCATGCAGACGTACTATCTCCTTGATGTACAACCTGGCCAAATCGTCTGCAGAGTTTGTAACTCTAATCGGGAGGAAATGAACCAATTTCGTCAATCGGTCCACAATCACCCAAATGGAGTCATGCCCCTTCCTCGTCTTCGGTAACCCTTAAATGAAATCCATAGAGATGAAGTCCCACTTCCATTCAGCTATAGGCATAGGCTGAAGTAGACCAGGAGGTCGGCGATGCTCGGCTTTGACCTGCTGGCACGTGAAACAACGGGATACGAAGTCAGCTATGTGGGCCTTCATGTTGTTCCACCAGTACGAACGCTTCATATCTCAATACATCTTCGTACTACCCGAATGCATCGCCATCTTCGAATTGTGAGCGGCTGCCAGAACTTCTCTCCTTAAGTCATGGAGATTCGAGACGCACAGGCGGCCACAGTATCACAAACCTCCATCTAAACCAACCCTCCATTCGGAGTCATCACTGTCGCTCACCAGCTCTCTCATCTCAGCCAATCGCTCATCCTCTTTCTGAGCCGCTATGATCGTATCATCCACAAGTGGCCACACACGAATGTGTGAGACGCTCTTAAACGACTCCTCTACCATGAGCTTCTGCTCAAAATCTCGCACGAACTCCATCATATTCCACTCCCCAACCATTAGCGGAGCCGCAAATGCTATCGCTTTCTTGCGGCTCAACGCGTCTGCCACAAGGTTGGCCTTGCCAGGATGGTAGGAGACCTTGAACTTGAAGTCCTTCAAGGTTTCCATTCATCGGCGCTACCTCATATTCAAGTCTCTCTGGGTGAATATATAACGAAGGCTCTTGTGGTAGCAAAAGAGCTCGAACTCCTCTCCGTAGAGGTAATGTCTTCAGGGCTTCAATGCAAAGATGATGGCCGTTAACTCCAAGTCGTGCGTAGGGTAATTCTCCTCATGTTTCCTCAACTGTCGCAATGCATAGGCAATCACCCTGTCCTTCTGCATAAGGACGCAACCCAACCCAACACGAGACGCGTCGGTATATATAGTATATCTGACCCCTTGCTCTGGCAATACTAGCACAGGGGCGGACGTCTGCTTGTCCTTAAGCTCCTGAAAAGCTGCTTCTGCCTTCTCATTCCAGGCAAACTTAAGATCCTTCCGAGTCAGCTGTAATAACAGCCTGGCAATCTTGGAAAAGTCCCTAATGAATCGACGGTAGTAACCTGCCAGACCAAGAAAGCTCCTCACTTTAATAACCGAACCAGGCTGCTCCCAGTCCTGAACTGCGGCTACCTTAGCAAGGTCCACAGCTATCCCTTCCTTGGACACCACATGTCTCAGGAACTTGACTTCCTCCTTCCAGAAGTCGCACTTCTTGTACTGCGCAAATAACTAGTTTTTTCTAAGCGTATCAAAGACTACTCGCAGATGCTCCTCGTGATCTTCCCGACTCTTAGAGTATATCAGGATGTCATCTATAAACACGATGACAAATCGGAATAGATACGGCCGAAACACTCGGTTCATAAGTCCATGAACACGGCCGGGGCGTTTGTGAGTCTAAACGACATCACAAGAAACTCGTAGTGCCCGAAGCTGGTTCTGAACGCTGTCTTCTACACGTTCTCATCCATGACGCGCAACTGGTGATACCCCGACTGTAAGTCGATCTTCGAGAAATATTGTGCCCCCTTCAACTGATCAAATAGATCATCTATCCTGGGCAAGGGATACTTGTTCTTTACCATCGCTTGGTTCAACCTGCGATAATCGATACACAGTCGCAAAGATCCATCTTTCTTCTTCACAAACAACACGGGTGCTCCCCAAGGAAATACACTCGGCCGTATGAAACCTGAATCCAACAAGTCATCAATCTGTCTCCTTAATTCCTCTATCTCACATGGAGGCATGCGATACGTAGGCAATGAAATGGGTGTCGCACCAAGCACAAGGTCGATAGTAAAATCGATCTTGCACCGAGGAGGTAATCCCGGTATCATCCTGAATACGTCCGCAAAATCCTAGACTACTGGCATGTTCCCCAACGTCGGCCCATCAACATGCTCTAGTAAGGTAGCGTAGCAACTGATGCGGTAGTACCAACTGACCTACACTGGAAATGTAAAGGTCGTGCCCTCCGGTCCATGGGCAATCACCAGTCGGGTATCACAATCGATCTCTGCCCTCATCTCGGTGAGCCAATCTATGCCGAGGATCACATCATAATGACATAGCGGGGCAACCATCAGGTCGACGAGTACTGTTCTGCTCCCTAGGTCTATCAAGCAACCCTTACACATCTTAGTGGAGTCTGAGAAGGTCCCCGTGGCGGTAAAGAGTCTCATCCCAATCATAGGACTAGCTTCTAACCCTAGTTGCTTAACTGTTGCGCATTATACTATAAAGATGGTAGACCTGGTATCCACCAATAAGAAAATTGGAGTACCTTGAACATGTGCCGTGACTTCGAAAGCCATCGGTGCTGTAACTGCTGTCTCGGATGCCTCAGTTGCAAGTGAGTGCACACGAGCCTGTTGCGGACGGTTAGGCTGCGGTACCATAGGCCGTTGAGGCGGCCTGAACCGAGGTGCGGGTGGCCGAAAAGATGAAGGCGCTGGTGCTGACCGTAGAGGTGGAGCTGCAATAGTCTGAGGAAGCTGGCGGTTGATTCTCTGAGGAGGCGAGAAGCCGTTGTCCCTCATCCTGCTGAAACAATATCTATCCGTATGGCCCGTCCTCCCGCAGTAGTCGCACCGCAAGTCTGCTCGCCCCAACTGAGTCGGTGATGCCGCAAACCTAAGAGGCGAATCCTCACGTGGCCTCTTGCCTAGGAAAGGCCTGGTCGGAAAATCAGGGCAGGGCCGAGAACCCATGGGTGCACGAGTACGGGATAGACTATCCCCGTCCCGCTCAGCTCGCAGAGACATACTCACCAGCTCAGCATAACTAGGTATGCTAGCGCAACACATCTTCGAGCGTAACTCGGGTCGCAAACCCTCAGAAAATCGTCGCATACGCATCGGCTCATCAGCTAATATCAACGGAACATACCTAGCCAGCTCCGTGAACTTGTTTTCATACTCAGCCACGGTCATCCCTCCCTGTTGGAGGCGAAAAAACTCTCTCCTTCTCATTACGGTAGGTGATAGGGAAATACTTCTCGTTGAAACGCGTCTTAAATGTGTCCCATGTCCACACGTAACCAGCAGCCACAGTCCTAAGGACGCTGTCCCACCAGAGACTGGCCTCCTTCTCAAACATGAAGGTGACCAACTCCACCTGCTCCGCCTCAGTGCAGTGCAGCGGCTTCAGCATCTTAGAGACGCGGTCAAACCAATACTCAGCCTCCTCGGGTCGGTGAGTACCCGCAAAGGTAGGAGGTCGCAAGCGCTGGAATCGCTCGAATGCGCCGCTGGCACTCATGTTCCCAGCAAGTTACACAGGTGGTGCAGGAGGGGTCGCGTGCATATTCTGGGCAAAAGCCCCTGCTATGGCGGTCAAAAACTGCTGCTGTTGCAGCTGCTGTTGCTGCATCAGTAACATCACCTGCTCCCACCTATCAGGAGAAGCCGACTGTGGCATGTGAGGCGTCGAGGTAGACGCATGGTTCTGCTCGCGAACCGGGGGTGTATAAGGTGGCAGCCCAGTAGTGGGGTCAGTGGCCGACAGTGAGTCCGGCATCGTGTCTGTGTCGGGGCCCAAGCTGGGGTCCGTGCGGCTATCGCTCAGGGGAGGTACCCCTTCAAGCAATCCACAGAGTGCTAGACGGGTAGTGTTCCGAGTAGTCCTCGGAGGCACGCCCTATACACAACACAAGGTGCAACATGTGTTAGATTTAGCATAACAGCACCCAATTACTCAAGTGGTTTACACATCCCATAACAAGAGAACTTCATGCATTTCATTTAACCAAAATTGTCACAATACATGAGATGCCTTACATGGATCATCACAAAAGATGCATGTGAACTAATTTAAACAACTTTAAACACTATAGCACACAACCTACTCTACCATACAACCAAACCTACTAAGACCATACATAGAAATAAAAGAAACCAGCAACAAGGCATACAAAAAGACAACTACATATATGACTAGTCGTCAGAACCCAGCAATGGTGGGGGTGCACCCTTGTCCTGCACAGCATAGGATAGTCCCTGGGGTGCCGTAGGAGTGGGGGGTCCACTTTGGTTCCCCCCGATTTGCGTCGTTTGGGCCCCCGACTCCGTTTGAGTCGTTTCGGGTCCCATTTCACGTATATTCGCGCTTTTCGGTTTGTTCGAGTATGGGATCTGTCAATTCATCATTTAAACCAGTCGGTTGACGGTCTAGGAAAGATCTGGGGTCACCATGCATGATCTCGGATGCGTACGGGCCCCGATTTCAACGGTTAGTTTCACCTAGCGGCGAAACTAGGAGTCCTATGATCATTTATACGTTTTAATGCCCCCTCCTAAATCAAAGTACGTCAGTGTGCGTCATATAACCATAACCCAGGTTCAGTTTAATCCAAATCATGCTCTGATACCAACTTGTAACGCCCTTAAAATCGGGGGTCGAGCAGAAATTCCAACTCCCGAGTTCCAATGCATCACCTATGCAACATGGATAATGATGATTAAATGTTGTCCGTGTTAGTGCACTAAACATGAGTGGGATTATACCAAATCAGCATATCATACCCCAGAGACAGTTAAATTACGCAAGCGGAAGACCATGATAGGTATGTATAAAACATATGAGTGGTGGTGCGTCTCCAAAGTATAATCATGTTCCAGGTTAAACAATTACATGTATCGTTTCAAAATACAAAATATCAAAATGTGTAGGTCCATCTACATCATGAAATCTCTATAGCGCCGACGATCAGAATGCGGCATACATGAACCCGCCAGAATACTGCATATACGAGAACTCCTCGTCGTCATAAAAATCAGGCTCCGCTTCATGAGTTGCGCCATCATCTGCAACTAAGAGTCTGGTTGGTGTTTTAAAACACCGTCCCAAAGTGGGAGTGGGTGATCAACTCAGTGGAACTATAAGGCAAAGGTTAACATGTTATCAATTCAGTCAAGCAGTAATGATAAAGCAGTACAGCAATCATGTCCTAGATTACTCTTGTTAATGCAAGAATGCTATGCAATAATGATGCATGTCATCGCCTACACTCCCTCAGCGACTTCATCTCACGTTTGCGAATGGCATCTTCCCGAAACGTGCGCTTCCTCGCCAAAGTACATGCAGTGTGATGCATAATCGTGATTAGTCAAGTTCTTAATTAGAAATATTCATACAGCAGGATTGGGAAGCTAAGGTACCTCCCTTCATATCATTTACCCAAACATTGATCCATCCAGGGTCGTCAATCCTAGTTAATCACATACGAAGAACAATTTCAGGTAGCTACGGAGTGGCTCGTCACCTCAGCGCAGGCCTGGTTTATACTCGAGGTCACTACGGAAAAGCTCGTCGCCTTAACGTAGTCTTAGACTATACTTGAGGTCACTACGGGCTCGTCACCTGATCGTAGGCCGACAGCTCAAATACAGTGTCTCATACCACTGTATTCGGCTCACGAGTCTGGGTTGCTCATTGGACACTACGGGGAGGCTCGTCGCCCCAGCATAGGCCAACAGCTCGACCACGATGTTCTATACCACCATACCTGGCTCATAAGTCTTAGCAGATCGAGGTACCAAGGTTAAACGGGCCTTTCTCTGGTAAGTTTGGTACTTTAGATTCAAGCAGTAGCATTCATACATAGTAAACATACATTAGGCCAATCGGGTTACTTGACAAGCTCAACTGGTACGAGCGTACGTTGACTTGATCGACATGGAGTGCGTAAGCATTCCGCGGGCCTAACCACTGTCGACAAACAACGTACGACTCGGATTCATCAGGCATATCCGTTGTGGCTAAGCAGTACGACCACTAATCGTAAACCATTACCGATTGCCTGGACTACATCGTAGCCCCAATCACACTCCAACCAATAGCATCCACGTGTGATATTCCAAGACAGCATGTGACAACCAAATCTAAACATAAATCCCATTCGAGCATTTCAACAAACACATACCACACATGTCATCATACATAGGCATTTATCTGTAAATCACATGGTAGTAAGATAGGTTGCCTAAAGGAAACTGTAACTATATATAAGGGAATTGAGAATCCTATCTCAACACCCTCAGTAAGTACATTACATCAAGCATTTTCTCATTCAGCCATTTTATCAAACACTTAGACCACACATATTGCATACAGGTAATAAATTCGTTAAAAACACATACTATAGCTGGTCCTTTCACAAGGAGTAGCCACGTATACAACGACCATGTATTAGTAATCAATAATCATAGCAAGCACAAATTATAATTCCATACTCATTCAAATATTTTTACAAACACTTAAGACTACACACTTCAGCATACATGGCGTATGTTGGTCATAACATGTAATAGGGCAAATCCTTTCACCAAGGAGTTGTCACATATACAACAATCATATATCCACGACGGATAATCATGGCAAGCACGAATCCAAATTCCATACCCATTCAAACATTTTTACAAACACATGAATTACACTATATTCAACATATTTCATATATATCTGTAAAGCGAGGGAAACATCGTATCTAGCATGAGGAATGGCAACCAAGTCAGTTATAAATCATTAACCGACATTGACGGCCTTGAAAACAATAACCTAAACATTTATAGTCCGCACCTTTCGCTGGTAAACTCGTAACGGATTCAGTTTGAACACTCTCGCCTTGTAAACTAGACTTTGAATACCTAATCAATCAAACGGGTTAGTTATTCCACCGATCTACGTATTTGGATTCCTAAAACAGGTCAGAGTTAGGGTTTCTTACCCAAGAACGGAATCAGAATCTCTGGTATAGCGACACGGAAGCGGTAGTTACGTACGTGGAGTAGTGGGATCGAATCCCAGGAACTATCTCACACTCGCTCTCTCACTTCTCCACTTTCTCCTTCACTTTCTCTCTCTTCTCTCTTAGGGTTTAGAATTCGTATGGAATGAGAGAGGGGTGGGTAAAGGCCCTTATATAGGCCCAGAACTGAAGGGAATGGCCCCAGGGCCATGGTATACTTAGGTTATAGCCAAAGAGTGGTTGTTTCGATCCAACGGAGCACATTTAGAAGCCCCTTTTCTGCATACGATTTGGGGAAAGTTCCCTGACATTGGATCTAAGTCTGGTTAAGTTTTCGGTCCGATCGGATTTATGGAACGACTACAGAGAACCAGTTTCAGTTCAACGGTCACCGCCACTTGATTAGGGCCACAAGTACACTGACCTGCGTATGAAATTTTCCCTGATCCGAAGGTGTATTTGGGTTAGATTCTAACGGTCTGAAACCTTAGAATTGGCCCGCAAGTGAACGGCCCAATTTACTTAAATCTGAGTATATTTTCTAAAGATATTCGCGTTTCTCACACACTTCGCTTCGGGCTAAAGTTGTGCGTTTCTGGAGACCATCTGGACTTGATTTCCGAGATGGTTGTCAAGCCCAGTAAGGCGGTCATATTTATATAGTCTCGCGGTAATCGGACTTTCGACATGCAGTACAGGTCCGATACGGAGTTTCGGTATGCTCCCGAGAGCAACCGAGTTTTGAGATTGATTCTAAGTTTCAGGGTAATGTAGCGTCAACAATTCTACACGTTTTGGGTCTTGCAGTTCGTATTTAAAGTGGTTCAAGCTAATTTCACAGATAATTTAGTATAGCACTTAATTAATTTTCGTCTAATTTCTAAAGGATTTGGTCCTGAGCGATTTTTGCCTGAGGTGGAACTCGGGTCTTTGTACGGATTTTTTTTTTCCCGAGACGTTACATCGTAGCACCCTCTAAAAATTTCAACTATTATGTGCTCTATCCAAGGAAGCAATCCTCAAAACCCTCTCCATCATCATCAATTGAAACCTTGGATCCTTATTCTCCTCCACCTAAACAAACTTTAGCAACATACTACCAAAAAGCACTCTCCCTACTCTCTTCAAAACCTTCCCGTGCACCACCACCAACCACGACTTTACTCGCTCCCGGCATTCCTAAAGTCTGTCTTATGGACTGTCATCTTTCTCTAGCCTCTTACCCTTCAAACCCACCATCATTTCCCACTACTGAGGATTTTGAGTACCCTCAAAAACAAGAAAAGCACATTTGCAAGATCAAAACTCCAGCGGGCACCAACACAGATAGCACCCCAAGAAAGATTTCTGCAGCCGAAGCTGCCCTCAATTGGCAGGCAGAAAATGCGATTCACCAGAACCACACCCTACAACAAATCCTAACTTCTCAACAACAACTTCTGACCCAGACAGGCACCAATTACTCAAATATGGCTGCCATGGTCCAGTCAAAAAATTGATGCCCTTGAGCAAGAATTGCATCAGATTGCTACAACTGTTTCTGACTGGCAAACCGCCAATGTACTCATTATACCGAAGGAAAAGGAGAAGAAGTCTCTAGAATCTCAACTTGCATCGATCATGGATGCACCTGCCCTCCAACCCACTTTCCATCAAGCTTACCCGCCTACTCTACAACCTCAACCATCTTTGCCCAAACCTACAACCTCAACCCTTACCTACTATATCCCTAAGGGCCGGCCATCCAAGGATTCATTTCCCCTATCTATACAACCTACCTTAACTCCCAAATACATGATTCCCAAAAGCCCAACAATTCCAAAACCGTACACCAAAATTCCTCTAAAGCCTCTACCAGTCACTCATTTTCCCCTCCTTTGGCTTCTCAAGTAAAAGATATCCAGGCCTCCTCCATTCCCATAGTAAATCTCCCTACCAACTTTATGGATCTCAATCCCATTACGTCTTTCCTTAGAGCCACAACCCTTGATATGGCTTTGCCATCTTCAGTCATGCAAGTGCAAGCAGAAGATCTTGAGGTAGACCAAAAGTAAGTTCTCTCTAAAATCAAATTGGGATACCAAAAATTAGAGATAACTTAAGGCCAATTCAGTTCTCTCTTATACCAAGAATTAGAAAGAACTGAACTAAACTAGCCAAATCTTATTCAAAAGAGGAGAAGAGTGTTCCTTTTATAGCGAAGGGGTACACTATTACAAAGTGGTATTACAAAACCAAGGACCAAATATAGAAACACACACTATTACAAATCCATATAATCTTAAAAACTATAGACCAAAAGTAAAACATCACACTATTACAAAACTATGAGCCAAAACCAAACCACATTATTACAAAACTATGGGTCAAAACCAAACCAGACATTATTTCCAAACCACATTAATTCTGGATGTCTTTCTAATCTGAGTCTAAGTTTGACCTTAGTTTGAATCTGAACTCAATAGCTCGCCATCTGAGTTGAGGGGCGTGTCAATTCTAACTTTTAGGGGATTAGGAAGAGTATTTAAAGATCAATATTATTCAAAGTAGTCGACCAGGATTTCTTTGAGACGAACTGAAGGTGTTGATTCCGGAGTAACTAGGGGATGAATCCGAATCTGATCAGGAATGGATAACCATTCTTAACTAGATCCGGATAAGAATTAGGATCCGACCTATATATATAGGTCATGGGAAAACAAATTTGGGGATCCAATTCTCATTTTGAACTACTAAATTTGTATTTTGGGTGAGCTTTGCTCTTTCACAATGGCCCTTGCATTGGGTGGAAATCTATGAAGTGAAACTTTCTCTTCTTCCCACATAGTTTTGTGATTTTTTTCCTCTTTTAATATCTTCTTTCCTTCTCTCCACATCAATGGTCCTGATTTTTAACTCAGTGGTTTGATCTTTAATTATGACTACTAAATGGGCTTGATCTTTGATCAAGTGGGAGACCTCCCATGTGATGATTGGTCTTGCATCACTCCTCCCCCTCAGATGTCAAGATACAACAGCATTTGATCCTCCACTTGCCTCCACAAGTTAACAATGCCCAGGCTGTAATGTATTCAGGTATCCATGTCGAGGTTTTGGTTCCTATAGATTTTTGCTAGTTTAACTATTATAAGGGCTAATGGCAACATCATCTCCTCCTCCCATGATTCATTCACACAAGCAACGAGAGGATGAGTTGGTTACAGTTTTCAGCAATTTCACCTTTTTGAGTTCAAGATAAGGGAGGATCTCATTTTAGTTTATCGAAAAAATGCCTGGAAATTGATTCTACAATGTTATAAATCAGAGGGCCAAAACCTCGTCAAGTAAACATTTGAAGGCCTTTTCTAATATATTCCATTTTCTAAATCAATGAGGCATCGTTCACTCTCTCAAGTACAAAAAAGATCATTTATAAAAATCCTTGGGTATGATTGACCCCAGGGCATGACTGTAGAGAGCCGAAGGCATTAGGGAATCTCCTTTTTCCTTGGGTATGAAGACTGCCTTCAAAATAGATAGAAAACCATTGTTAATAGTTGTTGCATATGCTTCATTACGCATCCATCACCAAAATCTGGTGGTGGGTTGGCATGGTCACTGCCAAAAACAGTGGCTAACCTTCTCAAGGCATGGTCTGTTTCACTTATATCTTTCAGCAGTCCGCTAGTAAATTTGGGAAGAACAAGAAACAATGGCAAGTTCAAGCAATAAATGTGAATCTCCTATCCAGGTGATTTAAAGAGTGATGGGCAAAGTTACCTTCTAGACATGTTGCTTAAGGAATTAGGCTGAGCATGGGAGGGATGAATTCCATGTGGATTGGTTGAGGGTTCTTATGTAATGAATGTTGGTGTTATGAACATGTGAGCCCTGCATATGGACCTAGTTCTTGGTGCGTGTCGGCCCTACATGTGGGCGTGGATGTGCCTCTTCTAGGCCTTTGTGTTATGAGCCTTTAGTCCTTGGTTATTTAGGTTTTAGTTGTTTTTTTTCGTATTTCCTCTTTTGCCCTTTGTCTATCTCTTTGGTGTCTCTTCAATATTAAGGGCATATTTGTAATTGTACGAGGATATTTATTATAAATAAGAGGGACCCTAGTATGCTTTCTTCTCTCTCAAATTGCTACTTTAACATGGTATCAAAGCACTGTGGTACTCCATTAACACAGCTGGCGGTTCCCAAAGATACCTGACCAAATTCAAATGGGTCCAGGTCCAATTTACAGGTCGAATTCGGGTCTGGTCCAGGTTGTGTACCTGGTTAACTTCATATTAGTTATTCTAACAAATGAATGAGGTTTGCTAAGGCCACAACCCTCTATGAGAAAGGCCATCTACATGCATCTCATGCACCAATACGCCCCACCTGTGTGAGATCCAATCCATCCACAAATGGATTTAAACCCTGTCAATGCCCTTCTCCGAACTGAACCCAACTGGAGACTGATCCAGGGTCTCAAATATGGTACCCAGACTGGAACCTGATGGACCTACACCCAACCCCTTTGTCGGGTCTGGGTTCGGATACACCAAGACCCGACCTGAACCCAACTCATGAAAGCCCTGGGCTTCCTTTTTCTAATGAGATCCAATCGCCGAAAGCCGAAATGGCCAAATTCGTATTTTCCTTATTATTCATAATAAGGGAAGACGCTCCAAAATGCAATTACGTTAGTTTCAAGTAGACTTGAAAGGAATGAGACTGCAACCTGTGGGCTGCTTCCTCGTGAGGAAATTTGATGGATTGCAATTCAATTCAATCGTGCATCCAAACGCAGGTTTAAGAGGGAAAAATAAAATTAAAAAAAATAAAAAAAGATAAAAAAAAGGAAGAAAAGGCCGTAAAGATGGAGAGAGCTTACAAGATGAGAAGGCTTCATCTTCTCAGTTAAGGTCGCTTCAACTTCCTCCTTCGTCACTCCCATCTCTTCCTCCCTCTCTCTCTCTCTCTCTCTCTCTCTCAAATCCTAGCATAGGTTATACGCGAGTTTTTGGTTAAGATAAGTGGGGCCCACAAATCCTAGCATAGGTTATAAGCGAGTTTTTGGTTAAGATAAGTGGGGCCCATGGTTCGTTAATCAGGACCGTTGGTTTGTTCCAAATACTTTTCATTAGATCTACCCCGTCCATCAGATGTTCTGCTTCATTTTAACCATTGAACCCAAAAATCACGATAATTCAAAAAAAAATACAAGGTAGGCCACCACAGTAAATAATTGGGATGAAATGCTGACCATTGGTTTTGTGCAATACCCACTATAGTGTTTATACGCCATCCAATCCATTCATCTATGTATCAAGGCCCAAAGAAGGTGGAATAAGCGACGAATGGTCGTTACCTATTGCCAGGTACCTAGGTCTTTTTTTCCAATAAGAAATGTCTAAATGGACTGGAATCATGTATCACTACTAAGTCTGCCGGGCCCACCACCACCTAGGTACGTGGTGTAAAGACTATGTGGGCCCAACTTGATGTATGTTTTTATCCATGCAGTCCAGCTATTTTGCCCTCTCATTTTAGGGCACGGGTTCAAAATTCAAGTATATCCAAAGCTCTCAAGTGTACCACATTAGAGGAAACAATGGAAACAACGGGGGATTGAAAGCCTGCAGTTGAAAACTTCTTAAGGCTTGTAAACACTTAAGCTGGGGCTAATAAGCTGATCAGAGTACCGTGAGACCCTTAAAACTTTATAAAAACCCAGGTCTATTATAAACCCAAGCTCACTTAACTCAGGGACCACAATAAAGCAAAAAAGAAAGGGACCATACGAGAGCCAACACCCCCACTTGGGCTTTCAGTATAAATAATAAAAAAAAAAAAAAAAGGGACTCATTCACGTGGCGGGCAACACATTAGATTCCCACAAAAATTTGTTGTGATTTATACAATGAGGGGAAAAGCAAACCCTTTTGCCTCTAGTTTTATTCAAAATTAGGCCTCATGCTACCAAATCCAACCATTTATAATCTGCCACATGGCACTTCATACACTTAGCCAATTATAGTCTTTAGAACCTCATTTAGCTCCTGAACTTTCTAAGAACTACAATAACGTCATCCAAAACACCTATAAATACATCTCTTATTATTTCTAAACCATTCTTCATTCACTAAATAAAAAAGAGTAGGTAAGGAGAGGAGCCTTCTAGCCTAGGTCAACTTAGCCAAGCCTAAACCTTAGCTACCTGAACCATTCGAAAGATTGATTCAAACCACAACAATCCATCCTTTCGACAACTTGTTCACCTACTTGTCCAACTTTAATTAGTTTCATCCATATATGCATCTCCATCGGCATCGTGCATCATCATTTCCACTCCTAACCTCATCTACTCATCTAGTCAATCCAAGTGTATGCTCTATGGCTTGCCAAAATACCAAATCTCGTCCCATTAAAAAACTCAGATTGTATCACGCCTCAAACTTTGAAACCAGGCTCATAAAATTTTCGATCACCGAATCCGGCACCGACAGCCTCCGTAGTACCCCATTCTCGGCTCCCGACACCCATATACTAGGTTCTGATCCTGGGATCCTTCAATAAAGATTTTAAATATGAATTCATTTTATAATAAACATAACCATAACATAACCCACGAACAATAACCACGAGAACACCATCACAAAATCCACTATGATCAAAAGCTTTTAAGTACAAAGCGCATAAAGTGAAATACAAGGATAATAATAACCAAAAACTCTTGAAGCTCCGCGGTACGCTCCTGCTCCTGCTCAGCTATGACTGCATCCTCGTGTCACCCGCACGCATCTATCGTGCATAAGCTTATAGAAAGCTTAGAAGATGGTGAAAGTGTGTGTGCAATATAAGTGTACTCGGAATGTAATATGAGAGTAATGCGGAATATGCTGGTGAATTCATGAATGCTAACAGCCGTACCAAGGCTATGCGATGCAAGGCTTAAATGTTATCGACCATACCAAGGTCATGCGATGTGAGATGCAACTCAGGCATATTAATCCTTATCGGAATCCACATAATCATACAACTTATCTCTAGGATATCACCAAGGTTTATTAAACTCTACGCCAGCTTATCGCCCATATCCGAACGCACAACTAGGTAAGTGGAAGACACTTCACTATCCGTCTGTTAATATCGGGCCCGGCTCGTCGATAGCGGACCCATTTCTCAAGCTAGTCAAACTCAACCTAGATATTGCCCCTCACTCAGGCGGGTAAGGCCACACCCCCTTCCAACCTACCACGACAAACTGAGAGACGTGGCCTCCTGGTATTCGGCCCTCATGCGCTCATACATCCACTCGGTAAAGGCATTGGAGCATCCTCCATGGTACCATAAAGGTTTAGGGATTTTCACCCTGGGACATCCTACGCACCCCCATGTTTAAATAGTATTTTCGGTATCCAATCTTGTCGTCCACGCTATAACTATGGAGGCTACAGTCTTGATGTCGCTAGGGCGAATAGTAATCACAATCACACAATACAAAATGCATAAGTCACACAGTCCAGTCATGCATCAACCCTACGCATGTCGTGCGCTCATGTGGGACAACTTCGCCTATCAAGGAGTCCCATAAACAACTTACCCAATGTCATATACAATGGTCAACCACATCTCATATCAAGCATGCAGATGATGCGTATGGGCAGGAATCATGATATTGTACTGTCACGTACTCATAATAGGCATCGATAATCAACCTATATGCAAGGCGGGATCCATAGATGATCTGCCGATCTAAACCATAATATAAATATCGGTCATCGGCCGTGGATATACTAATCCAATAGCACGGATCCATCTGTCTACGGTGATGATGGACTATGCAACATCGATGGGGCCCGATGATTTGGGTTAACCCACTAAGGAAAGGATGATCATGGGCCTAACAAGGCCTGAGGGAAGGTCACAATGTGGACATTTAACCATCATTGCCCATCAATGTGGACATTTAATCAACATTGCTCCCTAAGAGTGGCCCACATAGAGCCAAACATATAGGGGACCCATGGCCTTATACACATCCCATTGGGACATACACAAAGGCCTCGTACACAACATAATGGGCTTCACATAAAGGGTCGAAGGTAAACCACGATGGGCCTTACTCATGGGTCAAGTGTGTATCATATGGGCCTCACTCATGGGCCACGTATACATCATTATGGGCCTCACTCATGAGACTCATATATATATCACTTTGGGCCTTAGCAAACGGGCCTCATGCATCACATCGGGCCTCATCATATGGGCCTCAAATACATCTCATTGGGCCTCATCAATTGGGCCTCAAATACTACACAATGGGCCTCATACAACAGGTGGGCCTCATATATATCATGTGGGCCTGATGGGGTAGCCCATGGTTTAACAAAACAGATGGACATCGTGGTTGAAACACATTCATCATGGTGCGCCCCACATGTTGATGGGCGGCGTGGTGAACCACATACATTTAAGTGGGGTCCACGTCCTCAAGCGAATGGACGGTTAGATATAATAATACATCATGGTGGCCTCACGCCACTCGTTCAGATGGACGGGTGGATACAGATAACATACATCAAGGTGCGTCCTACCCATCCAGCGAATGGACGGAGTGGATAAGACCCATACATCATGTGGTGGGGTCCACGTCCCCAAACAGACGGACGGTTGGGATCTCACCCACATACATCACGGTTGGGATCCACATGGACGGTGTGGGTACAAGACACATACAGTAAGGTGGATCCCACCCCACACGTGTGACACATGTGGGTGGGTCCCATGTCCAAGACAGATGGACAGTATGTATAAAACACATACATCATGTGCGCCCCACACCAATCAGAGGGATGGCGTGTAACGCCCTGAAATTCGAGGGTTGAGCAGATGCCCAATTCCCGAGTTCCAACGCATCACCTATGCAACATAGATAATGATGATTAAATGTTGTCTGTATTAGCACGTTAAACATGAATGAGATTATACTAAAACAACATATTATACTCCGGAGACAGTTAAATTACATAAGCGGAAGACTATGATAAGTATATAAAACATAAAAGTTGTTGTAACTCCCCAGAGTATGAACATGATACCAGGTTAAATAATTACATGTTCGGTTCCAAATATATACAAAATGATAAAGTGTAATGTCTTTAAATCCATATCCCTGTAGCCCCGGTGACGCAACTCCAGGTCTATATAGACCCGCCCGATAGTTGCAAATAGGAGAACTCCTCGTCATCATAGAAGACATACTCTATCTCGTAAGCCTCGTCCTCACCTGAAACTACAACTGAGTCTAGTTGGTGTTTTAAAACACCGTCCTAGAATGGGAGTGAGTGATCAACTCAGTGGAGCTATAAGGCAAAGGTTAACATGTTATCAATTCAATCAAGCAGTAATGATAAAGCAATACAACAAGCATTCCTAAGTACTCTTGTTAATGCAAGGATGATATGTTATAATGATGCATGCCCTCGCCTGCACTCCCTCTGCGATATCATCTCACGATCGCGGCATGCACCCCTTCCTCTGTGCTCAACTCCAACGCCAAAGGCACATGTAAATGCGGTGCATGTACGTGATTAACCAAGTTCTTAATTAGACTTATTCATACAGCAGGTTTAGAAAGCTAAGGTATCTCCCCTTTACATCATTTGACCCAAACGATGATCCATCTAGGGTCGTCAATCCTAGTTAATCACATACGATAAGCAAGTTATAGGGCAACGTCACCCCTAATTTGAAAAGCAGTGGACAGGCAAGTTCAGGTCACTATGAAGAGGCTTGTCACCATCAGCGTAAGCCTTAGTTTATACTCGAGGTCACTATGGGAAAAGCTCGTCACCTTAGTGTAGGCCGACAGCTCGACCATGGTATCCCATACCACCATGCCCGGCCCATGAGTCTTAGCGGATCGAGGTACCAAGGTTAAACGGGCGTTTTGACTGGTAAGTTTGGTACCTTAGATTCAAGCAGTAGCGTCCATACATGGTGAACATACATTGGGTCAATCGCGTTACTTGACAAGCTCGACTGGTACGAGTGTATATTGAATTAGTCGACATGGAGCACGTACGCACTCCTTGTGGCCTAACCACTGCCGGTAATCACCGTACGACTCAGATTCTTCGAACGCATCTATCGTGGCTAAAATAGTTCGGCCACCGATAGTAAACTATTACCGATTGCCTGGACTACATCGTAGCTCCAATCACACTCCAAGCAATAACATTTACAAGCGATAATTAAAGACAGCATACGACCACCAATCTAAATATAAATCTCATTTGAGCATCTCAACAAACACTTAGTACACATGTTAACATACACAGGCATTTCATCCATAAATCACATAGTAGTAAGATAAGTTACATAAATAATACTGTAACTATAGATAAGGGAATTGAGAATCCTATCTCAACACCCTCTTTAAATACATTTCAACAAACATTTTCTCATTTAAGCATTTTATCAAACACTTAGACTACACATATCACATACATGTAATATATTAGTTAAAACACATATTATAGCAAATCCTTCCACATAGGAGTTGCCACACATACAACAATCATGTATTCCCAATCAATAATCATGGCAAGCACAAATCATAATTTCATACTCATTCAAACATTTCAACAAACACATGGAATGTATTTAAAATCAACATAGTTTACATATATGTGTAATATACGAAAAACATCGTATCTAAACATATGTGATAGCAATCAAGTCAGACATAAATCATTTTTGACATTGAAAGCCTTGAAAACCATAACCTAAACATTTATAGTCCGCACCTTTCGCCGGTAGACTCGTATCGAACTCAGTTTAAACAATACGTCTTTGTCTACGGCACAACGGCTACCTATAGCATGAAATAGGTTAGATATTTCGCTATATACTCTATTTGGATCCCTAAAATAGATTAGGGTTAGGATTTCTTACCCAAGAACGGAGTTGAAATCGCCAGAATAACGATACGGGTAAGATGATTCAGCACGTGGAGCGGCAGGGATGAATCCCTACTACAATCCCTCACTCTCTCTCTCTCACTTTCTCTCTCTTTCCTTCTCTTTCTCCTTTCTTCTCTCTCCTAGGGTTTAAATTCGTATGGAATGAGAGAGAGGGGTTTTAAGGCCCTTATATAGGCCCATAACTGACCTTAATGGCCCCAGGGCCATGGTATACTTAGGTTATAGCCAAAAGTCGGCTGTTCCGGTCCAACGGAGCACATCTGGAGGCCCCATTTTCTACATATCATCCAGAGGAAGTTCCCTGACTTTGGATCTAGGTCAGGTTAATTTTTCGGTCCGATCGGATTTATGGATCGACTGCGGAGGACCAGCTTCAGTTCAACGGTCATTGTCACTCGATCAGGGCCACAAGTACACTGACCTGTGTAGGAAAATTTCTCTAATCTGAGGGTGTATTTGGGTCAGATTCTGATGGTCTGAATCCTTAAATTTGGCCCGCAAGTGAACGACCCAATTCACTTACATCTGAGTTCATTTTCTAAAGATATTCGCGTTTCTCACACACTTCGCTCCGGATCCAAGTTGTACGTTTCTGGATACTATCTGGACTTGGTTTTCGAGGTGGTTGTCAAGTCCAGTAAGGCGGTCATAACTGTATAGTTTCACGGTTATCGGACTTTCGACGCGCGGTACAGGTCCGAAACGGAGTTTCAAGCTACTCCCGAGAGCAACTAGGTTTTGAGATTGATCCTACGTTTTTAGGTATCATAGCGTTAACGGTTCAACTCGTTTTGAGTCTTGCAGTTCGTATTTAAAATGGTTTAAGTTAATTTGCCGATTAATTCAATTTAATTCTTAATTAATTTCCGTCTAATTTCTAAAGGATTCGGTCCTTAGTGATTTCTGCCCGAGGTGGTACTTGGGTCTTTGTACAGATTTTTCCGAGGCGTTACACGGCGTGGATACAGAATACACGCATCAAGGTGGGTCCCACCCCACACGTGCAGCATGTGTGGGGTGGGACCCAACGTGCCAAATGGCTGGATGGGATGGATATAATTCATACCACGTGATGGGCCTACTGAACTTGCTGCGTTAATACAACAGCTTCAACTGTTGGGATCCAACCGTCCTACCTGGACGAACGGTGTGGATCATCTCATCATTAAGGTGGGCCACACGTTTAAGCTGATATCTGTGTTGTCTCCACATCTGGGCTTGTCCAGACGGCCAGGCCAATGGGCCTGCCCCTGGACGGGCAGCAGGGTGGGTCCAACATATGGACGGCATGGATATGATACATAAATCATAGTGGGGACCAATAGGGTGGGCCACACGGCCCCGAAATTAAGCCGATGTTTGTGTTTTTCCCTACATCTGGGCTGGCCCAAAAATGGGTAGCAAGGTGGGCTCCACAAACTGGACGTCCAGAAATTTCTGGATAGTCTAGACTTGATCACATCAAGTGGGCCACACGCATATATCACCATAAGAGAGAGAGAGAGGGAAGGAGAAACGTGTGATGGAGGGACCCCGCCACTATGGGTCCCTTATTACATGCATCATAAACCATACAAGAACATAAAAAGGGAAAATCTGGACAACAATATAACATGAAAATCTGAGGTGGGGACACCATACCCACCATACAAATCATGGGTATAATGACCCTTAAAGGCATGGATTCAAAGAGAAAACATCATGATGGGTGGACCCCATCATGGATCATGATTGCACCAAGGATGGGCCATCGGGCACATCCAAAGGGTCAAGTAGGATCTCCACCATTGATTGGTGGGTCCTACATGATCCTATGCAAGAAGATAAAAGAAAGGATAGAAGATTTACTCTAAAAACGGTACCCACCGCCAAATCTTGATCCCCTTCTTGTCCTTCTACCACCAATGGTTCTTCTTATCTTCAAGGGAGGGATTGAAGGTTTGAGATTGATTTTTTAGGGTTAGATTTGGGGGTGGAGAGTTTGCAAAGGGCTGGAATTTTGGAGCTCTCATGGAGGGTTGGAGGTTGCTAGCAATGGAGAAATGAGAAGGAAAGGAGAGGGAGAGAGAGATGAGAGAGAGAGAGAGAGAAAGAGTTTCTAGGCATGATGATGGTAGGGCCATCATGACTTGTAAGAGGCTTGCTCATGGGGAAGAAAAATAATCATTTATGGGCTAGGGACTAGGGACTAGGGTGGCTATAGTAGGGTAGGTAAGGGTGATGTCATCCTCATGATGACCTAGGGAAGTGTATCATGGGATAGGTGGTCCCACAACGTGCGGTCCACAGCCATAATCATGTGCAGCCCATATCTCATGACCTAGACATCGGATTGGCGCACGAGACGTAGTGTCGAAAGGGCGGCGACGACACGGTCGCAATGGTGCAGGTCTCGGGCTGAATCAGCTCGAGTTTACAGGATAGGATTCAGGGTCCTGCACAAATATAATTAAAAGGTCGCGAGTCGCCGGAGTTCTACCGGGAGGACCGCGGAATCCTATGAAACGGAACAGACACTAGGACATGGGCCTGACAGCTCTTCCCTCCTAATAAAAATTTCATCCTCAAAATTGACATGGGCCTGACAGCTCTCCCCTCCTAATAAAAATTTCATCCTCAAAATTTACTATCACGCAGAATAAAGAAAGAGAAGATAAAGCATGACATCATGAGCATATATATATGTAACAATCAATGCAATACAAGGCATAATACAATCAATATATATACAAATGGGGATAGTGCTCATAATCTCAGCCTTGTGTTCCCAAGACGCCTCCTCAACAGAATGATGACTCCACTGAACCTTCACTAAAGGAATGACCTTGGTCCGGAGGACCTGCTCCTTCCGATCAAGGATGCGAATCGGCTGCTCAATGTAGAAAGCATCCTCACGGACCTCAAGATGCTGTCAATCAATCACAGGAACGGTGTCTGACCCACACTTCCGCAACATAAAAACGTGAAAAACGTTGTGGATGCCAGACAACTCAAGAGGTAAGGCGAACCTGTAGGCCACGGCGCCAACGTGCTCAATGATCTCGAAAGGTCCAATAAACTTCGGCACGAGCTTGCCCTTCGCTCCAAATCGAACCACGCCCTTCATGGGCGAAACCTTGAGATACACTCTGTCTCCAACTGTGAACTCCAATGGACGACGTCGACGATCAGCAAAACTTTTCTTTTGGCTCTAAGTTGTGTGTATCCTCTGCTTGATGATATTTATGACCTCTGATGTCTGCTGCACAAGCTCGGGGCCTAGGAGACGGTGCTCTCTAACCTCGGCCCAACAACTGGGAGATCTATATGGTCTGCCATACAAAGCCTCGAAGGGAGTTATACCATAGTCGCTTGATAGCTGTTGTTATACCCAAACTCAGTCAGGCGCAAATGCTCGTCCCAGCTACCCGAGAAGTCGATCACATAAGCATGAAGTATATCCTCAAGGATCTAGTTGACCCTCTCAGTCTGCCCATCGGTCTGCGGATGATACGCGGTGCTAAACTGCAAGGCAGACCCTATAGCTTTATGGAAGCTCCTCTAAAACTGAGACGTGAACCTCGGGTCTTAGTCGAAAACGATCGAAACCGGAACATCGTGCAGTCTCACGATCTCATCAATAAACAATCTGGCAAGCCGGTCCAATCTAATTCATTATATTTCGTCATGTATTGTGAAGTAGAGACCGTATGTTCGTACAGACAGAGAGGGTGCCTAAAACCTTCATTCTTTATCACCTTGGTCCCTTACTAAGAATCCTAAGTCATATATTAGGAGTCATTTTAAGACAGAATTCTCTGCTTCTCTGGCTTAAAGTTTCTAAAAGGTCTAACCAACTATGAAAATTTGAGTAATTGCCTAGTGGCGAATCTAAGTCAAATATACAACATCCCGAGTCACAACGATACACGAAAGCCTGAAAGGGCCTCATGAGTGTGATTCACCCACGATGCAGCATCATAGGTAGGGTTGAAAGTTGGGTAGGTTCAACTCAACCGACCTGTGATTGGCCTGACATTGGGTTGGGCTCGAGCAGAATGTATTAGGTTTGGTCTTGAGCTTGGGCTATACAAACACTACCCCAATAAAACTTAGGTCGAGCTCGGGTTAAGGTTTCAGGTTGCCCGACCCAACCCAACCCAAACCCAATCGATATATAAGTTAGTTATAAATTATAATTGAGTGCGGATTGTTTATGCTGAAGGCATAGGAAATTCCAGTACCGTCAGGTCTCGTTAGTCCACATCATTTCCGATGACTCAAGCTAACAAGATATGCCGGATTTCTCTCCCAAATAGATTACGTGCTATACAACACGACTTTTAAAGTAGTCCTATATTTTAGCTTGTTCATTTAGAAAAAAATGAAGTTCTTTATGATAAATAATTACATATATAATTAATAAAATCATAGGTATAAAAAATAAGATGTGTATTGAAATATAATAGGCTAATGTAATAATGAAAATATTAGCATCCATCCACCCGACCAACCCAACCGAGTCCACCTGGGTTGGGCTTGGGTTGAGAATTCCCAACCCAAGGTTGGGTTGTGTTGGATTAGGGTTGAGGTATAAGAACCTTGGGTTGGGCCAGGGTTGAGCACCAACCTAACCCAACCTACTCGATTCTCAACCCTAATCATAGGGGCCACAAAAATTTTGGATGGAGCTGATATTTGTGTTTTTCCTTCATCCAAGTCTATGTAACCTTATAAAGATGACAAAAAAAAAAAATCACTGTGAGCCTTTAAAAGGTTTCAATAGTGTACGTTATTATCTCCATTGTTTCCTTTGGTGTGATCCACTTGAGCTTTTGATGTGCTTCAATTTCGGGCTCATGCCCTAAAATGAGTTAGCAAAATGGATGGATGGGGTAGATAAAGCAAATACATCATAGTCAGCCTCGCAAAGTCCTTAAACTACTCAGCTAGGTGGTGTTAGGTTTACCCCTACAAATGTTGGACTTTAGGCCTGCTTTTGAAAAGTTAAATGATATCTAAATGAAATCATTTCAATATTATATGAAAGATCGTTGAAACAAGCTCAAGATCGCCCCGATTCGACATGTAACGAGGGAATTATGGTTGTTATTGTGGAATCGCACAATGTTAGAAATGATAGCAAATATGAGCTGAATGTTTGGGTGAACTTTTGAAAGATAAAACGGTCTACAAATGAGATGATTCTAAAGTTATTTGAAAATTCATCAAATCATCTTTCCAAAGAACATAGGATCGTCCCAATCTAACCAATAATGTAGTTATGACTGTTTTTGTCGGAATGCACAAAGCTAGAAAAACTACGATTTGTCTTTGTCCAAATGACGAGAAAGACTTTGGGCCTACTTTTGAAAGTTTAAACTATTTTTCCAAATGCAATGATTCTAAAGCCATTTGAAAGTTCATCGAATTTTCTTTCCAATGAGAATAAATCGCCCCAATCTAACCTATAATGAGGGAGTGTGACCATTTTTGTGGGGGATCGTGCAATGTTGGAAAAATCGCGATATGGGCTTTGTCCAAACTACGAACTGAAATTTTAGGCTCACTTTTAAAAGTTCAAACAACATGCAAATGCGATGATTCTAAAACTAGTTGAAAGTTTCTCAAATTATCTTTTCAATGAGTATAAGATTGCATCGATCTAACCTATAACAAGGGAATTATGTTAATTTTCATGGGACTGTGCGATATTGGAAAAAACTGAGATATGGGTTTTGTCAAAACAACGATGTGGACTTTGGGCCTACTTTTGAAAGCCCAGTCGGTTTCCAAATGCAATGATTATAAAGTTATTTGAAACTTTGTTGAATTATCTTTCTAACGAGAACAAGATATGCTCCATCTGACCTACAACAAGGGAGTTATAACCATTCTCGTGGGATCATGATCTACGCTTTATCCATACTGTGATATGGAATTTGGGCCTACTTTTAATAAGTTAAATGGTTTCCAAATATGATTATTAAAAATACATTATAAATTTCATTGAATTATCTTTCTAACAAGCAGAAGATTAACCCGATCCGACCTATAATGAGGGAGTTATGACCATTTTAGTAGGACCCGCTGATGCTGAAAAACCATGATCTAGGCTTTTTCCGATAGCGCATAGGCCCACAAAAATGGCCATAACTTCCTTGTTATGATCGGATCGAGGTGATCTTTTGCTCATTGTAAATATACTAACTTTTAAATGGCTTTGGAATCATCACATTTTGCATACCGTTTGACATTTCAAAAGTAGGCACAACATTGAGATGGAAATATGTAAAAAGCCTAAATTGCGGTTTTTCTAACATCGTGCGGTGCCAAGAAAATGGTCATAATTCCCTTGTTACAGATCAAATTGACGTAATCATCTACACGTTTGAAAGATAATTCAACGAAATTTCAAATGGCTTTGGAATCACCACATTTTGAGATAGATTGACCTTTTAAAAGTGGACCCAAAGTCCAAATCGCGGTTTGAACAAAGCCCAAATTGTAATTTTTCCAACATTGTGCAGTCCCAAGAAAACTACCATAACTTCCATGTTAAAAGTTAGATTAAGGCAATCTTGTGCTTGTTGGAAAGATAATTCAACAAAATTTATAGTGTTTTTGTAAGAGAAATTGACCACTGTAAATGTCACCTTTGACTTGGCGTCTTTTCAAAACGCTCCCAAACTTTACTTTCCCAAAGTAAACCATTTTGTACAGACACACTATTTGTAGACAAAAATACCCTTGCATTCACGGTGGCTAAATACCTATGGCTACGGTTATAATCCGTAGCCATAAGTAGTGAATGCAAGGGTATTTTCATCTACAAATAGTGTGTTCGTACAAAATGGTTTACTTTGGGAAAGTAAAGTTTGGGAGCATTTTGAAAGGACGCTTGGTAAAAGGTGGTGTCTGCAGTGGTCAATTTCTCTATTTGTGATCATTGCATTTGGAAACCATTTAACCTATAAAAAAAATGGCCCAAAGTCTATATCACGGTCTAGACAAAGCCCAAATTGTGATTTTCCAACATAACACAGTCTCATAAGAACAATCATAACTCTCTTACTACAGGTTGGATCAAAATGAACTTGCGCTAGTTGAAAAGATAAGTTGACAAACTTTCAAATTGCTTTAGAATTATTGCATTTGGAGATTGTTTAACATTTCAAAAGTGTGACCAAATTCTAGATTGTTATTTGGACAAAGACATGATCGTGGCTTTCCTAGTATCTATGCCACAAAAACGATCATAAGTCTCTCGTTATAGGTCGGATCGGTGCGATCTTGTGCTCGTTGGAAAAATAATTCCATGAATTTTTAAATCTTGGAGACTATTTGACCTTTTAAAAGTAGAACCAAATTGTAAATTGCGGTTTGGACAAAGCCCCGATTGTAGTTTTTTTAATAACACAAAAATGGTCATAACTCTGTCATTACAAGTCAAATTAGGGAGAGATTATGCTCATTAAAAAGATAATTCGATGAACTTTTCAAGTAGCTTTGGAATCATTGCATTTGAATACCTTTAACCTTTCAAATGTGGGCCCAAAGTCTAGATTGCGATTTAGATATTATCGTGTGGTCCCATGAAAATGACCATAATTGCTTTGTTACAGGTTAGAAAGAGGTTATCTTGTGCTCAATGGAAAGATAATTCAACAAACATTTAAATGACTTTGGAATCATAACATTTGGAGATCATTTGACCTTTCAAAATTAAGCCCAAAGTTCATATTGCAGTTTTTCCTGCATCACAATGTCTTACAAAAACTATCATAACTCCCTTGTTACCATCTAGAGACCATTTGATCTTTTAAAAGTGGGCACAAATTTCATATATCGGTCTAGAAAAAGCCCAGATTGTTGTTTTTCTAATATTGCGTGGTCCCACAAAAACTGCCATGGCTCCCTCATTATAAGTTGGATCGTGGTGATCTTATGCTAATTGGAAAGATAATTCGATGAACCTTTAAATGGCTTTGGAATCATCACATTGGAGGATTGTTTGACCTTGTAAAAGTGGGCCCAAATTCCATATTATAGTTTGGACAAAGTCAAAATCACAAATTTCCTAATTTCACGCATTCCCACAAAAACATCCATTACTCTCTTGTTACAAGTTAGGTTGAGGTAATCTTATGCCCGTTGGAAAGAAAAATTGACAAACTTCAAAATGGTTTTGAACTCCTTGCATTTGCAGACCATTTGACCTTTTAAAAATGGGATTAAATTCCAAATCATTGTTTGGACAATCCCATATCATGGTTTTTCCAACATCGTGCGGTCCCATGAAAACAGTTATAACTCTCTCATTACAGGTCCAATCGTGCAATCTTATCCTCATTAGAAAGATAATTCGATGAAATTTTAAATTGATTTAGAATAATCTCATTTAGAGACCATTCGATTTTTCAAAAGTGGGCCCAAAGTCCACATTGTTGTCTAGACAAAGTGTGATTGCGGTTTTTCTAGCATCACGTGCTAGCACTAAAACGGTCATAACTCCCTCGTTATAAGTTGGATCGGGACAGTCTTGTATTCATTGAAAAGATAATTCAACAAACTTTCAAATGCCTTTAAAATCATCTCATTTGGAGATTGTTTGACCTTTCAAAACTTGACTAAAGTCCAACTCGTGTTAGCTCTCATTTCCAACATTATGCAATCCCATAAAAATAGTCATGGCTCCCTTGTTTCGAGTCAGATTGAGGAGATCTTGCACTCGTGGGAAAGATAATTCAACAACCTTTCATATAAAACTAAAATGCTCTAATTTGGACACAATTTGACATTTTAAAAGTAAGTCCAAAGTCTAACTCTTGCCAAAAAACTCTTTGAAAAAAGAAGAATATATCTTATAAAAGTAGAGTTTTTAATATCGTTCGTAACTTTCTATTAAAATCTTCTTAAATAGGCCCATCCAAGCATAAGCTTTATAGAAAGCAAAAGAAACCTATCATTTAAAAGTGGAGTATGTTTTATCTCTTTTCTTTCATTCTATTTATTTCCTGCTAAAAGACAATTCTAAACAAAATCTTTTCGAGGAAGAAGAAGAACTCATCTTCTAAAAGTGAAAATTTTCGTTGTACTTTTTCATCTCATTTTCTTCCCAAACAAACTCATTTCAGCAAAACAGGTAAAAGGAAGAACCCAGTTTTCTAAGGTGGGAGTTTTTGTCCAAAAGCGTAGAAGACTACTCGAGAGTAGTCAAAGAGTACGAAGAATTGCCGGCAGTAGTAAATAATTTTTTTTTTAAAAAAAAAGGTTAACGAGAGAGTAGTGATTAAAAAAAAAAAAAAGGATAAAGGGGCATTTTAGTCCCATGAAAATACAAAAAGGTATTTTGGGTGGGAAAAAATAAGTATTTAAAATGGTGCTATTTCAGTGCTCCCATGAAACCCTGGGTGTCTTTAGGTAAAAAGCCAAAAAAACAAAAAAACAAAAAAAACAAATGATCACCTTTCTCCAAAATCAAGACAGGGATTCCTCCCTGCGACCCCAGGCACCGACGTCCACTGTGATATTTGTGTTTTATCCATTTTGTCCGTCCATTCCACCATCGCGAGGGCCCAAACATCAGGTAGATCCAAAACCCAAGCAGGCTATACATCACTGGAAACACCCACCATTGAAGCCTTTTTGAGCCCACCGTGATCTTCATAAGTCATCCAACGCATTCATAAGATGATTCCTACCTAGATGATGGGAAAACACAAATATCAGCCTCAATCTTTTGTGACCCCTAGAGTGTTTCAGTGGTGGTGTTCAATCCTCTTGTTTGGCCCACTTGTGTTTTGGAACTAGCTGTTTGTTTTGTGGTCTACCTGGTGACTGGACCGGCCTAATTCCTATGCCAGTATATCTTCATGGTCGCGCCCTGGTTTAAAAACTAGAGAAAAAAAAAAACTTGACTCAATGCCTAGTTTGATAGGGTAAAATCAAGGACAATATTTTAATAATCAAATTTAAGGTATTTAAATAGGTGAGAAAATCTTAAATTTCTTAGAAAAGCATAGAGTTTTAAAATAGTAAAAAAAAAATTTACACTGTGGCACGTTCTATTTTATTTTTTAAAAGTCAAACAATTGACTAGTAGAGTCAATTTACATCGAGTCAACTCAGTGAGTACTGTGTCTAACACGATTGAATTAGGCTCTCTAGCAAGTTTCCAAGAGACTTGACCCAAAATCTCAATTCAAATTGGCTTGGCGAGTTTTGAGTCAACCCACCGAGTTTTAGAACTACGATGGGCTTACTGTTTTTAGGATAATGGTGGCCTGCAAAAGTGGACGTTGGTGAGAAAGATTCTACAGTACCACCGATTGTGGTACCTTGCCTGTGGCTGAAATTCTGCGAAGGAGAAACCATTGCAAAGAGAATACTGACTTTTGGACTTGTGGCCTACAATCACATCTTCCCTATTGGAGCTCAATCCACAAATGGTTCCTTTCATTGGACCCTGGGCCCCAATTTTGAGAATTAAATACGGACCCACATACACCCTAAAGAGCCCCACGTAGCTTATCTTGTGATTCCTCCAGCCCTGAATATCAGCCGTTACTTTATTTCGATTGCTTATCAGTTTTCTGTTTATTTGCCATGTGTTCTTGCTCTCATATTTTTCTTTTTCACAGAGTTCCTACAACAGAAAAACTAGCCTAATATCAGCCTTTTCTAAAACTTGTGTGGACCCCAACAAGGTTCAATGGTGAGCGTTCAGTATCTACCGTTCCATGTGGAGTGGCCCACTGGAGTACTGGATCTGGTTAATTTTTGGGATCTGTGCCAGTAGATATGGCGAGTGAAGGAGGTGGTTTGCAAACGTGGAAGACAAATAGGTTAGTTTTTAGAGGGTTTACAAAATACCTCTCATCCTAAGGTTGCCAGATATGCCGGGTACCATAGGCCTTGGATAATCCAAACCATCTATATGATGGGCCTCACCTTGTATGGGTGATGCCTGAAAAACTGACATACTGAAATATTTTAACCCTTCGATTATTTAACTCCTTTTATTTGAATATGGACCATCTACTAAGGTATTATTCATCTTGGATCTTCCAAACTTAGAAGATTTTCAAAACCTCAAGTGGGTCCCACCAATTGGATCTGCTGACCTGGAAATGAGGCTGGTCCACGCATCAGGTGGGCAACAAAGTAGAAATGGGTGAGGCACAAAGTTCACTCATCTAGCTCACCTGAGGAGCTGACCATCCTGATTTTTTTTTTTGCAAAGATCATCTAAACAGTGAGACTCACCTGATTGATGGCATGGATCTATGTTTTTTTTTTTTTTTTTTAATACGTTGGCTCAAGTGGTGGTGCATATATGGGATTAGCAAAGCTCTAGCAATCCCACTAGCCCTAACTACATCTTTCAACTAGCAAAATCAACAAGCTTTTGACCCTTACATTGTAATTCGTTAAAATTTAGAAGACTCAAAAAGGAATGAGAATTAGAAAATCCAACTCCCACTAATAAGAGAGATCTTCACCATCAACAAAAGCCAAGTCCACATTTCAGCACCTTTGTATGGATGCTGAGATCTCTTTATGGCCCACTAGATGTACAGCCTAGATTAATACATGATGAACAATGGTAAGACGACAAGCGGCGAGCAATCCTTGCCAAATGTTGAAATTACTTGGCTTGAAAAAGTTAGAATTAAAAAAAGGAACACCCCATGGCAACTTGTTGAACTAAGAAACACCTCACAAGACGAGCTTTGAGCCGATGTTTCAAACCAGGATGGCAGTCCAAACCGGTCCAAGCAGGTCAACCTATTAAGTCATCGTGGCGTCCAGGGAAAAAAGAAAGAAAACCTCCCCATACTGAAAATCTGCAGGGCCCTTTTGGGTCCCACTTAAAAACGAGTTCATCTCATTTTAATTAATCATAATTATGTACTAAAGATCATATTTCTTTCTGATAAAGATCGAAATAGATAATTATGATTAACTAAAATGAGATGAACTCATTTTTAAGTGGCAGCCAAAACAGTCCCCAACTCTTCAACAGGTGGCTCAAGAAAAATAAAATAGACAAATTAAGAAAATACATCAATTTTCAATCAACTGAATCTGAGAGATTTTCAGTGCATGGGCCATCTAGGGTGTGAACCCATCCTGTCAATTACACTTGTATGAACTGAAAACCCAAACAGTTGAATGGAGAACAAGAGCTGTGGTTCAGCAGAAAATAATGGTTAAGAAGAAAAAATACAGTAATTGTTCTGATTCAGCTGAAAAGAAAAAAGGCCGAAAAACCTGTTACTACGATTTTCCAATCTGATGAATTTTAGTGCATAGGCCATCCAGGGTGAGGTTCATCATGTCTATCGTTTCAGTGGTTTGGGCTTTGGATCATTGTACGAACTGAAATCCCAAACAGTTGAACCCTCGAACCATGCACTCCAGCATTGTGTGTATATAGTATCTCCAACCAAAAAGTTAAAATGGAACGAAAAAAGAAGAAGAAGATAAGAATAGAAGATGATGGCATTGAATTCATTATACAACAGCTTAAAGAAGAAGAAAAGGAAGAAAATACATACCAAATAGCCAACGAATAGTCACTAGGGAAGATGCTAGAGTAGAGGAGATGGAAACCCAATTTACTAACAAAACCTAATCTTTTTCCTCTTATATAGTGCTTTTTTTTTTATTGGTTCAAGTAAACCAAACAGTTCAATGGTTGGACCAGAAAAGCCACTTGACCCCGACAATTTCACTCAGGAAAGTACTAACCGATACAACCATTGTCAGGTCCTGATTTTAAAACATTTCTTTGAGCAATGAACATATTGTGGGTCTCACTGCATGGCTCAGTGACAGACCCACTGAGTTTCAACACTGAGATCATGGGTTCGAGTACCCATGTGGGGTGTGTATGTGTGTGGTTTGGTGCGTGTAAAAAATAAAATAAAATAAAATAATGACAATGAACATATTGCATTACTAAAAGAGGGTCCAAAACTGCACAAACTTCACCAATTTGGGGTAGGGTATGGTACCATGAGCCGTGTATAATGCAACCCTGGTTACAGTTGACCACTTTTTTACCTTTGCCTTCAAACACCAATCCCCAGAAGACCGCTAACACTTAATCCAGGAAACCAAATCATGGTCCTCGTTCAGCAGCGGCGGCAGTGGGCAATTACATAAGATAAGGCTTGCATGATGATAGATGACTGTGATAGATCAGTAGCCAATTGCCTCTGATCATAACTAAGCTTTACAAGGAAAGATGTGACTGGCAGATCTGGATTTATTCCTTAGCCTATTGTCATAAAGAAGAGATCTCTTTCGTTGACCACAAGGCCAAGAATAGTCATTGTGACATCACTTTTCTTCTGATATGTCATTCATGTTCATATAAGCTATTTATCATGAGAAGCAGGCATAAAACGATTATGTACCACAAGCATTATGCAATGAGTTTCCTTCCTAGTTTTTTAAAAGAAAAAATATCCTTAACAAATCCTACAAGTAACAAGACATGGTTTTGGCATGCCACGTATCACATGTCAATGACTATTTAATTTGGATACATCAACACACTGCGCAGGCTCCTGTGGGAAATAAAATCGGTTGGGCAATCAGTTGTCATAGAGAGGAAAGCCCGCACCATAGCATCATGGAACTAATAAAAGATACATCTGCCACTCGCAATCTCTCATAAATGGCTTAACAGTACACCTAAGCCGTCCTTAGGGGCGGAGATACCAATATGACACCATCTCCTCTAACAAAAAGAAAAGGAACGGTGCGCCTTGTAGTCTGCAAAAATTGGGGAAAAGGAAAAAAAGGAAGAACAAAATGAAACATCAGATATCTCTGTAGACAGGTCTACCATTAAAAATAAAAATAAAAATCCTCTAATTTCTGAATCGCCTAAACATAGCATTTCAATCCACCAATCCTCGTACTTGTTTTTTACCTTCTCTAGCAAAGAGGAAGATGTTTATAACAGGTCTTAATGTTACTTATAGTTAGGATTACTTGTTACATTCATAGGATCAATCTTTTTTTCTTTTTAGAATAAGATGAGAATTTTATTAAGAAGAAAAGATGGACAATTTCAACAGAGGGAGAGAATCTCCAATCAGATGAGACTGGAAGTTGGCACCAATTCTCGCTAGATCATCTGCTACATTCCCTCCATAAGGATATGGGCATGGTAGTCAAAATTGGTTACGTAATGGTAATGGTGGTGATGCAAGACAACTAACCACTTGCTCTAAAAGCTTGAACTGATAGAGCATGGCGAATCAATGCCTTTATCTCATAGCCTAGGCCCCACATCCCATGGGTTAGGCCCTCGGCCAAAACCCCCCTCGTGGGCCCCAATTCACATGGGTTTCTCTTCACACGAGCCACTCGCCTCAAACGGGCCGCCTACCCTAAGTGTGCTCTTACATCCCACAAGCCACCCCACTCGAGCCCGGTATGAAAATGCACATGCATTAATCACCCCCAGTGAGAAGTCTCGAACACGAGACCTCCCGCTCTAATACCACTTTGATGCAGGACGACTAACCACTTGCTCTAAAAGCTCGAACTGATAAAGCATGGCGAATCAATCCCTTTATCTCACAGCCTAGGCCCCACATCCCATGGGTTGGGACCTCGGTCGAACCCCCCTTGTTGACCCCACTTCACGTGGGTTTCGCTTCACACGACCCACCCGCCTCACACGGGCCACCCACCCCAAGTGTGCTCCTGCATCCCACAGGCCACCCCACTTGAGCTCGATGTGAAAATGCCCCTGCATTAGGTGGTTGTACTGCCTGTTCTAAAAATGTGGCCTGTAATGGCCAATATGGGACCAATATGGTCCAACACAGGCTGTATTATGGTCTGTATCAAAATGCCCACAAGGCAAGCTGTTACAGCCACCGTTAAACTTACCATTATTGAATAGCTTGTATATGGGTGCAGGACTCCATCCACATACTCCAATCTCCACGGATATCTACCCATCAATGAGGCCTATTTTATAACATTTATGTTATCACCATCAGGAATTGACCACAGAGCTTGCGTTTGGAGAAAAGCTCTTTCATTCCCAGTGGAGCACTCACTTCCACCTCATTGGAATCCACTATCCAATTAGAAGCCACAAAAGATTGTAATGTGCTTATGTACGGAGCTAACTGATTCGCTATCTCAGCGGGCCGGTTGCTCCCTTGTTCTCCTTTTAATGAAAGTCTCTGTTATCTCTCAACAAAAAAAAACAAAAAAAAACAAAAACAAAGACTTGCCAGGACTCCCCTTGCTTGTCCCTTATGATCAACCCAATCCCAGCACCGGGTTTAGTTGGAGAGCTGCCATCAAAGTTAGATTCCTCATAGCTCTATCATTCAAATTCCATAGTTCAGTAATAAGATAATTTGTTAGATAAATTCTGGCTTATTATAAATAGTGTGATTTATTTCGTTATCTGAAAAAACTCACCTAGTTCATACTATGGTAACCTAATTTGCAGTTAAACCAATTCAAATTCAAGTTTGCAATCTGTTTTTGATACTTAGCAAAGGAACCCAGTTCGTCGGTTTAGGCACATTCAGTTTGTTTTTCAATTCTCCCAACTGCAGAAGTTCAGTCAATTTGTTGAGCTAATTCAGCATTCAAGGGGGGACCAAGGGACCATCCATCTCTTAGACCCCACCATGGGATGGCCCATTGTTCAGGAATGGCACTAAATAGGTGATCCGATGGGTCCTGTCCAACCTTGGCTTGCATTTGAATGTTAAAACTAAGAAGGAAAATGGCTTAGATTCTACGTGCAAGTCCATGCACCAAATGTATAGAAGCATCCTATTGAAGGGACAGTGCCGATCACATGGACAATACTCGGCCTGAGGACTGCAAATTGGGCATGTACTACAAAATCATTTCTCGTAAAACCCCGATCAAATGAAAGAAAAGATTCACTTAATGTGGAGTACAGGATTTGGAGGTCCAAACCCTCCAAATCATGTTAGTCATAGTGGAAATTTCATAACCTAAAATAGTATATTAACTACCTGATGTTGGGCTGCAAATGAATGATCAAATTGAGAAAATTTCAACTGCTCATATTCCATGAACAAGTTTCCTTTAATAGGAAGGTAGATGGCCAATAAATTTAATCATAGGAATGCACCTGATCTACCTAGGACCCACCAGTAGAATATTGGCATGTAGACCAAACTCTCCTCCTACTTTTTGAATGGTAAATGTGATATGATAATGCCACCATCCATGTTCTCCTCAGATGAGTTCCAAAGAATGACATATTGTCAGTTCATTCAAGCATGGTTTGTATAAAACACGGTTCGTTACAGTAACAACCATGCGTCATCATATTACAATCCTTACTTGTGGGCCATTTTAAACATGGCAACATCATTTATGGAATCATAACAGCTATTATATTACTTTATTAATCATCATAATCTTCATCTAAGCCCTATCCCAACAAATCAGGAACAGCTACATGAATCCTTTTCCACCATTCTACTCTATTAAGGGTCATACCTTCAGTTAGGCCATAGGTCATTGAGTTTTTTTTTTTTTACTACCTCCACCCATGTCCTTTTAGCCCTTCCCTTGCGCTCTTAGAGCCTTCAACTTGTACCAACTCACTCCAAACTGGAGTAGTTCTTGGTCTCCGTTGCACATTACCAAATCATTTAAGTCTACTTTCCCTCATCTTATTACCTATTGGGGCTACTCCTAAATTCCCTCGAATGCATTCATTTCTAAATCTATCCTGCCTTGTCTTGCCACTCAACCATCTCAACATCCTCATTCCAGCTACAATCTTCCTATGAACATGTTGTTCCTTGACAGCCCAATATTCTATCCAAAAAGCATGGCTGATCTTATAGCCATCCTATAAAATTTCCCTTTCAATTTGAGCAGGGCACGGCAATTACATAAAACTCCAAAGGCATATCTCCACTTCTTCCACCCTTCTTGAATTCTATGGGCAACATTCTTCTCAATCTCTCCACTCACATTAATTATCGACCCAAGATATTGAAATTGATCATTTTGAGATTATTATTTTTTTGAAGATTCATTTTAAGAAACTTCTTGGTTAGCAATCTCAACTGATTCCTCATTCCCCCTCCTATTGTTACTAAAATTGCACTCCATAAACTTTGTTTTATTCAGATTAATTTTAAATCCTTTAGATTCTAAAGCATCCCTCTGTAAATCTAGCTTGGTGTTTACGCCCTCCCTCATCTTGTCAATCAAAATTGTCATTTGCAAACAACTTACACCATGGCATCTCTTCCTACAAATACCTCATTAACTTGTCCATAACCAAAGCAAAAAGGTATGAACTCAATGCCAACCCCTTGCGCAAGCCCACGGTAATTGGGAACTCACTCATACATATCTTTAATCATGTCGATATCCTCTTGAAACTCCTTACACAACACCCATTAGATTATGATGAGGACATCACTACACGTACACCTTTACGTACATATCAGAGGAGGAGGCGAGCCGCACTGATTTCCCTGTGGCTAAGCGAGTACCCGTGATCGTGTTAAAGACCCCATATGTATGTGCGAGCATCTAGAATACCCCACACTGGGAAGATGCACATGAGCCGCTTTGTGGAGTGATCCAGATCGTTGGATTGGATGGACGTAAAGATTGGGCCGTTGGATCACATGATCGGGGCATTGATCGTGGATCGTTCATAGTAGTTTTACTTAAATCTTATCAGCTTATAAGATTTAGTTTTGTTTATGTTATGATTGGACACCATTATGAGTGTTTTTAGTTGATATTAGATTTTAGTTAGACCAGGGCTATTTTCGTCAAAATTCATAAAACAGGGTGTTTATTATAATTTTTGAACTTTCTTGGAGTTATAAAAGAGGATGGGCGTGTGACCCTCTCCCATATTAGATTTTGTGATTAAAAAAACAGAAAAGCTCTTACTTTTTCTTTTTTTCTTCTTCTTTTATCTTCATGAGATTTGAAGATACTTTCATGTGATTTGGAACAGAGATTGGTGTGAGGCTAATCTTCATTAACGGTGGTGCGACGTCTCCATCTATCCCCATATCATCATCTCTTTTCCCCTCCATCAAGGTATTTTCTTCACGTTCTTCAATTCCCCCATTTATCTTCTCCTAAACTCATCTTTCCCTTATCTATCTACCATCTAAACCCTAGCCGACCTAAACCCATCCATCCCATGCCACATGTGTGACTGTACAACCACACGTGTAAATCCTTCGGGTTGGCCGTATAGCCACACCTTGTCCCTTTCGGTTTTCCATCATCCTTATATCAAAACCTCTTTCTTTCATTCCCAAAACCCTAACCCTAAACCTAAAATCCCTAACTTTCCTACTTTCCCAAATTATCAAAACCCTAATTTTTACCCTAGGTTGTATTAGGCCTTCTACTTTGAAATAGACTATACCCTATGTTAATTGGATATTCTTACATCTATTAGATCATAGTATCCTTTTATTTAATGATCTTATGTTATGATATTTGTAACTTAGGCTAGGATTATGCATGATGTTCTTTTGGTTTTCATGGTATTCGTGATGATTATGGCAATGTTTGTGTTTTTTGTTAATTATTTTAATTTTGCTACTTGATCTCACATGTTATTTGGTTCAGGCATCGGTCCTGAATCAGATTAACTCTCTAAGGACCCTATCATAAGCTTTCTCTAAGTCAAAAAAGACCATGTGGAGATCCTTCATCATCTTTTTGTATTTCTCCATCAATTGTCCAAGTAGGAAAGTAACTTTATAGGTAGACCTCCCTAGCATGAAACCAAACTAATTCTCTGATACATTCATCTCATGCCTTAGTCTTTGCTCAATTGCTCTTTTCAAAGTTTCATCGTATGGATTATAAGTTTAATTCCACTATAGTTAGTGCAACTTTGCATGTCTCCTTCATTCTGATAAGTAGATACCACAGTACTTTGCCTCCATTCAGCATTTTCTTCAATCTTACAATATTATTGAACGTTGCCAACTAAAATAATCCAGTATCTCCCATACACTTCCAAACATCTATTGGTATACCATTTGGTCCAATGGTTTTTACCATTCTCATCTTTCTCAAAGCTTCTTTCACTTCAAATATCCAAATCCTACAAAAGTAACTTTGGACTCCATGTCATTAAGTTTATAGTTCCGTTATTCCTATGCCCTCAGAGTGATTGTCACTTAACAAGTTCTAAAAATTGCTTCCCCACCTTTCATTGATCTCATTGTCCTTAACCAATACCCTCTACCCATCACTTTTTCTTTCTTTTTTTTTTTAATGAAGGGTGAAAGAATTATATTATAAAAAAAACCGCTAGTAAACGCTAGGCGGGGAGAGAGAAAAAAAAAAAATGCCCACAAACGTAAAGAACAACAAAGAACCCCAAAACGTCATCACCCTTAATGCCCTAGTAAATAAAAACAATTACATAACAATAAAGGTGGTAACATTATGGTTACGAGCTATTGTTATGGAAAATAACCTATAATGGTCCATTACAACCCCATAACGGTCGTTACCACTCTGTAATAGCCTATACAGTTAAAAGAAAAAGAAAAAGAAGCCATAACGACCTTTATTGCCTATATTGTAACAATACAACAATGGCTGTTATGGCCACCATTATCGTTATTGAATACTTTGCTTAATTCATCTAACATAATCTAAGTCCCTATTCTCTCTCTCTCTCTCTCTCTCTCTCTCTCTCTCTCTCTCTCTCTCTCTCATTTTTGCTAGTTAGGAGACATTTTTCTCACCTTCCCTGGTCCCCAATCTATTGTAAAGATTGTTGTAAGCCTTAAGTTTAACCTCACTACTTTCTTAGCAATCTTTTTGGCATTTTTATGTTATTTAAAATTTTCATTGTTTTTAGTCCTTCATCAAGCTTTGAAACATGAATGTTTCTTGTTAATAGCTTTTTATATATCGTTTCCACTAGCAAGTTTCCTTATATGATTGGCTTTCCCCCCTAGATACTCCTCAAACATTGTTTGCCACTCTCCTAATGCACTCAGCCATCTCATTCCATATAACATTGACTTCTTCCTCAACATTCATCTTTCCTTCTTCCATCAATTTATTTTTGAATAACATGGTCTCTCCTTTTAAATTCCACCACCTAGTTTTTGGACATCTATTAATTCATTCCCTTTCTTACATCTCCTAATGCAAACATCCATAACCATTAGCCTATATTGCACAATCAAACTCTCCAGGTATCATCTTGCAATCTATGAATAATTTTGTCCACCTAAGTGGAGAAAAAAAAATCTACTTGGCTTGTATATGATCTATTTTGAAAGTTATTATATGTTCATCTTTTTTAAAGTATGTGCTTGCTAAAACTAGATTGTATACTTTAGCAAAATCAAGAATAGCTTCCCCCATCTCATTTCTCCCAAAAGCAAATCCTCTATGTACCCTTTCACATCCTCTACTTTCTTTTCCTACATGACCATTTAAATCTCCTCCTAAAAATATCTTTTCTGCAAGGTGTCCCGAATCCGTTATGTATCGGCCGTAACGGCCGATACGTAATGGTAACGGTCGTACCCGTTACACGATACAGGGGCGTAACGGGCGACCCCCCGATTTTGTAACGTAACGGCCGTTACTGACCCGTAACGGCTAGGTAATAACGGCCAAATAACGGTCTTTTTTTTTTTCTTTTTAAGCTCTGTTTTTTCAATTTTTTTGAAACCACTTGCTTCCAAACTCTTACTCAATCCTTCTATTACTATTTTCGACCAATCTTAGCTTGATATTTGAGATAAAAACACATTATATAATGGATTTTCTTGAATCGAAGCTCCGTGAGCTATTTTTCAAAAATTCGTTAAAAATAGGTATTTATATTTTTTATTGTATGTTTTGCTGTTTTAATCATAGAATATGATGTGTTAATCATAGTAGAACACGTTAATGTGCATTTTACAAATTTGTGGTGTCATTTTATATTTTTTAATATTTTTTTCTATTTACGCACTAATTTTAGCTCTTTTTTTTTTTAATTCGAAAAATCTTTTTTTAATGAATTGTTTGCTGTTTTAATCATATAATATGATGTGTTAATTATAGTAGAACATGTTAATGTGCATTTTACAGATTTGTAGTGTCATTTTATAATTTTTTTCTATTTTCGAATTAGTGACTTTATGTTTTTATTTGCTTATATTGGACAGGTTTTGGAGCTTCTTAGGGTTTAGTTAGAACATAAAATCATTTTTATTGACATAGGTCATACACTCATACTCATATCTAATCTATATCTAATTATCTAGTATCTACCTAAACCTAAAGAAATGTCTGCGTCTAGCCAACAAGTGAGGATATTGGATGACAACATTGTGAGAGGGTTGGTGGTACTAGGCACCAAATGAAATGCAAGTATTGTGATAGACTAGTGACTAGTGGAATTATCCGTCTCAAACAACATTTGGCACATCGAAAGGATCAAATTGCGGGATGTACTAGAGTACCGAAAGAGATAATGCTTTTAATGCAAGCTAATCTGGATGAGTCGAAGGGTAAACGTGCTGCGGTACAAAAGAAGAAAGATGATGTTTTGGATGCAGCTCGACAGGAGGTGTTTGGTCCTAAATATATGGGCGTTCATGATGAAGATATTATTGATTCTGACGAAGATTCAGATCGGGAATCAACTATAGCAGGGAGAGAGAGCTTGTGTCTAGCTCGTGAAGAGGAAGAACATCGCCGCATGTTTGGCACGCATGGGTCAGTGCATGATACAGGGGGGAGCAGTGGGAGTGGGAGTGCAACTGCTTTTGCAGGTGGGAGTGGCGGGTAGGTTTGGTGGGTTACGACGTGTGTTTGGGAGCCGACGACAGACATCTTCACGTGATGCCCTTATATGTTTGGATGAAGAAGTAAATGAGCCTAGGAGACCCTCTATTGATCCAATTCTGTTTCAGAAAGAATCAACTAAACAAAAGAAAATAAAACAATGTGGAGTAGAACTTCCATTGAGAAATTAGGTAGAGCAACAACAACGTTATTTATACATGCCAACATACCTCCTAACGCGGCCAATTCTCCATATCGTTAGGTGGTAATTGATGCAACAGCAGAAGCAGGTGAAGGAATAAAAGCTCCCACGGCTAAGGAGATTAGGGGGAAATGGACAAATGCAGAGTATGCGAATGTGAAAGCATACGTGGCTACCTTTAAACCTGTATGGCAAGCCAGAGGATGCACGATCATGTGTGATGGTTAGACTGGCCCAACCAGACGCAGCATGATCAACTTCATAGTGTACCGCCACTTAGGAACTATATACCACAAGTCAATTGATGCCTCAGAGGTAACAAAAAATTCTACTTATATTATTGGACTAATGGATAAAGTTGTGGACGAGATTGAAGAGGAGAATGTAGTGCAGATTGTGACAGATAATGAAGCATCATATAAGCCTGCAAGACATATGTTGATGAATAAGAGAAAACATCTTTTTTGGTCACCATGTGTTGCCCATTGTATTGATCTTATATTAGAAGATATTGGGAAGAAAAAGAATGTTAAGGAAATGGTCGAAAGGGCAAGAGAAGTGACGACGTTTATTTACAACCATAATCAAGTAGTCACAATAATGAAAAAGTTCACAAAAGGACGAGAGTTGTTGAAGCCTGCGGCGACTAGATTCGCAACAAACTTTATAGCATTAGAGAGTTTATTCTAGCATAGGAGAGAGTTGAGTGAGATGTTCGTTTCCCGAGAATGGCTCAACACAAAACATGGGAAGAAGACATCAGGGACACCGGTTGAAGTTGCGAACACCATACGGGATAACAAATATTGGAAAAGGGTCAAGTCGATCCTAAAGGTGATGGAGCCACTAATGAGGATACTCCGTCTTGTTGAAACTGACGAAGCACCTACCATGGGCTTCCTATACGATGCCATGGATAAAGCAAAGTTGGCAATTCAATGTGATTGTAGAAGCTGAGAGTCTTATTGGAGGATGATCGACAGGAGATGGACAAGACAACTCCATCACGATCTCCATGCAGCAGGTTACTACCTAAATCTTAGGTATAGATATGCCCAATCATTTGTTGGGGATGATGAAGTTCGTGTCGGCCTAAAAAATGTGATAAAGAGATTAGAGCCTGACTTAGATCTGCAAATAAAGGTGTTGAATGAATTAGATACATTTGGAAATCGCCTTAGTAGTTTGGAGATTCTCTTGCACAGCATGCAGTATTTAGGTTGCAACCGGCCGAATGGTGGATTAATTTCGGAGAGAGTACGGAAGTTCTCCAAAAAATTGCAGTAAAAGTTTTGAGTCAGACAACATCTTCCTCTATCTGCGAAAGGAATTGGAGTTGTTTTGCGCTTATTCATTCAAAGAATAGGAATAGATTGCAGACTAAAACATTAGATGGACTTGTCTTCATGCACTACAATATAAAACTAAAAATGCGACGACATCATAAGAGCATTACAGCCGCCAATGACGTAGACTACTGTCCAATAAACTTGGACAATATTTATGATGAGGATGACCCACTTCTACCTTGGTTGAAAACAAGGGAAAAGCAAATTGAAGAAGATAGTGAAGAATTGAAAATTGATGACCCAGAAATACGCAGAGCACAATAAGAGAGTCGTGCAGATGTGATGGACCCAGTAAGAGGGGCAGCGTTTATGTCAAGTACGGGAACGGCTCGAGATCAACAAAAGAGTACGAGCAGTGGTAGCGTAACCCTGTCGGATGATGGTGATGATGACCCCCCTGCCCCTGGTGCTAGCACTTCTGGTGTTGCTCAACGCCCTATACAGCCGTCTACAGATCGCGATGCCAATGAACATCGAGGAGGTAGTACACGAGGTCGGACTTATGAGTGTACCGAGTCACGATACAACCAGCAGGAGGGTACATCTAGTGGTACACCAGGTCCGGGAGGTCCGAAACATCAGCAGGCTCATGGTCCTGGTTATTATGATGGATATTCTTATGGTCAATTGGATTATGATTATGGTGGTTATACTGAGCCTGTTCCATCACATTCATGTTGGAGTAGTCCACCCGATCAATATCCATATGATTATAGATATCCAAATCCAAGTTACTCATCATAGCAGATGCACTCTCAATCTCAAGATTCTCAACAGCCTAAGTACGGGCACCAGTATGGCTATTCGACGGGCACTGGTGGATATCCTTACTCGGGTCAGAGTCGTTGCCTAGTCAGGATCAGTCATCCTCCAGTTTCGTTCATCTAGTATTTCCTTCTGGCACTGGATATTATGAATATGCAGCACCTACACCTATTGGACAGCCTCAGCCTGATGATGACGATGACAATGAGGTGGAGGTCGAGCAACCACAAAAAAGCAATTTTTCATTTTGGTGGTGACATGTGATTGTGAGTATATATTTGTATTAAGGTAAGTATTTGCAGCAGACAGCTCACAGTAGTATTATTGCAAGAAGCCATGCAGTCATACACACACTTGACACTACCCAACTTGTATTTAAAATAGCTCCCCTGACAACCAATCAAGTAATCCTTAATCAAGTTAAAGGGGAATATATCAGACACTACTAATTTTTTTTAAATATTCTTGACTTGAGGATGATAGGTCATAGACAGGAATCACAGTCACGTCCACAGGTATGTTCGAGAAATTCCTCAAAAATAATTACAAACACCTAATGTAAGATATTTTCATATTACATTCATTCTAATATATCTATCATTAATAGTAGATAGTTAGAAAATTAAATATATGAATTTTGTAGTCAAATTCAGGTTATCTAGTTCATAAATTCATCAGCCAGTCCGATACAACTTCTCACCAAAGAGTGAACCATTACACCACCATAAACATGTTCCAATTTATAAATGAATGCATATTTGGAATGCTTAGAATATTCCAGATTTAATCCATATTTTTTCATATTTTTTGGCAAAAAAAAAAATTTGCGCCATTACGGGCCGTTACGTCTCCGTATCGCCATTACGCCCCCGTATCCGTATCTGTATCGGAGGGCACCGTCACACCAACCGATACCGATACAGGATACCTTGCTTCTCTATTCGAGTTTCTTACATTACTCTATCCATATCCTCCTAGAATTGTCTCTTCCTTCTCTAACAAGGTATTTAATAACTGTATAGGCCATTACAAACAATTTTTCAAAAAAAATAAAAAAATTGTATTAGCCCAAGGTATCCCGTATCAGTATCGGTTGGCGTAATGCTGAACTCCAAAACTGATACGGATAAGAGGGCGTAACGGCGATTCGGGGGCGTAACGGGCCGTAATAGCGCAAAAAAAAAAATTTTGCCAAAAAAATATGAAAAAATATAGATTAAATCCGAAATATTCTAAGCATTCCAAATATGCATTCATTTATAAATTGAAACATGTTTATGGTGGTGTAATGGTTCACTCTTTGGTGAGAAGTTGTATCGAACTGTCTGATGAATTTATGAACCAGATAACCTGAATTTGACTACAAAATTCATATATTTAATTTTCTGACTATCTACTATCAATGATAGATATATTAGAATGAATGTAATATGAAAATATCTTATATTAAGTGTTTGCAATTATTTTTGAGGAATTTCTCGAACATACCTATGGACGTGACTGTGATTCCTGTCTATGACCTGTCAACCTCAAGTCAAGAATATTAAAAAATAATAATAATAATAATTAGTAGTGTCTGATATACTCCTCTACAACTTGATTAAGGATTACTTGATTGGTTGTCAAGGGAGCTATTTTAAATACAAGTTCGGCGGTGTCAAGTGTGTGCTTGGCTTCTTGCAATAATACTGCCATGAGCTGTCTGCTGCAGATGCTTACCTTAATACAAATATATACTCACAATCACAAGTCACCACCAAAATGAAAATCTGCTTTTTTGTGGTTGTTTGACCTCCACATCATCGTTATCGTCATCATCAGGCTGAGGCTGTCCAATAGGTGTAAGTGTTGCATCTACATATCCATAATATCCAGTGCCAGAAGGAAATACTAGATCAACGAAACCAGAGGATGACTGATCCTGACTAGGCAACGACTCTGACCCCGAGTAAGGATATCCACCAGTGCTCGTCGAATAGCCATGCTGGTGCCCATACTAGGCAATGGCTCTGACCCCGAGTAAGGATATCCACCTGCCAATATGGAGAATTGGCCGCATTAGGAGGTATGTTGGCATGTACAAATAACTTTGTTGTTACTCTACCTAATTTCTCAACGGAAGTTCTACTCCACATTTATTTTATCTTCTTTTGTTTAGTTGATTCTTTTATAAACAGGATTGGAACAATAGAGGGTCTCTTAGGCTCATTTATTTCTTCATTCAAACGTATAGGGGCATCACATGAAGATGCCTGTCGTCGGCTCCCAAAAAAGGGCCAAAATTATTGCGTAAATAGAAAAAAATATAAAATGACACCACAAATCTGTCAAATGCACATTAACATGTTCTACCATGACTAACACATCATATTATATAATTAAAACAGCAAAACATACATTAAAAATGATTTTTCGAATTTTCAAAAGAAGGGCCAAAATTATTGCGTAAATAGAAAAAAATATTAAAAAATATAAAATTACACCACAAATCTGTCAAATGCACATTAACATGTTCTACTATGATTAACACATCATATTGTATAATTAAAACAGCAAAACATACATTAAAAAATGATTTTTCTAATTTAAAAAAAAAGGGCCAAAATTATTACGTAAATAGAAGAAAATATAAAATGATACCACAAATCTGTAAAATGCACATTAACATGTTCTACTATGATTAACACATCATATTGTATGATTAAAACAGCAAAACATACATTAAAAATTGATTTTTCTAATTAAAAAAAAGGCTAAAATTAATGCGTAAATAGAAAAAAATATAAAAATATATAAATTGACACCACAAATCTGTAAAATGCACATTAACATATTCTACTATGATTAATACATCATATTGTATGATTAAAACAGCAAAACATACATTAAAAAATGGTTTTTCAATTTTTTTTTAAAAAAGGGCCAAAATTAATGCGTAAATAGAAAAAAATATAAAAATATATAAAATTACACCACAAATCTGTAAAATGCACATTAACATGTTCTACTATGATTAACACATTATATTGTATGATTAAAATAGCAAAACATACATTAAAAAATGATTTTTTAAATTTTTTTTTAAAAAGGACCAAAATTATTGCATAAATAGAAAAAAATATATAAAAATATATATAAAATGACACCACAAATCTGTAAAATGCACATTAACATTTTCTACTATGATTAACACCATATTGTATGATTAAAACAGTAAAACATACATTAGAAAATGATTTTTCGAATTTTTTTTAAAAAAGGGCCAAAACTATTGCGTAAATAGAAAAAAATATAAAAATATATAAAATGACACCACAAATCTGTAAAATGCACATTAACATGTTCTACTATGATTAACACATCATATTGTATAATTAAAACAGCAAAACATACATTAAATGATTTTTTGAATTTTTTTTTAAAAAGGGCCAAAATTATTGCGTAAATAGAAAAAAAATATAAAATGACAACACAAATCTGTAAAATGCACATTAACATGTTCTACTATGATCAACACATCATATTGTATAATTAAAACAGCAAAACATATATTAAAAAATGATTTTTCGAATTTAAAAAAAAGGCCAAAATTAATACGTAAATAGAAAAAAATATAAAATGATACCACAAATCTGTAAAATGTACATTAGCATGTTCTGCTATGATTAACACATCATATTGTATGATTAAAACAGCAAAACATACATTAGAAAATGATTTTTCGAATTTAAAAAAAAAATGGCCAAAATTATTTCGTAAATAGAAAAAAATATAAAAATATATAAAATGACACCACAAATCTGTAAAATGCACATTAACATGTTCTACTATGATTAACACATCATATTGTATAATTAAAACAACAAAACATACATTAAAAAATGATTTTTCGAATTTTAAAAAAAAAGGGCTAAAATTATTGCGTAAATAGAAAAAAAAATATAAAATAACACCACAAATCTGTAAAATGCACATTAAAATGTTCTACTATGATCAATACATCATATTGTATGATTAAAACAGCAAAACATATATTAAAAAATGATTTTTCGAATTTTATTAAAAAAAAGGGACAATTAATACGTAAATAGAAAAAAAATATAAAATGATACCACAAATCTGTAAAATGTACATTAACATGTTCTGCTATGATTAACACATCATATTGTATGATTAAAGCAGCAAAACATACATTAAAAAATGATTTTTCGAATTTAAAAAAAAAATGGTCAAAATTAATGCGTAAATAGAAATATAAAATGACACCACAAATCTGTAAAATGCACATTAACATGTTCTACTATGCTTAACACATCATATTGTATGATTAAAACAGCAAAACATATATTAAAAAATGATTTTTCGAATTTAAAAGAAAAGGGCCAAAATTATTGCGTAAATAGAAAAAAATATAAAAATATATAAAATGACATCACAAATCTATAAAATGCACATTAACATGTTCTACTATAATTAACACATCATATTCTATGATTAAAATAGCAAAACATACAATAAAAGGTATAAATACCTATTTTTGACGAATTTCTAAAAAATGGCCCACCATGCTTCGATTCAAGAAAATCCGTAATATAATGTGCTTTTATCTCAAATACAAACCAAGGTTGGTCGAAAATAGTAATAGAAGAATTGAGAAACAGTTAAGAAGCAAGTGGTTTCAAAAAAACAGAAAAAACAGAGCTTAAAATGAAAAAAAAAAAAAGTGACCATTATTCGACCGTTACGGGCTAGCCGTTACAGGTCAGTAACGGCCGTTACGGCAACAAAATTGGGGCATCGCCCGTTACGTCCCCATATCGCGTAACGAACCCCACCGTTACCATTACGTATCGGCCGTTACGGCCAATACGTAACCGATATGGGACACCTTGTATCAGCCCCATAACAACCATTAGGGCCATTTTTCAGTAACGGCCATTAGGCCCATTACAAACCTGTAATGCGTAACAATTCCCCCTATTACCATTACATAACGACCGTTACGTAACCGGTTTTTAATACCCTGTCCTCTAACCGTACCTGTAGTACATATGTACTAATATCATTGATTATCTCCTCTCCTAACACAAGTTTTATTAATAAAATCCCATCGCTTACTCTCTTAACATCTACAACTTTTTACCCTTTAAATTTTTAACTACCACCATCCCTACCCTCATTTCTATTATTGTTCTTCTGTATATACCGAAGTTATATCCATCAACTCCTCTAATTTTGGCCCATTTCCACATGGTCTTCTGAATGCAAGCTATGTTAACTCTCCTTCGTTTCATCGTATCTACTAACTCCATACTCTTACCTATCAATGTTCTTATATTCCATGTGGCGAGACAAATCATGTTCTTTTGGACTAGCTTCTTTACCTGCACATATCCAAAATTGCATGGGAACCTTGCCTACTTCTTGCAACAACTGGGTGCTGCCGCGGCGTGTCACTTTTGGGGACGCCCTGACCAACCCTTGCCCATTTTTGACTGCCCCCGGGTTCTAATGCAGCACGTCGCTAACAGGCAACACCCTAGCATGAGTTTAGAATGTCATGATGTTTGGATTCATTTAGGAAGTTATGCCATAAGTCTGATGCCAGCAGCCAACCTGATGCAGCCTCCTTTATTTGGGCTGGGGACTAGCAATGAGAGCATAAAACTCCCATAGGCACAATGTAATAAACTATTACATAGATTGATTACAATCAAGCGCCATCTAATAGCCTATTACATAGTTTGATTCCATCAACGAGTTTTAATAATCATCATAATAGCCTTCTCCTGTATATTTGATTTAAACTTCAAGAAACCTCGGGCTTAAGTCATCATCATTGTTGTTGTCATCGTTAGCATCACTATAACCTTGTCCAAGCTATTTGATGTTAGCTTTACGAATCCTATTTCAACAATCATTCCTAAAGCACTATCCTTGGCAAGTGAACAAGTCTTCATCCACTTCTATCCAAGTTCCTAAAGCACTATCACTTCTTACCACCTCAATCCAAGTCTCTTCAGGTCTTCCTCTCATCCTCTTATCAATCGCTTCAACCAAAACTAATCACAGTTACCCTTAGTAAAAGTAGGCTCAAGTCTTCATTCAACATGACTGAACCACCTCAATCTACTCTATCATTTATTTTTTATCGGGATTCGGGACTACTACTAGTATGCTTTTTTTCCCTTATTGATAATAGTCCTATGATGCTTTTTATGATCTCATTCTTAATTCTATCCTTTCTACTCTTCCCACACATCTCAACACCCTCTCTCCAACATTCATCCTCTTGTTGCATTCCAGTGTACGCAAGGTGTCCCAAAACGGTTACGGCCGATACGCAACGGTAACGGTGGGAACCGTTACGCGTTTCGGGGTCGTATCGGATGATGCCCGATTTTGTACACGTATTGGCCGTTACGGGCGTAACGGCCGTTACTAACCCGTAACGGTCAAATAATGGTAACTTTTTTTTCATTTTAAGCTCTGTTTTTGCTGTTTTTTTGAAACTTCTTGCTTCCAAACTGTTTCTCACTTTTTCTACTACTAATTTCGACCAACTTTGGCTGGATATTTGAGATAAAAACACATTATATTACGGATTTTGTTGAATCAAAGCTCGGTAGGTCATTTTTCAGAAATTCGTCAAAAATAGGTATTTATACTTTTTTTAATATGTTTTGCTGTTTTAATCATGCCATATGATGTGTTAATCATAGTAAAACATGTTAATTTGCATTTTACAGATTTGGGGTGCGATTTAATAATTTTTATATATTTTGATGCAGGACAATTAACCACTTGCTCTAAAAGCTCGAACTGTTAGAGTATGGCGAATTAATCCCTTTATCTCATAGCCCAGGCACCACATATCATGGGTTAGGACCTCGGCCGAACCCCCTTCGTGGGCCCCAAATCACATAAGCCGCCCACCCCGAGTGTCCTCGCATCCCACAGGCTACCCCACTCGAGCCCGGTGTGAAATGCGCATTATTCACCCCTGATACGGAGTCTCGAACACGAGACCTCCCCTGTAGGCCCCAAATCGCATGGGTCACCCACCCCGAGTGTGCCCCTGCATCCAACAGGCGACCCCACTTGAGCCCAGTGTGAAAATGCCCCTGCATTATATTTTTTTCTATTTACGCATGAATTTTGGCCCATTTTTTTAAAATTTGAAAAATCAATTTTTAATGGTTGTTTTGCTGTTTTAATCATGCTATATGATGTGTTAATCATAGTAGAACATGTTAATGTGCATTTTACAGATTTGGGGTACCATTTAATATTTTTTTATATTTTTTTCTATTTACGCATGAATTTTGGCCCTTTTTTAAAAAATTTGAAAAATCAATTTTTAATGGTTGTTTTGCTGTTTTAATCATGCCATATGATGTGTTAATCATAGTAGAACATGTTAATTTACATTTTACAGATTTGGGGTGCCATTTAATATCTTTTTAATATTTTTTTCTATTTACGCATGAATTTTGGCACTTTTTCTTAAAATTCGAAAAATCAATTTTCAATGGTTGTTTTGTTGTTTTAATCATGCCATATGATGTGTTAATCATAGTAGAACATGTTAATGTGCATTTTACAGATTTGGGGTGCCATTTAATATTTTTTTATATTTTTTTCTATTTACGCATGAATTTTGGCCCTTTTTTAAAAATTTTGAAAAATCAATTTTTAATGGTTGTTTTGTTGTTTTAATCATGCCATATGATGTGTTAATCATAGTAGAACATGTTAATGTGCATTTTACAGATTTGGGGTGCCATTTTATATTTTTTTAATATTTTTTCTATTTACGCATGAATTTTGGCCCTTTTTTTTAAAATTCAAAAAATCAATTTTTAATGGTTGTTTTGTTGTTTTAATCATGCCATATGATGTGTTAATCATAGTAGAACATGTTAATGTGCATTTTACAGATTTTGAGTGCCATTTTATATTTTTTTCTATTTACGCATGAATTTTGGCCCTTTTTTTTTAAATTCGAAAAATCCATTTTTAATTGTTGTTTTGCTATTTTAATCATGACATATGATGTGTTAATCATAGTAGAACATGTTAATATGCATTTTACAGATTTGGGGTGCCATTTTATATTTTTTTTATATTTTTTTCTATTTACGCATTAATTTTGGCCTTCTTTTTTTTTAATTCGAAAAATCATTTTTAATGAATAGTTTGCTAATTTAATCATAGAATTTGATGTGTTAATTATAGTAGAACATGTTAATGTGCATTTTACAGATTTGTGGTATTATTTTATAATTATTTTCTATTTTCGAATTAATGACTTTATGTTTTTATTTGCTTATATTGGACAGGTTTTGCCTTAGAGCTTCTTAGGGTTTAGTTAGAATATAAAATCATATTTATTAGCATAGGTCATACACTCATACTCATATCTTATTATCTAGTATCTACCTAAACCAAAAGAAATGTCTGGGTCTGGCCAACAACAAGTGAGGATATTGGATGGCAACATTGTGAGAGGGTTGGTGGTACTAGGCACCAAATAAAGTGCAAGTATTATGATAGACTAGTGACTGGTGGAATTACTCGTCTCAAACAACATTTAGCATATCGAAAGGGTCAAGTTACGCCATGTAATAGAGTACCGAAAGAGATAATGTTTTTAATGCAAGCTAATCTGGATGAGTCGAAGGGTAAACGTGCTGCTGTACAAAAGAAGAAAGATGATATTTTGGATGCAGCTCGACAGGAGGTGTTTGGTCCTGAATATATGGGCGTTCATGATGAAGATATTATTGATTCTGACGAAGATTTAGATCGAGAAGTAACTATAGTTATGAGAGAGAGCTTGCGTCTAGCTCGTGAAGAGGAAGAACGTCGCCGCATGTTTGGCACGCATGGGTCAGTGAGTGATACAGGAGGGGGGAGTGCAACTGGAAGTGCAACTGCTTCTGCAGGTGGGGTTGGTGGGAATAGGTTTGGTGGGTTACGACATGTGTTTGGGAGCCGACGACAGACATCTTTACGTGATGCCCCTATATGTTTGGATGAAAAAGTAAATGAGCCTAGGAGACCCTCTATTGATCCAATCCTGTTTAGGAAAGAATCAACTAAACAAAGGAAGATAAAACAAATGTGGAGTAGAACTTCAATTGAGAAATTAGGTAGAGCAGCAACAAAGCTATATATACATGCCAACATACCTCCTAACACAGCCAATTCTCCATATTGGCAGGTGGTAATTGATGCAGCAGCAAAAACAGGTGAAGGAATAAAAGCTCCCACGGCTAAGGAGATTAGGGGGAAATGGACAGATATAGAGTATGCAGATGTGAAAGCATACGTGGCTACATTTAAACCTGTATGGCAAGCCAGAGGATGCACGATCATGTGTGATGGTTGGACTGTCCCAACCACACGCAGCATGATCAACTTCATGGTGTAGTGCCACTTAGGAACTATATACCATAAGTCAATTGATGCCTCAAAGGCAACAAAAAATTCTACTTATATTAATGGACTAATGGATAAAGTTGTGGACGAGATTGGAGAGGAAAATATAGTGCAGATTGTGACAGATAATGAAGCAACATATAAGCTTGCAGGACATATGTTGATGGATAAGAGAAAACATCTTTTTTGGTCACCATGTGCAACCCATGTATTGATCTTATATTGGAAGATATTGGGAAGAAGAAAAATATTAAGGAAATAGTCGAAAGGGCAAAAGAAGTGACGATGTTTATTTACAACCATAATCAAGTAGTCGCAATAATGAGAAAGTTCACGAAAGGACGAGAGTTGTTGAGGTCTGCGGCGACTAGATTCGCAACAAACTTTATAGCATTAGAGAGTTTATTCCAGCATAGGGGAGAGTCGAGTGAGATGTTCGCTTCCCGAGAATGGCTCAACACAAAACATGGGAAGAAGACATCAGGGACACCGGTTGAAGTTGCAAACACCATACGGGACAACAAATATTGGAAGAAGGTCAAGTCAATCCTAAAGGTGATGGAGCCACTAATGAGGATACTCCGTCTTGTTGAAACCGACAAGGCACCTACCATGGGCTTCTTATACGATGCCATGGATAAGGCAAAGTTGGCAATACAACGTAATTGTAGAAGCTGGGAGTCTTATTGGAGGATGATCGACAGGAGATGGACAAGACAACTCCATCATGATCTTCATGCAGCAGGTTACTATCTAAATCCTAGGTATAGATATGCCCGATCATTTGTTGAGGATGATGAAGTTCATGTCGAGCTAAAAAATGTGATAAAGAGATTAGAGTCTGACTTAGATATGCAAATAAAAGCGTTGAATGAATTAGATACATTTGGAAATCGCCTTGGTAGCTTTGGAGATGCTCTTGCACAGCATACAGTATCTAGGTTGCAACCAGCCGAATGGTGGATTAATTTCGGAGAGAATACGAAGGCTCTCAAAAAAATTGCAGTAAAAGTATTAAGCCAGACAACATCTTCATCTAGCTGCGAAAGGAATTGGAGTTGTTTTACGCTTATTCATTCAAAGAATATGAATAGATTGCAGACTAGAACATTAGATAGACTTGTCCTCATGCACTACAATATAAACTAAGAATGCGGGGATATCATAGAAGCATTACAGCTGTCGATGACGGAGACTACTGTCCAATAAACTTGGACAATATTTATGATGAGGATGACCCGCTTCTACCTTGGTTGGAAATAAGGGAAAAGCAAATTGAAGAGGATAATGAAGAATTGGAAATTGATGACCCAGAAATACGTAGAGCGCAACAAGAGAGTCATGCAGATGTGTTGGACCCAGCAAGAGGGGCAGCGTTTATGCCAAGTACAGGTACGGCTCAAGATCAACAAAAGAGTACAAGCAGTGGTAGCGTGACCGTGTCGGATGATAGTGACGATGACCCCCTGCCCCTGGTGCTGGCACTTCTGGTGTTGCTCAGCGCCCTATACAGCCGTCTAGAGATAGCGATGCCGATGAACATCGACGAGGTGGTACACGAGGTCGGACTTATGAGTGTACCGAGTCACGATACAGCCAGCAGGAGGGTACATCTAGTGGTGCACCGGGTCCGAGAGGTCCGGAACATCAGCAAGCTCATGGTCTTGGTTATTATGATGGATATTCTTATGGTCAATTGGATTATGATTATGATGATTATACTGAGCCTGTTCCATCACATTCATGTTGGAGTAGCCCTCCCGATCAATATCCATATGATTATAGATATCCAGATCCAAATCCAAGTTACTCATCACAGCAGACGCACTCTCAATCTCAAGATTCTCAACAGCCTGAGTATGGGCACCAGTATGGCTATTTGACGGGCACTGGTGGATATCCTTACTCGGGGTCAGAGTCGTTGCCTAGTCAGGATCAGTCATCCTCTGGTTTCGTTCATCTAGTATTTCCTTCTGGAACTGGATATTATGGATATGCAGCACCTACACCTATTGGACAGCCTCAACCTGATGGTGACGATGATGATGATGTGGAGGTCGAGCAACCACAAAAAAAGCAGATTTTCATTTTAGTGATGACTTGTGATTGTGAGTATATATTTGTATTAAGGTAAGTATTTGCAGTAGACAGCTCACAACAGTATTATTGCAAGAAGCCATGCAGTCATGCGCACACTTGACACTGCCCAACTTGTATTTAAAATAGCTCCCCTGACAACCAATCAAGTAATCCTTAATCAAGTTGCAGGGGAGTATATCAGACACTACTAATTATTTATTTTTTAATATTCTTGACTTGAGGATGATAGGTTATATAGACAGGAATCAGTCACGTGCACAGGTATGTTCGAGAAATTCCTCAAAAATAATTGCGAACACCTAATGTAAGATATTTCATATTATATTCATTCTAATATATCTATCATTAATAGTAGATAGTTAGAAAATTAAATATATGAATTTTGTAGTCAAATTCAGGTTATCTGGTTCATAAATTCATCAGACAGTCCGATGCAACTTCTCACCAAAGAGTGGACCGTTACACCACCATAAACATGTTCCAATTTATAAATGAATGCATATTTGGAATGCTTAGAATATTCCGGATTTAATCCATATTTTTTTCATATTTTTTTGGCAAAAATAAATAAATTTTGCACCGTTACATCCCCATATCCGTATCGGTTTTAAAGGTCACCGTTACGCCAACCGATACCGATACGGGACACCTTGAGTGCACGACACTTCTCATGTAGCATAGCTGGTCAAATAGCTCACATAAATTGGAAGGCGATGGTCACACAACACTCAAGAGGCACATCCTCACTTCAACCAACCATTTTAATTCTATTGGAAACATCCTCGTTGATCTCACCATACTTTTAAATATTACCCAAAGGCAATGATGCAAATCACTTGGGAAATCTCCTAGCCATTAGTTAACTTAAGCTTCAACTTTATAATTATTCCTACTAAAGTTGCATCCAAATTAAGGTTTTGAGTATTGATATCAACCCTTTATACAACCCCTTGGAGAATAATTTGGGGCTCTTTGTAAATTAGAGTTCTTAGGGAAATTTTGAAATTTGGGCTTGGGGAATTATGGAATTTTTGGGGATTTGAAATAATTTAGGGTTTGGCGATGGGGAAGAATTGGGGGAAAAAAAAGGAAAATAAAAGAAAACAAATTCCAATGAATGGAACTAGTTATAATACCAAAATTGTATCAACCAAGGGAGAATTTTGATATGGGTATGTACCTTTTTTCTGGAAGATCAAACCACAAATTTTTTTTTGAAAGATTCAAAACACAACTTTCTTTACAGATGCAATAGAAACTAAATGGACTGAAAATTGAGGTCATAAATCCTACTAGCAGCTATGCTAGTCATCACACTATTAAACTGCTTTTCTTCTATTGTCGGCAAGACATGCCAAAATGGAACACATTTTGTCAACCAAGAAAATAACTTTTTATTTGCATAACCATCATAACTACTCATAAAAGAGTGTACATTTTTGTACTTGTTCTCAAAGCAGAGTAAGCCCTGGTATAATTCCAACCATTGATTGTTTCGGCTCCCAATTAATTGACAGCTACTTCCTCACTACAATCATTACAAAAGAAGGAAAAAAAATCATTACTTTGTTGTCATGCCATCTTAACTGAATTGAATGTTTTGAAATCTATGCATCCAAAAGCAGCCATTTGAATACGTTATTATGCAGATTTGCCTCAAATTTTGGCATTACTTATTTTCTTCGACTTTTAGAAACGGAAAACTAAAACTAGAAGTCCCAAAATTAAGTTATTGCATTGGCACACCACGAACACATTCAACAATACACAGCATCAAATTCACTACAAGATGTAATATATAACATATAAAATGTAATTAAATACATGCTACCTAGAAAATCTAAAAGGCCTTGAACAAGCCTTGCTCATCTCCAGCATCTCCACCCTACACATGGCACACATATAGAGCAACTGGCACCATTGTTCTGGTGGGGCATGGGCGAGCTTTTATCCAAAAAAAAATCACAATGATTCAACAATTCAGCACCCCAATCAGCATTCTTTTTGCCAATTGAATTCGGACTATTGCTCATTTTCTCTACACTTTAATCGTCCCTTTTTTTTCAACCACTAATTTGATGGCTATGTTTGTCTATTTTAATCCTCCATTTTCTAACCACTAATGTGATGCCTATGTTTGTCTATTTTAATCCTCCATTTTCTAACCACTAATGTGATGCCTATGTTTGTCTATTTTAATCCTCCATTTTCTGACAACTAATGTGGCAACCCACCAAATCAAGAGTTTTGCTTTCCTTAGAAGTTTGTCATACCATTTAACTTGGCCACTGAGACATGAGTGTCAAAACACAGTGGTTTCTACTTCTAGAAGTAAGATCCATAGAAATTTCCATAGTAAATATTTTACTAGTTCATAAAATATTCCAAAAACCAATATGATGAAAATGGTGAAATAAAACCTACAAAACAATTATTTGCGGAAAGACTAATCCAAAAAATAAATTATACTAATAACTAATAAGTAAATGTAAAATGTAGTTTTTGAATGAACCATGTCTAAGAGCATTGGAGGAGACAGACACATGTGGACACAACAGACTTTCAAAAAGTTAGTCTCTTGTTCAGTGGGACTTGGTTGCAGAAACCATCTACTAGAGTGTCAGTCCTGTTCTCACTTACTAGGCTTTTACAATCACTCCAGCACCTGAACAACTACTTGTAAACAAATTTTTTTTTTCAACTAACATAGGTGTCACATGTACAGTGGAGGTGATGGAGATGAGAGAGCCTCCCTGGCAAACATCCACTCTATGAAATAACCATCTATTTTACACATCTTAGGAACTCATTTAACACCACCATTTGGAAAGTGAAACTGCAAACCAGACATATCACAAGCTAAATAGTGTATAATAATTTATCTAATGACAGCTACTCATAACAAATTTCCATCTCAAAGAAATTTAAGGAATGGAAATAATGAAAATCTAGGCATACCCGAACAATCTCTTCATATGTTTCATCGTCAATTTCTACAGTGGTAACTATTTCTTCAACATCCCCAAGTATCATGTTAAGATGCTGGTCATAAGCCTACAAAGAGAACCAGAAGAAAGAGAAAATATATGTATGTTAGCAAGCCAATACTAGCTTAAGGAACAATGAAGCCTTCAGCTCTTGTAATGCAAATTAAAAAAAAAAAATCATAAACAATTTTGTTTTCGAGATAGCCGGAGTAAAGGACGAAGGTTGATGTCCAGGAAAGCCAATCATTAAAAAAAATTCCAATCTACTACTTCAATGCCAACCCCAAATTGCTGGCAGAAAGGCTAAGATGACAATGATGATGATGTCAAGAATCCACAATTTTCACCTCAATCAGGACAATGACAAAATACAATGGCAGGCAACAAAGTAAGAAATCTAAATGACAGCCATTTTCCAACTTAAATCCAAAAATACAGTGGCAGTTAAAGTGGTAGAAAGAACTGATTCTAGGAAATATAACCATATCATGATATGTTTAGGGGTGCAAATGGGTTGGGCTGACCCAATGAGTCATTGAACCTGATCCGACAATAAATGGGTGTGGGTCCAACATTTCGACCCATGGGGCAGGTTTGGGTCTAGAAGTTCAACTGGGTTACTAAGTGGATTGGGCTTGGGACCATGGTTTTGAATATCAGTTATAATATGGCCATATCATAACCGTATCGATCACCCATGAAAGCAGTTTGACAAAAAAACAAAACAAAACCAAACAAAACAAACAGTTGTATCAGTCCGTATTGGCTGATACAAGCTGATATGGACTGTCCCGTCACCAACACAGTGACAGGGCCAATACGAAGATAAAAGGCCCGCTTTCCTTTTCTTTTTTTTTCCAATTTTTCCCGCGTTTCTTCCACTCATTTATTTCAACCATGGAGGAACTTTACAAGCTCATTTTAGACTACACGTAATCCAAATTCAGGGATCAAAACACAAATATTGAGATGGATTCAATGAATCGAAACAGAATGGTCCATTTTGGAAAATTATTGGAAGGGGTAAACCATCACTTTTTCTCATTCTTCTTTCAACTTCATTTTGTTGCATTTCAATGTAATGGGCCCTAATCCCATGGTTCTAAATATCGGTATTGGTCGGCATATCCACCCAGTGGAAAAATGATACGATATGGCTTCGTGTATCGTTATCAGGGCCGTATCGGCCCATATCGGTCAGAATTTTTTTAAAACAAAATAATATGGAAAAATATTAGAAAAATAGGAAAAAATGAGATATCCAAGAATCTATCTTTTCTTTTCTTTTTTTTTTTTGGTATTTTGACCATTTATTCAATGGTGTATCGGACCATTCTTTGATGAGAATGTTGTATGTCGATTTGACTTGTTGAAGGTCAACTAAATGGGCCTTAAACACAAATCAAGCATGATTTGGTGAACAATGGCCCATTACATTGAAATACAACAAAAAGAAGATGAAAATATAAAAATGAAAGTGAAGGTTTAACCTGCTTTTTCGATTTTTCTCATAATGGTCCACTTCGCTTTAATCTGTTGAATCTCATTCAAATCATTTGTTTTGATCCCAAAATAGGTCTAGATCTAGCCTAAAATAAGTTTTTAAGCTTCTTCCATGGTTTAAATGGGGGAAAAGATTTTTTTTTTTTTTTTTTTTAAAGACGGAAATTTTACAAACAAAAAAATCAAAATCAAAATTGGGCTTTCATCGGCCGTATCAGTGCCAATATGCCCCATATCGGCCGATACGGACTGATAAGGGTCAATTTTTTCGTATCAAACCGATATGACCCCATATCGCGCATCAGCTCGTGCCGATATGAATACGATACGGCCGTATTGGCCAACACGATATTGATATTCATATCCATGCCTAATCCACCAACTGATGTTTGATTTGTGTTCGATTCAGGCCTATTTGGTTAAACTTTCAATAAGTCAAGCCAACAGACCCCCTTTTTTCTGCTGGAAGGGTTCAAAGTTGACAGACAATATTCTTATCAAAGAATGGTCTAAATGTGCAATTGAATACATGCTCAAAACAAGAAAATAAAATTGATAGATTATGGTGTTTCACATTCAATTGGAAAATCTCTGGGGCCAAAAAAAATCTTGGGGATGAGTCCTGTCTGGTAAAGCTGGATGAATGGCTGGGTAAATACATGATCTCAATCTGTTTCAGAGATGCATCAAATGGAGCAAGTTAGATGGTAACATTTGCCAATGAGCCTAATAGTTCTAGTCTCGGACATGAAATGGGCCTAACAATTCTAGTCTCAGACATGAAATACAGACAGAGTTGGACTTTGCAGCTCACCTCTTGAGCATAGCAGTGACTGCTCCCTCTACTCTTGTATGCAAGGTTTTTACAATTGGATTCAAAGGCATGCTCTGATTGATCGCCTGCTTGAAGGTGGTATGTTCACATGGTTGAACAATCAAGTAAGATCTATGGCCAGAAGCATTCTCTTCTTGTTGAAATGCATCTACAACATGTTACATTTCATCCCGTTGGGGGATCAAGGGCCAAAAATTTCTCCAGATAGAGGCTCACTTCATGTTGGAAATCTAACCACATATTAACATCCCTGTAACCTGAGAAAGTTGTTAAAACATGTTAGTGGTACCCTCCTACCTACCCAAGGAATAGCATAGTACCGAGACATTCTAGAGAGGCAAATTCTCACTAGTACAATCTCAGGAGCAAGAGTTCCTTAACCACACAGATATGGAGCCTGATCCCTTGCCTAACCAAGGCATCTATGTTACTATTATATTGGGTCCAATTTTTTAAAATCAAATCGGATCACAAGGGGTCTTAAGTGGCCCTCGTTGGAATTCATGTATGCTATCACCATAATCCTCCCATCAAACGGCTAAAAGTAAAGCATATTTGTAATAAGATTAGAAATAAAGCTATAATTTTTAAGTTTTATTAGATATCTTTTACGAACAAGGGTTTTGTCATATAAAGCCCCAACTTTTTGGTGGAATTCCAAATAAGGGCCTATCCTTTTCCTTTTCCAAATGAGAACCAAACCTTGGCACTGATAGTAAAAAAAAAAAGAAGCCCCCAGTGTTAAATTTGTATACGAATGGATGGTTGTATTTAATTAATTCTAAAAACACTTGAAAAGACCCTTATACACATTAAATGTATTTTAATATAACCCAAGCACACGTTAACTCCACCAAAACCTTAACTTAACCTAACCAACGCCCTCTCAATCTCTCCCTATACTTCTCGTCTCACACCACACCAATCATCCAACACAAATGAGTGACCCCTGTGTGTACAGTGGGCCCCGCACAGATCATCCAGCACAAAGAGTGACCCCTTCGTGTATAGTGTCACGTTTGCAGTGTACCCCCATATATTCCTACATGCACAGTGGGCCCTGCACTGATTCTCCCACACAAACAAGCTCATGCGCCCAAAGTACACCAAGGTATTCAAAAACGGTTATGTAATGACCATTACAGTCCTTACATAATGGTAATGGTAGGAATCAAGACTATCCATTTTGGTTGGATCTTTAATGCTAATCCATCCATGCACAGGGCCCCACTAAATGGAGAGCCAGGATCCATGTGCCACATCAAGTATTAGGTAACAAAGTGCCTTCCTTATCCCACTCACCAAGTCAACTAATTTCATGTAACATAGCCACTAAATAACATCACTCCACTCTTCAAGTGGGCCACGCATGCATGAAAAGAAATGAAATTGATAGTAAAAATGGCATAACCACCCACCATACGCCAACATGATGGGTGGGCCAGCCAACATTTTCCTTCCCTAATCAGTCTACACTGATTAGTGATCGAGATGTCATATCTATGACTCACACTAGTGGATATTTTGGGTGCTTGGTTTAAGTATATCAAACATTTATGCGCCACTAGCGATGGAGCCCAATCATAGCATAGAGGCAATGCCCTTATATCTTCCCTATTAGATTATTGTAGCTATGAAATGAATCATATCAAATCAGACTAGGTAGGAGTATGAGGATATTTTCCCTTGGCCACATTGGATCAGAAAGGGAGCACCATAATACCTGCATGGGACATGTCAATTCAGATCGTCCATCTTGTAATGGCTTCAAGTGGGGAGAAGGGTAACATAGTCAGGAAAAGGGTAAAATCGTCATTTCTCAACCCTTCACAACACCCTTCCCACTTTTCCAGCACTTTTTCCCCAGCCAAAGTCAAATGTGGGCTTTTTTTACTGCATGTCGAAAGGATATGCCCTTGTTTGGAAATAGGAAATGGGCCCTTTTTTGGACCCACCATAAGATAAGCCCTTCTATGACAAAAACCCTATGAACAAACGTAATATAAATTTAAAAATAAGGAAATAAATTTAACTGGTTGCTTTTTGTTATTAAGATAGCAATGTTTCGTACAAAAATGCATTTGCATTCCTGAATAGGTACATAAAGGAGGACCCTTCCACAATAGTCTCTGCCAACCTATCAAGACAACTATATAGACCGATCTTGATTTCCAAATCATACTGAAACTGAAGATTTAAATAATATTTTGCCAAGTGCAAATGGTGGCGGAGCTGGCAATTCCATTTCTCATCAATTACTTTTCAAATTGGCCCATATCCACTCTTCATATCTCTAGAATTTTTAACAATTTCTACTTTCGCCTAGTCCACGTCTTCATAGATATACCCCATTGTAGGGGTTGTACCATCATCAACTAAGCAGATAATCTTTAATAAGTGGTGATACTACTTTGCATGCATGCACAACAGACAACCAAAACTTCTTCTCAAAGACAATATCATGAATCTTAACTATTTTTTTATTTCTTCGGTAGCAATAAGTAGTCATCTTCTTCTCATGCAAAAATACATCTCAAGGCCATGTTTTGTTGCAAAATACCATCAAGAAAGAAGTAGCAAATGTCATGACACTAGGGAGAATTAGCTCTACACCCTTTGTGAACTTGTTTCATATTTAAAATCATTCCGTGCCAATAGATAAAAGTCGCTGCTACTTTAGCTTTCAAGATTGCACAGGCTTCAACAATTCTTTTTTTCTAAATCCTCCAATATCAAATCAATGCAGTGTGGGACCCAGAATAAGTTACTTCTCCTTTCCATCAAGAGTTTCCTGGCTTTCATGTATGAACAAGCATTGTCATAAATGTCTTTCACAGCTTTTTCTCCAACTTCCTAATTGAATCTAACAAATCATACAATTTATCAACATGCTAGCAATGCTCGATATATCAACGCTCTTCAAATAACTTAAACCAAATTAATTGTTAACTAAAAATTACTAATTTTTATATTCTTTCCATCTGTCCAACCGTCAACATATTAGTGCACCCATTCCTCGTACTTTTCAAACATCATCCACCTCAATTTCCAAAAATGTATGTCTTATCTCTTGGCATGATGGTATCTTAAGTCCTTAACCAAACCACACAATTGACTGACACATGGGTAAATATATATATATATATATATATATATATATATATATATATACACACTTTTGACCAAATTAAATGGGAATGCATTTGCATTAAAAAAAATTCTTGTAATGTCTAAAGAAACTAAGCCTCTACCTCCTTTCTTCCAAACAGCATTTAATGCTATTTGCTTGCCCCCTTCACAATATTTGCAGTATACTCATCCATGATGCTTTTTCCATTTGATTGGCAGCTTTTATGGCTCTCCATCTTCTTCCATTAGGTCTGTTAAGTCACAAGGGACTACATTGTCTGTATCATATTTGTTTCATTGAGAATAACAGGAAAATATTTATTTTTTTTAAGGTGGGAGATCTGCAAAGATTTGTAGGAGATCTTAATGGATATACATGAATTCGCCCATATAGCTCTCTATAGTATGTACAACTGTACATAGGTATCTTATATTCTAACATTCTCCCTCAAACTAGAGCATCGACATCAACCATACCTAGATTGGAACATATATGAAGAAGATGATGATGATGATCACATGCCGCCGCCACTCCTCACATACATGTTTGGATACACAACCTTCAAGCACTGCTTGTCAGTAGATTGAACTTTCAGCGCTCGTTGAATCTTCTCTTCATATAATAGGCCTCCAAAGTCCAAACTTGACAACCATCAAGCCACCAAATGACCATTCACATAAAATCCTCTCAGATACACATGTGTAACACCACACAACATGTTAGTGAAGTACAACAACAATTAAGAAGGGGATTACACCCACAAAGGCATGTAAAGGCACAAGTGCAACCTTGCGCAACATGTGAGTAAATTACACCATAACTAGTAACAATGGCCTAATAAAAAAGAAAAGATGAATAAGAAAGGAAAGCTTGAATTCTTGCAGAACTCCTCTATGTCAAGTTAAGTAGGTGCTAAAATGCGAACAGACAACAGCAAGTTAGCAGGTGAACAAACAGATCAGATGGTGGAAGCAGGTGCGCACGGACTGTGCGGTACACTCATAGAGCACCAGAAGAAAATTCATAAGAAAAAGGAAAATAAAAGAGTGTTGAGTGACCCTTTATTCTCCCTCTCTTTGGTCAAAGATTGTTGTTGGACAAAGATGATAGAGGTGCAAGTTCCGGTAGGCAAATAGAGGGAAGCAAGACACTGTCAAAGTGGAATCCAGTGAAGGGCAGATCCGACAGATGACCTAATGGTGGTTAATGGTTTTGAATGGAGAGATCATGTTGGAGATGGACCGATTTCGGAGGCCAACAGTGATCTGCAACGGCACTTGACGGTTTCAGATCCCAAGATGGGTTCAATGCAAGGTGTCGGTGATGCAAATGCATTGACAAAAAGAATGGCAAGGCTGGTGGGGTGATGGGTTCGGCGACAGGATTGGGATGAAGGTGGGTCGGTTTTAGATGGTTGCATGTAGGGATGATGTGCTTGCAGCGTCTGATGAAGTGAGAGGCATGATGGATTTGAGGCTGACGTAGATGGGCAACATTGGGTGAAGGCTCCAATGCCAATGGTTGTCGAGGGGGTGGATATGATTGCGATTGTGAGTGTCGGAGGTTGCGTTGATGGCAAGGTATTCCGTATCAGTAACAGTCATCACTGTTACCTATATGGATATTGGCCATAATGGCTGATGCGAGGGCATAACGACCATTACAACCCCGGTAACAGCTGATTTATTTTTTTTTGCCCAAGAATCCTAGAAAAATATTTTTCAAATCCAAAATAATGTAAATATTCCAAATATGTATTCATTTTTTGTTTTGAACACATTTATGGTAGCATAACGGTCCACTCTTTGGTGAGACTTGAGAGTGTTGTATCTAGTTGTCTGGTGAATTTAAGAACATGGTTATGTGTCTCTAATATTTACACATCACAATCAAGCATTAGAACTGAGAATTGGAAAAGAAAAAAAAGAAAAAAACAAAAAAAAGGCATAAAAACCACTTTTACCAATTTTTTGAAAAAAATGGCCGTTGAAGCTTCTATTCGCCCAAAGCACTTCAATCTACAGTTTTAATCCTAAAAACTATAGTAAAAGTGGTCAGATTTTGTTGTAGAATAATCTAGGAAAGTTTTTGGAATTTTTTTTTTTTTTAAAGGGTGAAAAAATGAATTTAAATAGAGAAAAAGTTGTCGTTTTTTTTACCATTGCGGGGGTAACGGTCGTTATATGCCCCATAACGCTCGTTACAACCCCTGTAACGGCCAATACGATCCCAAAAAACCAACTGTCGCATTTTACACCTGTATCACGTAACAGTCACAGCCGTTACCTTTACATGTCGGCCTTTACAATCATATCGCAACAGATACGGAACACCTTGGTTGATGGTGGTTGTGACAATAGATTTGCCAAAGAAAATGGTGCAAATGTTCTACAGACAAAAAATGTCTAAGGTTGACAACTCTACAGAAGGTGAAGACGGCAACAATGGTTATGCTTCCAGTGTAGGTTCGGCATTAGATCTATCTACCCACAAATAAAGATCCAGTGATCTCTAAGATGGGTTCAATGGTTGCGGGTGCTAATGGGTTCGTGCGGACAAAAATGGTGGTGTGATCGGACATCGGACAGCAATGGACGGCTAGGATTTCTTCGAAAGATGATCGAACATATCTAGAGGTTGGAGATGAGATGGGTCCTTTATAAGAAAACGAAGGTGGTGTGGTCTCGACATGTGTTTAATGACGGGTTGTGGTGGTGGAGATGTAACAGTGCCAGATCCAGCAAAATAATAACACCGACGATGGCAATGGCAATGGCAATGGCAATGGCTAGGATGTCTTCAAATCGTCGGACCTGATAGTTGCGATGGGTGTAGATCGTGAAGAAGATGGGTTCGAGCAATTTGCTAATAAGAAGGGTATCAATGAGAGGGTCTTGCTATTTGAGGATTTTAGGGCATGCGATTGATTCATATGGAAGGGCGATTTCAGCGAGCAGTTTTGGGGTCTAGATCTGGGGTATAGCTCACCAATCTAGATCTCTGACCATGTGAACATTCCACATGCAGAGCAAAGATTGAAAAGGAGGAGAGTTCAGATCAACGGCTTGGATTAGAGATAAGCTCTGATACCATGTTGGTTCACAAGAGATTGCATTGTCAAAACTTCATCATGTCTATTTCATTGAGAATGAAAGGATTATATAGAGGAGGTGGTAGATCTTAATGGATATCCACAAATTCACCCAAGATCTATAGTATGTATAGTTGTACATAGGTATCTTATACTCTAACAAGGGCTTTGTCATGAAAAATAAAATAAAATCATACCCACCACTTGCTTCATATAACAATTCACAAAATCTAGAAAGAAGTAAGCCTACACCCTAAGATCCCTCCATGGTTCTAAATGTCGGTATCAGTTGGCATATCAGCCCAGCTGAAAAACGATACGATATGGCGTCACGTATTGGTACCGGGGTTATAAATTTTTTAAGCAAAAAATTGTAAGAAAAATATTAGAAAAAATTGGGGGGGTAGATGAGTTATCCCAGAATCTATCATTTTTTGTGTGTGTTTTGACTATGTATTCAATGGTGTATCAGATGATTCTGTGATGAGAATGTTGTCTGTTGGTTTGACTTGTTGAAGGTCAACCAAATGGGCCCTAATTGAATATAAATCAATCATGATTTGGCGAACTAGGGCCCGATACATTGAAATACAACAAAAAGAATATGAAAATATAAAAATAGGAAAGTGAAGCCAATTCAAGCCAATAGAAGTCAGTTTTTTCGTATCAAGCTGATAAGACCATGTATCACGTATCATCTCGTGCTGATATGGATACGGTATGGCCGTATCGACCAATACTATACCGATATTCATATCTATGCTCAAACTTCTTTCAATATAAAGACAAATTCCCATTGAGAAAGGCAAAAGCTCAAGATCCAAGCTAACGCACTTTTAGAGACCCCTTCAATAAGAGCCTAGAGCATAAAGAGTGTTGCACCCAACTTTTATTGCTTGCAATTGGCTTGGTTGAAATTGTTGACCTTCAAAGGCTTGAGAAGTCAAACTTAATACAACCTTGGTCATCCAAAAAAAAAAAACATCGTACACCTAAATTACCCAAGGAACTACTATCCACATTGAGCTTCCACTAGCACGACAGATGAAGACCATTAGTAGACTTTTTGGGTAATCTTCTAAAATCCTGTAAACTCCTTTCTAGTTCCCCTTTCGCTTGGCAATGGACTCCTATAAAATCTTTCAAAAGGTCCATTATCTGAAATGATTCATCAAGTGTGGCGCTTTTGGAAAAATATAAAGCTTAATTTGGTAGTCAATGTTGTCAAAATCATGTGATTTGCAATATGAATCATACAATTCATATCGTATCACAAACCACATGCTATGAATCATAGCTTCAACTAGATAATCCCAATTTATCATAATAGAATCACCTGAATCCAGGTATTCCAAAACAGTTACATAATGGTAATGGTGGTAACCGTTACGCATTACGGGGCGTAACGACTGCTATGAAAAAATTGACCCATAAAGGCCCTGTAACAGCCTGTAATAGCCCATATCAGCCCTACAACAGTCCATTACGAAGTCAAAATAGTTTTTTTTTTTCAAAAAATACATATCCGTAATGGTTGTTATAGCCTATATCATAATGGTAACGGCGGTGACCATTACGACCGTTATTACCATTATGGAATACCATATCTAAATCGTAAGATAATCATATGAATCGTACTATAATTGGGGACTACAAAAATGGGGCCCAAAATTTCATTTTTATACATTTTTTTTCCTTTTTTTACCATTTTTCTTTTAAAACATGTAAAAGGCCCGCCCCTATTAAAAATCCTTATCTTTTGTCTCTTGAGAGATATTGAGAGCATATTTGAGGATTTTGATATTCAGACCCGAAATAAACATATCAAATATCATCTTCTTCAGTCAACATACCCGAATGCCGCTTTTTCCAGTGTAATTCTAAACTCAAGAAACGTAAATTTATTAAAGGATTCTTGTATGTTTTTAAAGGTAAATTGCTTGAAAGGCAAAACATAAGGGAAAGATAAGAATCTTTAAAAAAATATATCACAGTGCCTATACCTTATACAAGTTCTCAATTGTCGATATCATGGCATGTATTACTTTTCCTGGTGCATATTCATGGAAAATGGATGATTGATGTGTACCATGTACAAGTTCTCAATTGTCAATATCATGAAATGGATTACTTTTCTGGGTCCATAGGGAAATGGATGATTAGTGAGTCTTGAATTTTTTATTTATTTATATTTGTTATTTTTTTCCATATTGTAAGAAAATCAGGGGAAAAAAAACTCACAATTTGTGATACGATTTGCAACTCCATACAATTCAAACCATATTACAATTTACAATACGATAACGATTTTGACAACATTGTTCGTAAGTACCTTCGATTTAATCTCTATAGTTCTAGATCTACCAATCATGTTGCATCAATGCAACCTCAATCACATTACATACATTGCACTGATGGTGAGAAGATCCTTTTTGTTAGAAGTGGCAGTGGCAATGGGTTCACATCTAAAACGTGCTCTTACCTATAACAAAACTCTACCGAGTTACAAGAAACTCAGTTGATCCACTGAGCTAGCCCACAAAATCAAGTGATTTAGTTAAAATCAGCCAATTCCTACAATGACATAGGTCATGGTATAAGTTAGCTCAGTTTTCTGGTAATCCAAGTTGATCCAAGTAGACTCACTGAATTTTTAATCCATGTTTATCTCTCACAGATATTTTCCCCAAACTGGTTCTTCTAACTTCAAATCTTCAATTCAATTCATGTCATTCTTGCTTGAATCCAGTAGGAATAGTTGAAAATGCTGACTTCAATTGAGGCAACTTGTGGAGAGGAATCTTTGCTGCATTGATGAGTTCATGTCCTATCATCTAATCTTTTGCTTTCGTCCCTTTGGTATCTTCTTTTCTTTTCTTTACTTTTTGAAAAAAAAAACATTTTTTGAAAGCCCCACAGCCCCCTTCCCCTACAGGGAAAAAGATGACGAGGAAAAGGGAAAAAAAAAGAGCATTCTATGATGAAACAAGCCGATTCTTTGCGAATTTCGATGCAACCCAATCATCCCTGAATAACACATCAGAGAACATTGGTTCAACATTCGTAATGCACGATACAGTATCCACAAATATTTTGATGGAGTGCAGACGACAAGGGGTGGGTCCCACAGAACACACATCGATTGGGCGAAGTGGGAGAAGTAAATAGCAGAAAATAACCAAGGGGCCGAGGCAGGGCCCAAAACAAACCTCCACTCCACCCATTCCAAATGCTACATAATTCATGTAGCCAACCCCAATAAATTGGTATAAGCCTTAGATGATGATGATTTGTATAAAAGATTAAAAGTAAAAAAATCCGCCTGCCACAGTAAACAAACGATATCGAAACAATTCAAGAAAGGGTTTCAGCGGCTCAGCCTCACACCAAACAGCAATAAGGAAAAAGAGAAAGGAAACATGTGAGTGAGAGAAGCATGTGTTTCATGTATTGAAAATTATTCAATTGAAAAACAAAAAGGAAAATGAGAGAGGATTATGAGAGAGAGAGAGAGAGAGAGAGAGAGAGAACAAATTACATGGAGTTTGCCGCGGAGTTCTCTGTCGGAGCGGAGCTTGACGTAGATTCGCTCGTCGAGACTAAGCCTAATGAGATCGAGAGGCTCTTTCACTGCGCTCTCCTCTTCATTTGCCGCCATTCTTTCTTTTTTCTCTTTTTCTCTTTACCTCACTACGACTCCTCTCTCCAGCCTCTCCTCTTTCTCTTCTCTTGCGCTCGCTCTCAAACTTAAATGGACTCGGAGACCCGTTTTACGCGTTCTGACCCAATACAAATCCTGAAACGAAACAACAATGCTCGTGCAAACGCCAAACATTTATCAGCATAGCATGATAGATTCTGAGATCCAATCCATCCATCAGAATGGAACCACTGTATTGATGCCCTACTTACGTAATTAGGTTGATCCACCGGTTAGGTAAGCCACGGTTTGCATTAAAAAAATGTACTTCATCCGTGACTGTGGGGCCCACCGTAATGTATGTTCCTTACATCCACGCCTTCCATACATTTTAAAGATCATTCTAGCTCATGATCCTAAAAATGAAGCGGATCTAAATCTCATGTGGACCACACCACAAGAATATATTGGTGATTGAATACCCACCATTAAAAATTTCTTGAGGGACACCCGAATATTTATTTGCCATCCAAACTGTTGACGAGGTAACAAAGACCTCGATAAAAGGATCACAAAAATATCAGCTTGATCCAGAACTAATGTGACCCACAAGAAGTTTTTAATGGTCAATCACCACTATTTCCTGTGGTGTGGTCCACTTGAAATTTGGATCCGCTTCAATTTTTGAATCATAAGCTAAAATGATCTTTTGAAGATGATGGACGGTGCCAATGTTAGGCACATACATCAAGGTGGCCTATGCTGTTAGGGATCTACAGTAGTTGAGTTCTTGAAAAACATGGCTGAAGTTTTCTAAAATCTAAGCCACCCATGTGTACAATGTATATTCCGGGAAAATGTGGGTTTGTTTTTAACTATGCTAGTGCCAAAATCGATACATTGGCTGTGATCCAAACAGAACAACTTTGACCTCAATCGCCAAAATAAGCAAGTATGTTCAGTATGAGCGTATACAATTGTATTATAAGAAGATTGGTTGCTTGCTCAGCCACTTACAGAATTTAATAACGATCAGGCAATAATTAGATGGTAGGGTTCTTCCTCTGAAGATAGGTTATTTTGTGTCTTCCACAAGAAATGACTATCAGAATACTAGTACAAATCAAATAAAAGAAAAAACTCACGATCGGTCGCTAAAAGTGACTGCAATAATGCATCTCTTGGAACAACTGCTTGATATTGCATAAAAGATAAATTCAACATATAAGCGTAGACATGGATTACAACTAAAGATTATAACTATAAAATATCGCTACTTGATTACGGCTACTTTTAGGATAAGCTGAGATCAAATAAATTATGAAGATAAACTTGATTTGATTGGTTGTTTGGTTTAATTGAGATATCCTACTCTCTGCTGAAATCCTCTGCCATTTATAGATTTCTACTATAGCTTATTCCTCTAAATCCTTTTTCCATTTATTACAACAGTTACAATAGTCAAAAAACCTCTTTCTAAATCATTTTTTTTCATTTATTATGTTTCTCTTTTATAATTGTTTTTCTTCCGAACTCCTCTTGGCCGCTTACTTCACTTTTGTTGGCCAAAGTTTCGTTTTTACTACCTTATCGGTCACCTTTTATATCTTAAATAGCTCAACCGTGCTTCCGGTATATCAACCATAACATTCTATAGACCATCCTCTGACGTGTAAAGGTAGACTTACGTCAGCTGTAAACCCGCAAAAAGTGCTCCAAATCTTCGAAGATTTTTTTATCCATTCCCTATTTCTCATAGGACACCACATGTCACTCTCCCTATTGGCTTTCTCATAATTGCCAGAAGTAGGGTACAACATGTTGGACCAATATGATGGATGGATTAGATCCCACCAATCGTGTGTACAAGAGCTTTTGTGCACACGCATGTCATGAGATGAGCAAAGCTAAGATGTATGCATGTGCATGTGCGCCGCATGGAGCAAATCCAATCCGTTTCAGGAGCAGGTTATGGTTATCTTGGGAGGAATATCTTAAGAAGGTCTTGGTTAAGTTTGGGCTGAAAAAAGTTAAATTGGTTAGCACACCCCACACTACTCACTTTCAGCTTTCTTCGGAGAAATATCCTACATTTGATGAAGAAAAGCGGTATGTCTCGTTTGACCTACACGAGCGTGCTTGGCAGTCTTATGTATGCCATGGTCTGTGCTAGACCGGATATTTCACATGCGGTTGGTATTATGAGCAGATACATATCAACCCCGGTAAGTACATTAGGAAGCATGAAATGGTAACTTCATTACATATGAGGTACGACAGACTACGTCTTGGTTTTCAAAAATTCAAAAAAGAAACTTATAGGCTATATGGATTCAGATTACACGGGGAATGTGGATAATAGAAGGTCGACTTTAGGTTACTTGTTTATGTTAACTAGTGGAGCTATCAGTTGCATGTCGAAGCTTTAGTCTGTGGTTACACTTTCCACAACCGAAGCTTAATAAATATAGTAGTGATGGAAGCATTTAAGGAACCTATTTAGTTGAAAGAGAAGATAAATGAGTTGAGGCTTCAGCGGGAAGATATGCCTATGCATTGTGACCACGAGAGCACTATTAATTTAGTGAAGAACTTGGTGTATCATTTCAGAACTAAACACATTGATGTTCGTCGTCATTTTATTCAATAAATGCTCGAGAAATGAGGTGTCCCTCTTAAGAAGATTCACATGAGCGTGAATCCGATGAACATTCTTACGAAGGTTGTTCTTGTAAAGAAGTTTAGGTTTTGTTTGACTTCTCTGAACTTACAAAGAAGAAATGAAGACGGAGTGTATACGGGAATTGATGATGATGGTGTTACTATAGTGAAGATTAGAGATGGTAATAGCATCTTAGAACAGTAGAGATTGAAGATTAAAGTCATGGTGGAGATTGTTTATCGAGTGCCTTTAATCTATTGTGGAGAGGGCAATTTTCGGTATGACCGTAGCCAATCTCATTTCAACAAAAAATTCTTGATTTAGACCCTTTGCTCGTTGTGATGTTTTGCACTTTTTTAGTTTGACCGAATGTGTGTGAGTCAGCTCGGTTCGATCCAACTGTGTGTAAAATTGGTGCCTTCAATCTGTACTGAAACATGGAATTTTGATGAAAGTCTTGATCGAATCGAGAAAATCCCGAATTTTCTAGTTTTATCTTTGGATATTTTTGCACATGTTCAATCGATCGAACATAAAAGCGCTATCAATCGAGATAATTTTAAAAACTCAAGTTAACTCTCTGGACACTTTTGAGCATGTTCGATTGATCAAATATTGTGGTGTTGATCGATCGAAAGATGCTTGATTGATATCGATCGATGGAAGGTTCAATCGACGATGTGCACAACTTTTGCGTAAGTGCATGGTTTTATTTCTAATTCTGGATATGAGATTATATAAATGGGTGTAATAGGGGATTAGGGTATTAGGAACTTGTTTTAAAGAGAGCTAGGGTTCAGAGAAATGGGATCTAGAGTTTTATACTCTAGGGTTTTGATTCTAAGTTGCTCATCTCTTATAATTTCATTTTCATAGTGGATTACTTGTTGCTTTGTGCTGTGGGTTTTTTTTTTTTCCAGCAAAAAAAAATTCCACGTAAATCACTATGTACTTTGTGCACGCTCAATATTCTATTTCGATACTTGTTTGATTCATATCCGGGTCATGTCTAGGTGACGCATCCGCGCCCAACAAGTGGTATCAGAGCGATCGGGTTATTAGGTTGGGGTTTTTTGTATGAATATGAAGATATGGTATCGAAGGGAATGAATTTTAAGTTTGAGATGGAGAAGTTTATAAAAAATAATAATTTTGAATTGTGAAGGGTGAAGATTAAAGCCTTTCTAATTCAACAAGGGTTAAAACAGGTACTTATTGGGAAAGTGAAGCGTTTGATGCTATGAGTGATGAAGAGTGGGATGAACTAGATTAAAAGGGAATTAACACAATTTGATTGTGCTTGGTCGACGAGGTCCTATATAATATCATCAATGAGACGACTACTACTAGATTGTAGGCGAAGTTGGAGAGTCTCTACATGACGAGATCGCTCTCCAATCGTTTGTTTCTGAAGCAGTTCTACAATATGAAGATGGCGGAATGGACAAATCTTAATGAACATATAAGCAACCTTAATAAACTACTTTGTAAATTGATGAGCGTGGAGGTGAATATCAATGAGGAAGATCAAGTCCTAGTCCTATTGAATTTTCTTCCCGTGTCTTACGAGAATCCCGTAGACATTATGTGCCATAGTAGGGAGACCATTGACATTGAAATTGTTATTTTAGCCCTTCATTCAAAGCAGTTGAGGAAGAAGGATGGTGGCGGGGTTCGTCTACAAATGCATTGGTTGTTAGGGGAAGAAGTTTTGAGCGGGAGAAAGAGAATTTGCGATTGAGGTCCAAATCTAAGGGCGAGGGCAAAATGAAGTAATGGAACAATGTGAAGACTAGACATATGAAGAGGGACTGTCGGTCTCCTAAAGCCTACAAGGATGAGAATTCAGATAAATTTACAGGGGAGGCCAATTCAATGGAATCTCGTGAAGGTTCGAATGATTGCAATGTATTATCGGTGTCCAAAATGGGTCACTTCTATCAGGATTGGATTTTATATACAAGGGTTTTGTACCATATAACCCCTTACTAGAGTTGGTTCACCATATACAATGAGTATGATGATGGCTTGGTTCTCATGGGTAATAATCATGCATATAAGATGATTGGAATTGAATCCGTTCGCATCAGAATGTTTGATGGGATGGAGTGTTCTCTAACCGATGTGAGGCACGTTCTATATTTAAAGAAAAATTTGATTTTCTAGGTGCTCTGGATGAACTAGGATGTAAGTTCAGTGCCCATGATGGTGTCCTAAAAATTTCAAAGGGGGTACTTACCATTATGATGGCATAAAGGAACATCAATCTCTAAGGGTTATTGGGAATAATGTATCAAGTGGAGCTGCAACGTCTGTAGAAGAATCCACATCAACATATATGTGGCATACACGCTTAAGCCACATGAGTGAGCGTCATATGAAGATACTCTTAAATCATGGTTTAATTCCTGCTTTTAAAAATTGTTATTTAGATATATGTGAGCATTGCATATATGGTAAACCATGAAAATTGTTATTTAAAACTGATAAACATAGTAGTAAGGGACCGTTAGATTATATGCACTCTGACGTATGGGGTTGGTCATCCATGGCTTCTAGAGGAGAGTTGTCATTGTTCGTAACATTCATTGACGACTTCTCTAGAAACGTGTGGGTTTATTTTATGGAGAATAATCTGACGTGTTTGTCACTTTCAAGTCTTAAAAGGTCATGGTTGAAAATAGTCAAGGAAACAATTGAAAGTACTAAGGACAGCAGTGATGTAGAATTTACTTCGAATGAATTCAATCAATTTTGTAAGGATGATGATGAAAGGACGAACTATAGATGTCTTAGAGAGGGGATAATATGACTTTGCTAAATATTTTGATACAATGCGAAATAATAAGGTAAATAAAATTAATTGCTTAGAGTATTTGCCACCCCCTAAATTCGGAAACCTGGCTCACAAAATTTTCGATTGCCGAATCCGGCGCCGATAGCCTCCGTAGAACCCCATTCTCGGCTCCCAGCGCCCATTCGCCAGGTTCCGATCCTGGGATGCTACAAGGAGGATTTTCAACATCAGTTTGATTCGTAATAAGCATAACCAAAGGTATAATCCACAAACAACAACCAAAAACTCCATTACATTTCCACTATGATCAAAAACTTTACAACTACAATGAGCATAAAGGGAAATACAATGAAGATGAACAAAATTCCAAAATGATCTGATAAGTGCTCCCGCCTCAGCGCTGCTGCGATCCAACGTCACCTGCACGCAACGGTCGTGAATAAGCTTATAGAAAGCTTAGAGGGTGGTGAAAGTGTATGCTCAAGGTGGTAATGCAGTTATATAGTATTAGAGTAATGCGGAACATGCTGATGAATGCCAAGAATACCATTAGCCGTACTAAGGCCATGCGGTGCAAAGAATGATGTCGGCCATACCAAGGCCATGCAATGCGAAATGCAACTCAAGCATACAAATCCTCATCTAAGTCCACATATCAATACAGCTCAAACTCTGAAATATCACCGGGGTCTAGTACACTCCAAGCCAGATTGCCGCCCCATCGCGCATAATAAGGTGAGTGGAAAAGACCCCACTATCCGCCTGCCAATATCGGGCTCGGCTCGTCAATAGCGGACCCATTCCTCGAGCTGGTCAGACTCAGCCTAGCATTGCCCCTTACTCTCGGGCGGGTAAGGCTGCACCCCCTTCCAACCGACCACGACATAGTGGAAAGCGCAACCGTCTGGTAATCGACACTCGGCGCTCATGCACCCACTCGGTCTAGACGTTGGAGCAACCTCTTGGTACCATAAGGGTTTAGGGACTTTCACCCAGGGATATCTATCGTACCCCATGTAGAACAGTATTTTCGGTATCCAATCCTGCCAACCACGATACGTCTGTGGAGGCTACGGCCCTGATGTCACTAGGGCGTACAGTAACCATATCATACAATGCGAATGCATGAATCACACTATCCAGTCATACAGTAATCCTGCGCGTATCATGCGCTCATGTAGGGCAACACCCCCTGTACGGGAGCCCCTAAACAATCTGCCCGAAGGCATATGCTATGATTAGTCATTTCTCATATCAAGCATACGTATGATGCATATGATCATGAATTATGGAATTAAACATGGTATATGGGATGGATAATGTTCATAATGAAGATGGGCTTAGATGGCCTACACATTACATGTATGGGCCCTAGGGAAATAACCAACACTATACTTGCAATGGGGACGTCGAACTGCCATTGCTCCCATGGTATAGCCCGTCGTAAACATCATTACATAAATTATGTTGGGATTGCACATTGCAATGGACCTTAGGTATATCTCATTGGGCCTTCAATACATCAAATGGGCCGTATCATATGGGCCTCATATTCATCAAATGGGCCACATCAATGGGCCGCACCAATGGGCCTTATGTGCATTGCAATGGGTTATAACCCGTAGGCCTTAGAATGCATCAAATGGGCCTAATCTTATGGGCCTTATGTGTATCAAATGGGCCACACCAATTGGGCCCCATATGTACATCAAATGGGCCTCAACCCATAGGCCCCATTACATCTTAATGGGCCTCGACCCATGGGCCTTACATATACATCAAAGTGGGCCTCAACCATGGGCCACAAGTAAACTGAGGTGGGCCTTACCTATATATCAAGGTGGGCCTCAATCACGGGCCTCAAGCAAACTGAGGTGGGCCTTACCTATATATCAAGGTGGGCCTCAATCATGGGCCTCAAGCAAACTGAGGTGGGCCTCCCACACTAGTAAAAAAATATATATAATATAGTGTATAATATATATATATACACAACACATACAATATTATATGAAATATAATATTATATATATATATATGTACACACACGCACGCACACACCCACACATACACATGCACACACCCATCGTCCAGGACGGTGGGGTAAAATACAAACATCACAGTGGGTTCCACCGTCCAGGCGGACGGTGGAAATAAAACACTTACATCACTGTGGGCTCCATGTGGGGCCCACCATAATGTTTGCTTTCCATCCAACCCGTTGATAAGGCCACGTGGGCCTAGATGAAGGGTGAAAACAAATTTCACCCTGATCCAAAACTTCTGTGGACCCCAAAAGGATTTCAAAGGTAGAGGTTCAATCCCACTGTTTCCTACGGTGTGGGCCACCTGAGTCTTGGATCAGGCTGATTTTTGGGGTGGGCCCACGTCAGGTAGTGGCCCACCCTATGAACGGATTAGATGGTAAATAAACATCAAGGTGGGGCCCACGGCTACAGCCGTGGGTGGCTGTACGTACGTCCGTCCGCCCGGACGCTGTGCGCAGGCAGCGCCTGCTGATCTCTGACACAGCAGCAGCAGCTGCTGTGTTGCATTATTTTTTTTTCTTTTGATTTTCAGATTTTCTGAGGTTTTCACCGGTGGGGTCCACATTTGGACAATCCGCTCCGTCCAATGGCATTCCATGGCTCAACACGAGCAAAACAAGTCCAATATTGGACATATTTTGGCATATTATAATTGCAGGGAAGGCTTCAATGGTGAAATCCACCATTTGATATGGTGTGGCCCGCCAGAACCTCGGATTGATTTTGTATTTCGGTTCAACACCTGAAATGGGGTTGAGAAGGGAATAGACGGCTTGGATTGAACACATGCATCAAGATGGAGCCTACATAAGTGGACCACCCTCATTGGCTTGGAACCAAGCTATTTGTGTTTTCAAAAAAAAAACGTCCAGCGTCCCTGGACGCTGGACTGTCTGCCGAGCAAGGTGGGCCTCCTCATGTGGGCCACCACTGATGGATGGTGTGGTTCAATACATGCAAAGTGGGCCCCACTTGTATGTGATTTGGATGGAATACATACCTTGTGGTGGGGTCCATTCAAGTGGGCCACACAACCTCCTTATCATCAAACATAAAAAAAAAAGAAATAGAGAGGGAGAGAGAGAGATAGAGGGTGAGATCCGTGTGATGGAGGGGTCCCGGCACTATGGGCCCTCCCTTGCACTAAATCATACATCAAGTGGATCCCATTACATGTGGGTCCATGAAATCGAAATCCAACGGTGGAGATCCCTTCTCCATTAAAATAGACGGTCTAGATGACCCTAAGCATGCAAGGAAATAAACATCATGATGGGGTCCATGGAGAATGGCCCCATCATGGAATGATCATGATGATCCAAGCGGGCCATCAGCCACATCTTAGGGTCCAAAGTGAGATCCAAACCATTAATCGGTTGGCCTCACTTGGCCCATCTTAAAAACATCAAAAACTACCCTATCAAAGCACCCACCACTTGATCTTCCTGCTCCCTTGGCTTCCTTAGCTCCTTGTGCTTCTCTTTGATGGAGGAAGATGAGAAATTGATGGTTGAGATGAGAGATCTAGGGATGGGAAGGTGGGCCACACATGAGCATTTTTCTCACCATGGGAGGGCTTGGAGAGGTTCATACGTATGGTGCTTTCTTGCTTGGATTGGATTTGAAAAAAAATGAATAAGAGAGAGAGTTGTAAAGGAAGAGAGAGAAGGAGTGATGGGTGATGGAGTGATGGATGGGAGAGAGAGGGATGGGTGTAAGAGGCTCTTTTTGACTTTTTTGGCAAAAGTTGTAAGAGAGGTATGGGTTTGTGTAAGAACTTTTGACTTTGGGGCTTGCTTGGGAAAAAGTGAAAGGTGATGTGTACTTGACATGATGGGATTGATGGGATTGATTGATTGATGTGACACCTTGTAGAGATTCTCTCGGGATTCGCACGCGCGGCGTTTTCCTCGCACCGAACGCTGGCCCACATCTCCCAACCAGGGTATCGCCTCGGCGCGCAAGTCGCGGCATCGGAACCGCGGCGACGACGCAGTCGCTAAGGTATAAGTCCTGGGTTGAGTCGACTCGGGTTGACGGCATGAGAATCAGGGTCGCGCGCAAATACCGGATAAGGGTCGAAGGTTGCCGGAATTCGACCGGGAAGACCGCGGAAGCCTATGGAACGGTATGGTCTAGGATACGGGGCTTACAATATTGAATTCTTGATATCAAATAGTTCGTAGGACAACCTTCACCTAAAAGATTTAGGCAGGATAATCTTATTACACGACGTCTTTGAAATCAAAATATCAAACTTTAGCAAGAGCAAATGAAATACAATATAGGCATACAAGTAATAAAAATAATCACAACAATGCATAAAGAAATTATAGTGGTTTGGTGCATAAAGACAAATCTATTTCACTCTCAAAATTACTACACTTGCAATTTTAGTTTTCACTATCTCAAGGTTTTCTCAGGGTCACCTTAACAACTTGATACAATTATTGCAATTTTCACGGGCTATCACAACAAACCCACTTTGTAATTTTCACAGGATCACCACAAACAAACCTGCTGAGATTTTCGAGCTATCTTAGAAAAATCCAAACTGAAATAAAAGTAAATCAGTACTTATCTTCGATTGGCAAGTTGTAGTCGTAGCTGTAGCTTGAATGCAGTGATATTCTTGTTAGGATATTGATGAAGTCATGTATGAGTTAAACCCAAAAGAATATAGGGATCTATAAAGTATTCAATATAAAACAAATACTTTAAGTGCTGCAAATTCAATTATCTAGATCTCACGTAGAGTTTAGATTACTCTATTAAAAACAGTTAAAGTGTCTTGAGAAAGAGAATTAAAAATAAGCTAAAACAGAATATTAGAATTATACTAAAAAAGCTTAAGAGGAGCCTGACTTTCTTACTTGAAAATATGTATTTTCTCACTAACTTTCGTTGTGTAAATGAATAAGAAAAGCCATTTATATATAGCCAAAGGATTTGAAAATTCAGCTCACCCGAGTGTCGATTTGGCTAGCCGGATTCCAACAATTTCGTTCCAACGACACTCGGATTTCGCTGGATAAGATCTTTCAAAAATTTGGCTGGCACAAGCCAAAGTTCGGTTGGCCGACCAAAGGGTTCGGCTGGCCCAATATGCTTGATATCCAAAAACATGTCATTATTGGAAACTTGACCGAACAAGTTTGGGTTAGCCGAACAGTCATGTTTGGCTGGCCGAACCCAAGGTCGGGCTGGCCGAACATGCCACGAAAAATCTTATTCAATCTGTAAACTTGCCCAAAACATGTAAGGTTAGCTGAAGATAGTTAGGCTGGCTGAACCAGATGTTTGGCTAGCCTAACTTGAGTGTATTTTAACATAAAAGATGATCATTACAATGCTATGTGAAATACACCTATCTTATGGTCAATCTAAGGTCATACGGAGTGTTCCGATCTTCGAACCGTGTACTTTCATGACTTGAGATGTTAAGTCTTCTCTAAGACGCATGATCAAGTTGATGATATATCTTCATGAGTTGTTGAAGAAAATCTTCATGAGAGCTTGTGATCCTTTCAAGACTACGAAATTTGACAACCAAATTGTGCTTGAGTATAAGCACTTACAGAGGAGATTGTAAGACATAAGGTATTTAGGTATACACCAATAGTATGGCGGAACGTATGAATCAAACTCTTTTGAAAATGACATGAAATATATTGAGTAATGCTGCGTTGGGCAAGAACTTATGGTTTGGGGCCATTAACACGACTTGTTAATTGGTGAATCGGTCCCTATCTACAACTATTAATTGTAGGATTCCTGAATAAGTATGGAATGGTCAGCAAGTAAACTACTAAGGGATGCGTGTTTTTATTGTGACCCGTACTCTCATGTACCGTCTGTTGAGAGAGAAAAGTTAGATTAAATGACGAAGAAGTGTATCTTAATAATAAGATGTCATCTAGTTCTGCTTATATTGTTGAACCAATTTCATTATGACATAGTAGATTATGACACGTGAATGTAAAATTCTCGGAAAAAAAAAAACTAATATGGTTATTACTTGACATATTAGTCGATAATTTCGAAAAATGTGAAACTTGTATAGAATACAAGTTTGTTAGAAAATTCTTTAAATTTGTTAGCAAAAATTCTAAGTTATTAGAATTAATACATAACGACTTAGGTGATTTTAGAAATCACATATCTGGAGGAGACAAAAGCTACCATGTAATATTCGTAGAAAATTATTATAGATATATTAGAGTATACTTTCTAAGGAATAAAGATAAAGCTTTAGAATTCTTTATTAAGTATAAAGCAAACGTTGAAAATCAAATTGGTAGAAACATTAGAAGACTTAAATTAGATAAAGGAAGAGAGTATGAATCTTTATGGTTTAGAGAAATTTATGCAAAGAATAGAATAATACATGAAACTACTGCTCCCTATATACCAGAACAAAATTGAATAATTGAACGCAAGAATAGAACATCGAAAGAAATGATGAATACTATGTTAAATAGTTCTCGTTTACCCTCTAATATGTGGGGAGAATTCATACTATCTACATGTTATATACAAAATATGATATCTTATAAGAAAATTGGTAATACATCATATGAACTGTGGAAAATCACACTCCTAGTTATAAATACCTTAAAGTGTAGGGGTGTCTGGCTAAAGTAAGGTTACTTGAAACCAAGAAAAGGAAACTAAGTCTTAAGACAACTAATTGTGTATTTATAGGATATGCAGAACACAATGCAACATATAAGTTCTTATTTTTGAAATCAAAGGATAACCTTTTAGATCTAATTACTATTATATAAGTTAGAGATATAGAATTTTATTTTATTTTATTTTATTTTATTTTATAAAGACTAGATCTGTAAAAAAATAAAATAAAATAGTGAGTCTGATGTTATTTCAACTAGTAGAAGCATAGCTTTGAATAGTGAAGTAGAACCAGAACCTAAAAGGAGCACAAGAGCTCGAAAGGAGACCAATCTAGGGGCTGAGTTTTTTCACTTTCTTGTTAGAAGATGAACCCAAGACATATTTAGAAGCCATTAACTATTCTAATGCTTCAAACGATGAATTAAAATTGATCATGTCGAACAACACCTGGGAACTTGTAGACCTTCCTTGATGTAGAGCAGGTCGCGAACAGTTTCATGGCAAAGACGGATCAGAAAGGGCCCGGGCGAAGACAGAAGTGATTCGGACCGTTAGACCTTAGATCGGACATATCTCACAATCCGTAATGAGTTATCGGGTGTAAAATATATGATTTTGGGGTAGAATGAGCTACTTTAGCCAACCAACCCTGTTATGCTCGGTTACGCAAGCCGGATTTGTGAAATACCCCTGGATCGACGGTTGTTTCCCTATTTTAATTCCGTTTTTACTATAAATAGTAAGTTTTTGTTTGATTATAACTCTTCATCCGTTGGGCGTTAAGAGTTACACCCAGCATGAAAAGAGTTTAAAATAATTAGTAGAACAACTTGATGAATCCAAATAAGACACTATTTTTGGCCAAAAACCTTGCGCACTAGTAGACATCATGACCGTCTATAAATAGTAGTTTACTATTTATAGTAAGTTGCAAATTCTTGGAGTTTTAGCTGTAGTTTGCTTCTGATTTCTCTCCCATTGCTTGGTATCCCTATTTAAAGGGTTGTGAACTCGTTTATTTCATTCATTAATCAGTTTCGAATTTTATAGAATTTATTTTTTATTTTGCTTGCTTTCTTTCTCGTGGATTCGAGAAGCCTCCATGAGGAGTTTAGAGAAATTCTTTGTATTCGGAATAGTTATCCTCTTGAGGAAGATGGTGCTCGACCTCATGATGTTCATCCCTGCGTCATTCTTCTTGTGAATAAGCCTATAGGGTGTAAATAGTGTTTAAAAAGAAACTTAAACCAGATGGGTCTAATGCAATGGGTTCAATGGGTAAACAACAAGATACTAGGAGACTGGGAAGCATTTGCAGAAAACTTTCCCATTCTTATGGTGTAGATAGTATAAGCAGCAATATGTGAGAGGATAGGTTTTTGAACTCTTAATGAATCCATAACCAAATGTGGTGGTGTATCCAGTTGCTGTATACACTATATGAAATTCACTTATATAAGTGTGGAAGTGGGCCCACTTCTTATGAGAATATATAGTCCATTTCTCTAGAGTACTCATGAACATCTAAGTAAAGGTGTATGGCCAAAAGGTACCAAACTGTAGAGCCAACTGTAGTGAAAAAGTTGCATGAGTGGTATGTATAGCCGTTTATCCTTAAATGGTCAGGTTAAAGACCGATAGTCACATGATTCTTGTAATCATATCTTGCTTATTCTAAATGTCTATTATAGTTCGGTAGACATCGACATTATTACACAACTCTTCTATCTTTTACTGAAGTATTATGAATTTGAAATATGTGAGGGATTAGAGTATTTTAAAAGGATTTCAAAATAAAAGTATTTCAAAATTTAAAATTATCTCGTGTTTCTTGTTTTGAAAAGTGCTTTGTTTTTAGTGTATCTCTTGTCCTACATAAAAAAAAACCAAAGAAAAATCCAAGTATATAAGAGAAGCAGGAGGCATGCAAATTTGGTCTAATGGGAGGCTATGCCATTAGCCCAAACCTATGCCATTGACCATACATGCACGCGTGTTGAGTCGAGTCGCGCTGGGCCATGGATGTCCATGCACGGGCCGAGCCTGGTCCGGGTATGGGTCTATGTGATGATTGAGAGTACACTCGCACTAACGGTTTGTTTCGTACTCTGCAAGTATTTTCGCACTTGGCGGTTTTCCGCGAATTTTAAATCAGGGACGCGTCTGTTTTGGTGGTTGCACCAATTGGGTTCAAACCCAATGAACCTAACCCTTTTGAAATGGTGTTTTAAGCACATAATTATAGTTTATATATAAACCTACTCATTTTTCGAATTCATTCATTAAAAGCCAACGATTTTTCTCTGGTTCTTCAAAATTCATATTTGTTTCGGTGTTGTTTTGTCAACTGAGTTCACTGCCAAGTTAACTCACTTCGGTTAAGTTTTACATGTTGGTTCAAGCCCGTATACAACAAGTGCACTGTTGGGACTGTGTAATAGTCATTGTATCTTGGAGGCTAACTGTCCAAAATTCCTGTTGTACTTGGGACGTGGTCCAAGGAGGGCGTATTTGGTTTCAAGCTAAGTGATTTAGTCACGCCTCGACTTAAACAAATAAGTCATCTTTCGTACTTTATTTTATTATTTAATTTTTCATTTTTTCAAATATTATCTACTATTTTCAGCACATTATTTTCAACAACCTACTCATCAAGTGGGCCATACCATAGGAAATAATTTATCACCACTCATATATAGCAGAATACAAGTGTGGTCCACTTGATGAGTGAATGTGTCTGATGTTTGCACAAGTTGGTCCTTGTATTGGGCCAGCCTACCAGATGGACCAGATGTCGAAAACACATGAAAGGTTAGAAGTTATCTACTAAATGGACTATGGTCCAATGGACCTCTTCATTTTCAAAGAGCGGATTTATCTGATACTACAACAGAGTGTGATGGTTAAAGGACAGCTCTCCCTACATTAAATCAATTAGATTGTTCCAATTGTGGGACCCTTTGTAGATTGATCATTTTCTCATAATCTGGATTGGTTGAACATCCTTGACCTCTTATTTATCACTTGTCTGATCTTTCTCTTCTCAACCTTCCAATCAGTGTTCACTGATTGATTAGTAATCATACCAATTAGTGTAACTCTTCACCATTTGGGTGGCTCAACTTGTGTCACTTGTATGCCGTGTATGCAATTTCTTATTTCCTACTTATCAATCATCACTTTACTAGAATATCAAAGTTTTTCTCCTACCGAAAAACACCACCACTATCAAGCTCCTTTGGATGGAATTTAAAGCAAAAAGTATTTGTGGGTGTTATCATCAAGTTGATGGTGGTTCCTACAAATATGTGAAAAGGATGGTTTTTCTTCAAATAGATAGGATGTTAGGGTATATCCAAAATTCCCCCTTTTTTGAGGGTTCAGCTATATTTCTCCCCTATGCATGTTTTTTGAACGCGTGCCTAGGTATCAAGTTCCATATGCAATATCAAAGCATTTTTCCACTATATAAGAAAATAGGTATTGAATTAGGCCCAAATTAATATTTGTACCATCCATCCTTAGTTGCCTCACATTTGCTACGTCCAGCAATATGTCTAATGAACCACTATCTTTGATTATGCCACACACGGGCCACTATATATGCTACTTGCTGATTTGCCACATGTGTCATCATCCAACTCTTCTTGTGCCCCCACATGTGCTAATGTGTTACATGTGATATCATCCATCTTCACTTGGGCCTATGTGTGCTAACGTGCTACCATTCATCTTCTCTTGCACCCTCACATGTGCAAAGCACTGCTCTACATGCACCAACATGATACATATGTTGACCTTCAATTGCTCCAAATATGTCACATGTGGCAATGGTGCTAATATGCATGATTGTTGCTTTGAGTGCCTACATGTCAAATGTGCAATTGCGTATCATGTGCCACGTGTGCCTTCGTACTGTTACAAGAACTTCAAATGTACCACATGTGCCACAATTCAACTTTAAGCATCCAACATATGTTGCACATGCCGTTGGATGTGGCCCACTCATCATTGGCCATTTCCATTGTGTGAAACGTGCTGCACTTCGAACTGATGCATTCCAACTGGCGTTAGTTTTGATTTAATTAAAAGGTGTCAATTTTATAAATAGTCGTTTGTTTTGTTTTATAAAAAGTAAGTTTTATAAAAGGTAAAAAACAGACAGCAAAAATAAAATAAAATCTAACCTTAAATCTTTCCTCTAATAATCATCTCTATTTTCTATGGGCAATCAAAAGTTGAGTGTGGTGGTTTTGGTGTTGGGATCTCCTTAGCCTGTGCACAAGGAAAAGAGAGATAGTTGGGATCCCGAGGATAGCGCCTCTGCACCGGCCAAATCATCCAAGGGGCACAAACTATCCCAAAGAGGGCGACGTCGTCTGCGCCTCGTCCCAACGACAAATTACTTTACGCATCAACATACAATTGGCAATCATGTGTTCGATTCCAATTAGGTTGCTGGTATTTTATTTTCTGCCTTATTTGCTACAAGTCATCAACGCCATGAACACACTTTTATTTGGATTCCATTGTACGATATCACTTTTTAATTTTCACTTTGACTTATAAGGTGACCCTACTTTCACCTGGTCCTATCTTGGCCTTGGCCCAGCTCACCCCAGCCCAACCCTCGAGGGCGAGGGTTAAGGTTGGGGTTCCATTCACTCGTGAGGGTTAGGGTTGGGCCTGCGCTGGGGTTTGGGCTCTAGGTCTGGGCAATGGCTAACCTCAGGCCGACCCATTGCCACCTGTACTCCGAGGCAGATTCATAGTCCCTGCCTAGTTAATACATTTTGGGCCTGACAGTCTGTTTGCAAAGCCCAGATCATGTTTCAGCCTGTATTGAAATTGCTTTGGTCTGGACATCAAGTCCCCTGCTGGGTTTTTTTTTATAGGCCCAACAGGTAAAAGGGTCAGAATGGCCTTGCATCTTGCCAGGCGGTGGGCCCTGATTGGTAAGCACGGTCTGGCCCACCAATTCCATAGCTCAAAGTCTTGGACAATCATTGAAAATAATCCCTAGACCATGTTCTGGATTTGAAATGCTTTGTATTACCCCATTTGCAACCCTACTGACAAGTCCAAACAGGCCCAACCTTTGCGCCGCTGGGCTTAACCGAACCAGGCCTAAAGAGAGATCAGACTGGCCGGGCCTCACCTGGGCCCACCCAATCAGCCCATTTGAAATTCACACCCTCTAAATCCTCCACTTGCAAAACCAATCAATAAAAAATATATATAAACATATTTGAAAGAAATCATAATATCATAATGAATCTTATGCTACTATATGCAATTTTACTTAATAGAAAAATAAATAAATAAATCAAAACCTCCCTTGCATGTGCATAATCGCAAGATCCGGATACTTGGGTGACCCATAATCCAGTGGCAACAACGCCTTGAGAGATGACGGGGATGAAGATGACGGCCCTGATGCCCTGATTTTCAAGCTTCCCGACGGACAAAGGTTGTCGTTGTTGTCATTGTAATTGCTACATTTGAAGTCACCATAATGCATCGTATTTGCATTGAACATCATCATCGGATAATACATCATCATTGGATAATAAGGATGGCCTGGTGCCATGAGAACTTGATTCGATGGATCGATATATGAGATCGGAAGCGGTTGAGGTTGAATCATATCCATTGGAGCAATGCCTTCATGACGCATCTCCGAAATAGGAAGCGGTTGACGTCGAATTACATACATTCCATTATCATTCTTTTGGTTGGATGCATCAAGCAAGTGATTTGAACTGGGAATATTGAGATCTACACATTTCTCACCATTAATCGATTCGATTCTCTTTCTCACAATCTCCAATTTAGAGTCCAACTTCCTCACCAAACCTCGCAGCGATTCTTCGGATAAGTTGTCCAAATCTTCATCCCATGAAGGGTACTGCAAGGCAGCTTTCTCTTCTTTCTCTTCAACTTTCTTCTTATCCTCAAAAAAGCTTGAGAGATTGAGATTTCGTTTCTCTCGTTCTTCCTTGTTGAGACCGAGATGCCTATTGATTACGCGTTTTACTTCCATATCAGTCTCAGGCCATGTCTGAGGTCCGTATGATCGGCTGCCTACTGGACCAAAACAGATCATGCATGCATCAATACCGCAGAGCGTCGTAAGTTCGTATATCTTCTTTGTAAGTCCTTTTCTTCTCTTTTCATACGTTAATAAGCGGGATCTCTCACTTTCAATTTGCTTCATGTTGCGTTTGATGCGACCCATTTTACAATATGCTATAAATAAAAAAGAGAATAATCTATTAAGAAATATATGAAAGATTAGTACTTCAAAATTAAAAGATTACACACATGAACTAAAAAAGAAGAAGAAACTTGTATCATCCAAGTTGGATTTCTGATGCAATGATCATAACCGTTGATATGATGGGCCTTATTTTGAATTTCCCATGAACCAAAAATCCAAGCTATTGCATTATCATGTTCTTTTTGCCTCTCTCACGAGCCCGTCGTCTATCGCGGCCCATTCTTCCTCATATGTTGAGTGGTCTGATGATCAGAACCGTCCATGCTATAGAAACTTACAGTGAACTAATGATCTCGACCATCATTATCTAACGGTTAGGATGATAGCCGAAGCATGATAATGAGAAAATAGATTGTTCATGGTAGTAAAAAGAATATATAGGTAGCTCAAATCAAATCATCAGACTATCTCCGCATGTGGGTCCCAATGAACGGCCAAGATCAAAACAAACTGTTTAGTAACAAAAATCCATGCAATGCATTATGATAGAGAGAGAGAGAGAGAGAGAGAGAGAGGTCTTACATATGTCGTTCCTCTGACACCATAACGACAGGAAGTAGGTATTGGATCTCCTTTTATATATTCAGCCCACGATCCATTCCAGCAACTTTCTTAAAATATGTTACAACGGAGAAAAACTTTGATACTCTGGTAAAGTGTGATGGATGATACGCAGGCAATTGGAAATTACACACATGGAATTTACGTAATTCAATTTAAACAATCCAAACTAATGGTCCTATTCTAGATGTATTGTGGCAAAATATAAAATTAAGCTTTTTTTTATTATCTATCGGATCAATGGATAAATATTGGACGGTTAAAAATAAGGAATATCCAATGGTACTATTTCAGGGTTGTTCGATGAATTTACTTTGGGATTTTTACCTAGTTTCAGAATTTAATCGATTTGATTTGAGTTAGTTTGTCACATGTGTAAAATCTCTGAGTGAATGTGTATCAAGTGTCGTACACAGCCAGAGTATCAAATGATCCCTTTAAGATGACCTTCCCGTTTAGACGTGTCCCATAATTGAAAGATCTTATAAAAATAGAAAGCATGTCTTTCTTTTCTTTTTATGAGGAATGCCACGATTCGATAGATTCAATAGGTGAATCGCGGCACACGTACGTGCTGACGTGGCAAACGTTTGTTTTGTACGTGCCGAGTATTAGCTGTGCGGAGTGGAGTTTGTTTTACATCTGTCTCACGTGATTTGGGCCCACTTGATCGGAATCGTCCATGTTCTGGATTCTTTACTATGAAGAAACTGTAGAAAGTTTTAGGCTGAATGGATGGTTCTGACTATCACTACATGTACATGAATTTAGAACATTAAAAAGATCTTGGCTCACATTCAACTTCAGAAATCAAAGGTCAGGATTACAAATGAAATATGATTGTGTGTGCATGGCTTATTCATGATATTGGCGGGAGATGAACGGTTCAGATCATCGGACCATCTCAGCATGTGGCCCCAATGGGGCGATCACATTATGGCTATCCTGAGTCGTGGAGGCAATAAAATTTTGGACTGGTATGTTCATATACCAACTTCTCTGATACATGGCCCAGATCTCGCACACGTGCGTTAGTTTCTATGTATGGGTTGAATGTCTCTGGCATTTGTGTTTTTGGATCCAGCAAGATGGGTGTAACCATGATTGTGGGGCCCATCTCGATGCATGCCTTGTATATCCACACCGTCCATCCGTTTTCCCAGCTTATTTTTGGGCATGGTTCCGAAAATAAAGCAGATACTCATCTCAGGTGGACCACAACATAGGAAACAGTGATCGCCCACTATTAAAAACTTCGTATCGTAATGTTTATTTGCCATCCAACCTGATGATAATGTCACAAAGATGTGGATGAAGGGAAAACACAAATAGCAGCTTGATCCAAAGCCTCCCTGGATCCCAAGAAGCTTTTAACGGTGGGAATTCAATCCTTACTCTATGGTCCGCCTGAGATTCATATCTACTTTATTTTGCAGACCATATCCTAAAATAAGCTGGCCAAACAGATGGACAGCGTAGATACACAACGCATACATTGAGGTGGGCCCCACGGTCAGGTCGCACCCACCTGGCTAGATCCGCGTTAATGGGCTAAATGGCTATGGCATTTGTGTGTTTTTGGAAAGACCGGTTTATGTAATGAAAACGCCAGTGTGACTCGTTAAGGGGCGTTCCCACCGTTAACATACGTGCATGAGATCCACCCTAGCCATCACGTCTGCTGACATGTGTTTAGCTTTCATCTAAAGATCAAACCTTTCAGAAACTCAAGTGGGCCACAGTATGGGAGACGTTTCGTTATAATGACTAAAGCCTCTAAATTCATGTGGTGTAGCTCAGATGAGCTCCCGAAGAGCATGATCTATTTAGGTCCATCATGGTGAGGTGAGTTGTGTCACATGAATGGATTGGATGGCCTCCACAAACAGCTGTTGGTGTGCGTCCTATCCCAGACGTTGGAGCGTGGCCATTGGCCAGGCTAAATCTTGGGACGGCCATGTTGGCGGTGGGCACGCCCTATGTGACTAGGGTCACCCGGTATACTTTGCTAGCGAGGAGTTATGTGATCCTCGGCTGTATAAAACACTGTAGTGATTGATATTAATTTGATAATTTGAACCTCATGGATTCATCTTTATTTATAGAAGTTGGATTACAACCCATGTTTGAATAATTTTTTCAAAAATATATTTAAGTTTGAATATTCCTACATAAAGCACGAACCGTTGATAGAAAGTTTTGACTAAATGAGGATGGGTGGTTAACACGCCTATTCAAGAAGAGCGGTTGGGTAACAATGTGAAGCTTGTCCGGCAAAATACATAACCTAGCCATCTACAAGCCTTTAGTGAAAATATCAGCCAATTGGTCAATTGTATTGACAAACCACATCGGGATATCTCCACGAGTGACTTTCTCATGAACGTAGTGATAATCAACTTCTATGTGCTTGGTGTGAATTCTCATGAACGTAGTGATAATCTTTCTTCTCGAATTTATGAGGGACTTATTATATTTAGAATCTTTTTGCGGTGTGCTTTGTTTACTATTCTTTTGTACTCTCTTCTCTTTACCATGCGATAGTTCTGTTGATTTGAAATCACGGGATCAGTAGATGCCACGGATGATGAATCTATTTTTTTTATACTTCTGGTACTCTATCTTTGTTTGTACTGTCTATAATGACTCATGAATCAAGAACTTTCAATAACTTCTACATGCTTGGTGTGAATTCTCATGAGTGTAATCAACTTCTACGTGCTTGGTGTGAACGTGATGAATCAGGTTTGCACAACAAAAGAATCAGAAGCTACGGACTATAGTGATCGATCACTGTGGCTCTAATCTGTACCTATATTAGATTTAATCCGTAGCTAAAATATACGACCCACCACCACAGACCAATAAATTAACGGTCTCATAAACAGCTCTATGGGGCCCATCATAATGTATATATTTTATCTAAGCCGTCCATCTATTTTTATAGCTCATTTTAGGACATGACCCCAAAAAGGAGGCAGATTGAAGCCTAAAGTGGACCACACAGTAGTAAACAATGGAAATTATGTGCTTATCATTGAATTTTTTTGTGAGTGGTGTGGTTGCCTAGCGCCTTATATCTGCCTCATTTTTGGTTTCATGCCCTATCTCTAGTTGCAAAAATGAATCGGCGGTGTGGATAAGCCACATCGATCATGGTGGCCCCACAAAGCCCCTGATAGGACCGTCTAAAAAATTAGGGGTAGCGAATTGGCCGTCTAACCACACACCAACGTTGTTGCTGGTGTATTGATGTCACCAACTTCTGAGGGTCTCATCATGAGGTATGAGTTACATCCAAACCGTCTGCTCACTTAGTGAGCTCGTCGTAAGGCTTGACCTGAAAAATAGGACATTGTAAAATCAACTGGACCACATTGTAAAAAGTAGTGGAGTATTGAATGCCCGCCATTAAAACCCTTTTGGCGGTCACAGAAATTTTGGATTAATACGATATTTGTTTTTTCTCTTCATCCAGGTCTTTCCGACCTTACGAACAGATTGGATGGAAAGTAAACGTTACGGTGGGCCCTATGAATGTTTTAGCCGTGAGAATCTTTGTCCCACCACTATTTGTAGTGTGGTCCACTTAAAGCTTGGAAATTACTCATTTTTGGGATCAAGATCTAAAATGATCTCTCCAAGTTGGTGAACGGTGTAGATATGATCCTATTATCATCAGGTGAGAGGGGTCATATAATCCTATTCAATTCCAAAGCATGTTCAATGCACTATCTCATGTCAATTGACTTATCTAAAGTCCTTACCTATCCTGTTACAATTGGTGGGATATTTTGTAGCTAATCTCCACAACATGTCCTGCATTCACACCTCAAAGATATATATATTTTTTTAATGATTCGATCACCTTACAAATTCATGTGTGCCCCACCTGTTACGGTGTTAACGGTTTATTGATGAAATCCATGGACTGCTTTCAGGGCTGTGCTTGCTAGGATATTGTATTATGCTGGACTGGAAAGAACTTCGTGGACATTTGCATATGTCATGTCCAACTTATTTCCATCAATGACCTTCTTGTTGGCTATCATCTTCAGGTATAACCCACTCATCTCAGCATTTTAAGTTAGGAGAATTTTGGCACTTTCCAAAGGATCGTGTAGACTTTGTAATAAGTAGAGAAGCATTGGTTTTTGTTTTGGGGACATGGGTTTTCAAGTTTGGTGGATGGATGGTCTTCATCCACGTATTTATGCCCTTTCATGTTATGCAAGAAAAAACGGAAAATGAACTTAAGAAACTATGTCAAAGCCTTGGTTTTAGGTAACTTGGCATCTTTTTCTAAAACTACATCATTCATCCCTTAGTGAAATTGGTTCTTGTCAGTATGCGAGAGACATTATTATTATAATTTCTATTAGGGCATGTACTACAAGATAAGAGATACCATTATTATATATTCTTATTTATTTATTTAAATAATAGGCAGTCGCTATGGCTATTAACCGTAGCCCTTTATCTATAAACCGTAGTTGTTGCTAACCTCAGACTATTGCTATGGCTCTCATTCTAGTTGTAGCCACACATATAATCCGTAACTATGTTTACAGTTAAGCTACGGAAACTACAGCTACGAATTTAATCCGTAGTATTGGTTCTATGGCTACGGATTCAAGCCGTAGACATATGTTTCAGACCTATGGCTATGGTATCTATGGCTACGATCGTGCTACGGACTATAATTGTAGCCATAGATCTTTAGCTATGGCTTTTTTCCCTAGCATTTGCCCCGTTTTTTTGGTAGTGTTGAGGCTAGAGAAATATCACTGATATTATCATAAAATAAAAGTAGAGGATCTTTTAAAAAGACATGAAGATCACGAAGAACTACGCAAATGTAGAACAATTTGGCTGTGGTAAGTGACAAGGAACGATAGTCTTATTTCGTGCTTGAGCAAGATATAATAGGTTGTTTCTTAACGCTTTAGGAAATCAAATTCTAACTAAGAAAGATAGCAAAGCTTGACGTAGATTGACAGTCATTAGGATCACCAGTCCAATCAACATTAGAGTAAGCATGCACTAAGAGACGAATTTTACAAGAATGAAGACTATGAGAGATGATGCGTTTAAGAAAGTGAAGTATACGCTTTACCACTATCTAGTGCGTGGAGCGTGGAGCATGCATAAACTGACAAACTTAGTTGACTGCAAAAATAATATCTGATCTTATTAATGTTACATACTGAAAAGCACCCACAACATTGTGATATTCATGCGGATTAAGGGATCATAATCATATTTATAGAGCTTAGAGCGAAAGATGGTTGGAGAACGGATATGCTTGGCATCATACATCTTAGTGCGGTATAAAAGATCTAAAACATACTTGGATTACGATAAGTACATATTAGATGGAGTGTGATGGACCTCAATGCCAAGAAAGTAATGTAGAGATCCGAAATCCTCTATTGAAAATAATCTATTGAGATTGGTAAAAAGAGGGAAGAATAGTTGATTGGTTGCCAGTGATAATAATGTCATCCACCTAAATGAGAATGAAGGTTAATTCCTTAGTCATTCATCAAACAAAAAATGAAGTATCAGCTGTAAAGGCCACAAAACCAAGCTTAAGAAGATAGCTTGTAAGTTGAAGATATAGAGCACGAAGAGCCTACTTGAGCCTATAAAGAGCTTCATGTAACTTATACACATGATCAGGATGGGACATATCCATAAAACCTTGAGGCTAGGTCATATAAACTTCCTCAATGAGTACACCATGCAAAAAATCATTCTGAACGTTATGCTCCCTAACAAACCACCCAAAGTGTTGGGTGATAAAGAGTACGAAAGGAATTGTAGTATGCTTAACTATAAGGTTGAAAGTCTCACCATAGTCAATGCCATTCTGTTGATGAAAGCCTTTAGCAATAAGATAGGCTTTGTAACATTCAATGGAGCCATCAGACCTTTATTTAAACTTATAAACTCATTTGTAACCCACTAAATTCTTTCCAAATGGAGGAACCAAAGTTCAGGTATTTTGTAAAGCATCAAACTCAAGTGTCATAACTATACACCAGTCAGCTGACTTAATGGCCCGTGTATAGCAGGTAGGTTCTGAAGGTCCAAACATGATTTGAAGAGCCACATGAAGTGGATATTTGGTAATGGTACATGCTGTGAGACTCGTATCCTAAACCGTACCATTTCGTAGGCTTTCACGGTCCTCCTGGTTGAATTCCAGCAACCCGCGACCTGTAATCAGCATTTGCGCGCGACCTTGAGTTGCATCATGTCAATCTAAGTTGGCTCGGCCCGAGACTTGTATCATTGCGACAGCGTCGTTGCCATGGTTCCGACGCTGCGTCTTGCGCGCTGAGGCGATACCTGGGCCAGGAGATGTGGGCCGGCATTCAGTTCAAGAAAACACCACACATTTATAAACCCAAGAGAATTATGTCAAATCAATCACATCACTAGTCAAAGTACAACACCCATCCCCAAGTACAACCACCCTCCCCAAAGTTAACTTTCTCTCTTACAACCAAGTACACCTATTGCTCACCCATCTCTCTCTCTTACAACCTCTCTCTCTCATCTCTCTCTCCCTCATTCTCCAAGCAACCCACGTCCAAGCTTTCATGAGAGAAGTTAGTTTGACCCACCTTCCTACCTCCCATCTCCACCATCCAAAGATCATCTCAACTGTTGAAATCGTTCCCTTGGAGCTCTAGAGGCTATTGGCGGAAGAAGGAAGAGGAGATCAAAGGTGGGTGATTTTATATTGTAATTTTGAGATTTAAGGGCCCACTCATGGTGAGACCCGTCTTGATGTATGCATTGTATAGGGAGGGCCCATAGTGGCAGGGTCCCTCCCCTTCACACGTTTCTTCTTCTCTCCTTCTCTCTCTTTCTTTCATTTTCTTATGTCAATGATGAGATATGTGGCCCACCTGATGTGCACCGCACATCCAGACCGTCCAGGGACAATAGGCCCGCCATGATGTATTTTATCCATACGTCCCACATGTGGGACCTACCACGGTGGATGTGTTGAATCCACACCATCTAATCCCGTATAGTGGAAAAAAGGGTTGGTTGGGTACCTCACACCAGTCATATAGCTGGTGTATTGACGCCACCAAGCTCTGTGGGTCCCACTGCTGTGACATCAGTAAGGTCTGTGGGACCCAGCTGAGGTATGTGTTTCATATCCATCCCGTCTGTCCACTTTTCAGGAGCGTGGGACCCACCCCACATGTGTGGCATGTGTGGGGGTGGGGCCCACTTGATATATGTATTGTATACCATCCATCCCACGTAATAGTGAGCTACTGTGCTGACACAGTAAGCTCTGTGAGCCCCATCATGAGATATATGTTATATTCAAGCCGTCCAGCCATTTGGACGTGTGGGGCCCACCCCACATGTGTGGCATGTGTGGGATGGGACCCACCTAGATTATTTGTTATATCCAAACCGTCTGTCCATTTAGAGTTGGTGGGGCCTGTTGCTGTCTGATGTCAGCAGGTTATGTGGCCCCACCATGATGTATGTGTTGTATCAAAACCGTCCATCTAGATGTGACATGTGGACCCTAATCATGAGGCATGTCTTATATCAAAACTGTTCATCCGTTGAACGGTGTGGGCTAGTAGCTCTCCTAGCTACTGTGGGTCCCATATGATGTATGCGTTACATCCAAAACGTTCATCTGCACGGACGTCAGAAGTTCCATGGACCACATCACGGGGTATATGTGATATGCAAACCGTCCACCCATCTGGCACGTGTGGGGCCTACCCCACACATGTTGCACGTGTGGGATGGGACCCACCTTGATGTACATGCCTTACATCTTAGCCGTCCATCCATTTGAAAATGGTGGATTCCACCCTGATGCAGGCCTGGACGCTGGAGTGGTTTTCTTAAAGAAATAAAATAATAATAATAATAATAAAAATACGTCACTAAGATCTGTGGGTCCTACACATGAGGTATATATATTATATCCAAACCGTCCATCTGTTTATCCATACCGTCCAAATTGTGCTGGACGGTGTTGGACAAGGTTTGGACGGTGCTGGACAATGCTTGGACGGTGCCATGTGGGCCCTGATCATGCGGCATGTTTTATATCCAAACCATTCATCCATTGAACGGTGTGGGTCAGCTCACCAGCCCATAGCTGCTATATCTACTCAATAGATCTTGGGTCCGACCTCGGGCATGTGATAAATCCAGACCGTCCATTTGTATTTGCCCCACCAGCTAAATAGCTGCTGTAGTGACGTTACCAAATTTCGTGCGGCTTGCCTTGATTTATGTGGTACATATATCCACATCGTCCAACGGCTGTGGACCCCTCATGATGTATGTTATATCCACGCCATTCGTGCATAGCACGTGGGACTGACCGTGATGTATGTGTTTAACTCACTGTCCATATATTTTTTCCCAAATCATGGGCTGCCTTATGAGGCCCATGTGAAATATTTTTCGCCCATTTGGCGAGGCCCAATATGATGTATTTACGACCCATATGACAAGGCCCATTGGTGTGAGCCATTGATGTGGCCCACTTGATGTATACGAAGCCCATTGATGCGGTCCACTTGATGTATACGAGGTCCATTGATGCGGTCCACTTGATTTATATGAGGCCCATTGTGATGTATTTGGGGCCCATGGGTAGAGGCTCATTCTGATATATTTGAGGCCCATGGGTTGTGGCCCATTGTGATGTATTTGGAGCCCATGGAATGTGGCCCAAATGAGATGTATTTGAGGCCCATGAGTGAGGCCCATTGTGATATATTTGAGACCCATGGATAGAGGTCTATAGTGATATGTATTAGGCCCTTGATTGAGGCCCATGGTGATGTATATTGGGCCATTGTGTGGGGCCATGGGCCCACTATACGTTTGGCTCTATGTGGGCCACTCCTTAGGAGCAATGTTGGTTAAATGTCCACATTGATGGGCAATGATGATTGAATGTCCATTTTGTGACCTTCCCTTGGGCCTTGTTAGGCCCATTCTCACCGATTCTGATTGTCGAGGCCAATTCCGACTATCGAGGCCGATTTGGATTGTATAGGCCGATTATCGAGGCCGATTCTGATTGTCGAGGCCGATTCCGATTGCCGAGGCCCATTTCGACTATCGAGGTCAATTTCGATTGTATAGGCTGATTATTGAGGCCAATTTTGATTATCGAGGTCGATTCTGATTTTGAGGTTGATTTTCGAGGCCGATTTCGATTATTAAGGCCGATTTCGATTATCGAGGCCAATTGTATAGGCCGATTATCAATGCCGATTACCAGTGCCGGTTGTCGATACCGATTATGAGTATAGCATCATGATACATGCCTATACGCATCATCTGCATGTTTGTTATGAGATGTGGTTGACCATTGCATATGTCATTGGGCAGGTTGTTATGAGACTCCTTGATAGGCGGAGGTTATCTCACATGAGCACACGGTATGTGTAGGATTGATGCATGACTGGATTGCATGACTCATGCATCTTTCATGTGTGTTGTGATTACTATACGCCCTAGTGACATCAGAGCCGTAGCCTCCATATGCATATCGTGGATGGTTAGATGGGACACTAGAAATCTGTTACTAGCATCGGGCTGCCATAGATAGCCCTGGGTGAAAATTCCTAAACCCTCTTGGTACCAGAGGACGCCCCAACGTCTAGACCGAGTGGATACATGAGCGCCCGAGTGCCAAATACCAGTAGGTTGCGTCTCCCATTGTGTCGTGGTCGGTTGGGAGGGGGTGTGACATTACCTGCCTGAGGGAGTAGGTAATGTTAGACTGAGTCTGACCAGCTTGAGGAATGGGTCCGCCATTGACGAGCCGGGTAGGAATTGATATACTGCTGGCAGATGGATAGTGAAGTCTCTTCCACTTACCCAGTTGTGCTCTCAGATAGGGGCGACAGTTGGCGTAGAGTATAATAGACCCCGATGATGATCTCGAAGATACACGACATTGTTATGTGGACTTATTGAGTAGGAGTTGCATACTCATTCATTCATTCCTTCACTATCTACTCAGGCTGGTGGTGCGCAACTATTTGTTACGTGTACTTTCACAATGGCCAAGATTTCAGTCAGGGCACGCGACTAACCTAAGATCAGGAGTTTACCACATTGAGTCTGACTATCCAAATTTAGGTATGAGACTAGTTTGGATAGAAGTCCCTTGTGGTGGACCCCGTAGCTTGTGATACTACGTACTATCATCCCGACTTCACACTCCAGCTTGGTCATTTCATTCGTATCGCATATTGCATTACATTCACAGGCATATGACATTTTGGGTTGCCATATTTCTACACTTATATGGCCTAGACGGACTTAGCAGGATTTACATATTGCATTGTATACTCGACATCTGATATTTGGCTCTCTATGACTCCTCATTTGCATAATTGATCTGTATTGCGTACTCTGATATTGTATGACTCATGGACTTGTCAGTATTTCCGCTTACTCTGATATCATATGATTCATGATCTTGCCAGTAATTTTGATATTGTATAATTATGTCATTGTATTGAATACTTGACACTTACCTTGTGCATACACTTACACCACCCTCTAAATTTTTTATAAGCTTATGCACGATAGATGCGTGTAGGTGGTATTAGGTTGCAGCAGCGTTGAGCTTGGAGCATGCAGCTGCCTTCTAGAGCTTTGATTTTTGATATATGTATTTCCCTTTATGCATTGTACTTTAAATTTTTGATATTAGTGGATATGTGATGATGATGTTACCTTTGTGATTTGGGTAAACTTATGCTTATGCCTCTTATAAGATAAATGTACGTTGAAAAATCCTCCTTGTAGGATCCCAGGATTGAAATCTGGTGTATGGACGCTAAAAGCCGAGAATGGGGTACTACGGAGGCTGTCGGCACCGAATTTGGCGATCGAGATTCTTGTGAGTCTGATTTTCGGGTTTGGGGTGTGACATAAAGAATTGCTCACGGCAATCACCAAAACATCCTAACTATCTGGCAAACTGGACAAGATCAATAATGCCCTGACCTCGTCCTCAAAAGTGATGCTAACGGATTCCAATTGGCTTGTGACTATATTGAACTCGTTTAGATGTTCAGCCACGCTCCCACCATCTGACATCTTCATGTTGAATAGCCGTTTCATAAGATGAACCTTGTTGGACGCTGAGGGTTTCTCATACATCGTAGCTAGGGCATACATTAATTCTTTTGTAGTTTTCGCCTTGGATATATTGAAGGTGACGCTCTTAGACAAAGAGAGTCGGATCGTTCTTAAAGCCTTCCAATCCAATAAAAGCCATTCATCATCTGTCATCTTCTCTGATTTTTTCTTTTCCTTCTAGAGGAATATAGATGTCCTTTTGATATAGATAATCCTCCTTCTGCATCTTTTAAAAGGCAAAGTTTGAACCATCAAACTTCTCAATTCTAGTATTCTCTCTTCTGTTATCGTTCCCACTTGAATTAAACCAATAGCTTTGATACAGTTGTTGCGCAGCACGCCAACAATGCTAGTGAACTAATATCCAATCTCCGTCTCACATACAAATAATAAACAAGAAGAAATATAATCTAGAAGTATAATTAAAGCATACCAACAAACCACAAGACAGAATATACGTGGAAAAACCCCAACAAGGGTAAAAAACCATGGGTGAAAACTTCTGTTATGAAGAAAACGAGATTACAAGCAATATACTAACCTTTTGCCCTTGGATGTATAGGAAAAACCCTTTGCATATACCTTAGAATGCCCTAGAAAAGCCCTAAGAACCCCTATTTATAGTTTAGGTAACTTCCTTTTGCACCTTTGTGAAAACCGCCTCAAATTTACGCAGTCCGTACCAAATCCGCGCAAAATCTGCATAACCTTGATTGGTCGAGTGGGCCACTCGGCCGGTCGAGCATGGGCCTCAACTGGTTGAGCACCACCTCAACAAATCAGTGATAGATAAACCGCCTTTACGAAGGGTTTGTAACTGATGTTTAATTTGAAAGACTCGAGATCGGGATAGGATAAGGTGGAAGTTCTCCAAATGGAGCCAAACATCTTGAGTAGTTTGAAGTCCAATAACATGTTAGACAACTTGTAGAGTAGGAGTAGCATTAATCCACAGTAATACCAGGGAGTCTTGCTCTAGCCACACCTCAAAAGCAGGATTGATAGAGGAGATGGGCTCTCTTATATCATTAAGGAGAAATTGGTTCGGGCACTTGGACAATCTATCAATGAATTTAAATAATTTGTTTGCTCGAAGAATTAGGACAAACCAACTTTTCCACAACAAATAGTTGTCATGATCCAGCTTAATGGAGATAAGAATAATAATGCTAGACACAAAAATGTTGAGAGAGAATGAAGAAGTCGCTATAATTTTCTTTTTTAGGTGGCTGCTGTTTTTGTGTGTACTGTGGCTATTATTTTTTTTTTTCTAACACGATCAATGCAACATTCAGAGAAGATTTACAAAGTCAATGCAACAGCTAAAGATGAAAAAAAGAAAATAATAATAAAAGACCATAGCTAGAGATATCCAAGGATGAATAAAGATCTGATTGAAGGCATGCATAAATCTGAACATATATCAGATTATAGGGACAAATGTCGAAAAACTAATAATTACAACGAATGGATGCGATCACAACAACCAAATACAGGTCGCAACGGCTGAAAAAGTGGCTGTGATCAATGACAGAGTGGAGGGCTAGCAATCGGTGTTGCCGAAAATAGTTCTAGTGACGAAGCCAAGAAGCAAGTGATGGTCCTGACAACAATGGGTTATGTCGACAACTAGCATTGTCAAAAACAATAACAAATGGTGCTGTAAACAGATAGTCTAGGAGATTTGAATAGCAGATGATGTCATAAACAAAAGGTAGTCCAACAAAGAATCCGAATAATAGAGATCTCGACAATGTCATTTTTTTATTAGTGCGGTTGACGCTGGATTGCCAAAATTGGCGTATCTGACTTGAAAAGGAAATCAATCAGAAAGGTGAGTTGATCGGGTGTGCGTCGACACAGGTGTGACGAGATCTAATTGAAACTCCAATGTGATGCCGAGAAAGAAGATCACCGCTGATGTAAACTACAGAGCTGATTTAAAAGCTTCGTTGAAAGCCGACAATTAAAACTAAATGTTCGAGCTTGTGGATGGGTTCGAAAAGAACGTATAGAACAGATCCGAAAGTGCAGTGCTGATAGACTGTAGATGTAGAAGCAATCGACAGTAGCAAAATAGGAAGGAACCCATATAAACTGATGGAGCTGCCATAAAAAAGGAATCTTGATGAAAGATGTCGGATACTCCTAGTTTATTTGCCGATGCAGTTTACTGAAAGTTGTTAAAAATAATTGGATGAAAAGATTCATACTCGATCAAAGATGATCGAAAAGAAAGGAAGGAGAGAAAATCTCTCTCGATAGTTCTTTGATACCATATAAAAATACTTAGTGATTGATATTAATATGATGACTTGGATCTCATGGATCCATCTTCATTCATAGAAGTTGTATTACAAGAGATGTTTGAATAAATATAAATTTAAATATATTTGAGTTTAAATATGCGGTGGATAAAGAGCTAACTGTTCAGAGGAAGTTTGGGACTAGATGAGTGTTCAATCCCCAAGTATAGGGTTGTGATGTAGTAATAAACTCGGTGAGACCGAGGTCGAATCCCAAGGGACTGATACCTGTACGTTATCTAAAACTAAGTAGAACTAAAACTAGACTAAGATGAAATCTAAACTGATTGTAATTTGAGGAATAATGGTGAAATATTAATCTAAATTTAAGGAATTCGGAGGAAGGAAACTAGGGATTCAGAGGATCCACTTGTAGAGATCAGGGAGATCTTATGCCTGTTTCAAGTATTCAACTGGACTTAGAGTCCTATCTTCATCCAGTTGAAGGGTGTAACCATCAAACTGAACTTCCTTTGATATAGTTTTCAAGAGATGAAAGGTATATGAATTAGAATGGATTCCATCACCAAACCATGCTCATGAGACAGAGTAAACAACATAATTAAACTAATTACCAACCAATCAATATGCTATGAAGGTTAGGAAGGGTACCGTCATTCGACCATGCCCAGGAGACAATGGTAAACAACAGGGCTTCCTGACATCATAAACATAAAAAAAGAAAGGAACATGCTCAAAGCCATCGCAGACCCATTGTAATTTTAGTAACAATAGACCATTAAAAACTAAAAATATTCCCTTAATAATCAAACTAAAATCAAGTTCAGTTCATAAATTAAAATTAAATTAAAGGCATAAAATGGAGTCTCCTATCTCACTACAAGCTTCACCTCTTAGCCCTATCTAAGAGGTCTAACCTAACATGATTGGACCAGATCTCTCGAAAACCATGATAAAAAACTATAAATAAAATAAATAAACAAAACTACTCCCTGTCTCTCTTTCTGCTACTGACGTTCTCAGCCGACTGATGGATCTCCCCTCTCTTTCTCTCTTGCTCTCTCTCTTTTTATAAAAGAGAAAAGTCTGTGGAAGAACTTCTTACATGCGTTTTCTTTACGCAATGCAGTAGGCGTGCATTTTCCTTACGCACAACAACGTGCGTAACAGAGCCTACGCTGGTTGTTTGGTGGGGCCCATTCCTGATATCGGCGGAAGAATCCAAGCCGTCCATTAGATGAAGAACGAAAAATCAGTTAGAAATGACGTGGTATTGCTTGCATTTGGTGTGACCCACAGATTTTTCTTGCACCGTTCGTCTTCTTTTAGACAGTTTGAAAATTGATCTTCATTGTCTTCTGCAATTCGGTCACCTAGGCTTGGATGAGAGGGCACGTGGGCTCCTGATGGATGGTCCAGATTAGATCGTTGGTGTACGGTGGTGGCCCACAAAGGAAAACTGCAACCCATGTTGCGAAATAGAGGCTACGCCACGTCTTGCGCTGAGGTTGGTTGGACCCGTTATTGAATTTAACAGAGAAATCCACTCGTTCATTGGACGTGTGGCGAAAAACCCATCGAGAATGGATGGTTCTTGACTGCTTTCGGTGTGGCCCACAGACTCTTTCATTCCTTCGTCCGTCCTGCGTTTGATCACTATTTACACGTGTGTGCACGCATGGGAATAGAAGGACACCTAGGCAAGGGTCCAGCCTCCCCTCTGGACGCAATGGACGATCTAGATCTTGTAAAAGGATGATGAGTGGGGCCCACTGGTGAAAACTGACGGACGAACGCCCGTCTGCTGAAGCTGTTTACGCAAAGAAGATGGGTCAGTGCACGCTGACCCATTTTTTTTGGTTTTTATGCATGGACAGTGCCGTGCACATGGTGTACACACACTGGCCATGTGGGATCCATCGTGATGTATATGTACAATCCGTTCCGTCCATCTCTTTTTTTATATCTTTTTAACAGTTGGGACTAAATTTGAGGCATATCCAGATTGTAGGTGGGCCCATAATCTGGATTTTAGGGGCTAATTTATCCGTTAGGTCACTTTCAGAAGGATCCAAGGAATGAATTTCAACGTGAATGATTAATTTATGGTCTTGAGGCCATCCATGAAGTTTCCAGTTGAATAGATGGTGAGAACCTTATGATCTTGCATTCTAGACGACTTTCAGGCCACCTGAGCTTCAGTTTCTCAATTTTCTTGGATCTCTAGCATGTAAGTCTGTCCATCTTGGTCCCCTGGAGTCTGTCCCTTGCCTTGGTGAATTCTGAGCACTAAATCCATACCTTTAGCATCATTTTTCAATCCAAGCTCGTAAATACACCTTACATCATAAATGCGATTAAATCGGGCCGTTAAACAGTACCACGTTCATAAATCCAGGCAATAAATGGGGCCTGATATGCAATATTTAACCTTCAACACAACCCCCAACCAACATCTTCCTAGTCCCGAGCAAGGTATGCGAAATATAAGTTGAGAACTACAGGATAATTTCTATGTACTCGATTGATTTTCGAAAAACTATCCAGATCCTAGAATTGTAAGATTCATGAATGTTGGGCATTAGTTTCTCCTAAACTCAAGCGCATGGTAAATTCCATAGTCAAGTTCAAAGTATTAATCCATTAATTAGCAAAAATTTTAAACATTAAGATCCATGAGTGTATAGTGTAATCTCGGCTTATCATTAAGGTTCACTTGTCTATTTCATGATATCATTGGTAACCAACAAGAGAATTCATGATAACCAAAACTTGCCTCACAGGTCATCTTTTAATTCTTCTAGCTTTTAATTTTCCATTAAAAGTAACGCCAAGAAGGGGAATCAAATCCTCACCTATAGGGAGCAAACCTATGGTGAAGACTGTACACCCAATCCTTTTCACATATCATGCATGGGGAATTAAATCTATACCTATAGGAAGCAAACCTATGGTGAAGATTATTCACCCAACCCTTTCCAAAGGTATCTATTTTTTTTATTTTTTTTAGCTAGGTATTTTCTTTTTTTTTCAATTGATCATGACGGGCAAATTTTCTAGGCTAGTTCCTTACATGCTTAGTGATTACCAAGTTAACCCTTCAATATTGAACCGAAACCTCAATGTGTAAGTGAGATGTGACATGTAAAATTATGATTCAATTAATGTTTAAAACTTCTAATCATGGATTGATAAGTCGCTCTCAACTGTGAAATCTCTCAGACAACTAAATCCAAGAGACATAAATCACCTTGAATTCATACGAAATTCCAGAAAAATTTAAAATTTTTCACAATTTCTACTCAAGACCAAGAAAACATTGATTAGGTAACCTAATCTCCCACCCCCAACTAAAAATCTACATTATCCTCAATGTAAAGGAAATAAGCATGCTATGCACATGCGATAGTGAAAGTAAAAGAGGAGTGATGGAAAGATAGTACCTGGATGAAAGAATCACGAGGCTTTACAAAGATATCAGAGCAGGTTAGAATAAGAGAGAAACCAACAAAAGCAAACTATTCTAAAATAATATATAAAGCAAACTATCCTAGTCCTATGAAAGCGATAAACCTACCTATACCTCCATCAGACTAGGAGATCAATCCTAGTAAACAGGAGCAGTCAGAGGCATGGACATGTCCTCTAAATCAAATTTCTCGATAAATGGTTTTAATCGATTTCCATTTACTTTAAACTCTTTGCCATTGTCGGGATCTCTTATCTCGACGGCCGCATGAGGATAAGCAGTAACCACAATGTAAGGGCCAGTCTAACGAGATCGAAGCTTACCCGGAAAGAGATGTAGTCGAGAATCATACAAAAGGATTTTTTAACCCGGTGTGAATGATTTTCGCAGAATATGTTGATCATGAAACGCCTTCATCCTGTCCTTGTAAATTCTCGAGTTCTCGTATGCGTCATTCCGAATTTCTTCAAGTTCATTCAACTGCAGTTTGCGTAGCGAGCCAGTGTTGTCTAGATTGAAATTTAGATTTTTGATCGCCCAGTACGGTTTATGTTCCAACTCCACAAGCAAGTGATAAGCCTTCCCATAGACAAGTCTAAAGGGAGACGTTTCAATAGGGGTTTTAAACGCAATACGGTATGCCCATAAGGCATCGGTTAATCGGGTTGACCAATCCTTACGATCAGGGTTAACCATTTTCTCTAGGATATGTTTGATCTCCCTATTGGAAATCTTAGCTTGTCCGCTTGTCTGTGGATGGTATGGGGTGCTCACCTTGTGAGAGATACCGTATTTCTTCATCAAGCTTTCGAATGGTTTATTACAAAAGTATGAGCCCCCATCACTAATGATGGCATGAGGCGTTCTGAACCGAGACAGGATGTTCTCTTTTAAGAATTTTTTTATTGTGCGGTGGTCATTGTGTCGGCACGGAATCGCTTCGACCCATCTAGTGACATAGTCTACAGCGAGCAAAATATACAAATTTTCAAAGGATTGGGGGAAAGGTCCCATGAAATCAATGCCCCAGCAATCAAATGCTTCTATGATAAGGATGGGATTCAAAGGCATCATATTTCGACGGGATAATGCTCCCAATTTCTGACAACGCTCACAAGCCTTGCAAAACTCATGAGTGTCCCTAAACATAGTGGGCCAATAAAAGCCACACTGTAGAATCTTGGCCGTAGTCTTTTTAGTAGAAAAGTGACCACCACAGGCCTGTGAGTGACAGAAGGAGATGACACTCTGATGCTCATCGTTTGACACACATCTCCTTAAGATCTGGTCTGGGCAATATTTAAATAAATATGGATCATCCTAGAAAAAGTTACATACCTTGGTAAAGAATTTCTTCTTATCTTGCGCAGTCCAATGTATTGGTATGGAACCTGTGGCAAGATAATTAGTAATATCAGTGAACTAAGGTGAATGGGAGACTCTAAATAGTTGTTCATCAGGGAACATGTCATTGATATGTGTTGTTTCAAGGGAATCAGAGGGATTAAGGCGAGAAAGATGGTCAGCCATTACGTTCTCTACTCCCTTTTTATCTTTTATTTCTAGGTCAAATTCTTGGAGTAGGAGGATCCATCGGATCAGGTGGGGCTTAGCATCATTCTTAGACAAAAGATACTTAAGCGCCACGTGATCAGTGTAAATAATGATCTTGGATCCGATCAAGTAGGACTGAAATTTGTCCAAAGCGAATACTACGGCCAAGAGTTCCTTTTTCGTAGTCGAGTAGTTCACTTAGGCAAGATTTAGAGTCCTACTCGCATAATGAATAACGTAGGATTTCTTATCTTTTCTCTGACCTAGAACCACTCGATTGGGGCATTCCTTTTGAACTTATGTGCGACGCGTATTTTAGTTTGATTATTAAGGGAATGTTTTTAGCTTTTAACGGTCTATTGTTACTAAAATTACAATGGATCTGCGATGACTTTGAGCATGTTCCTTTCCTTTTCTATGTTTATGATGTCAGGAAGCTCTGTTGTTTACCATTGTCTCCTGGGCATGGTCGGATGACGGTACCCTTCCTAACCTTCATAGCATATTGATTGGTTGGTAATTAGTTTAATTATGTTGTTTACTTTGTCTCATGGGCATGGTTTGGTGATAGAATCCATTCTAATTCATATACCTTTCATCTCTTGAAAACTATATCAAAGGAAGTTCAGTTTGATGGTTACACCCTTCAATTGGATAAAGATAGGACTCTAAGTCCAGTTGAATACTTGAAACAGGCATACGATCTCCCTAATCTTTACAAGTGGATCCTCTGAATCCCTAGTTTCCTTCCTCCAAATTCCTTAAATTTTAGATTAATATTTCACCATTATTCCTCAAATTACAATCGGTTTAGATTTCATCTTAGTCTAGTTTTAGTTCTACTTAGTTTCAGATAACGTACAGGTATCAGTCCCTTGGGATTCGACCTCGGTCTCACCGAGTTTATTACTACATCACAACCCTAGACTTGGGGATTGAACAAGTTTTTGATGGGTTGGGGGTTGTATGATGGGTGTACTAGTCAATATACCCTTAAGCTTAGTGAAAGCTTCCTGACATAGCTCAGTCCACTCGTATGGTGCATCCTTTTGAAGTAGATTACATAAAGGACGAGAGATGAGACTAAAGTCCTTTATGAATCTTTTGTAAAACCCAACGTGTCCTAAGAAGGATCGCATGTCTAGTATGTTCTTGGGTGGAGGTAGGTTAGAGATAAGATCAATTTTTGCCTTATCCACCTCGATTCTTTTGGATGAGACAATATGTCTAAGAACAATTCCCTTATGAACCATAAAATGACATTTATTCCAATTAAGTACCAAGTTCTTTTCTTCATATCTTTTCAGTACACATTTAAGACTCTTTAAGCACTCGCTGAAAGATGAAGCGAAAACAGATAAATTGTCCATGAAGACCTCTAGATATTTTCCCACAATGTCAGAAAAGATACTCATCATACATCGTTGAAAGGTGGCAGGGGCATTACATAATCCGAATGACATCCTTCTGTAGGCAAAGGTGCCGTAGGGACATGTAAATATGATCTTTTCCTAGTCCTCAGGAGTGATTTCAATATGATTATAGCCCGAATACCCGTCAATGAAACAGTAATAGGAATGACCAGCTAGCCTTTCCAAGATTTGATCAATGAAGGGCAAAGGAAAGTAGTCCTTCCTCGTAACGGTATTCAGCTTCCTGTAGTCAATGTACATTCTCCAACCAGTAGTAACTCTAGTTGGCACGAGTTCATTATTGGCATTGGCTATGATGGTGATCCTGGACTTCTTAGGAACCACCTGAGTTGGACTCACCCATTGACTATCGGATATGGGGTATATGATACCCACATCCAATAGTTTAAGAACCTCGGCCTTAACCACTTCCCTCATGTTTGGATTTAGTCTACGTTGTGATTACCGAGCGGTCTTCGCATTATCCTCAAGATATATGCGGTGAGTACAAATCGAGGAGTCGATTCCCTTGAGGCCTGCTATCGTCCATCTAAGGGCTTCCTTATGCTCAATGAGAGTAGATATGAGCATACTCTCCTGTTCTTTCTCCAGATGGGCAGAGATCACCACTGGGTATGTCTCATCTTGACCTAAATATGCGTATTTCAAATCAGAGGGTAAAGATTTTAGGTTAAGCTTCGCTAGCTTGAGGTTAGACGGTAGAGGCCCTACATCGGTTTGTGGAAATTCTTCAAATTGTGGCCTCCAAGTACCGGTGCAGTATCAAGCAAGGCACACATCTCCCTAATCATGTCATTATCAAAATCATGGGAGTGGGCCAGACACATCTCTAGAGGGTCAGAGGATGAGGTCAGAGGTGTCGTATCTTCCACTAAAGAGTCAATCATGTTAATGTCGTGGAAATCGTCATCATCCTCTAAGTTTCTGCCGTTATTGAAAAAGATGTTTGACTCCAATATCATATTCCCAAAAGATATAGTCATGACACTATTCATGCAATTGATAATTGCGTTTGAAGTGGCAAGGAATGGGCGACCAAGAATGACGAGAATTTGAGTGCTCATGTTATTGATGGGTTCGGTGTCCAGGATGATAAAATCTACAGGGTAGTAAAATCTATCAACTTGGACCAACGCATCCTTAATTATCCCTCTTGGTACACGAACAGAGCGATTAGCAAGTTGTAGTGTGGTTAGGGTGGGTTTTAATTCTCCCAAACTTAACTGTCTGTATACCGAGTAGGGAATCAGATTGACGCTCGCTCCTAAGTTAAGAAGTGCATGATCAATTCGATGGTCCCCGATTACACATGATATGGTTGGGTTACCGGGATCTTTGAATTTCTGTGGCACGTCTTGCTTTAGAATGGTACTCACTTTCTCGGTCAAGAAGATCTTCTTTTAAATATTCTGCCGTTGTTTGGTCGTGCATAAGTCTTTCGGGAATTTGACATATGAAGGTATCTATTTTACGACATCAAGTAGAGGAATGTTGACCTTCACTTGTTTCAATACCTCTAGGATATCTTGAGAGTTAGAGAGAGGTTTTGGTGCGACCAACCGTTGGGGAAATGGAGCAACTGGCTTTTCTAAAAGTTCTAGTTCTAATTTTTGTGGGGCATCACTAGGTCCATCATTGTTGTCCTCTTCTAGTTCTTGAGGCTTTTCAGGCCTAACTGGAAGGGTTTTATCAATGATCTTCCCACTCGTAAGAGTGGTGATGGATTTAGCGTGCTCCATTTGATTTGAAGAGCTAGGGTCACTTATTTCATATTACGGTTTGGGATTGGGGAGAGGTTGAGCAGGAAGCATCCCCTTCCCTCCACTTATTAATTGTGACTCTATCCTTTGAATAGACGACACAAGTGTTCCTAATGCTGTGTGGACATCATGAAACACTTGTGCCAAATTTTGATTAAGTAGCTCTTGTTCTCGAATATGTTTTTGAACTGGATCCTCTTGAGGTTTCCCTTGATTTGGAATTTGATTGAAGAAACCTTGAGGGGTAGCAGTTTGTCCATTTCTCCAACTAAAGTTTGGATAATTTTTTCAACCAGGATTGTACGCATTAGAGGTCGGTCCATTGAAAGGTCTTTGATAAGTATTTACGGCATTGGATTGTTCATTCAACACTTCTCGAAAGGCAGGTATTGTAGGACAATTTTTAGTTGTGTGAATGTTGCAATCACAGATGCCGCAAACACTTTCATTAACCTTATCCTTCTTTCCTTCCATAGCATCAAATTTTCTTATGAGCGTAGTCACTTTATACTTGAGATCATCCTCTTCTTTCAAGGGATACAATCCACCTTTCTCCTGAGATCGAGTCGGCCTAGACGTGGTGTTTGATTTTGGGTAATAATCCCATGATTGTGTTTTTTCAGCAAGACTATCGACATAATCCCATACCTCGTCGACATTTTTATTAATGAATTCTCCATTACACATTGTGTCGACCATTTGGCGCATGGAAGATGTTAGTCCATCGTAGAAAAAATTTGTAATGCGCCACGTTTCAAAGCCGTGTTGTGGGCATGAACTGACCAAATCCTTGAACCTTTCCCAACATTGGTAAAATGTTTCATCCTCTTTTTAGGTAAATTTCATGATTGTTTTTCTAAGGGTAATCGTTTTATGATGTGGAAAAAATTTCTTTATAAATTCCCTCTGCATATCATTTCATGTGCCAATGGATCTAGGACGCAGTGAATGTAACCACGTCTTAGCCTTCTCCTTCAAGGAAAAAGAAAAGAGTTTCAGCCTGACTGTGTCCTCAGACACATTTTGAAAATATAAAGTAGCTATGATCTCATTAAACTCTTTCAAATGTAGATATGGTTCTTCAGATTCAAGCCCATGGAACTTAGGAAGGAGTTGGATAACCCCTGGCTTGATGTCCATGTCCTTCATTCTCTGAAAAAAATATACAGGAAGGTGTGCTCACCCCCGCTGGTTGTAAATAATCTCATAAAGTACGAGGCGGGGGTGCTTGATGCACCTCATTCTCATCCTGAATGTCCTCCACCCTAGGTTGGGGTAGAAGATGTTGATTTTTAGCCATCACTTCAATTAACTCAGGGAATTTTGAGTGGTGTCTAGTCCTGCGATGGGTAGTCAACCTCTCAACCAATCCTCCTTCAGTTAAGAGACGTCGAGTGTTGTCACGGGCCCACTTGGGCATGAAACACTCGTAGCCCTCAATCAAATTCGAAACCTAATCCTAAGAAAGGAAAAAAAAATCTAGAAAGAAAGAGAGGGTTGGAAAGAAGTTACCAAATTGGACTCCCTAAGTTAAAAACCTGCAAAAGAAAACAAAACAAGTCAGTTTCTAAAGAGAAGGTCTAAAATTAGAAAATCCTTAAAAAGAAAGATAGAAGTAAACTAGTTTCTAAAAGAAGAAATTCCTAAAAGAAAGTGAAAATTTCTAAAATAAATTAGGAAAGTCCTACCCGAGAAAGTAAGTTACTAAAAGAGATCTGAAAAATAGAAAGTAGAGAAAGAGCTTACCGAATTAGAAATTTTTATCTTAAAAGCCTACAAAATAGGAAGGTTAGTTTCTAAACAAAAAGTTTATAAGTAGAAAATTTCTAAAAAAATTTAACAAACAAAGTTAGATTCTAAAAGAGTTAGAATTAGAAACTTGCTAAAAAAAAATCCTAATTTAGAAATAGTAAGGAAGAAATTAAGAAAGAAATTACCAATTTAGAAACCTATCTCAGAATCTTACAAAACGAAAAAAATAAGTTAGTCTCTAAAAATTAGGAAAAAACAAAAAATCTAAGGTTAGAAAAATCCTAATCTTAAACTAATCCCAAAACTAATTAATTTCAAAAAGCGTAATCATCAATCCCCGGCAACGGCGCCAAAAACTTGTTCAATCCCCAAGTATAGGGTTGTGATGTAGTAATAAACTCGGTGAGACCGAGGTCGAATCCCAAGGTACTAATACCTGTACGTTATCTGAAACTAAGTAGAACTAAAACTAGACTAAGATGAAATCTAAACCGATTGTAATTTGAGGAATAATGGTGAAATATTAATCTAAAATTTAAGGAATTCGGAGGAAGGAAACTAGGGATTCAGAGGATCCACTTGTAGAGATCAGAGAGATCTTATGCCTGTTTCAAATATTCAACTGGACTTTGAGTCTTATCTTCATCCAGTTGAAGGGTGTAACCATCAAACTGAACTTCCTTTGATATAGTTTTCAAGAGATGAAAGGTATATGAATTAGAATGGATTCCATCACCAAACCATGCCCATGAGACAAAGTAAACAACATAATTAAACTAATTACCAACCAATCAATATGCTATGAAGGTTAGGAAGGGTACCGTCATCTGACCATGCCCAGGAGACAATGGTAAACAACAGGGCTTCCTGACAGCATAAACATAAAAAAGGAAAGGAACATGCTCAAAGCCATTGCAGACCCATTGTAATTTTAGTCACAATAGACCATTAAAAACTAAAAAATTCCCTTAATAATCAAACTAAAATCAAGTTCAGTTCATAAATTAAAATTAAATTAAAGGCATAAAATGGAGTCTCCTATCTCACTACAAGCTTCACCTCTTAGCCCTAGCTAAGAGGTCTAACCTAACATGATTGGACCAGATCTCTCGAAAACCATGATAAAAAAACTACAAATAAAACAAATAAACAAAACTACTCCCTGTCTCTCTTTCTGCTACTGACGTTCTCAGCCGACTGATGGATCTCCCCTCTTTTTCTCTCTTGCTCTCTCTCTTTTTATAGAAGAGAAAAGTCGGTGGAAGAACTTCCTACATGCGTTTTCTTTACGCAACGCAGTAGGCGTGCATTTTCCTTACGCACAGCAACGTGCGTAATAAAGCCTACGCTGGTTGTTTGGTGGGGCCCATTCCTGATATCGCCGGAAGAATCCAAGCCGTCCATTAGATGAAAAACGAAAAATCAGTTAGAAATGACATGGTATGGCTTGCATTCGGTGTGACCCACAGAGATTTTTCTTGCACTGTTCATCTTCTTTTAGACGGTTTAAAAACTGATCTTCATTGTCTTCTGCAATTCGGTCACCTAGGCTTGGATGAGAGGGCACGTGGGCTCCTGATGGACGGTCCAGATTAGATCGTTGGTGTACGGTGGTGGCCCACAAAGGAAAACTGCAACCCATGTTGCAAAACAGAGGCTACGCCGCGTCTTGCACTGAGGTTGGTTGGACCCGTTATTGAATTTAACAGAGAAATCCACTCATTCATTGGACGCGTGGCGAAAAACCCATCGAGAATGGATGGTTCTTGACTGCTTTCGGTGTGGCCCACAGACTCTTTCATTCCACCGTCCATCCTGCGTTTGATCGCTATTTACACGTGTGTGCACGCATGGGAATAGAAGGACACCTAGGCGGGGGTCCAGCCTTCCCTCTGGACGCAATGGACGGTCCAGAGCTTGTAAAAGGACGATGAGTGGGGCCCACTGGTGAAAACCGATGGACGAACGCCCGTCCGCTGAAGCTGTTTACGCAAAGAAGATGGGTTAGCTCACGCTGACCCGTTTTTTTAGTTTTTATGCATGGCCAGTGCTGTGCACATAGTGTACACGCACTGGCCATGTGGGATCCATCGTGATGTATATGTACAATCCGTTCCGTCCATCTCTTTTCTTATATCTTTTTAACAGTTGAGACTAAATTTGAGGCATATCCAGATTGCAGGTGGGCCCATAATCTGGATTTTAGGGGCTAATTTGTCTGTTAGGCCACTTTCAGAAGGATCCAAGGGATGAATTTCGACATGAACAGTTAATTTATGGTCTTGAGGCCATCTATGAAGTTTCCAGTTGAATGGATGGTGAGAACCTTATGATCTTGCATTTTAGACGACTTTCAGGCCACCTGAGCTTTAGTTTCTCAATTTTCTTGGATCTCTAGCATGTAGGTTTGTCCATCTTGGTCCCCTAGAGTCCGTCCCTTGCCTTGGTGAATTCTGAGCGCTAAATCCATACCTTTAGCATCATTTTCAATCCAAGCTCGTAAATACACCTTGCATCACAAATACGATTAAATCGGGCCATTAAATAGTACCACGTTCATAAATCCAGGCAATAACTGGGGTCTGATATGTAATATTTAACCTTCAACAATGAGGATGGGTGGTTAACAAACTAAAGATATGCATGGGTACTTGGTTTTATGTTTGTGCAAGTTGAGTTTATGGTTTGATTGAGACCAATGATCTGTTGAGCCTTACCCCATGGATGGCCGTACCCAAAAATTTATTTTTTGGACTATAAGACCTTTCTGTTTAGTGGGCCATCAAAGATCAATGGTCATGATCAAACAGGACGAGTTTAGTAATTGGATCTTGGACAATGAGCATGTCAGTGAGGCTCGTAAATGATGTGATCAAATCTAACTTTATACGGGTCGCCACACTCTCTATTTACTCATGTGGTGGAATCCTAACAAGTGTGACTCATAAAAGTATAAAGAGTTGATGGGTAAATACTCTCGATGGGTTTAGTATTCTTATGAGTGTTCTAAGAAAGTTTTGCCGCCCAATCTTATATTTTGTACTTCTTTCCCATTATGGAAGTGCCTAAAGAGAGAACATATAGTAGGACTATGTTCTTAAAGTCTAGATTAAATGTACAATAATAGTTAGGCATTCTAGCTACACTTTCTCACGTCTTAAACTCGGTGGATTTGTTTACACCGATTCTGATATCACTGGATTAGATGACTAGAATGCCGACACGTGACAATGCTTTTATAGGAGAGATCATTTTAGATCTTTGCAACTGATATAACGCATAGAAGAAAGATAATTGGAAGTCTAGATGGTCATCACCATGGGACATGCATCACATGATCAGAAGAATCAAGACTATTATCAATTAGATATGTGATGAAACATGAAAGGCTATAGTTTACGTAATGGCCTGGAAGATTATGCGCAATCATGTAGCTAGTTGGCCTTGATTATCTTCATTACACATGAGAGAATGTAATTGCTCATGCCTGCTTGAGACTGGTTGATTGCGCGAAGATCATGGAAAGCAATCTTGATGATAAAACGTAACAGATTACTTCTGCTAATTAGCCAATTAATTAAAGCAAAATCATGAGAAATGATTCTTAAGGCTATAAACCTGATGCAGGATAATTAACCACTTGCTTTAAAAGCTTGAACTGTTAGAGCATGACGAATTAATCCCTTTATCTCATAGCCCAGGCCCCACATCTCATGGGTTAGGACCTCGGTCGAACCCCCCTCCCCGTGGGCCCCAAATCACATGGGAACCGCCTCACACGGGCCGCCCACCCCGAGTGTGTCCCCGCATCCCACAGGCTACTTCACTCAAGCCTGGTGTGAAATGCACATTAATCACCCCCAGTGAGGAGTCTCGAACACGAGACCTCTCTCCTGGGCCTTACCCACCCTGAGTGTGCCCCTGCATCCCACAGGCGACCCCACTTGAGCCCGGTGTGAAAATGCTCCTGCATTAAAACCAACACTCTCTCATATGTCTATAAATAAAGTTAAGAGCTAAGAGCTTTTGGCCCATGTCAACCGAATGCAACTCTACTTTATAGTGCAACGTTGTTTATCCTTTATCCTTCATGGACATCTTTAGTTTTGTATTAGTCCAATCCTTCACTATTAGCTAGTACAATGCTATAAAAAGCATGAACCGATTAGATTACTTATCCATCCACCCTACATTGACAAACACACCACTAGATTGATCATTTTTAAATGAAAGATTATGGGGTTTTCCTGCCACATGCTAGGTGATCCTGTTGTCCATCTCACCACGAAGCCCAAGTTTATTGAATGAAGCAAAGAACAGATATTTGAACCACTGACCATATCGCTATGTACTTGGTTCACACCAACTCTTTGAAAAAATTGTTGACCTTACAAACTTTCTCACTATGTGCCTGGTCCCTCAACCCGGTCCTAGAACAAATTGTCGAAAAGCTGCTTGCCATCTATCATCTCACTACGAAGCTTGGTCAGGAGACGAAAAGATGACCATTATGTACTTGATGATCATCTCGCCATGAAGTTTGATTTTTAATCTAGCGAGGAATATGTAATTACACGACCTTCTTGCCATGAAGCTCAATTCCCTCTCGAGCGACAAATAAATAGTTATGTCTATCGAAGTTTATTACAAGCGTTCATTATTAATATTAATAAAGTACTTTCAGTTTTTGTCCTGGTATATCTTTTTATATTGTTATTGTCGAATTATGGCTGCTATCATGTCCTTAATTAAAAGTCATTTCATCTGAAAGGCAAAAGCAACTGATTAAAAGGATGAACCCTCCCCTTCAAGAATCATCTGATCTCTTACGATTCATAATTGTATAGACAACTGATTTATAAAGAAGTTACTCTCTTGGTTTACTTGGATGCCATAGGCATTTAAATTGATTTGAGCCGCATTCAGCTCCAGCAATCCCTATTTAACATGCATGACCAAATTTGAGCCAAACATGATCGATGAATAATGATATTAGGAAATTAAAAATCTTTATTACAAGTGAATAAAGCAACCATCTAATAGTAAATGTATTTTTTTTAAATATAGATTTGGTAATAAATTTATGTTTTGTTTCGATCAAAATCCTTTAATCCATTTGAATTTCATTCCAAAATTATGACTATTACATTTTATAAAATATTTTGAGCACTGTGGTGAGTAGATAGTTTATCATTTTTATCAATGACTATTCTTACTAATGGTATTGATAACTTCACCTAAAGCTAGTTGCTTTGAACATGTTGGATTTAAAGGCTTTAATGAGATCCATAAGTGCGATAACTCTAAGATTATAATCCTCTTTAAGGGATGATATCACACGAAAATTCAAAAGTTGATCGGAAATGATTTTTCCCCATCTCCAAATACTTGTCCCATATTATTGATTTGATCACACTTAATCGGGCATGTTTGATTTCATATATGCATGTGCACAAATCTCAATGCTTTGATCATTAATGTACACTTATTTATTTTTTAAATCAAATGAATTTTTTCACTTGATCAATAAAAAACTCTTTAAAATATTAAAATAATAGTATATAAATATTTTTTCAAAACTATTTCATTGAAATTTGATAATCAATTTAACCCAACGTCGTAGTTAAATCTCATATGCATAATCACCATCATGCGATCATATAATATATTCATTTAACCTATCTCCATAACTTGATCTTGATTTCAACTTTTTCCTAGCATGCTTCTGACTTTGCCAAATCTATATACATGACCTTGAGAACACCCATTAAAGTAGTGTCGCCTCTTTGCGATCTTGTCATGTAGCATAAAGTAGTAAGGACACAAGAGTCACCCATGAGACTAACATACTCGTATGACTAGACTGGAATTGATCCATTGTTAGTAGGTAAACAGTCTCCTAGCATGTATGGCTCAATTCACACAATGTCAATGATCAAACATTCGTCATCTATATAATTGTTATGTGGAATCTATCCAATCAAACAATAATCCATCATCGTTGTAATATATAGGTGTATATGATATGACTAGGTACGGAGTTGATCACGCCAATTTATGAGATAGATTTATATGAGATCCGATCCTGGCCATCTTATAGATTAGGGTCGAGGTAGATCTATATGTTCATGCATCTCAATATAGATTACTCCTGTCGTGCATACCTGCATATTGGTTTATACTGCGTGAGAAGCAGTGTTCTAAGTATCAATATCACTATAAGTTTTACTATGTAAGGCCCATATCCTAGTCTATACCATTCCTTAGACTCCCACAATTCTCTCCATTGAATTTCGGTAACCCACGGTCTATAGACAACATTTGCATGCGATCCTAAGTTGCACCCTGTCAACCCGAGTGGACTTGACCCGAGACTTGTACTATTGCGACCGCGCCGTCACCGCGGTTCCAACGCCGCGACTTGCACACCGATGCGAAACCCAAGCTAAGAGATGTGGGCTCGTGTTTATTTCGAAGAAAATGCCATGTATTTTAAATCCCGAAAGAATTTCTATCATCCATGACATCAATCAATCGAGTACAAGTACAACCCATCCCTCTCTTACCAACAAAGCATGACACCCATCTCTCTCCCATTTCCAAAGTCAACCAAGCCCATACCCTCCTTACAACACCCATTCCTCCCATCCCATCTCCCTTACAACAAATCCTATTCTCTCTCTCATTCTCTACCCATTCCAAGAGAGAGGACCATCCAAGCTCTAAGGAGAGCAAGGAGCTAAGTGTGGCCCACTTTCTACCCCAAGATCTCACCATCCAACCCTTCAAATTTTATTATCCTCCATCAAAGAGGAAGCTTAGGAGCTCAGTAGATCAAGGAGCTTAGAAGAAGTGAAATCGGTGGGTGTTCATAGCACTAGATCATGATTTTGATTTAGGGCCCACAGATATGGAACCCACTTATTGCATGTGTTGTATATGGTCCACCTAAGGGAACTCATAGTGGTGGAGCTCCCCCGCCTCACCGTTCTCTCTTTCTCTCTCTCTCTCTTTCTCTTTTTTTGATGGCGGTGATGTATGATGGCCCACCCGATGATGATGTATCATATCCATGCCGCCCATGTGTTGGGCCCACCTTAATGGACCGTCCAGCGGTAGGCCCGCCCATGTGGTTACCCTCACCATCCAGCAAGGACGTGGGGCCACCTTGATGATGTGCTGTATTCGCACCGTCCATATGGGATGTGGGCCCCTCGTGATGTATGTGTTGTATCTACTCCGTCCTGCCATGTGGGATGTGGGGCCACCGTTATATATGTGTTGTATATTCATACCGTCCATAAGACATGTGACCCACCGAAATGTATGTGTTGTCTATCCATGTTGTCCATCTGGTAGGGCCCATCTGGCATGTGTAGGCCCACCTGCTACATGTGCATGCCCACCTTGATGTATACATGCTGTCCATTTATGTAACACCCTGAAAATCGGGGGTCGAGCAGTAGCCCAACTCCTAAGTTCCAACACATCACTTATGCAATATAGATAATGATGATTAAATGTTGTCCGTATTAGTGCATTAAACATGAGTGGAAATATACCAAATCAGCATATCATACTCCAGAGATAGTTAAGTTACGTAAGTGGAAGATTGATAGTTGTATAAAACATATAAATGGATGTGAGTCCCCAGAGTATGAACATGTCACTACGTCAAATAATTACATGTATAATTTCCAAAATAATAAAATGATAAAATGTGATATCGTCTATCCATATCCCTGTAGCCTCGATGTGCAACTCCAAGTCTACATAGACCTGCTAGAGAGTTGCATTTAGGAGAACTCCTCATCATCATAAAAGTTGGGCTCCATCTCGTAAGCCTCGACGCCACCTGTAACTATAATAAAGTTTGGTTGGTTTTTTAAAACACCGTCCCAGAGTGAGAGTGAGTGATCAACTCAGTGGAGCTATAAGGCAAAGGTTAACATGTTATCAATTCAGTCAAGCAGTAATGATATAGCAGTACAACACTCATATCCTAAGTACTCTTGTTAATACAAGAATGGTATGTTTTAATGATGCATGCCCTCGCCTGCACTCCCTCAGCGACATCATCTCACGATCGCGTATGGCAAACTCTCTAAACGTGTGCTTCCTCGCCAAAGCACATGCAATGCGGTGCATGGTCGTGTTGGCCAAGTAATTTATTTACATTTATTCATAAAGGAGATTCGGGAAGCTAAGCTACCTCCTTTTATATCGTTTACCCAAACGATGATCCATCCGAGGTCGTCAATCCTAGTTAATCACATATGATAGGCAAGTTCTAGGTCACTACGGAGAGGCTCGTCACCTCAGCACAGGCCTAGTTTATACTCAAGGTCACTATGGGAAGACTCGTCACCTTAGCGTAGTCCTAGGGTATACTTGAGGTCACTACGGAAAAGGCTCGTCACCTTAGCGTAGGCTAACAGCTCGAATACAGTGTCCCATACCACCGTATTCGGCTTATGAGTTTGGGTTGCTCACTGGTCACTACAAGGAGGCTCGTCACCCCAGCGTAGGCTGACAGCTCGACCACAGTGTCCCATACCACCATGCCCGGCTCATGAGTCTTAGCGGATCGAGGTACCAAGGTTAAACGGGCTTTTCACTAGTGAGTTTGGTATCTTAGATTCAAATAGTAGCGTTCATATATGGTGAACATACATTAGGCCAATCGAGTTGCTTGACGAGCTCGACTAGTATGAGCGTACGTTGAATTGATCGACATGGAGTGCGTAAGCATTCCGTGTGGTCTAACCACTGTCGACAAATGGCGTACGACTCGGATTCATCGAACATGTCTTGTGTGGGGAAACGACCTTGGCCACTACTCGAGAAACTATTCCGATTGCCTGGACTATGCAGTAGTCCCAATCACACTTCAAATACAATAGGCATTCATATGTGCTAGTTCAAATAGCGTGTAGCAACCAATGTAAATATAAATCTCATAAAAGCATTTTAAACACATAGAGTACATGTTAACCTACATAGGCATTCATCCATAAAACATGTAGTAGTAAGATAGGTTATATGAAGGAAATTGTAACTATAGGTAAGGGGATCGAGAATCATATCTCAACACCCTAATCAATTACATTTCAACAAGCGTTTTCTCATTTAGGCATTTTATCGAACACTTGGACTACACATTTCAACATACGTGTTACACCTTAGTTATAACCTATATTAGGGCAAATCCTTTCATAAGGAGTTGTCACACACACAACAATCATATATTTACGATGAATAATCATGACAAGCACAAATCATAATTCCATATTCATTCAAACATTTCAACAACACATGGAATACGCTATATTCAACATAGTTCATATATATGTGTAATACATGGAATACGTCGTATCTAAGCACATATGACAGCAATCAAGTTAGTCATAAATCATTACTGCATTAAGAGCCTTGAAAACCATAACCTAAACATTTATAGTCCGTACCTTTTGCCGGTAGACTCGTAACGAACTCAGTTCGAACACTATGTCTTCGTCTATGGCACAACGACAACTTATAGCATGAAATAGGTTAGCTATTCCACCATCTACTCTATTTGAATCCCTAAAACAGGTTAGGGTTAGGATTTCTTACCTAAAAATGGAATCAGAATCACCGGTATAGCGACACGGTAGGGGTGATTCGATATGTGGAGTGGCAGGGAGGAATCACTGCAGCAAACCGGATGAGGGGTCATACCAAGTTTTAGACGCATCTAAATTTCAGGTGGGGCCCACCAAGTGCTTTTATATGTTTTAGGCATGTCTTCACATGATTTTAGATGGTACGGCCTACCGGAGTTCCATATATGGCTGATTTTTGGGATATCCCATAATTTAAATGGGACCCATCAAATGCACAGTGTTGATGTTTGACACACGTCATGGTGGGGCCCACACAGCTTGACCTCATGGGGAGTTCCCATGAGCTCCACCATATAGAACCTTTTCCATATATATATTATATTATTATAACATATATATATATAATATTTAAAAAAATATAAAAATCTATTTCCACTGTTGATACCTTCCTTGGGCCCACAGTAATGTTTATTTGCCATCCAACTTGTTCATAATATCAAAAAGCACGTGAAAACATACATCATGGTGGGGCCCAAAAATGAGAGGTATATAAATATCAGGTGGACCACACCACATGAAAATAATAGTGATTGGATATCCATCATTAAAATCCTTGTAAGGCCCAGTGTACCGTTTATTTGGCATCCAATCTATTTATTAGGCCAATACCCACTTTGTCAGGACTTTTATTTAGCCATCTTGGCTTTGAAAATAAAAAACAAACAGGCCTTTAAGATTCTAACTATGAAAGTATCAGGGTATAGTGCATGAATCTAAGTTATCAGGCATTCTATCACCACACTTGTGGAGCCGTGAGAATGGTGACTCATCTGATGTTGCCTGTATCTAAGTTATTCAAACCACTTATTATCAATCAACAGGCAAAACAACTATGAATTGGTAGCTGAAATCATGAAACTTCTACAATTTTTTGGGTGAATGCTAGACTGGAGGGCACAATGTATGACCAGTCGATATCCCATACATGTGCCACAAATATTTATAGATGAAATGAATGACAATGAACTTAAAAATAAGTGTCATTATCTCATATGCTGGACCATTTTCATTTATAAAAAGAAAAAAAAATCAGAAAACATAATTCATAAAAAATGGTTCAAAGGTAATAGAGCACTAATTAACTACAATGAGTACATAACCTCATCATTAGTAGATGTGAGTAATGAAACTATGAATTACAGAGGCAACACATCATAGCCCAGCAGACAAATGTAGTATAAAATTTTTTATTTACCATCCATTGATGGATAGAAGAGCATGCCTCATCATGCATTCCTTGAGAATAAAAAATATAGCATATAAAGTTGAATTCTCATGCATATATAAGTGAGACACATTACATGGGAGATTTGAAAGCCACAGAAAATGCGGGTTTAACATGGTAGAAGAAACCATCATCTGACCCAGGGTTTAACATTTGATATGTTCTAATCCACACGAGTTCTGTAGAATAAAGCTAGTCATCATGGGACACAACAAGCCTCGCAAAACTAAATCTGTGAAGATGGACGGTGAGGATTAAAACCCATACATCATGGTGGGATTCCACATAGATGGCCCTATTGCTGGACCAAACTAAATCTGTGCGTGGGTAGGGCATTTGGCAACGGTCCACAAGAGAGAGATCAGAGAGATAGGAAGAGAGAGACAGAGAGAGAGAGGAGGAAGAGGATGCGAGAGAGATAGAGAGAGGACAGGTTCGGCAACGGTCCCACCCAAGTCATGGATTGACTTTATTTTTAAGCTCTTGGCCAACCTAAGTCATGGATTGACTTTCTCCATACCGTTCAACACTTTTCTCGGATCATTTTAAGATATTAACCAAAAAATGGGGAGGGTCCAAAGCTTAAGTGGACTATAAAGTAGGGACTGAACATCCACCATTAAAAATAACATTCATAGAAGTTTTGGATCAAGCTGATGTTTGTGTTTTCTCTTCATTTATATCTTTTTGATATTATGAACATGTTGAATGTCAAATAAACATCATTGTGGGCCCAAGGAAGGTATCAATGGTGGAAATCATTATTCCGCACTGTTTCGCATGGCATGGTACACTTGAGTTTTGGATCAAACTGATTTTTATTTTTCCCCTTCATCTGGCCCTGTATGACCTAATCAACATATTGGATGTTAAAGAAACAGTACAGTGGGCCTTATGAGGATTTTAATGATGGATATATAATAATTTTATAATTTATTATATATATATATATGTATGTATGTATGGGAAAAGGTTCCATACTATCGAGCTCATGGGAACTACTCATACGGTCGAGCTGTGTGGGCCCCACCGTGATGGGTGTCGAACATCTACCCAATCAGTCAGATGCACCATTCCATGGTGGGCCTGGGGTTTAAAAATCAAGTCAATCCGTGAATTTTTTGGGCCACACCACATACAAAAGTTGAGAGGGGTTACCCTCCATTAAAATTTCATAATCATTTGTTGGGACCACCAAGATGTGGTTCATAAATCCAGCCCATCCATTATGTGTGTCCCACATGGATGAGGAGTCAGACTAAGTTTCATATTCATCAAAATTTCAGGTGGACCCCACCAAGTGATTTTATATGTTTTAGGCATTTCTTCACGTGATTTTAGATGGTATGGCCCACTTAAGTTCTGTATACGGGTGATTTTTGGGATATCCCATAATTTAAAGGGGGCCCATCAAATGCACGGTGTTGATGGTCGACACTCATTACAGTGGGACCCACACAGCTTAACCTCATGGGAAGTTCCCATGAGCTTGACCTTACAGAACCTTTTCCCTGTATACCTGACCCCACCTAACCCTAGCCCCATTTCCATTTCTTCTCTTTCTCTACCTGCCGCATGCCCGCCTGACGCCTAACCACCAGAAATCCCTCCTCTCTCTCTCTCTGTCTCTCTCACACCCTCTCGCTCTTCTCTCTCTCTCTCTCTTTGTCTCTCTCTTCCTCTCTCTCTCTCTGATCTCTCCACCCCACCGTTGTCGCACGCCCTACCCACGCATGCCCTCTCTCTATCTCTGAAGCTCGGTGAGGTATCTCTCTCTCTCTCTCTCTCAATCTCAATACCGATTTAGGAATTTGGGGATTTAGCAATATGTGGATTTGGGGATTTAGCAATTAGGGGTTTGGGGATTTAGCAACAGGGATCCACCCATCAATAGTGTTAGGGCATCAATAGTGTTAGGGCCCGTTTGGCCGGGCGGATTAGAAGGGATTGGAAGTTAAATCCTGGAATTGGCCTGGCATGCCAAACAGATTGGGTGATCTGGATCCCGGGATATAGCAATCCCATGGATCTTAAGACAATCCACCGACAACACCATCATTACCTTTAAATCCTATCCAAGCCACCCTAATCCGTTCAAATTTGCCTGGGACATGTTTGGTTCAAGGGATTGGAAGGGATGGGAAGGTTTAATCCTGGGATTGGCCGGGCGTGCCAAACAGACTCGATATAGCAATCCCATGGATCTTAAGACAATCCACTGACAACACCATCATTACCTTGAAATCCATGCCATCCACCCTAATACCATTCAATCCCTTTCAATCCACCTGGCCAAACAAGCCCTTAATGGTTTGTTAGTTTGTTAGGTTGGTTGTAGTTGGTGGCAAATGAATCTATTTACTACTGATTTATTTATTTTGAATTCACTAAGAGGTGTTATTTCATATCCTATTATTTTAGTTTCGAATTCATTAAGGGGAGGCATGATTTCATGTTTGATTATGACTGATTTCCACAAATGAAGTTTAATAGGAAAATTGTGAGAGTTTAACTCCAAGAATTGTTTCAAGGATTTCATATCCTATTATTTTAGTTTTGAATTCATTAAGTGGTATTTTCTGGAACATAGCATGGATTAGTTTTTCTGGTCGTCTATTTGGACACACCCTCCAGTAGGGCGTTTGAGGCCCAAACAATGTTTTGATCCTAAAGGCAGTTGACCCAATGTATGTATGTATGTATGTATGCCATAGCCCAAGAATTGGGTTAGGCACCTGTGTTGAATAGGGGCTATTTGCCAATTGATTTAAACTGTCTATTTTGTTTGCACTTTGTGGATCACCTGATGAATCCACTGACCTGATTCTTGGAGCCATGGCATTTACAGTTAGGGCCAAGACAAGGGCATGCAAATGGTCCCAATGCTTGTGAGCTTGAGCCTAAAACTTGAGTGTTGTTAAAGCATAAAGCACTATTTAGAATTTTGCTCAGGATGCAATGCCTTGGATTTGATGTGCTTTGCATCCATAATGAAACAATCATCAAATGAGTTCTACTGATAAAGTAATCCGAATGTGTTCTTTTTCAGCCATAAAAACTCTTGTTTGCATTGTGCTTGTCTTGAATGTGTATAAAACTTCCCATTGTACTATTCAACACAGTATGTGACATCATGTAATTCAGTTTGTGTTTTCTCTTTCTAAGGTGTGAGCTTGATATTTGATCTTCAGGTTATATTTTAAGGAAAATTCAGTTATTAAAGAAAATGCTCTTGAGAATAAATTATCTTTATAGGAAGAGTAGCTTGGATACTTGGAAATACGTACTTCTACCAATGTTTGAAGAATGCTGGGCTATGTTGCTGAGAGATTCGCCTTTATGACTATTTATCTGAATAGTGCCTTATACTTTTTAAAGTTATTTTTAGCAATAATGGTACTTTCTGATGAATTATATCTTGAGCATAAATGGTGCTGTCGGTTTTGACTATTCTGGCACTCATATTGTCATTCCTATGTAGGTGAAGTTTCGGGAGTTCATTCCCAGCGTTTTGGCTGGATCCTTTCTTATTTTTTTTAGTCTGTCTAGTGACAATTATCAACTAGCTGTAAATGTATTAGCTTGAAATTAATGGAGCAGACCCGGATGTGCTTCGGAGCTATCCGGATATTGTCATTCCTAAATGTATTCTCAAATCCCTAAACCGAAACCTACACCTAATCCTAATATTAACTCCCTAACCTAAACCTAAACCTAAACTTGAAAACCAAAACCTAAACCCGATCCCGAACCCGAACCCGATTTCCTAAACCTAAACCTTAACCTATTCTCAATTCCCTAAAGCTATAACTTATAACCTAAACCTAAACTTTAACCTAAACCAATAACCTAAACCTAAACCTTAACCTAAACCTAAACCTATAACCTTAACCTAAACCAAAACTTACAACCTAAACCTTAACCTATAACCTATAACCTATAACCTAAACTTATAACCTATAAACTAACCTTAAGCTTAACCTAAACCTAAAACCTAAACCTTAACCTATAACCTAAAACCTAAACCTAAACCGAAAACCTAAATGTATTCTCAAATCTGCAAACTTAAACCTACACCTAATCCTAATACCAACACCCTAACCTAAACCCAAACCTAAACATGAAAACCCAAAGCTAAACCCAATTGCGAACTCGAACCCGATTTCCTAAACCTAAACCTTAACCTATTCTCAATTCCTTAAAGCTATAACCTATAACCTAAACCAAAATATAAAACCTAAATGTATTCTTAAATCCCTAAACCTAAACCTACACCTAGTCCTAATCTTAACTCCCTAACCTAAACCTAAACCTAAACTTGAAAACCCAAACCTAAACTTGAAAACCCAAACCTAAACCCAATCCCGAACCCGAACCCGATTTCCTAAACCTAAACCTTAACCTATTCTCAATTCCCTGAAGCTATAACTTATAACCTAAACCTAAACCTAAACCTTAACCAAAACCTATAACCTAAACCTAAACCTTAACCTAAACCTAAACCTATAACCATAACCTAAACCAAAACCTATGACCTAAACCTTAACCTATAACTTATAACCTATAACATAAACTTATAACCTAAAACCTAACCTTAACCTTAACCTAAATCTAAAACCTAAACCTTAACCTAAAACCTAAAACCTAAACCTAAACCTAAAACCTAAATGTATTCTCAAATTCCTAAACCTAATCCTACACCTAATCCTAATTAATCTAAACTCCCTAACCTAAACCAAAACATAAACTTGAAAACCCAAACCTAAACCCGATCCCGAACCCGAACTAGATTTCCTAAACCTAAACCTTAACCTATTCTCAAGTCCCTAAAGCTATAACCTATAACCTAAACCTAAAACCTAAACCTAAACCTAAAACCTAAATGTATTCTCAAATCCCTAAACCTAAACCTGCACCTAATCCTAATCTCAACTCTCTAACTTAAACCTAAACCTAAACTTGAAAACCCAAGCCTAAACCCGATCCTGAACCCGAACCCCATTTCCTATACCTAAACCTTAACCTATTCTCAATTCCCTAAAGCTATAACTTATAACCTAAACCTAAACCTTAACCTAAACCTTAACCAAAACCTATAACCAAAACCTAAACCTTAACTTAAACCTAAACCTACAACCTTATCCTAAACCAAAACCTATAACCTAAACCTTAACCAATAACCTATAACCTATAACCTAACCTTAACCTTAACCTAAACCAAAAACCTAAATCTTAACCTACAACCTAAAACCTAAACCTAAACCTAAAACCTAAATGTATTCTCAAATCCCTAAACCTAAACCTACACCTAATCCTAATCTCAACTCCCTAACCTAAACTTAAAACTAAACTTGAAAACCCAAACCTAAACACGATCCCAAACCCGAACCCGATTTCCTAAACCTAAACCAATACCTATTCTCAATTCCCTAAAGCTATAACTTATAACCAAAACCAAAACCTTAACCTAAACCTATAACCTAAACCTAAACCTTAACCTAAACCTAAACCTATAACCTTAACCTAAACCAAAACCTATGACCTAAACCTTAACCTATAACCTAAACTTATAACCTATAACCTAACTTTAACCTTAACCTAAACCTAAAACCTAAACCATAACCTATAACCAAAAACCTAAAACTAAACCTAAAAACTAAATGTATTCTCAAATACCTAAACCTAAACCTACACCTAATCCTAATCTCAACTCCCTAAACTAAACCTAAACCTAAACTTGAAAACACAAACTTAAACCCGATCCCAAACCTGAACCCGATTTCCTAAACCTAAACCTTAACCTATTCTCAATTCCCTAAAGCTATAACCTATAAAATATAACCTAAACCTTAACCTAAAACCTAAATGTATCCTCAAATCCCTAAACCTAAACCTACACCTAATCCTAATCTCAACTCCCTAACCTAAACCTAAACCTAAACTTGAAAACCCAAACCTAAATTTGAAAACGAAAACCTAAACCCAATCTCGAACCTGAGCCCGATTGCCTAAACCTAAACCTTAACCTATTCTCAATTCCTTAAAGCTATAACTTATAACCTAAACCTTAACCTAAACTTGTAACCTAAACCTAAACCTTAACCTAAACCAAAACCTATGACCTAAACCTTAACCTATAACCTATAACCTAAACTTATAACCTATAACCTAACCATAACCTTAACCTAAACCTAAAACCTAAACCTAAACCTAAAACCTAAATGTATTCTCAAATCCCTAAACCTAAACCTACACCTAATCCTAATCTCAACTCCCTAACCTAAACCAAAATCTAAACTTGAAAATCCAAACCTAACCCGATCCCGAACCCGAACCCGATTCCTAAACCTAAACCTTAACCTATTCTCAATTCCCTAAAGCTATAACCTATAACCTACAACTTATAACCTATAACCTAAACCTAAAACCTAAACCTAAACCTAAAACCTAAATGTATTCTCAAATTCCTAAACCTAAACCTGCACCTAATCCTAATCTCAACTCCCTAACCTAAACCTAAACCTAAACTTGAAAACCCAAACCTAGACCCGATCCTGAACCCGAACCCGATTTCCTAAACCTAAACCTTAACTTATTCTCAATTCCCTAAAGCTATAACTTATAAACTTAACCTAAATCTAAACCTATAAACTTAAGCGAAACCAAAACCTATGACCTAAACCTTAACCTATAACCGATAACTTGTAACCTAAACTTATAATCCATAACGTAACCCTAACCTTAACCTAAACTTAAAACCAAAACCTTAACCTATAACCTAAAACCTAAACCTTAACCTATAACCTAAAACCTAAACCTAAACCTAAAACCTAAATGTATTCTCAAATCCCTAAACCTAAACCAACACCTAATCCTAATCTCTACTCCCTAACCTAAACCTAAATCTAAACATGAAAACCTAAACCCAAACTTGAAAACCCAAACCTAAACCCGATCCCTAACCCGAACCCGATTTCCTAAACCTATTCTCAATTCCCTAAAGCTATAACTTATAACCTAAACCTAAACCTTAACCTAAAACTTAACCAAAACCTATAACCTAAACCTAAACCTTAAGCTAAACCTAAACCTATAACCTTAACCTAAACCGAAACCTATGACATAAACCTTAACCTATAACCTATAACCTATAACCTAAACTTATAACCTATAACTTAACCTTAACCTTAACCTAAACTTAAAAGCTAAACCTTAACCTATAACCTAAAACCTAAACCTAAACCTAAACCTAAAATCTAAATGTATTCTCCAATCCCTGAAGCTACAGCTACACCTAATCCTAATCTCAACTCCCAAACCTAAACCTAAACTTAAACTTGAAAATCCAAACCTAAACTTGAAAACCAAAACCTAAACCTGATCTTGAACCCGAACCCGAACCCGATTTCCTAAACCTAAACCTTAACCTATTCTCAATTCCCTAAAGCTATAACTTATAACCTAAACCCAAACCTTAACCTAAGCCTATAACCTAAACCTAAACCTTAACCTAAACCTAAACCTATAACCTTAACCAAAACCAAAACCTATGACCTAAACCTTAACCTACAACCTATAACCTATAAACTATAACCTAAACTTATAACCTATAACCTAACCATAACCTTAACCTAAATCTAAAACCTAAACCTTAACCTAAAACCTAAAACCTAAACCTAAACTTAAAACCTAAATGTATTCTCAAATCCCTAAACCTAATCCTAATCTCAACTCCCTAACCTAAACTGAACCCAAACTTGAAAACGCAAACCTAAACCCGATCCCGAACCCGAACCCGAACCCGATTTCCTAAACCTAAACCTTAACCTATTCTCAAATCCCTAAAGCTATAACCTATAATCTAAACCTAAAATCTAAACCTAAACCTAAAACCTAAATGTATTCTCAAATCCCTAAACCTAAACCTGCACCTAATCCTAATCTCAACTCCTTAACCTAAACCTAAACCTAAACTTGAAAACCCAAATGTAAACCCGATCCTGAACCTGAACCCGATTTCCTACACCTAAACCTTAACCTATTCTCAATTCCCTAAAGCTATAACTTATAACCTAAACCTAAACCTACAACCTCTACCTTAACCTAAACCTATAACCTAAACCTAAACCTTAACCTAAACCTAAACCTATAACCTTAACCTAAACCAAAACCTATGACCTAAACCTTAACCAATAACCTATAACCTAACCTTAACCTTAACCTAAACCTAAAACCTAAATCTTAACCAACAACCTAAAACCTAAACCTAAACCTAAAACCTAAATGTATTCTTAAATCCTTAAACCTAAACCTACACCTAATCCTAATCTCAACTCCCTAACCTAAACCTAAACCTAAACTTGAAAACCCAAACCTAAACCCGATCCCGAACCCGAACCTGATTTCCTAAACCTAAACCTAAACCTATTCTCAATTCCCTAAAGCTATAACTTATAACCTAAACCTAAACCTTAACCTAAACCTATAACCTAAACCTAAACCTTAACCTAAACCTAAACCTATAACCTTAACCTAAACCAAAACCTATGACCTAAACCTTAACCTATAACCTATAACCTATAACCTAAACTTATAACCTATAACCTAACCTTAACCTTAACCTAAACCTAAAACCTAAACCTTAACCTATAACCAAAAACCTAAAACTAAACCTAAAAACTAAATGTATTCTCGAAATCCCTAAACCTAAACCTACACCTAATCCTAATCTCAACTCCCTAACCTAAACCTAAACCGAAACTTGAAAACACAAACTTAAACCCGATCCCAAACCCGAACCCGATTACCTAAACCTAAACCTTAACCTATTCTCAAATCCCTAACGCTATAACCTAAACCTTAACCTAAAACCTAAATGTATTCTCAAATCCCTAAACCTAAACCTAGACTTAATCCTAATTTCAACTCCCTAACCTAAACCTTAACCTAAACTTGAAAACCCAAACCAAAACCTGATCCCGAAGCCGAACCCGATTTCCTAAGCCTAAACCTTAACCTATTCTCAATTCCCTAAAGCTATAACTTATAACCTAAACCTAAACCTTAACCTAAACCTATAACCTAAACCTAAACCTTAACCTAAACCTTAACCTCAACCAAAACCTATGACCTAAACCTTAACCTATAACCTATAACCTAAACTTATAACCTATAACCTAACCATAACCTTAACCTAAACCTAAAACCTAAACCTTAACCTATAACCTAAAACCTAAACCTAAACCTAAAACCTAAATGTATTCTCAAATCCCTAAACCTAAACCTACACTTAATCCTAATCTCAACTCCTTAACCTAAACCTAAATCTAAACTTGAAAACCCAAACCTAAACCGATCTCGAACCCGAACCCGATTTCCTAAACCTAAACCTTAAACTGTTCTCAATTCCCTAAAGGTATAACTTATAACCTATGACCTATAACCTAAACCTAAAACCTAAACCTAAACCTAAAACCTAAATGTATTCTCAAATCCTTAAACCTAAACCTGCACCTAATCCTAATCTCAACTCCCTAACCTAAACCTAAACCTAAACTTGAAAACCCAAACCTAAACTTGAAAACCCAGACCTAAACCCGATCCCGAACCCGAATCTGATTTCCTAAACCTAAACCTTAACGTATTCTCAATTCCCTAAAGCTATAAGTTATAACCTTAACCTAAACCTAAACCTATAAACTTAACCTAAACCAAAACCTATGACCTAAACCTTAACCTATAACCTATAACCTATAACCTAAACTTATAACCTATAACCTAAATCTTAACCTAAACCTTAACCTATAACCTAAAACCTAAACCTAAACCTAAAACTTAAATGTATTCTCAAATCCCTAAACCTAAACCTACACCTAATCCTAATCTCAACTCCTTAACCTAAACCTAAACCTAAACATGAAAACCTAAACGTAAACTTGAAAACCTAAACCTAAACCCAATCCCAAACCCGAACCCGATTTCCTAAACCTAAACCTAAACCTATTCTCAATTCCCTAAAGCTATAACTTATAACCTAAACCTAAACCTTAACCAAAACGTATAACCTAAACCTAAACCTTAACCTAAACCTAAACCTATAACCTTAACCTAAACCAAAACCTATGACTTAAACCTGAACCTATAACCTAACCTTAACCTGAACCTAAACCTAAAACCTAAACCTTAACCTATAACCTAAAACCTAAACCTAAACCTAAAACCTAAATGTATTCTCCGATCCCTAAACCTAAACCTACACCTAATCCTAATCTCAACTCCCTAACCTGAACCTAAACCTAAACTTGAAAACCCAAACCTAAACCCGATCCCGAACTCGATTTCCTAATCCTAAACCTTAACCTTTTCTCAAGTCCCTAAAGCTATAACTTATAACCTATAACCTTTAACCTAAACCTAAAACCTAAACCTAAACCTAAAACCTAAATGTATTCTCAAATCCCTAAACCTAAACCTGCACCTAATCCTAATCTCAACTCCCTAACCTAAACCTAAACCTAAACTTGAAAACCCAAACCTAACTTAAAAACCCAAACCTAGACCCGATCCCGAACCCGAACCCGATTTCCTAAACCTAAACCTTAACCTATTCTCAATTCCCTAAAGCTATAACTTATAACCTAAACCTAAACCTTAACTTACTAAACCTATAACCTAAACCTAAATCTTAACCTAAACCTAAACCTATAACCTTAACCTAAACCAAAACCTATGACCTAAACCTTAACCTATAACCTATAACATATAACCTATAACCTAACCTTAACCTTAACCTAAACTTAAAACCTAACCTTAACCTATAACCTAAAACCTAAACCTAAACCTAAAACCTAAATGTATTCTCAAATCCCTAAACCTAAACCTACACCTAATCCTAATCTCAACTCCCTAACCTAAACCTAAACCTAAATATGAAAACCTAAACCTAAACTTGAAAACCCAAACCTAAACCCGATCTTAAACTCGAACCCGATTTCCTAAACCTAAACCTAAACCTATTCTCAATTCCCTAAAGCTATAACTTATAACCTAAACCTAAACCTTAACCTAAACCTTAACCTTAACCAAAACCTATACCTAAACCTATAATCTTAACCTAAACCAAAACCTATGACCTAAACCTTAACCTATAACCTATAACCTATAACCTAACCTTAACCTTGACCTAAACCTAAAACCTAAACTTTAACCTATAACCTAAAACCTAAACCTAAACCTAAAACCTAAATGTATTCTCAAATCCCTAAACCTAAACCCACACCTAAACCTAAACCTAAACTTGAAAACCCAAACCTAAACCCGATCCCGAACCCGAACCCGATTTCCTAAACCTAAACCTTAACCTATTCTCAATTCCCTAAAGCTATAACCTATAACCTATAACCTAAACCTAAAACCTAAACCTTAACCTAAAACCTAAATGTATTCTCAAATCCCTAAACCTAAACCTTCACCTAATCCTAATTTCAACTCCTTAACCTAAACCCAAACCTAAACTTGAAAACCCAAACCTAAACCCCATCCCGAACCCAAACCCGATTTCCTAAACCTCAACCTTAACCTAAACCTTGACCTAAACGTATAACCTAAACCTAAACCTAAACACATAACCTTAACCTAAACCAAAACCTATGACCTAAATCTTAACCTATAATCTACGACCTATAACCTAAACTTATAACCTATAACCTAACCTTAACCTTAACCTAAACCTAAAACCTTAACCTTAACCTATAACCTAAAACCTAAACCTAAACCTAAAACCTAAATGTATTCTCAAATCCCTAAACCTAAACTTACACCTAATCCTAATCTCAACTCCTTAACTTAAACCTAAACCTAAACTTGAAAACCATAACCTAAACCCAATCCCGAACCCGAACCCGATTTCTTAAACCTAAACCTTAACCTATTCTCAATTCCCTAAAGCTATAACCTAAACCTAAACCTTAACCTAAACCTATAACCTAAACCTAAACCTTAACCTAAACCTAAACCTATAACCTTAACTTAAACCAAAACCTATAACCTAAACCTTAACCTATAACCTATAACCTATAACCTAAACTTATAACCTATAACCTAACCTTAACCTAAACTTAAAACCTAAACCTAAACCTATAACCTAAACCTATAACCTAAAACCTAAACCTAAATCTAAAACCTAAATGTATTCTCAAATCCCTAAACCTAAACCTACACCTAATCATAATCTCAACTCCCTAACCCAAACCTAAACCTAAACTTGAAAACCCAAACCTAAACCCGATCCCGATCCCAAATCCGATTGATGTAATAGTGTAGCCCATTTACATGGCAACAAACTAAAAAATCTTGCTTTGTTGGCAAGCATACTCGAACTCAAGCATCACAATGCATCTATTTTCATCTCCACTATCTATCTCTTATAGCATAGATAATTTGAGATTTGAATTTATCTCATTTTTAGAGTCATGTCCTAACACAATATGATAATATTAATAGACAAGGTGGATTTGTCACCAACATTATTCCAAGACCCATATAAGTTATTAGACCTGTATCATAGTCCGTACCATTCCTAGATTTTCGCGATCCTCCCTGTTGAATTTTGGTAACCCGTGACCTATAATCGATGTTTGTGCACCACCCTGAGTTACACGCCATCAACCCAAGTCGACTCAACTTGAGACTTGTACCCTTGCGACCGCGTCGTCACCGCGGTTCCGATGCCGCGTCTCACTTGCTAAGGCGATACCCAGGCCAGGAGATGTGGGCCCGCGTTCAGTTCGAAGAAACCCAAGAGAATCTCTACAACATGTCACCTCAATCAATCAATTAATCCCATCAAGGGTTAAGTACATGTCAAGTACACATCATGTCACGCCCCAGACTCGGTAACCGGATTCACAAGGAACCAGATGGCCGGTTCTGGCCGCAACAGCCTCCGTAGTACCCCATTCTCGGCTCCTGAAGCAGGTTCCGATCCTGGGATCCTACAAGGAGGATTTCCATAACAATATAACCATTTCCAATACGAGCATACCCAAGATCACAACAAGTAAATCTGAGAATAAAAAAGGCACTTATCACAAAATCCACTAAGAATTTGAACTTTTACAAGTTTACATGAGGTCCAAAAGGACATACATAAGATAATAGAAGAAAGAAAGGAAGGATGCAATACTGGGTCCTCAAGCTCAGCTCTAATCCAAACTCTGCCACTGCGACACCTGCCTAGGATCTCCTGCACGCATCAATTGTGCATAAGCTTATAGAAGCTTAGAGGGTGGTGTAAGTGTGTGATAATAGTGCACAGAAGAACAATAGGAGATACAGGAAGGAGACATGCTCAATGAGAATATCACTAGCCTTACCAAGGCTTATCATGAATATGATGCAATGAGTACTGGACGCCATACCAAGGCAATGCATGAAGGGGCTTACATAACCAATACTAATGCGATGCAAGTAATGCCAGTGCTCATAACCAAACCATATGTCAAGTATATTTCCAATCATAAGGAAATCACCGGGGTCCATTACACTGCTGGATGACTGCCGCTCTACAGACCCCGCACAGTCAAACGAGCGTAAGAGACCTCACTACCCGCCTGTGGACAACCAATCACCAGAGGCTGACGGTAGCGGACCCATTCACGAGCTGGTCGACTCGGCCTAGCAATGCCCTCTTACATCAGGCGAGTAAGGCCACACCCCTATCCAACCGACTACACGACAGTGGGAGTCGCGGCCTAATAGTATAAGGCCCTCGTGCGCTCATATATTCCACTCGGTCACGGCGTTGGAGCAGATCCTTGGTACCATAGAAGTTTTGGGAATTTCACCCATGGACATCCTATGCACCCAGTATGCTCAAGTAACATTTTCGGTGTCCAAACATGGCCATCCACGATGTATCTGTGGAGGCTACAACCCTGATGAAGCAAGGGTGATAATGCTCATATATTATGCAATGCCAGATGCATGAATCACACAATCAACTATGCATCAATTCCATGCATCCAACATGCTCAAGAGGGAATATTACGTCCCTCGGGAAGACAGCATGCAATGCCTAATGGCACAATCATAACCACACACACAGTGTCATCCAAGCATACAATGATGCGCATGGGTCATGAAGATGGGTCTAGGCGCATTATGCGGCGATATACAAAGTAAATTACATTCCTCTTATCCAAGAAGGAATCAAGACTAGGTACTTAGACAATATCCATAAGGAATCCCACCTCTAGTGGGGGCCCATTTACCTGGGGTAGCCCACGAGACTAAGCATACAACTACGGGTCTAAGTAATATAAAAATGAGCCTAGCAACTGTCTAAGATAAGTATCCAATCACTTTTAAATACAACCGGACCTAAAGGGGTCCATAATGGGGACATTTAACCACCATTCCCCAAAAAGGCATATCTACTATGAACTATATGGATAAAAGGCCCAAGGCCTACATTTAAGATAAAAATAAAAGTAACCACATACATATATTCCTCATAATAGGCCATAAAAAGATATAATACTACTTTTAACAATATGGCTCTAAGAGGGGAATTAAGGCCCAAGGCCCAATTCCCAATGGCCATAGAATCCATGCATTAAGTTGGACTTGGTGGGCAGCCCGCGTACACAATATACGACCCAAAAATAGGTTTAAGTTTGGATGAAATGGGCCCCACTACATCAGCCCAATAATTAGTAATTTAAGTAGGCAACCGAGGGCCCAATACTATCCTTACCTCAGCCCACAAGTCCATCAAAATGGTGGAAGTCGGCCCAATGTATGGTTGGGCCAAGCTGGGATGTCCCTGCCCAATCTGGGCTCACTGGATGTCCCAAAATTTTGATCTTAAGATGGTGGTCCTCATAAGATCACTAAAAGTGACCCAAAAGAATGCACTGATTAAGCCTAAGGATTATAAGAAACCATAAGCATGTAACACGTACACAAGTTCTCAATATGGTGAGCCCCACAGCCAAATAAAGTTGTAACCATAAAATTGTACATCGAAGGCCCTTTGATAAAATTTTGGCCCATTTGACTTCCTGGGCCTGCTAAGGTCCAGAAATTAGTTGAGTATGTGGAAATAATCTCATGAAGGCCAACTATACTTACTGGGGAACAGCACCAGATGGAGAGTGTGTATATATCATGAAAAGATCAAGTAGGCCTACTACTGGATTGTGAGTCCAGCAGCCACCCAAGGCAGAGAGTGCTTCCACAATCGGGCGATCCAAGGCTTGGACGGCCTGGACCAAACATGCATTAAGGTAGGTTCTACATACATGCACATTGAGCCTTAAATAAATAGCCTAAGGTCTATGGTGGGCCTTTAACCACCCATAGAGAAACCTATGAGCTTACCTTAGGATCACCCAGGAGGACATCCAACCTCAACTGGTTTCCAAGAGGTAGCTCACCACTATCCATATAATGAAAGATCTAAGGCCTAAGCAATGTGTGGACTAGTAGGCCATACACCAAGCCCAACTCATAAGCCATATAGTGGGCCCTCAAGTAAGGTTTGGGCCCAACCACAAAGGTCATAATTCCACATATTGTGGTGGGCTTCATGGGCAGCCCAGTAATTCATTTACATGGGCAAGTTTCACATTTAACACAAGTGAGTTGGGCCTCACTTTTGGCCTAAGTACAGGGTCAGTTTAATGGGCAGCCAAGGGCCCGACTTCTTGTGTATCATTGCCCCTAAGCCCCTCACAATAGATAGGAGAGTATAGGCCCAAGATCAATGGGCCTATCCAAAAGAACTGAGTCCACAAGGCCTACTTGCTAACACAAACATGCATATACTATAACACATAATGGGCCCTAAAGAAATGGCCCAAAATAAAGGTCATCCAATTCATACATTATGGTGGGCTTGAGGGCAGCCCATAAACCCAAGAATATATATAGGCAAGGCCTATACTGATAGTGTGGGCCTTGCCACATCAGCCCAAAGACTTAGTAAGGCCCTCCACAATATACATTTATGTGGGCCCCGCAAGTCAGTCCATAATTAAGCATTTCATGAGGGCATCACGGCTAATAAATACACACGGTTAGCCTGTAGACGGCTCGTTGGGCCCGTGAAACAATAAGGTCAGGCCCTACACGATCTTGGGCTCAAGAAATAGATTTCCAGCCCATTGGGCCTACAAACTACCAAAAATCTGGTTAAGGCTAAACCCCAACATCACCACAAAGGTGGGCCTTAAGAGGAACTAATTACGCCCAAAAATATCTAAGGAAATAAGGCAAGGAGTATGTGCAACACTCCCTTAAATCTGGTGGGCCACAACAGCTCCAAAACAATCAACTATGGAGCAAATTTGGGCCCCTTGCTGGAATTTCAGCCCACCCACTTCCTGGGCCTGCTGGAATCCAGAAATTTATGTAATTCAGATGGGTTACTAGCCCATGGTGACCCACACATATAATAGTGGGTCCCACCGGATGAGAGGGGAATGCACAACACATATTAGAAGTGGGCCATGCCGCTGGAATACAGGCCCAGCAACAGCCCAAGGTAGGGGCGTCCTGTGATGGGTAGTCCTACGGGCCTGAGTATCTGGCCCAAAACTGACCCAAGTTTGCAAGCCACACCACGATCAGTACGGGGGCCCGATGGCCATGAAAATTTACAAGATGGTCCTCCCATAGGTGGACCATGAATCCTCAAAATTTTGTGATTTTTGGACGGTCAGAAGTATTTTAATTAATTTAAATAATACAGACCATCAAGAAAATCTGGTGAATCGGGACACCTGAACGTGGTGAGCCATTCCAGCACTTGTCACGGTGTACACAGGGCTCCATTGGCCCCAAAAATTTGTAGGTGAGTCCCACCATGGGTGGACCACCTCCCTGTAAATTTTCATAATTTTAGGATACTCAAAAGTATTTAAATTAATTTAAATAATACAATCTATCCAGGGTGAAATATTGTTGGAATATAACTGTCCTGAATTTGGGCCATCCAATGGGTGGGTTCTGGGCCTCCAAAATTCCTGAAATTTGGACCCAAGGTCCCTCATCAAGCCTAAAACAAGTTGGCATCCAGAAATATGGCCCACCTTCTTAGAAATTATTTTTTTAATATTATTTTTATGGGACTATGCTGCTGGACTGCACAGCAGAAATTTTTGGCAGTCCAGTATGTTGGCCCCCCCTTTTGGATGCCCAAATAGGATTCTTTGGCCCTGAAATTATGTGGATAGGTCCTACCATAGGTGGGACACCTCCCTACAAAAATTTAGGATTTTTGGGATAGTAGAAATATTTTATTTAACTCATGAGATTCATGGACAGCAAGGTCCAGATTTTTATTTTCCTGCTGCAGCAATGCTGCTGTCCCTGACTTTAGCACCCCATTTGAGTGGACCCAGGTCTATGTAAATTTGGAAAAATGCAAGACCAACCTTCCTATACAAGTATACAGTAAGGTGGGGTCCACAAAGGTGGCCCACCATTTCAAAATCAGGCTGATATTTATGATTTTCCAGCAAACAGTGTAGCTGGACAGTCCAGAAAAATCTGGATCATCCACCCTCCTTGGCCCACCCTTTTGGGTGATCAAATAGGGACATTTGAAGGTGAGGTTTAGCATACTTTTAGGTGGGGTCCACACCTCAAAGAGAAGTCTAAGAAATCAGGAAAAAGGATACCACAAACAAGGCCTACAACCCATACATTACAGTATAAAAAAATTCCAGCAATCTGGACAGCAACATGTTGCTGTCTAGATCAGCCCAAAAAAATTAATAAATGGGAAATAAATCATAGATTCCACAAGGTGGGGTCCACCCTGATGTGTCACACAACTCCCAAGCCCAGCACCTCCCCAAGAAAATCCATAAAATTAGGCCCAAAGGCTTTCTAAATCAAGCAGCAAAACTAGGCAGCACAGTTGGGCCTGGGTGTCCAACAACTTGGGCCTGGATGTCCCAAAATTTAAAAATTCTGGTTGCATGGCACATCAGGTGGGCCACATAATCATTACATCCAAATCATAGAAAGTGGAGAAGAGAGGAATAAAGGAAATCTCATCAAGATGGGGTCCATGGAGAATGACCCCATCAAGATCACATGCATGCAAGTGATGGCTAAAATAAACCTTATCCAAGGAGTGGTGGACCTTCACCATTGATGTGGTGAGTCCTACACTCTCCATATGAAGCAACAAAAGATCTATGACAATAAGAATCATGCAATTTATCCTATATGCTCACCCACTTGTTGGATCTTCAAGATTCTTCAACTACCATGCTCCTTAAGCTTCAAGGAAAGAGGTTCAATGGTGATGATGGATCTTTGATGGTTAGATCTAGGGGGAAAGAAGAGGAAAGAGGGCTGGAAAAATTCAGCAATGGAGGACATTTGCAAAGAGGAGAAGAGAGAAATGAAGAAGGAGAGAGGGAGATGAGAGAGTTTTTTTAAGATGAAATGATTACTTTCTTAGAAAAAGATGAGTTTTTGAAAAGAGAAATAATCATTGCTCATGGGATAAGGTGGCTCATCATTGCCTAGAGAAGCTAATCTCATCATGGTTTTCTTGAGAAAAGAAGCCATTATTGCTAGGCAAAAGGTGGCTTTCATGGGGAATAGTGCACATGGGGAAATGTGCAATCAGGTGGGTCCCACCAAAATGCAATCAACGGTCCAAATAATGCGCGGCCCATAACTTTCGATGGACACGCCGGATTTATGCATGAGATGCGGCGCTAGAACCGCGACGACGATGCGGTCGCAATGGCATAGGTCTTGGGTCAATCCGAGTCGGGTCTACGTGACCAAACTCAAGGGTGACCGCAATCACTATCCGAAAGTCGCGGGTCGCCAAAATTTGACCGGTAGGACCGCGGGACCAAAATACATGAGATGCATACTCACACACACACATGCACACATGCAAACTCGGGTTAGGTCTCACACATCACCTCACACCCATCCTCAAGCAACCCCATAAGTCAACAAACCCTTACACAACCCATACCTTTCTTACACAATCTACCCCTAAAGTCAATAATTTCTTACACACCCATCACTCACCTCACCCTTCACTCCATCACCCATCTCTCTCTCTCTCTCTCTCTCTCTCTCTTTACAACCCTCTCTCTCTCTCATTTCTCAAACTCACCTTTCCAAGCAATAAAATATCACACGTCCAAGCTCTCCTAAATCTCCATGAGAGAGTTTTATGTGTGGCCCACTTCCTAACCCTCTCATCTCCCATCTCAACCCTTCATTCTTCATCATCTTCCGTTGAGATCGAAGCTAAGGAGATCACCTTTCCATCGGACCAAGAAGATCGAATAGTGGGTGCTTTATAAACTAGATTTTCATGTTTTGATGATGGGCCAAGTGAGGCCAACTAATTAATGGTATGGATCTCACTTTGGAACCTATATGTGGCCGATGGCCCACCTTGATTCTCATGATCATTCCATAATGGGGCCATTCTCCATGGACCCCATCATGATGTTTATTTTCCTTGCATGGATAGGGTCATCTAGACCTTGTATTTCAGTGAAGAAAGGATCTCCACCGTTGATTTTGATCGGTGGGCTCACATGTAATGGGACCCACTTGATGTATGTTGTAAATAATGGAAGGGAGGGCCCATAATGCTGGGGTCCCTCTATCACTCGGTCTTTCTTTCTCTCTTTCTCTCCCTCTTTTTTTTATTGTGTGATGATGTGGCCGTGTGGCCCATCGGATGGACCCCACCATGAAGCATATATTTTATTCAAGCGATCTAGTAGGTGGGGCCCACCTTGATATTGTGTTGTATGCAAACCATCCAGTGTCCATGGACGCTGGACGTTGCTACACTGGGAAGTGTGAACTGACGTGAATTGCAAAGTAAGAATATTAGCTTTTGTTTAAAGCTTTAGGAAGTGCTGCTCATGTAGGCCCCACCCTGATGCATGAATCTAATCCATGCCGTCCATTCCATTCCCTAGCTCATTTTAGGCGTTGAGCCGAAAAATGAAGACAATCCGATAATCAAGAGGGTCATACCATAGAAAACTGTGATTTCTACTGTTCAAATCAGTTAGGACCCACCTTGATTTTTCTATTTGCCAAAACATACTGGATATTGGGCTCTTTTGGACGGTCTTGAGCTATGGAGTCCAATGGGTGGGTTGGATTTTTTGGATGTAGGCCCCACCTAGGAAAAATCGCAGAATATCATGAAATAAAAAAAATAATATAAAGCAGCTGACGCTGCTTCTGCAGCAGTAGGACGCTGTGTAGGCACAAAGGCCAGGGACCATGGGTCCCAGCTATGACCCACACTGTGATGTGTTGGACGCCAACACTGTGGATTTGGTGAGCCCCTCTCCTAGCTGTGGGCCACCCCAAAAATTAGTCGTACCTGCAACTCAGGTGGCCCACATCATAAGGAACAGTGAGGATTGAACGTCTGCCATTGAAATCCTTTTGGATTTCACATGAGTTTTGGATCCGTATGAAATTTGTTTTTCCTCTCTATCCAGGTCTAGGTGACCTTATTAATAGATTGGATGGCAGTAAACATTATGGTTGGCCCCCCATGTGGGGACTCACTGGTGTATGTATTGTATTCACACCTTCCATCATGTGGACCCCCACCATGAGGGATGTACTTTATCTATGCCGTCCATCCTTATGGGACCCACCATGATGCATGTGTTGCATCCAAACCATCCAACCATTTTGCAAGATAATTTTAAGGCTTGAGACTAAAAATAAGACAGATCTAGGATCAGGTGGACCACATTACAGGATACAGTGGGTTTGAATGTCCACCATTAAACCCTTGGCCCACTAAGTTGGGACCATTAGGATATTTGTTTTTCCTCTAAATCCAGGTCTTTGTGACCTTATGAATAGACTGGATGGGAAATGAACCCTATGATGGGACCCACTAGAATTTAACCATGGAAATCATTATTACCATGGTTAGATACGATATAGTCCAGTTGATCTTTTGATATGGTTCATTTCTATATAATACTTTATATGGATTTTCTAAAAATAGATGAGTTGGGCTCGGCCCATTTAACTTGGCCCATTTGATCCGGCCCATTGGTTCGGCCCATTGATCAGCCCATTGGTTCAGCCCATTGATTGGCCCATTGATTCGGCCCATTGATCGGCCCATTTAAATCGGACCATTTAAATTAGCCCATTAATTTGGCCTATTTGATTAGGGATTCCACCACGATGTATGTAATGATGTTTTTGGCGGCTATGCCCTGGGAGCAATGATGGTTTGACGTCCACATTGTAAAGCAATGATGGTTAAATGTCCGCATTGTAACTCTCCCTAGGGCCCATTGTTAGGCCCATACTTGTAGTGTGTAGGCCGTCTAGGACCATCTTCGTTACAAACAAGGATCCATCGCCATATAACATGTTTAATATAGTTCCATGATTTATGATCATATGCATCATATATATGCTTGATATGAGAAGTGACTGATCATAGCATATGTCTTTAGACAGATTATTTATGGGCCCCCAGATAAGCGGTGTTTCCCTACATGAGTGCACGATACGCGCAGGATTGCTGCATGACTGGATAATGTGAATCATGCATTTCGCATTGTGTGACATAGTTACTGTACGCCCTAGCGACATCAGGGCCGTAGCCTCCACAGGCGTATCGTGGTTGACAGGACTGGATACCGAAAATCTTATTTTACATGAGGTGCTATAGATATCCCTGGGTGAAAGTCCCTAAACCCTTATAGTACCAGGAGGTTGTTCTAATGTCTACACTAAGTGGATGTATGAGCGCCGAGTGCTGATTACCAGAAGGCCGTGCTTTTCGCTGTGTCATGGTCTGTTGGAAGGGGTACGGCCTTACCGACTCAAGAGGAGGGGGCAAAGCTAGGTTGAGTATTAAAATGGCCAAGCTTATATGTCCTAGAGGGGGGGAGGGGTTTGAATAGGACTATGCCAAATTTAAAATAAATACAGCGAAAATAAAGAAAGTGAGATAGCCAAATAAATAAATCAATACACAATGTTGAATGTAATCTCAAAATATAGATTGTTTTAAGGACAACCGTGCACCATAAATATGGCAGGGCAACCTTACTAGAACAATTAGAGAAACTGAAGCTCAAACTAATAAAGAGATAGCAAGGAATAAATTGCAGAAATATAAATCTAAACTATTACAACATTCCCCACTGAGCTTTGAAATAAAATGATTACAATCAGTCACATCCACGTATACATCCCATAAATGAATAATTAAAGATGATATATAAATCACACAACCACAAAACACAAGGGATTATAATAGTTCACCTGTGTGTACACCAACTGTTAATAAACAGCCACACAGCGCTACTCCACTCCTAATATCCTTACACAGGGATATCAGCGTTCACTATCAAAGATAGATTTTCTAGGTTCACCCAAAACCTTCACATTTGTGTTTTTCTCTGTGGGCTTACACAATTAAAAAGACCCCTCTTCTGAGTTTTCCTGGCGCTCCTTATAATGAGATTTTTCTGGCAAATCCCAAAAGAAAACCAAATGAAAGAAAATTACATAAATGTAAAATACCTGACTTTCTCCTTCGTTGTAGCAGCCCAGAAGAACCAAGTCAGAGTACAGATTTGAATGTCAAAGTTCAATGTCCAATACTCACTTTATAATGGTTCTAAGTTCTAATAGATTTTAAATTAAACCAAATGGGGTGTAGCTCTTTTTTTATTTTGATTCCAAGAAGACGGAATATAGCAATTCCTCTTTTCAGATAAGATTGGAATATAGGAACAAAATCAAATAAGAAAAGCTAAAGAAAGAGAATATTAAATATGCACACTTAGCTTAAAATGGAGCACAGACTTATCTCTCAGAAGGCCGAATTAAATTAGCTTAAATTTCATCTTTTATTTTATGATTCGTGCTCTATTTATAGGTGAGCAAATCACATCTTCGATTGGTCTAAAGAACTTTACGATTGGTCGTAAAACTAACAGATATTTAAAAATTTGGGCATGATAAGATCTGGTGGTTTCACGACTGGTGTAGGTGGTCTACGAGGTTTCTTATGACTAGTTGAAGCTAGCCGAATTTCAACACTGTACTTTGAGTCATAGGTCTACGACTGGTCGAAGAAACAGTCGACACTGTTCATACGACTAGTCGAACAGTCCCTAAGACTAGTCAAAGCCTAACAGAAAATATCCGAATTTTGCAACAAACTTATGACTGATCTAAGAAATTCTTAGACAGGTCGAAGCAGTGCTAGGACTAGTTGAACAAGGTCCAGGACTAGTCTTAGAACAGCCTAAACTCACTTATATAAAATATATGAATTATGTATCCAGAATGACCTACTCTAAAGGTCAACTTAAGGTCAGTCATACCTCAATAGTGAAGTAAGGACATTGAAAATAGGAGACGAGTAACCTTTGAAAGTAGTGAAGCTTGAAGTCTTGATGTAGTTCAAACTTGAAAGCTTCTTGAGATCTTGAGTTGTGAACAGTGCTTGTCAATCAAAGCTAATCTTGAGTAGAGCTTTGTCTTGAAAGCTTCTTGAGATCTTGAGTTGTGAACAGTGCTTGTCAATCAAAGCTGATCTTGAGTAGAGCTTTGTTCTTCACATATGCAAGCTTCATTACAGTGTCTTTGGCACCACAAATTTGACAATAAAAAGGGCTATAAATTACAACACTCACAATCTCCCCCTTTGTCAAATTAGTGACAAAACACACTTCTAAGATATGTTACATAACACAGAATATCTGATTAAGGAATCATGCACCAGTTGTTAGATCATGCACCAGTTGTTACCAACCGGTATACTAACATGATCCTGCAAACTTGTAAATCAATATTCAACATAACATACAGTTTACTACTGCACATACTCCCCCTGAGTAACATATATCAAAAACGCAATGCTACTCCCTCCTCATAACATAATCATTAGACACATCACGTCCATATCCATTCTCCCCCTTTTTGTCCAATAAGACAAAGGAAGCATAGAACAGATGGCTGAAGAGAAATAAGTAAATAAATATATGAGTGGAAACAAGATAAGATATGAGTATCCAACATAAACAACTCACATAATCCATAAACTGAGCTAAGTCAAAGATAGTTACAATCTCAAAACCAGTTAAGCTAGTGCAAGAGTAATAAAGTTATAACAGACTAGAAAACTTTAAAAAAACAAATTTGAACCAGATGAAGGAGCAGGGATGGAAGGATCAAGTTGATGCATGCCCTTGTTCAAGTGCCTAAGATATTTGCGCATATACTTGAATTGTAAATCATGAGCAACATAAATATTAACTATCTTAACATTCATATTCTTAACCTTATCTTCTAATGCACGCAGACGTGCATCAAACTCAGAAGGCTCATAATCTGGATCAGTTGCAGAGTCAGATTTAAGTTCGTCAAAAATATCATCCATGTTAATATCAGCAGGAGGATGATCACTAGCTTCTTCTTTATGTTCAGCTTCAGCATTGCGAACACTAACACCTTGACCAGGAAGGAAATCAAGTTTCATCTTATTGATATTAGAATTGTTAAATATTAGATGATGGATAGGTGCCTCTCCAACCGGCATATTGACTAACATATGTGTAGCCAACACAATCATCAAATAACTAAAAGGAATGTCACTATGACCTGGATGGAGTCGAAACTGAATAATGGAGTGACAAATCAAGGATGGTAGACAAACATGAGCACCTCTAGCAACAGTATGAAGAACACGGACCATGAAGGAAGTTAATTCAAATTTATTACCCGATCGAGGATACAAGTTAGACACAAATATTTTGTGAAGAACTCTGTATTTGGGTAACAGATACTTTGAGGGAAGCGCATTCCCTTTATATGTCCATTGAACATCTAAATACATAAATCTTTAGTGAGCATACGTTTTTCAGTTACTGAGGGTTTTTCAGATAGGTTATGGATATGAATGCCCTCATCATTCATAGGAATTTCCATAAGAGCTGAAATCAAATGAAGATCAATGTCAAATGGTCCTTCTCTTGTGGCTATCTTAAAAGATAAATTTTCCAATGAAAAATCACATATGCATGCGAACATGGATTGGGCAATGGACCGGTATGCTGGCCCACCCCAATGTAATAAGTTATCCCAACCTATAGCTTGGAGCATAGGAAGGATATCAAATGGAGCAACACGATTAGTATCAACAGGATGTTCAACAATAACATTACGCAATCTAATATCCCGAACATAAGATGGATCATCCTCGGGAGCTCGAAGATGACGTATAGTGATAGGTGCCGATCTGGAGGAAGAAGATGGACCACGGGATGTTGTCTTTCTCCCTCTAGATGCCATTTGCAATAAGAATTTCAAGGAAATAGAGAGTTACAAAGGATTGAGAAGTGGATTTTCTCAAATCAGATTTTACCCAAGAAAAATCCCAAATCTCAATGAAATTTGAAATAGATAACTTCAAGAGTAAAATAGAAGAAATTTAGACACAAATCTACAAGAAAAATGTAAATGGAGCACTAACCTTGAAGATTTTGAAGGAAGGGTTCGACTAGTCGTGCGTCGACCCATTGGAGAGTGAAGAGGAAATGAAGAAGATGAAGCATTTCCCCCAATTTTAAGTGATTCATGACTGGTTGTGGATGTACACGACCGGTTGTAACACGACTGGTCGTGTATATTCACGATTGGTCGAGTACCGGCCAAAAATCTGATTTCCAGCATTATATACAAAATTTGAAATCTAATCAAGCAAATATATACAATATGATGCAAATAGGCATAAATACTCATTTTAAAATGCACATGCCAAGATCAAATTTCATTTTGTTAAACCTGCTTTTGTCGAGAGGTTTAGTGAAAATGTCAATACGTTGATTCTCGGTAGGGATATATTCCAAAGATATAACCTTTTCTTCTACTAATTCTCGAATATAATGAAAATCTAATGTCAATGTGCTTAGTACGAGAATACTGAATTAGATTTTTTCAAAATATTTATGGCACTAGAATTATCACGATATAATAACATAGAATCCTATTTAATTCCATAATCATTTAGCATACGTTTCATCCAAACAAGCTGAGTACATGCATTACCAGCTACGATATATTCAGCTTCAGCTGTTGAAAGTGATATAGAACTTTGTTTCTTGCTAAACCAAGAAACTAAACAGTTTTCAATATAAAAGCAACCACCACTGGTTGATTTTTTATCATCAAGATTACCAACCCAGTCAGCATCCGAGTACTCAGCTAATTGAACCCTAGTCTAATGTGGATACCAGAGACCGAGATTAACAGTACTTATGACATATCACATAATCCACTTGACAGCAGTCAAGTGTGACTCTTTAGGATCAGACTGATATCTAGAGCAAATACCAACACTTAGAGCGATATCGGGTCTACTAACAGTTAAATACAGTAAACTACCAATCATACTCCGATATAATTTCGGATCCACATTTTTACCTTTAGAATCTTTTGAGAGTTTCAAAGTTATACTCATAAGAGTATCAAAGTTCTTACCATTCTCAAATTCAAATCTCTTAATCAAATTCATAGCATATTTAGATTGAGAAATGAACATGCCATCAGGTTTTTGCGTTACTTGCAACCCAAGGAAATAATTCAATTCTCCAACCATGCTCATTTTAAACTGAGATTTCATCAAATCTGCAAACTCAATAGTCATGTCAGTACAGGTAGATCCATAAATGATATCATCAACATAAATCTGTACCATTAAAATGTGATCATTATGTTTTTTAATAAACAGAGTCTTATTAACACATCCCATTTGAAAATTATGGCTTAATAGAAACTTTGTTAGTTTCTCGTACCATGCCCTAGAAGCTTGTTTGAAACCGTAAAGTGCTTTTTTAAGGCGATACACATGATCAACATTTTTGGGGTCTTCAAAACCCATCAGTTGTTCAACATAGACTTCCTCATGCAGATCGCCATTTAAAAATACACTTTTCACATCTATTTGGTAAATCTTAAACTTTCTAAAACACGCAATGGATATAAAGAGTCTAATTGATTCAAGCTGTGCTACTGGTGCGAAGGTTTCATCAAAATCAATACATTCAATTTGAGTATAACCTTGTACCACTAGCCTAACCTTGTTTCTAATTATATTGCCAAGCTCATCAGACTTATTTTTGAAAATCCATTTGGTTCCAATGATGTGTTTATCTTTAGGTCTAGGTACGAGATACCAAACATCATTTCTCACAAATTGGTTAAGTTCTTCTTGCATCGCAATAATCTAGTTTTCATCAGCAAGAGCTTCTTTTACGTTAGACGGTTCTATTTAGGATGTAAAACATACGTAATTACATATATCCTCAAGTTGTCTATGGGTATGAACACTAGTGAGAGGGTTTCTAAGAATCTGTGTGGTTGGATGATTTTTAACAGTCCTCAGTTCAGAATCAGTCTGATTAGATGAAGTATCAGATTTATCAATTACTAGAACTTCATCATTATCTGAACTTGAGACTGGTGTGTTTAAGTGATCATTAATGACTACATTGATAAACTCTTGAATCACACTGGTCCTTTTGTTCAGAACCCTATAAACTCGACTGTTTAACGAGTATCCTAAAAAGATCCTTTCATCACTTTTCGTATTAAACTTTTCCAGATTTTCACGATCTCGTAAAATATAGTACATGCTGCCAAAAACTCGAAAGTATTTGACAATAGGCTTTTTATCGAACCACATTTCATAAGCCGTTTTATTATTACCTTTACTAGTGTAAACCTGGTTAATGATATAGCAACCTGTATTGATTGCTTTAGCCCAAAGATTCTTAGAGAGCTTCATACTATTCAACATGACATTAGCCATTTCTTGAAGCACTCTATTTTTCTTTTCAACTATACCATTTTATTGTGGAGTTTTGGGCACTGAGAATTCATGTAATATTCCCTGGTCGCTACAGAACTTTTCAAAACCACTATTCTCAAATTCAGATCCATGATCACTATGATTCTGACTGACTTGAGAACCTTTTTCAGTTTGAATCCTTTTGAAAACTTTTTTCACTTCTTCAAGGGTTTCTGATTTGTCCCTTAAGAAGACAACCCATGTATATCTGGTATAGTCATTTACTATTACCAAGACATATCTTTTGCCACCTCAACTTTCCATCTTGGTCGGTCCTACAAGATCTATATGGAGAAGCTCGAATGGTCTTGATGTGGTATTGGAATTCACCTTTTTGTGTGAGTTCCTCATTTGTTTCCCAATCTGGCATTCAACACATATTTTATCTAATTTTTGTAGTTTGGGTAGACCTCTTATAAGTTCCCGTTTGCTCAATCTATATAGATTTTGGTAGTGTACATGTCCAAGACGTTTGTGCCACAAATCAGTCTCATCTGTATGGACCATGTAACATCATTGATTAGATGAGCTGGATGCGCTAATAATATAGTAGTTTTCAGACGTTCTACGTCTAGTTAGTATTACTGAACCTTTGTTGTTTAGAATCTCACAGCTTTAATTAGAAAACCGTACACTATGGTTATTATCACACATTTGAGATATGCTTAGAAGATTATGTTTCAGACCTTCAATATACAAAACATTTTTAAACAAAGGAAGGTTATAGAGTTGAATCGTACCTTGGCCCATAATCTTGTAGTTGCTTCCATCACCAAAAGTAACTGACCCATCAGTCATATCTTTAAAATCGGTGAATAAAGCCTTGTCGCTTGTCATATGCCTGGAGCATCCATTATCTAGGTACCACTTGGAATGACTTGTAGCTTTGAAAGCAGTGTGGGCAACCAAGCAGGCAACCTTAGGAACCCATTTTAGAACTATTTTGGGTTTGAAAATATAGTTGGTCTTCTTCTGTCTGTTGTTATAAGAATGACCTACTGAGTTAGATTTTAAGAGCTCCTTGAGTAAATCAACTATCTTTTCGGCTAGTGAGTTTTTGTTCTGATTTTTGAAGTTGACATAGCTACTTTTGGTTTTTGAAAAGCTTTTGTATTTTTAGAAAAACCTTGACTAGTATTTTTCCCTTTTAAGTTAGAGGACTCTCCTTTCACAAACTTAGGAGGAGTATTCTTTTGTTTAGGAGGAACAATTTTATCGTAGCCCAACCCGGATTTGTCACCACATTTTTTAGATCTGAATAAAAGTTTTTCTAACTTTGGATCTCCTTGGACATACCTCCATGTATCCTTTAAACTCAGAAGAGAAGATACTTCATTTTTAAGTTTCTCATTTTCAGATTTCAGATTTTCAATCAGGGAGGTTTTGAATTCTAAATCGCATTTTAATTTTTCAAAACAATCTGAAATTTGAGATTTTTCTAAAATAAGAGATTCAAAACATTCTTTGAGTTTTAAAAACTTTTCTTCTTGCAGTTTAAGTTTGACAACAATTTTACAACTTTCCTTGTATAGGGCATTGTAAGCGTCTTAAAGATCATCTTTATTTTCATATTCACTATTCAGATTTTCTTCGCTAGTTGAATCATCATAATCTGAAAAAGTGAATTTAGCTAGAGTCATAAGGGCTTTAACTTCACTGCCCGACTCGGTTTCAGAATCTTCTGATTCAGAAGAAGCTTTAGAATCAGACGATTCATCCCAAGTAGCCAACATACCCTTCTTTTTGAGTTTGTCCTTTTTAGGACACTTGTTTGCTAAATGCCCATATTCTTGGCAGTTGTAACATTGACTATCTTTTAAAGACTTTCAAGTTTCAGATTTAGGTTTTGATCTAATCTTTTCATTTGATTTTTGAAAATCAACCCTCTTTTTACTCTTGAAAATCTTGTAAAACTTTTTCGCTAAAAGAGACATATCATCTTCAGAATCAAAGTTGTCTTTAGAAGATTTAAAAGCAATAAATTTACTTTTAGGAGCTTTGAAATTTAACTCATAGGTTTGTAAAGAACCAACTAGTTCTTCTACCCTCATATTATCCGTATCACGAAGTTCCTAGATTGCTGTTACCTTAGAGTTGAACCGTTCAGGAAGTGAGCATAGTATCTTTGCACACACTTTACTTTTTGAGATTTTATCACCAAGGTCCCACATTGAGTTTACAATGTCATTTAATCTAGTGTAAAAGTCCATAAACATTTCATTTTCCTCCATATGACTTTCTTCAAATTTGGTTGTGAGGAGTTGGACTTTAGATTTTTTGACAATTGTAGTACCCTCGTGTGTCATTTCTAATATATCCCAGGCTTGCTTTGCAGTACACAGGATATGATTCTTTTGAACTCATCCGGTGATAGTGCCCAAGTGATTGCATTTAGTGCTTTTGCATTGGCACTACTCTCATTTTTCTAAAGGGTGGTCCAAGAGAAATAAGGAGTTACTCGCATTAATTTTGAACTATCGATACTAGTCACTTCAGTGGTAGGTGGGTTCCATTCAGTCACTGTGGCTTGCCACACACTCTCAACCATTGATTTGAGGAAGATCCTCATCCTGGTTTTCCAATAGGCATAGTTAGAGCCATCAAAATGTGGAGGCCTAGTGACTGATAGGCTATCAAAATTTGACATCTTATATAAAGCTTAGATCGTTAGCTTAGGAATTAAATCCAAATAAGAAAGAGAGCTAATAGGCTTTGATACCACTTGAAATGGCCAAGCTTATATGTCATAGAGGGGGGGAGGTGAATATGACTATGTCAAATTTAAAATAAATATAGCGAAAATAAAGAAAGTGAGATAGCCAAATAAATAAATCAATACACAATGCTGAATGTAATCTCAAAATATTGATTGTTCTAAGGACAACCGTGCACCATAAAATGGCAAGGCAACCTTACTAGAACAATTAGAGAAACTGAAGCTCAAACTTATAAAGAGATAGCAAGGAATAAATTGCAGAAATATAAATCTAAACTATTACAACATTCCCCACTGAGCTTTGAAATAAAATGATTACAATCATTCACATCCACGTATACATCCCACAAATGAATAATTAAAGATGAAATATAAATCACACAACCACAAAACACAAGTGATTATAGTGGTTCACCTGTTTGTACACCAGCTGTTAATAAACAGCCACACAGCGCTACTCCACTCCTAATATCCTCACACAGGGGATATCAGCGTTCACAATCAAAGATAGGTTTTCCAGGTTCACCCAAAACCTTCACATTTGTGTTTTTCTCTGTGGGCTTACACAATTAAAAAGACCCCTCTTCTGAGTTTTCCTGGCTCTCCTCAGATAACCAATACAATGAGATTTTTTAGGCAAATCCCAAAAGAAAACCAAATGAAAGTAAATTACATAAACATAAAATACCTGACTTTCTCCTTCGTTGTAGCAGCCCAGAAGAACCAAGTCGGAGTAGAGATTTGAATGTCAAAGTTCAATGTCCAATACTCACTTCATAATGGTTCTAGGTTCTAATAGATTTTAAATTAAACCAAATGGGGCATAACTCTATTTGATTTTGATTCTAAGAAGAAGGAATACAGCAATTCCTCTTTTCAAATAAGATTGGAATATAGGAACAAAATTAAATAAGAAAAGCTAAAGAAAGAGAATATTAAATATGCACATTTAGCTTAAAATGGAGCACAGACTTATCTCTCAGAAGGTCGAATTAAATTAGCTTGAATTTCATCTTTTATTCTGAGATTCGTGCTCTATTTATAGGTGAGCAAATCATGTCTTCGACTGGTCTAAAGAACTCTACGACTGGTCGTAGAACCAACAGATATTTGAAAACTTCGGGCGTGATCATTTTAGAGCTTTTGTCTATCATCATTGTATTTCCCTTTATGCACACTGTACTTATAAATTTTGATCATAGTGAAAATGTGATGGAGTTTTAAGTTGTTGTTTGTGGGTTATGCCTTTGGTTATGCTTATTATGAATCAAACTGACATTGAAAATCTTCCTCGTAGCATCCCAGGATCGGAACCTAGTGAATGGGCACTGGGAGCCGAGAATGGGGTACTACGGAGGCTGTTGGCATCAGATTCGGCGATCGAGAATTTTGTGAGCCTGGTTTCCGAGTTTGGGGCGTGACATAACTTCTCCTTATAGGAAGTTAGGTAGCGCACAAGCAGCTTGAATCCATCAAAGGAGATAAGGATCACCTCTCATATGTTCTCTCTCTTTTCATTTGTTTTTTTCCATGAGATTGTTTATTTTGTGGTGTCTGCTCAAATATACGTACAACATTTTATCATGTTAATATAATTATAAGTGGCCTATTCTCACCTTTCTAAAAATAACTAATAATAATTTCTACCTGATGAGAAATCACCAAGTACTGTTAGGCTCAACCCAAAAGATAAATCAGCATTTTCTTTCTTTCCTTTTCTTTTAACACACACTCATACACTAGAGTCGCTTATGGCCATAATGGGTACTTGAACTTGTGACCTTGTATTGAAATTATTTTTAATCTACCATGAAGGCTTGAGTAAGGACCTAGGTGTGTGTGCACAGTCGGCGATGTGTTCACCACACTGAATTTTGTGAGCCCCACCAGGAAATAGGCTATGAATAATTTTTTGTATTTTATTTACGATGTTAAGCTTATATGTATTTATGCATGGATGAATGTGATGTGGATAAGATTGTTTGTGTTTACATGGATGTAGCTTATGTTTGGATGGATTTATGTAGTTTGGGTTTAGATGGATGTGAATGTGATTATGATGAAATATATTAATAACAGGTGTACACCAGGAAGAATATATTGTAACAGGTGTATATCAGGAATTTTGTTGCGGAAAAAAAAAGAGACTTTTACCTACGAAATATTTTGTCGGTAAAAGTCCCATCCACGTTTTTAACCTATGAATATTTTCGTAGGTAAAAGTCTCCTCTATATAAGACATTTACCGACGACACTTTTCGTTGGTAAAAGTCGCATCCACGTTTTTTACCTATGAATATTTTCGTAGGTAAAAGTCTCCTCTACGTTTTTGCTAATATTTGCTAAGTGAATAATATAACACTTTTACCAATGAAACTTTTCGTTGTGAAAAGTCCCATCCACATTTTTTACTTACGAATGTTTTCGTAGGTATAAGTCTCCTCTATGTTTTTGCCAAAATTGTCTAAGTGAAAAATATAACACTTTTGCCGACGAAAATATTTGTCGGTAAAAGTCTTACCGCGAACTTTTCCTAAAAATTATTATATTTTTACCAACAAAACTTTTCATTGGTAAAAATATTATTCCCGACGGTTTTGGTTCGTCGGTAAAAGTCAGGGCAATAATTTTCTAACGTAAATAGTACAACACTTTTACCGATGAAAATCTTCATCGGGAAAAGTAGTTCTCTGCTTTTTATTGATGAAAATATTCGTTGGTAATACTCTTAGCGGAAAATTTCGTAAGTTAAAAATACAACACTTTTACTGACGACTAGTTTTGTCGGTAAAAATATTATTCCTGACGGTTTTGGTTCGTTGGTAAAAGTCAGGGCGAAAATTTTCTAACTTAAATACACAACACTTTTGCCGACGAAACTTTTCGTCAATAAAAGTTGTTCTCTGCTTTTTATCGACAAAAATATTCGTCGGTAAAACTCTTAGTCAAAAATTTTCTAAGTTAAAAATACAACACTTTTACTGAAGAACATTTTCGTCAGTAAAAATATTATTCCCGACGGTTTTGCTTCGTCGGTAAAAGTCAAGGCGAAAATTTTCAAACTTAAAAACACAACACTTTTACTGACAAAAATTTTCGTCAGTAAAAGTGGTTCTCTACTTTTTATCGACGAAAATATTTGTCGGTAAAACTCTTAGTGGAAATTTTTCTAAGTTAAAAATACAACACTTTTACCGTGAACATTTTCGTCGGGAAAAATATTATTCCTGACGGTTTTACTTCGTCGGTAAAAGTTAGGGCAAAAATTTTCAAACTTAAATACACTACTTTTATGGACGAAAATTTTCGTTGGTAAAAGTGGTTCTTTGCTTTTTACCGACGAAAATATTTGTCGGTAAAACTCTTAGCGGGAAAATTTTCAAAATAGCGGGAAAATTACTTTTATCGATGAAAATTTTCGTCGGTAAAAAAATATTTTCAACGAAAAAAAATTTCATCGGTAAAAGTGTTGTTTTACCTACGAAAAAAAATTTCGTCGGTAAAACAGTACTTTTACCGATGAAATTTGTTTCATCGGTAAAAATTTCATCGCTAAAAACGTTGTTTCTTGTAGTGGCATCTAGCGGGCTATATGATAGTATGGTGAAGGAAGCCCGTTCTGGATCCTTAGGTTATAGGTAGGCCACCTAGGCCCAACCTTGATATGAGGAGAGTTCATCATCACCATTGACGGAGGGATCCGTGCTATCAGGTTTGGTATATCCACTATTGAGGACTGACCCTCATGTTATGGATCTACTGTTAATCTATGGACCCCGCCTTATATATAGGTCGATTATCGATACTGATTATGAGTATGTGATAATATAGCTTCATGATACATGCCTATATGCATCATCTACATGCTTGTGATAAGACGTGATTGATCATAACATTATGCCATTAGGCAGATTGCTTATGGGATCCCTAACAGGCGGAGTTGTCCCTCATAAGCGCATGGTACGCGAAGGATTGAGCATGACTGGATTGTATGACTCATGTATCTTGCATTGTGTGATATGATTACTGTACGCCCTAGCGACATCAGGTCCATGGTTTCCACAGGTATATCGTGGATGGCCAGTTGGGACACCGAAAATGTTCGGTTCTAGCATATGAGCATCTAATATGTTCGTGGGTGAAAGTCCCCAAACCCCTTGGTACCGGGGATGCTCTAACATCTAAACCGAGTGGATACATGAGTGCACGAAGGCTATATACCATTAGGTAGCGTCTTCCACCATGTCATTGTAATGCCCCGAACTTTTCGATACTTGAGCATCGAAAGTCCGCGAGTGTTACCATAAGATTCAACGTAACATATACATGTGTACGTTACTTATCCAACTATTCTACCTTTACATGTTTGCCCTGGCACTAACCTAACCATTGAGGATGATCTCCATTCATAGATCAAGCCATATGACCATTGATTTTGTTACAAGACCATCCATCATGGAATTTGATAGGTGTACATTCCTTTAAACGAATAAACCAATAACTCCTTATCCATAAGGATTTAGAAGTAAATTCTTTTATAGAATCACTTAGAAACATTGACATAACGATGCAAAACAACTAGATTGTACAAAAGTCACAAATTAACAATAATTACGAAAACACCATTAACCTAAACCGCTGAATTCTAGATCATATGGTCCCCACGATCCATTTAATGTGGAAACTTACACCATGCCTAGGTATCATAAAATAGCCATACATATCAGATTTCAGCCCTTAGGTCATCCTAGAAGTGGCCCAAACTGAGGAAAAAGCCTATAACCATTGATTCTGGGACCACCTGACCTTTAGTTATGCTTCAATTTTAGACTCAACCCCTTAAATTAGATGAAGAGATGAATGGACGGTGTAGATACTTCAAATGAACACGACTGTGGGCCCCACGAGTGGTCCCTATGTGCATAGTACGCATGCATAAGAGGTGCACTGGAAGGCAAACCGGGTCAAACTGTGTTTGACCCGATGAATTCCTTCCGAGTGAGGAAATCTCCTCTTTTATGTTGCTCGTGCAAACGATCGTCCGCGGAGATGACCGTGGGCCGTCATCATCACACGTATGGGTGATCCAAACTGTTTATTATGATCAGTCCCAAAACGACTGGATCCTAGGTCTCCACCTGACATCTCAGCAGACATAGCCATGGAACACTGGACGCGTAAAAACCGACTGCCCACAAACAACGGAATGTTTGTGAACCGTTCATTACATCTAAAGCGTGAAGGGAACCGAAAACTCCAGCTCTTAAGGACCCATGCAGAGAGTCGTATGCGCGACAGCAAGAGCAGGCATCCTTTGGAACAGCAACAACCGTCCGCACTGCGATCATCAACGCAGATTTCAGTGCGATCTCAGCAACTCAGAACCACCTAGGAGACATTTTGAACTCCTCCAAGATGGCCAATTGGAAATCCTCTCCCTGCGGAGACCGCTGGCCAGCTCGTTTTCTGGGCGCAGTTAGCTGCCGACTCGTTTACGCACAAACCAGGCTGCGTAAGTTACAGCCTGGCACGTCTAGCGTAAAGAAAATGCACGGAGGTTTGAGAACCTCCACCACGTCTATAAAATCTACCCCACCCACCATTGTGGGATCATCGTGAAGAGAAAGAAACGGGAGAGTGGGAGAGAACTCCAGCTGACCGCACAACAGGAGAAGAAACGGGAGAGCGAGAGAGAACTCTGTCCGATCAACAAAAGAGGAAGGAGGAAAGAAAGAAAAGAAAGGAAATAAAGAAAAGAAAAGAAAAGAAAGGAAAGAAAAGAAAAGAGAGAGAGAGAAAGAGAAAGAGAAAGAGAAAGAGAAAGAAAAGAAAAGAAAAGAAAAGGTAGAAGAGAAAGAAAGGAAGAAAGAAAGAGAGAAAGAAAGAAAGAAAGAAAGAAAGAGAGGAAGAGGACTGAGTTGACTTGCCGAGTTTGAGTTGAGTTCGAGGTGAGGGTTTTATCGTTTAAGCTTATGTTAATTCAAGCTGATATATTTATCCTACCCTTTATGCCTTCATGCTATTTTATCGGCCTTTTACGTACCTTTTACCTTGATTGAGTTGATACTTTTTATCTTGCCTTTACACATATCCTTTACTTGCCTTTTACCTGTTCTCAAATTTCTATTACTTTCTTTCTGTTTTCATCTTAAATTAATATCATCAATTGTTGGCCCTTTAAGAATTTTATGTAACATCCATGGCAGGGAGCCTTCCTAAGTTTATGTGAGGCTATGGATACAAGCCTTGCTCTTGCCTTTAAATCATTATGAGATGGCCTTAACCACTCTCCTCACGTTCGAGTTGACCTTCGTCACTCGCCTCTTATTCGAGTTGGTTATTGTTACTCGTCTCTTTTACTTTAAGGGCTAGACAGGTGTCTTGATATTCTTAACCTTACATAGATTAAGGATTACTCCTTGATTAAAGTACTATGCTGGGAATCACTCCTTTAGCAATCAATTAAATATCGTGGTCATAATGCATTTTCGGTAGCGGCTCTGGGGTGACACGTAAATCCATATTTCTCAGGTTGATGGTGTCCTGGTTGGTGTACATGAGACGTTCTATATACGTAGTAGGGGGGAGGTTGGTTGTCGCAAATAGTCGCTCCAATCTCTAGGGGCGTATTCACCTGGTTTATGTGCTGTGGCTATCTTGGGATAACCGTGTAAAACCATGTTAAGCGTGGGACACGCCAGTGAATCTCCGTAGTATGGGATATAGGGCGAGTCAGATAACTATAATCATATTCCACATTGTGGCAATCACTATATATGATATACCACATATACTTTGCTAGGCATGTATCTCACATAGATTGATTGCGCATTGATACCTCTTGTAGTGTAGAGTACTTGACGTATCAGAACCTTTACGTATTTTTATGAATCTCTTGAATTACTATTAATCTTAAAGGATAACCTCCACTATGAGTAGGGCGTTGACCCTCTCCCAACCGTACAGATGTTGTAGGTGACATACAAATTGAAGATTTAAAGGATTAACTTCCTGTAGAAGACTACATCGAAAGAATATGAAGATAGTTTATTTACTTAGTTCTATACTTCCACTGCGAACTCGATGAATGTAATGAGCTTTCATTGTGAAGGCCTTTGATTATTCTTTTTACTCTAATGAATTATAATCAATACAATTTATTTCATCTTTATGAATGCTACTTTTAGAAATGTATCTGGATGTGATCTAAACGAAAAAAATAGGATGTGATTTAAAGCATCCAGGTTTATACTACATTAACACTCGATTTTCTCGGGCACGAGTATGAACTCTGACCGTGAAATCTCGGGTTGTTACAATCGTGGTCGGTTGGAAAGGGGTGTGACCTTACTCGCCTGAGTGAGGGGGCAATGTCTAGGTTGAGTTTGACCATCTTGAGGAATGAGTTCATTATCGATGAGTCGGGCATGATGTTAACATGCGGATAGTGAGGTCTCTTACACTTACCCAGTTGCACGCTCGGATAGGGACGGCAAGCTGGCGTAGAGTGTACAGACCCCAGTGATGATCCCAGAGATGTACGGTACTGATATGTAGGCTTACTAAGCAGGAGTTGCATACTCAGTATCTGATTGATTGATTCATTCATTCACTATACACTCGGATTGGTGGTGCGCAACTAATTCGTTGTGTACCTTCGCAATGACCAGGATTTCGGTTGGGCGCGCAACCAACCTGAGCTTAGGAGTTTATCACATTGAGTCTAGCTATCCAAATTTATATATGAGACTGGTTTGGATAGAAGTCCTTTGTGATGGACCTCACAGCTTGTGATACTATGTACTATCATCCCGATTCTACACTCCAGCTTCGTCATTTCATTCGCACCGCATATTGCATTGCATCCTCAGCACATAACATTTTAGGTTGCTATGTTTCTACATTTATATGGCCTAGATGAGGCTGATGGTATTCGTGGCTCGTCAAGAATTGCATATTGTATTGCATCGTCGACATCTGATATTTGGCTCATTATGACTTTGCATTGCATAGCCGATCTGCATTACATACTCTGATATTGAATGACTTATAGACTTATTAGTATTTTCGCTTTGATATTTGTGTGCTTAACACTTATCTTGCGCACACACTCACACCACCCTCTAAGCTTTCCATAAGCTTATGCATGATAGATGCGTGCAGGTGGCATTATGTCACAGTAGTGTTGAGCTTGGAGCGTGTAGCTGTCTTTTGGAGCTTTGATTATCGATATATGTATTTTTCCTTTAGCACTGTATTCAACTGTTTATATTAGTAGATATGTGATGATGATGTTGCCTTTGTGATTTGGGCAAACTTGTGGTTATGCTTATCTACAAAGAAATTCATATTGAAAATCCTCCTTGTACGATTACATGATCGGAATTTGGCGTATGGGCGCTGAAGGCCGAGAATGGGGTACTACGGAGGCTATCGGCACCGAATTCAGCGATCGAGAATTTTGTGATTCTGGTTTCCGAGTTTGGTGACACACTAGTCGAGGATATGGAAACGACATTGATATCATTGATAATATCGTCGATAACTAAAGATGGGGGGAAACATGAAAACAGTGGAATTTTTCAATGAAACTTTAGGATATGCTAAAATACACATATTTGTATATTTTTTAGAATAAGAAAATTACAAAATGAATGCATAAATAATAGGTTTTGATTTAATGGGGGCTTAAAAGCACATGTTGTCATAAAAAAATTAGTCAAATCAACCCATTTATCCATCCAACCATCCAACATTCCATCCAAACATCTATCGATATTTCAAAATATCGACACTGCACAATATTTTGCCAAGAAATAATCGACAACTGAAAAGGAAACAAAAGATTATTGTCTCGATATCGCCCATGTTGCAATAACGATAATATTGTGATATTATGTAGACAAATTGAAGGCATTATACAATCATGCGCCTATAAAAAATTAAAATGGAAATTAAACAAATGTTTGGTGATATATATACATTGACAGTATTATCACTAGCAATATAAGCAACACCTGGAATGTACACAATCGAAAATATTAATGACAATACAAGTAACACTTAAAATTTACATAGTAAAAAATATTGATGGACATTGGTGATATTGTTACATTAGTGATATTTAGCAATAAATCATTGATACTCAGAATTTTTTTATACTACTAATGTTGTTAGTTTCGCCAAGTCAGAGATATACATAATATCAGGGATACTTTAAACAATGGTGAGAAGTAGACTGGGCCTCTAATTAAAGAATGTAGGCCACACCTCATCTTGAAGCCCAAATGAATATCTATGTGTGGACATTATAATGAAATGATCACATCCATACGTATAAACATATATATCAGAAAATCTCATTGTAATTCAACAAATGAATATATACATGTGTTAATAATAGTTAGTTGGGCCTATCATACCCCAAAATCCAGCACCTGGGTTGACCAGACCCCGATTCTATATCCCAGGTGATGACTCATAATTTAAGCGTTCACAACTACAATTTCATAAAGATCACATAACATCAAATCATACATCCATAAAATAAATTTATTAAAATATTCAAATATCATTACAATAATTAATGCACATCTATTCTTTCACTATAATATTTTACAATAAATTCAAATTGGAAAAGAAAATTAAATTTAGATTGATAGTTGGAACTTTACTCCACTTCGCTCCTTGACTAGACTCTGGATCTTGAAATATTACTCAAGATGTGGTGACCTTACATATGATCAATGTGATCACTTTCTTACTCAAATATAAAATTTTATATTTATATTAAAATATATAAATAATAGAAATACTTAAATTAAAGTACAAGGATTAAGGCAACATGAATTAAAAAACTAGAATCGTGAAATTGTTATGAATGCAATTCTTTCCTTGAACAATAATTTAATCAAATATGATCTCTTACAATTCGTATACAGTGGATGGCCCATGAATTTTTAGGAATGATCTAGGGCAAAGCACCTGCGAATTTTCAGGAATAATCCAAGGTAGAGCACTCGTGAACTTCTAGGAACAATCCAGGACAACGCAATTGTGAACTTTTAAGAATAATTCAGGGTAGAGCACTTATGATTTTTTTAGGAATAACCCATGATAAAGCATCTATGTATCAATTTCATTTCTCAATTAATGATAAAAATGCATGCTTAGAAATTACTCCAACGGCCCAGATTTCAACATGCATGTGTGATTAACTAGACACTTTTGCTACATTTAAAATAATGTTCACAATTTCTTTTACGAATCAATAATTAATAAAAGCTTTTAAAATCCTCATATAATTAATCTAAATTAAAATTTCAGAAATAATAAATAGTAATAGTTTTTATTTTTAAAAAATAAGGACAATTTAGTAGAACATCGTAATAGAACAAAGTCTATATTTTAGCAAAAACTTTATAGAGATGTAAAAGTTCATATTTATAATGAATTGTGCAGAGTAAAGTTTATTTTAATAAATTAATATTAATAATTAAAACTTTTAAATTTAAAATTTTTAGTAAATAAAAAAAATTCAAATTATAATGAGAATTAAGGAATTTTGAACATAAGTTTTGGTTTAATAATGAATAAGAATAATTCAAATTAAATCCTAAATCTAATTAAATTATATTATAATATAAATTTAATAAAAACTATAAAGGTAGAAATCCAAAATTTAAATATTTTTTTCTTACATAGTACTTATCAACATTAATTTAAATTAATTAATTTTAAATATTTAAAAATTAAATCAGATTATGATTTAAATTTTAAAAAATGATATGGACAATCAAGTCGGTTTGATTTGACAATAACCTTAAGAAAATCCAGCTATAACTTAACTAATTTAAATCAGAAAAAGAGAAAATTCAGAAATTAAATTAGTCGGAGCCTTAGAATGATAAATAAATTCTAAAATTTAGAACTAAATAAATAATTAAAAAAATTAATGAATCTCAATTTTTGAATTTGGGAAGGATCACCCACATAATAATTTCAGAAGTGAATAAATTTTAAATTTATAAAGTTTAAATTTCTACATTTAAATTTTAATTTATCCTAAATTCGAATTAATGGGGATGAACACAAGAATTTTATTTTAATAATGTCTAGAAATAAAATGCTTAAAATAGATAAGGAATAATTTATATTACAAAACTAACTTAATAATTAAAATTACTTTAAACTATATTACAAATTTTAATTTTAACAAAATTAATCAGTTAGTAAATTTTAACTTAAAAAACTAAATAAAACAATAATCTAGAATATTTCAAATTAAGCTACGATCACTCATCTATTTTTCTTCTCTTCTCTCTCTCTCTTAGATGTGCACCCCATCGAACATGCACACACATGGACTAAAGGGAATCACCTTGATTTTCACCCTGATTCTCTCTTTAAGTTATTCATTAGCTTTAGAAAGTTTGAAGTTTGAATGAGAGTATCATCTTTACCATGATTCTTTCTTTAAGTTGCTATATTTAAATTCAACTGTTTATTTTAGAATGTAGTTGTTACAAGATATGAGTAATTATAAATAGAGAACAAAGAGTGGTGTATTAGTGAAAAAACCTTTAAAGAAAAAAATATGAAAGTATTAAGGAGGCCCACCACTCTTGAAGTGGTTTCTTACCCCTTTCTTATTCTCTCTGTATATTTTTCAAGATATTTACATAAATCTATGATATAAGTTGAGTATCGTATCAATTAGTATTAGAGCCGATGATCTTCAGTCTGCTCATAAATTCTGTTAGCCATGGTTTCCAATGCAGAGCTTACGTAGGAGATCAGTAATCTTCGCGGTCAACTAGAAGATATGTTGAATCACTTTAAAGAGATTACTTCTTCCGTGCAACATATGCAAGAAGAGGGAGTTAAATAAAGCTACAACCGAATATAGGGGGTTCACAATGAAATTAATCATATTATTGATTGGTTAAGCTTTATTTTTCTAGATTTGATGGTAACGATCCCATCAACTGGATTTATAGAGAAACAATTTTAAGAGTTCAACCGAATTTAGGACGATCAAATTAACGGTGGGGCTCACTGCGATTGATCTTTCTAGTGATGCCATTTCATGGTATCAATGGATAAAGAAGACTCAGTGAAATGAATTGGTGTCAATTCACTCATGCCCCTTGTGTGTGCTTTCGGACCTGTGGATAGTGAAGACCCTAGTAGCCAGTTGTCTAAGCTACAACAAACCACTATGGCTCAAAATTTTCAATCCCATTTTGAGAGATTAGAAAATCGCACCTTACAATTGCCCGAATCTTTCTTAATTGGGTATTTCATTTCAAAGTTGCATGAAGATCATATTTGTATGAGGGTTAAAATCTCTTAACTGTTCACTCTTTGTCACGCCCCAGACTCGATAACCGGACTCATAAGGAACCCGATGGCCGGTTCTGGCCGCAACAGCCTCCGTAGTACCCCATTCTCGGCTCCTGAGGTAGGTTCCAATCCTGGGATCCTACAAGGAGGATTTTTATAATAGTATAATCACTTCCAATGCGAGCATACCCAAGATCACAGCAAGTACATCTGAGAATAACAAAGGCACACATCACAAAATCCACTAAAAATTTAAACTTTTACAATCATCCAAAAGGTCCAAAAGGACATACATGAGAAAAAAAGGAAAAGAGAGAGAAATCAGCAACACTGGAGTCCTCACTGCTCAACTCTACTCCACGCTCTGCTGCTATGGTGCCTACCTAGAGTCTCCTGCACGCATCTATCGTGCATAAGCTTATAGAAGCTTAGAGGGTGGTGTAAGTGTGTGACAATGGTGCACAGAAGAATAGTAGGGGGTATAAGGAGAGAAGTATGATCAATGAACATATCATTAGTCTTACCAAGGCTTACCATGAATGCGATGCAATAAGTAATGGGTGCCATACCAAGGCAATGTATGAAAGGGGGGCTTGTACAGCCAATGCTAATGCGATGCAAGTAATGTCAGTGCTCATATCCAAACCATAAGTCAAGTACATTTTCAATCATAAGGAAATCACCGGGGTCCATTACACTGCTGAATGACTGCCGCTCTGCAGACCCCGCACAGTCAAACGAGCGTAAGAGACCTCACTACCCGCTTGTGGACAACCAATCACCAATAAGGCCTGAAGGTAGCGGACCCATTTACGAGCTGGTTAGACTCAGCCTAGCAATGCCTCCTCACACTAGGCAGGTAAGGCCACACCCCTATCCAACCGACTACACGACCGTGAGAGTCGCGGCCTAACGGTATAAGGCCCTCGTGCGCTCATGTATTCCACCCGGTCACGGCGTTGGAGCAGATCCTTGGTACCATGAAAGTTTTGAGAATTTTACCCATGGGCATCCTATGTACCCGGTATGCTCAACTAATATTTTTGGTGTCCAGACATACGGCCATCCATGAATATCCCTGTGGAGGTAAGGCCCTGATGAAGTAAGGGCGGATATCCACAAGCTATGCAATGCCAGATGCATGAATCACACAATCACCCGTGCATCAATTCCAAGCATCCATCTCTTTGGGAGATAACAACATGTCTTACACAATGACACAGCCATGACTAATCATACCTCAACCAAGCATGCATATGATGCGTATGGGAGTGGCCCATGAAGATGAATAGGGGTGCCGATGAGGTGAAGATGAACTCTCTACCTAACTATAAAGAGTCTAAGTACTTAACCAATTCCTCATAAGGAATACAACCTCTAGTGGGGGCCCATATACCTGGGTAGACCACGAGACTAAGGACCTAGACTAAGGACCACGAGACTAATGGTATAGGCCTAAATAGACGAAATAGGCCTAGCAAGGGTCTATGGTGGGCCTTTAACCACCTATAAAAGCCCATAAGCCTACCTTAGGGCCACCAATGTGGACATCCAACCACAATTGGTCCCCAAGAGTTAGCCCATCTCTAATTGATCATGGATTAAGGCCCAAGGCCCACACAACATCAGAAATAAGAAACGGGCAGCCATAATCATATCACAAATACTCATGTTGGGCTTCAGAAAGGCGGCCCAGGGCCTATCTACAACATGGGTCCAAGGGAAACACACATAGCCCAACCCATATATACCGCTATGGGCCCATAGGGGAAAGGTTAGGGCCCAACATAAAGGCCACTAATCCCATATATTGTGGTGGCCTAGTGGGCAGCCCATTGCTCAAACCACATGGGCAAATGTCATGCTCTTAGTCAAGTAAGTTGGGCCTACAACCCGGCCCAAGTATTAAAGTTGATTTGGTGGGCAACCAAGGGCCCATCTGCTTGTGTAATCCGGCCCACTAACCCAACACAATAGTATGGTAAAAATGGCCCAAGAGTTCAATGGGCTTATCTAGAAAGTTCTAGCTCAATTGGGCCTAAAGAGTTCAACAACCAGCTACATTCATGGACCCGATTAAATTCAACTGTGGTGGGCCTCAAAAGTGCATTTATCAAGCCCAACATTTAAGGAACCAAAGGTATAAATTATTCTCTCTAAGATCTTCACAATATGGTGGGCCCCACTCCTCAAAATTTCAGCCCAAAGGCCAATCATAATTATAACAAGTTGCTGGATTTTTTTAACCCAATAGGTTTATGGGCTTATTGGAGTCTAGTAATTGTTTCATTTGATTAGGACATCAGCTCAAGTGGTCTAGCTATCAAGTCAGAGGGCCTCACCACATAGGGTTACATCATACTACAGAAGAGAGTAGGTGGGCCACACTGCTAGACCAAAGTCCAGCAAGTAGCCCACATGGGGCGTCCCATATGGGCCTGGGTATTTGGCCCAAACTGACCCAAATTTGAAGGCCGCACCACAGTCAGCTCGATTGTCCGTTGGGCCTAAAATTTTATAGAGTGACACTTCTATAGGTGGGTCACACCCTTACAAAATTTTAGAATTTTTGAATACTTAAAAATATTTTAATTTATTTAAATGAAACAGACTATCCAGAAAATTGGACTGATCTGGACACCATATTGTAATGGGCCGTTCCAGCTACCACCATGGTATGTACAGGTGTTCATTGGCCCCAAAATTTTGTAGGTGGGTCCTACCATGAGTGAATCATCTCTATGAAAAATTTTATGATTTTTGGATACTTATAAATATTTTAATTAAATTAAGAATTTCAATCTGTCCAGGAAGAGATGTTGCTGTCCATGCATTTTTTACCCAATAAGGTGGGCCCAACCTTCATCCAAGAGGGGGAAAATGGAGGTTTAATATTTTCTTCATAAAATAAAGTAAGGTGGGGTCCATAAAAGTGGCCCATCCCTCAGAGAAACCAAGCTGAAGTGTATGTTTTCCCTCCATACATGTGGGCTGGACAGCCCAACAAAGTGGACCGCCCACTCCTATGGGCCTCCTTTTTGGGTACCATTTCATGGGCCATCTGAGGTATGAACCATCACATCTCACGGTGGGGTCCACACCTTCTCATTACACCCCATAATTATAAAGAAAATAATGGCAATCATGATTCAAAAATTCATGCTAAAGATTGAACATGACAGTCCATGCAATAGTCCAGGTTTTTGGACAACAATATATGGCTGGACACATCAGCCTATATCTCAATAATCTCAGCCATAAAAAGGGTGTGTGGCCTTCCTCAGTGGGCCCCACATAAGTCCAGATCACATACTAGGACTAGGACACTTGCATGCATTGATTAAGGTGTCCAATGATCATGGAGTTAGGTGGTAAGAGCATCCCACCTTGCTGGATTTTTATTTTTATTTATTTTGGGACGTCCAAGGCCCACTATAAATGGGCCACACACACATTATCATCCATACATCAGAGAAAAGAGAAGAAAGAAAGAGAGTAATCCGGCCATGGGGGTAGGGCCCCGCCACTAGTGGGCCCTCCCAAGAGTGAATCATACCCATATAACTACATTGATTGTACATGCAACATAAAATTACTACATGCATGATCTATAATTGCTATGGATGGTTGGGATGCCATCCCAACATGATCCTTAGGGTCTAGATGACCTTAAGATGGAGTGGATCATTAAATACATCATGATGGGGTCCATGGAGAATGGCCCCATCATGGATCATGACATGCATGTAGGATGGGCCAAAGGGCCACATCCATGGGATCAAATGGGATCCCCACCATGGATTGGTAGGTCCCATATGATCCATCTAGAAAGAAAAATAAGATCAAAGGGTAGAAAAGAAGATCAGCAATTATAATCACCCACCTTAATGGATCCCACTCCAAAGTTACATCAATCTTCTCTTTATGCTCCAAGGGACATGTTTCAATGGGTGAGATGGATTATTGAAGGTTAGATGGGAGGGGATTTGAGGGAGAAGGGGCTGGAGAAGAGGAAAATGGGGCTGGATTTTTTTCTAAGAGAGAAAGAAAGAGAGAAGAGAGTAGAGAGAAATGAGAGGGAGAGTATGAAAATTTGTTAGAAAAGAGAGAGGAAAAGTAATCATCAGTCTCTCTCCTAGATAAGAGAAAAATCATCATAGCCTATGGTGATATAAACTATGTTGCTAGGCTAGAGTAGGGATGGGTAGTGTGTGGGTGGTGGGTGGTGTAGGATTTGGGGGTTTAGGTAGTGTATGGGTAGTGTGTGTTGAAATTTGCACAAAATAGGGTGACCACCTTGAAAAATGTGCCCTCCACACTATTTGGGCCACATGATCATGCTCAAAGGCTATAAATAAGATGCACATAACTTATGATCCACACATCGGATGGACACACAAGACGCATCGTTGGAACCGCGGCGACGATGCGATCACAATGGCATAAGCCTCAACTCGATCCGAGTCGGGTCTTCACGACTGAGCTCACGGATGACCGCAAATACTATCCAAGGGTTACAGGTCACCGGGATTCGACCGGTAGGATCGCGGGATCAAGATGGACGGAATGCATACTCACACACATATGCACACCTGCGAACTCGGGTCGGGTCTCACACTCTTGTAGAAGCATTCCAAATGGTGTCACTACATGAAGAAGTGGTTTTCATCAACTGAACTCGATGGGCCAATGACTCGAAAGCTTTTACCTTTATGATGACTTCCTCACTTAAGGAGGGCACACCGCCTATTAAGCGATTGAATTTACAAGAAATGCAAGAACGTTGAAGATGTGGACTATGTATAATTGTGATAAAATTTTAGCATGGGTCACTAATGTAAGGTGCAATTAGCCATTCTCATGGGGTTTCAAAGAAGATGTAGTGGAGGAAGAACCCATCCTAGAATTTGGCATCACCTAACTACCATAAATTTTAAGGGGTGGGGAATGATGCGCACCCCACTGATCATGCACTACGTGAAAAATGAAAAAAAAGGACGGATTTAGAGATGGTTCTGGACCGTCTCTAAAATTGCTTGGTTTAAAGACGATTTAGAGACGGCTGTAAACCGTCTCTAAAATTTTAGACGGCCTCTGACTGTCCTTCATTTTGTCCTAAAAATTTGAACGTCCACAAATCATTTAAGACGGTCGTTGACCGTCTTATATGGGTCATCTGAGACGGTCATTGGCCATCCACATTAAAGACGGTCCTTGACCGTCTTATATGCGGTCATATGAGACAGTCATTAGCCGTCTCCATTAGAGACGGTCATTAGCCGTCTTTTACTTGCAATTTGAGACTGTCAAAGACCGTCTCTATTAGAGACGATCCTTAGCCGTCTTACAGCCCTCTCAAAGATCATCTCTATTAGAGACGGCCTTAGACCATCTCTATTAGAGACTGTCAAGGACCGTCTCTAATGCTCAATTATGCTACTCGAAATAACCATGAATTTTGAAAAAAAAATAGTTAAAAAGCTTAGAAAAATAATTAACAATGTTTAAGAAAATTTTAAATTTTGAAAAAAAAAACCTGTTGATAATTTTGAAAAAAAGAGATTTCGATAAAAAAATGATATTTTGAAAAAGAAAATTTAAAAAATTAAACAAAATTGTAAAAAATTTAACCAATTGATAAAAAATATAATTTTTAAAAAAGAAAAATAGATTTTGTATTTTGACAAGAAAAATTGAAAAGTTATATATAACAAAAGTGAGATTAAAAAAATGATATTTTAAAAAAGAAAATTTAAGAAATTAAACAAAATTGTTAAAAAAATTGACAAATTGTAAAAAAAAATATATTTTTAAAAAAAAGAAAACTAGATTTTGTATTTTGATAAGAAAAATCGAAAAGTTAGATAACAAAAGTGAGATTTCGATAAAAAAAATGATATTTTGAAAAAGAAAATTTAAAAAAATAAACAAAATTGTGAAAAAATTGTCAAATTGTAAAAAATATATTTTTAAAAGAAGAAAACTAGATTTTGTATTTTGACAAGAAAAATTGAAAAGTTATATAACAAAAGTGAGATTTTGATGATGTGTTATATATCCTTGCCGCCCATACATTTCTCCAACCCATTTTTTGGCTGGGTATAAAAAATTGTGTAGATTTAAATCTTAAGTGGACCACACCACTGGAAAGAATGATAATATAATACCTCGCCATTAAAAATTATAAAGAGCCCATCGTAAGGTTTTAGTAATGTTTATTTGCAATCCAACTTATTGATAATGTAAAGAAGATCTAGATGAAGGTAAACTACAAAGATCAAATTGATCCAAAACTTTTGTGGCCTTCAAAAGGTTTTTAATGGTTATTCATCATATTATTTTGATTGGTATGGTCCACCTAAGATTATTTAGTTCTTATGATTTAAAATCACATCCTAAAATATGATGGAAAAATATATGGACGGTGTCGATATGCATAAAATATATCAAGGTGGGCCCTACACAGTTAGAGTAACACCCATGAAGGGGTTACCTAAAATAGTGAAACGGTATTATAAGGTCGCCTCATGGGGAACTTCCCATGAGGTTAATCTGTGTGCGCCCCACCATGATGTGTGTAGAACATCAACACCATGCATTTGATGTGTCCCCTTTAAGTCCAAAAATCAGTCATATACGAAACTCAGGTGGGCCATAGCATTTAAAACTATGTGAAGACATCCCTAAAACATATAAAAGAATTTGGTGGGGCCCACATGAGTTTTGGATGTGCATGAAACTTGGTTTGACTCCTCATCAAGTGGGACACACATAATGAATGGGTTGGATCTGTGACCCACATCTAGGTGGGCCCAATAAATGATTATGAATGTCTTAATGGGAGGGTAACCCTCTCAACTATAGTATGTGGTGTGGCCCACCCAAGTCATGGATTGACTTTATTTTTAAGCTCGTGGCCTACCATGGAATGGTGCATCTGATTGACGGGGTAGATCCAAAGTTCAAGTGGACTCACCATAGAAAAGAGTGGGATAGTGACACCCACTATTGAAACCTTCTTAGGGCCCGCCGCGATGTTTATTTGAGATCCAATCTGTTTATAAGTTAATACAGACATAGATGCGGTTGAAACTTGGTTTGATATCCCTCATCCAAGTGGGACACACATAATGAGTGGGTTGGATATGTGAATCACATTCAGGCAGGCCCAATATATGATTATGAATGTTTTAAGGAAACCCTTCTCTACTACATTTAGGTGAGTTACTCGTTACTTTTACTAGAGTAAACTCTGTGGGGTCCACTGTTATTTATTTATTTTATCCACTCCATTCATCCATGTTAATAGATAATTTGAGGTCTAAAGAACGAAAAGGAAGCATATCCAAAGCTCAAAGCTCAAGTGGACCACACCACTGGAAATAGCTAGTGTGATTGAACCTCTACCATTTAAAATTTCTTGGAGGCCATAGAAGTTTTGGATCAAGCTGATGTTTATGTTTTCTATTCATTCATATATTTATGATATTATGAACAACCTTTAACCATTTTTGGACAATCTGATCAGTCCAGATTGAAAAGTAAATAACTTCAGATGTTTAAATCAAAATTCACTCAAATTGTTGATCAATCTTGTTTGCCCAATATCTCTCTCATATGTAGCGTGATCGGGGCGAGTAACTAGTCAATTTGAGCGTTATCAGTAAAATAGAGTGAATGGACTAGACATGTAAAATGGGTCAAATATTCTGGTCAAAATTGTGACCCAACTTATTGACCTCGTGAGAACCTGTTATTTATTTATTTATTTTATCCACTTTTTTAATCTATGTTAACAGATAATTTTAGGGCGTGATCCAAAAAATGAAGAAAATTAAAATCTTAAGTGGACCACAGCATAGGAAACAGTTTGATTGAACATCTACCATTGAAAATTTTTTGGAGGCCAAAGAAGTTTTGGATCAAGCTAATGTTTGTGCTTTCTCTTCATCCATGTCTTTGTGATCATATTAACTGGTTGGATGACAAATAAAAATTACTTTAGACCCTAGGAAGGTTTCAACAGTGGAAATCACTATTCCAAATTGTTTCCTATGTAATGGTCCAATCGAGCTTTGGATCTACTTCAATTTTGGGATCAACCCCTAAAATAAGCATTAAAAAGGTAATATTTTATATATAATTAAAAGGTAATATTTAAATGTGTAAGTGCTATAGTTTATATCCCTATCTGTTGTCAAATTTGTGGTGCCAAAATCACTGTTATGTTATATATAACTTGCATAAGTGAAGCTCTCTCAAGGATCAACGTTCTTAATCAAGCTAAGCTCACAACAAGCAAAGCACAAGTACAAGGATCAATCTTGAATGCAAGAACTGCTCACAAGACAAGACTCAAGCTGTACTTCAAGAAGAGTTCAAGGCAGTTTGTAAAGAACTCAAGACACTTTCAAGATTGAGCTACATCAAGATTTCAAGTTTGATCTACATCAAGACTTCAAGACTCATACTTCAAGGTCACTTGTTCCTAATGTTTCAATATCCATACTTCATGATTGAGGTTTGACTGACCATAGGTTGACCTTAGAAGTAGGTCATTTCGGATACATAAACCGAATGTTTATTTTACATGTGATTGGTCTGTTCTTCGACTAGTCCTAGGCCTTCTTCGACTAGTCCTAGAGTTGCTTCGACCAGTCTAAGAAATTCCTCGATTAGTCGTGAGTTTGTTACAAATTCTGGATGAAATCTGTTAGGCTTCGACTAGTCCAGGAATCTATTCGACCAGTCGTAGGAACAGTGTTGACTGCATCTTCGACCAGTCGAACATCTTCGACTCGAAATCCAGCGATGGTTTATAGTTTCTTCGACCAGTCGAAGGAAACCTACGACCAGTCGTAGGTGACCTACGACCAGTCGTAGGAGACCTTCGACCAGTCGTAGAACGGTCAAAGCATATCCCACCGGATTTTTCAAATATCTATTGTTGCTTCGACTAGTCGAAGAGCTCCCTAGACTAGTCAAAGACACGATCTGCTCACCTATAAATAGTGAACGAATCTCAGAAGAAATCATTGAATTAATTAATCCATTCAAGCCAATCTTCGTCGAACTTCTGAGAGATAATTCTGTGCTCCATCTAAGCTAAGTGTGCTTATTTAATATTCTCTTTCCTTAGCTTTATTTAATTGATTTTGTTTCTGCTATTCCAATCTGATTTGATAAGAGGAATTGTTATTCCCTTTCTTTGGAATCAAAATCAATTAACGTAAGCCCTATTTGGTTTAATTTAAAATCTATTAGAATTAGAACCATTGTAATTGAGTACTGGACATTGAACTTGGACATTCAATCATCTACTCTAATTTGGTTCTACCGGGCTGCTACAACGAAGGAGATATTCAGGTATTTTACATTTAATTGTAAATTCCTTTCTATTTTGGTTTCTTTCAAGATTTGCCAGAAAAATCTTGTTGTATTGGTTTTCTGAGGAGAGCCAGGAAAACTCAGAAGTGGGGTTTTTTAATTGTGTAAGCCCACAGACAAAGACACAATTGTAAAGGTTTTGGGTGAACCTGGGAAAACCTATTTTTAGTGAACGCTAATATCCCCTGTGTGAGGATATTAGGAGTGGAGTAGCATTTTGTGTGGCTGTTGTTTAACAGTTGGTGAACACACAGGCGAACCACTATAAACCCTTGTGTTGTGGTTGATTGATTTATTCTTCTAATCTTTAATTAATTTTTATGGGATGTATGTATGGTGTTGAATGTTGTAATTATTTAATTCAAGCTTTGTGAGAATGTTGTAATAGTTTAGAATTTATTTTCTGCTATTCCTTTATCAGCTTGATTTTCAATTTCATTTGAAAGTTGTTCCAGCAAGGTTGCCCTGCCATTTTTATGGTGTATGGCTGTCCCTAGAACAATACATTTGTGATTACAATTTATTTCAATTCAGTTTGTATTTATTTCTGTATTCCTCTTCGATTTGAGATTTGATACAAAGATCTTTCTAGAAATAAGGTTGTCCTACCATAAACTCTGGTTTTTGGTGTAAGGTTGTCCTTAGAACAACGTTTGTATCAACCTCTTAAGATCTGAATTTTGAGGTTATTGTAATTTACTGCTTTGTAATTTACTTTGGCTATCATTTTCTTTTTATTTCCGCTGTTATAAGTTTTATTTGGCATTGTCCTATTCACCCCCCCTCTAGGACATATAGCTTGGCCTTTTCAAAATGATTTAAAATATATATATATATATATATATATATATATATATATATATATATATATATATATATATATATATATATATAAAATTAAAAGTTAATATTTAAATGATTTAAAATATTATATGAAAAAGAATATTGAAAAGTTTAGAAATTTTTGTTTGAGAAAAATTTTGAGAACAAAATGATGCTTTTGAAGAAAAAAATTGAAATTTTGAAAATTTTGAGAAAAAATTAAAATATGAGAATTTTTTTTGAGATTTTGAAAATAAAAATTCAAAATTTGTATTTAAAATTTTTTTTTTGAAATATTTTATAATAAAAATGATATATTGTTAAAAGAATAAAAAAATATACATTTTGAATTTTTTTTAATTTTTAAATGGAAATTGAAATTTATCTGTGAAAAATAAAATTACTAAATTATTAGGGACATCTACTAATTGAACCTTTAATCAACTCTTTTTGGACAATTTAATCAGTTCAGATTGAAGAGTAAATAACTTCAGATCCAGCCCATTCATTATGTGTGTCCCACTTGGATGAGGGGTTAGACTAAGTTTCAGCCGCATCCAAAACTCATCTGGGCCCCACCAAGTGTTTTTATATTTTTTAGAATATCTTCACATAGTTTTAGATGGTATGGCCCACATGATTTTCATATACGGATGATGGGGTCCACTCGAACAATGAATCTACCTTATACTTTGGCTCAATCACAAGAAGTTTTTAATGTTGGATATTCAACACTATTGTTATCATGCGGTGTGGACCACCTTAGATTTATATCCCTTTAATTTTTGAAATGCTCCAAGCACTAGTGTTTTCTCATCATGTGATCCACCCAAGATTTATTTCAGGATTGTTTTTTGGGATCGATGACAAAATGATGTATAGAAATGGATGGACGGCGTTGATGTATCAAATCGATCATGGTGGGACCCATAGAGCTATACAAGGTCCAAAGCTGAATTTAACGTTTTTGGTTTCTGGTTTTCACTGTGAGTTTTGTATTTAATGTAAAATAGTGGTGACTTGTTTATAATAATATTGGCTAAGATATAGAGTTATCCAGACCATCTAAATAATCAGTCTAGTTGTAAATGGTAAATATTTATACATTTTATTATATAATACAATCTTAACCATCTAGAAACCGGTCCCATGCATGTACGACCGTTAATAGATTTTGTGATATTATTTAGTGGAAAACTCACACCATACGGATTTGAAAATGTTATCTTATTTGAAAGAGGATTCCCAAATCCATCGGGCGCCTCTTTTCCCTCTATTCCTCTTTTCCCTAGTTCATCTTCCATTAGCAAATCCTTCATCGAGCATCATTCAAATGGCCCCTTAGATTTCCTCTCTCGAAATCAATAGGGCGCCTCTTTTCCCTCTATTCCTCTTTTCCCTACTTCATCTTCTATCGACAAATCCTCCATCGAGCGTCATTCAAATGGCCCCTTAGATTTCCTCTCTCTCTCTCTCTCTCTCTCTCTCTCTCTCTCTCTCTGGCATCACTGGGTCAATCATCCCTGGCTGCCCTCAGTCCTTCCAATCCTTCCACCAATCAGAGCAACGTGAAGGAGGGCCCGATCTTCGGGCTCTAGCACTCGAATGGTCGGGCGTACCTGATGAATGGTCTGGCTTTACTCTTCCTACACAAAGAAGTGGTATTTACTCTAATTATCTTTATTAATCTTTCCATTTTTCCTGTTATTCATTAATTTCTTTTTATTTTTTAATTTTTTGATGATGATTTAGAACTACTGTTTGAACTTTGATGATTTGGAACTACTGTTTGAACTTCCATCTCCGTTTAGAGCGAAGTTGTGTTAATTTTGTTGTTTTTAATGGAAATGGGTAATGCAAGCCACCAAGGTTAGATGTATGCAGGTATATGTATGCGGGTATTTTCCTCTTATCTTGCTAATAATTGTATTCTCATCCTCAATCATCTATCTGCTGGCCACCAGTTGAAGGCTCAAGTTATCCTTATGTGGAAGATTTTTGGTTCATGGGCCACCATCCAGATAGTGTTGTCGTTTGTATCATTGAACCAAGGGCCCAACTCAACAACCCAAAAAACTAAGAAAATTGTATTTCTCTCGGGATAAGGTGTGACTTGACCAAACTTGCCATGTGTCAGATTGGTTTTATGTTTGCATTATGCTGCTCATTCATGTTGAGGTCCAGTTTAGTACACGTGTGCAAGATCTTGACCATTTGTGGGGAGATCCCCTCCGATCATGTTTCATGGCCTGAAAATCGAGATGGTCCAATCTTTAGGTAGCTGAAAAGGTGTGATTAATGCTCTTTTGACAATTATCAATTAGTCTTGCCAACATCTTCAAAGTAGCATACACAGAGATTCCTTGCCTAAACGCACCTTTACAGGCATATATTTGATTTTGCTTTGCTGGAATATTTGATCAGTGCATAACATGGAGAGAGGAAGCAGTTATGTTTGATTAATTGTTCAATTTTCCCTTTCCCAGGCTCTTGTAAAGTTAGGCTATTGCGTTGTTTTTGCATGCCATGTTATATACTTTATATTTTAACCATGATCTATATATCACGTTACTATTTTCTCAAGATTTTCCAAATCCCTTCTCCACCACATTACTCTGCTTGAAGATGTCTTCCTTGAAAAGCACAAGATTCCAAGTTCACAACAAGTTCTCAATAGATTAAAACATCTGATTTTTTTTTTCTATAAATGCAAATGAACTTTCTTGTACCAAATTATGCTTTCAGCTATGTTGGTTGGCTGGGTCCTTACTCATGCCTCAGTGGTAGACTCACAAGAGTCTCAACATGAGGTCATGGGTTCGAGTACCCATTGTGGTGAAATCCCACTGTGGTGTAAGCACGTGGTGTGTGTGGGGTGTGTGCATGTGTAAAAAAAAGGAAAAAAAAGAAGCTATTTTGGTTGGCTTTGCCAAGCATCATTCAAACTATAAATTATCTGTTACCTACTCGATGCCATGCTCCAGTCTTTTGCTTACTGCACATGGATATTCCAGGCACGGATTCGTGTTTTGGCCCTTATTGCAAAGCTCTTCTCAATTTCTAGCTTTGTGGCATCAGCAATTTATCACTCTAATCTCCTTAGGTTATTGGAAGCAGAATTTAACGACACAAATGATATGCTTATGACTTTGAGTGCTTTGGAGCTCTTGTATGAGGTAATGAGTTAAAGATTCGGTTTGTTAACTTCTTTTTTTCCAGCACATACTATTGACATGATTGTCTACTAAACTCATTTTGTTACCATTACTTGTTATTATGGACAACAAATTGACAATACTATTATTGTCATTTATTATTAATATAAATATTGCAACTTGTGCTATCTTTATTATTGAGCTAAGACGATGATTTACATGTCCTTTTTTTTTGTCTAGTTGTTAATGTTATGCAGCTTGATTGGTGATGATTTCAAAATCAGTAGAGATGTATCTTATGCTTTATATTTGACCAACTTCCCCTTAGGTTCAAATTCATGTGCATGATTGTTTTAAGAAGCCATCCAAGTACCAGGTGCATGGTGCTTTCTATGATGTCCTTAGGTTCAAACATGCATGGTGCTTTCAAATTCATGTGTATGAGTAGAATCACTATCTGTTAGCTTATTTCAGCTTCTTCCATACTTGGTTAGCAAAATTAGTCAAGAGATGTCCTTAGGCTTCTCTGTAAATGACTGAGGAACAGTTCTGTGTGGTAACAAGGACATGACACTTGAAGTGTGCCAAGTCAACGTGCTCTGATGTCTGCATGTTTGAAGCTATTGGACACACTTATGTAAAAGAAGAGTTTTGGAAAAAAGAATGCGTGCAATTGTATGCACTGATAGAAATTGTGCCCTTACCATCCACCTTCCAATAATGATGGACAGGTAACTTAGCACAAACTTCAAAATGGGCATTTAAGTATTTGCATTTTGAAATCCTTACTAGATTATTCCTGCTGTCCATCATTTAATGGTGGGAGATGATGCCCTCACTGAGTGCATTGATCATTTCACATTTGGTTGTTATCTTTTTTTTCTTTTTCTTTTTTTACATTTACCCAAAAGTACTTCTTTACATGTAAGCAATTGATTTTTAGGTTAATTTTCTTTCTTTAATGTATTTTTACAATTCGTACACAATTTAATACTAGTTTTCCTCTTCTTTTATTTTATTTTATTTTATTTTATTTTTGCATTATGTTTCTCTCTTTTGGGGTATTCTTGAACTCCACTGTTGTATTCTAGTTCTTTTTCTTTTTCTTTTTTATTAATTTTTTTCAGCCTTATCCATGAAAAATGTAATACTTGATTACTTTATATGTTTTTAGACTTGATTTGTTAGAGTAGATTGGGGTAACCTTTTAAATTAAGCCATTTCCTTTATTATTATTATTATTAAGATGTATATCTCATAAGATTTTTACAAATGTCTGCCAGAACCTGGTATCTCTCTCTATATATTCTCCCCGTTGTTAATGGAATAAACAACTATATCGGTTTCTACAATATAGGCTCTCGTGGTTAACATGACTTGACAAATGGGCCCAGGCATGTTCAGGTCGACCATGTCAATGGAAGCCATAACTTGTCCTTGAAGAGTGATGGGCCTGGTTGGTTTGTGAATGAAACACATCTTTTCATGAGCTACTGCTCTCTTCATGTGTGTGCATTTTCATTGCAGCCCATTTGCGGTGCATGAAAACAGGAAAACTAGGGTAATCGACACATACTTATGAGTTTTTATGTATGCCAATTTGATATCTGAACATGGAAAAGTGAACATTTTCTTACTACTATCTATTGTTAATGAAGCTTGTCTTATGACCCCACATTTATTAATTTTTGGATGATGATGATGATGATGATCTATTGTTCATGAAGGGGAAATGATTTTCATGAGATCCTGATGCTTTTCCCATGTACGTGCCTAATGGAACATGCTATGCATAGCTAATATTTGTTCTTTAGAAGTTCACATCTGCTAGAACATTTCCCAAATTAGTTTATCAACAGATCTACTTAAAAGCTTGTGAAACTAATTAGAATGCCAATCAATCTCATCTCTTTATAGGGTTCTCATCATTGATGGATACTTTGCTACTGCACATGTTATCTTTGTAGATATTGATTGATCTCTAATTGGTTTTGGGCTTTCTTTCCAACATGTAGATATTGAACCTTGTTGATGTTCAGTGTCATTCTGGAAGTCTACATGTTAATTCATGTTATCTCACATAAAAGCTAGTTTTAAGTGACAGTTTTTCTATTGACAGACTGAGAACCCAACTTCAGTACATCAAAAGAAAGGAAAACAAAAATAAATAAATAATAAAAGAAAAGAAAAAAGAAAGAAAAAGAAGGAAAAAGAACGAAGAGAAGGAAACCATCTGTCGTCGATTCTCATCGAACTTCCAAGGAACACTGAAACAAATTCTCATCATTTACAACTCAACTGCTAAAAATTTTGCCAATATGTTTGTTGATCTATGGCTGGGAATTATAATTTCTGAAGTTTCCAGCATGGTTGATTAGGCAGAAAGAATGCTTTTGATCCTCTGCTTTCAGTTTTGTAGGAAATTTTTTTTCAGTTTTGCATTTTTAGATGTGTATTGTTTAATAATGTTATGCAAATGGAAATGCCTCGCTAAAGGATTAACTGCTACTTGAAAAAGCAAAGACATGATGGGTAGATGTTGATATGAAGTTTTGAGTTACTGCTAATCCTATGAATTGAGGTGGTTTTCACACCCTTTTCATTGGACAGTTTGTTGATAATGCATAGGAGCTTTGATGTCTGTGCAATAAAACTCATGTTCAGGCCACAAATGTGCGAGCACAACATGATAGATCTGAGATCCAATCCATCCATCAGAATGGCACCATTATATTGATGTCCTATGCAAAGAATCAGGTTGAATCACTGGTCAGGTGGGCCACAGTTTGTTAAACAAATGTACAGCTCTGAAAAACTTGGCAGAGGTTTTCTAACCCATCCACATGTTTCCAACATAGTGGCCTGCATGTTGATCATGCCAGATTTTTTTTTTTGGGAAAACATGTACATGGTCTGACCAACCTAATGGATGGATTAGATCTAGCATGCATGTGCCATACTTGCACATGTGTGACTTGTGCAGCACATGCTCGCACATGTGTGACATGTGCCTGAGCCTTTATGAAATCTTGACTTGAAACAAAGATGGGTTGGAAGTTGGAACTCAAAAGTGACGAAAAATCCATAAAAACTTCATTTCTTTTTCAAATGTTAGCATGGATTGCAATGGAAATCTATGTCTATCATGATTACCATGCGTTGACATGGATTCGTGGTGAAAAAAAATTAAAATTTAAGAGAAATTGGGAAAATTCTAAGTTTTTCCATTTTTATATTGGAAAATATGTTCTTTATTAATTTGGAAATTTTATATATTAATGAGTGTTTGCTATTTGGCTACAAATTTTTATATATTTGTTGTATATTGATTTTTTTGACAACACATTCTTAGGCTCCTATGAAATGGAAACTTATTATATGTAGGTCCACTAATCAAGTGGACCAGTGTATGAAACAAATGTGAGAAACACTTTGGTTTAGTTGTCATATTGTTTCATACATGTGCAGCACACATGAGGTATTGACTAGCTTGATTTTTGGACCAAGGCATATTATAAATGATGGGAGCCACCCAAGGGATACTTTTGTCCTTCTGTATCTTATGTATGCAACTGATGCTTGATGTGGAAATCTGGCCCTTTTGAACCTTCCCTAATTACATAAGTGGCTGAACCAGCTTTGTATGTTACACATAATTTGTCATCCACTAGTTTCTGTGAATGAAGATAAGAGGATTGATCTTAACAGTATGGTCGTCATGCACATAGACAGAAAATGCTTGCAATGAATTTTTATAAGTACTAGGTGGCCTATTAATGAAAACATTGTCTCCGTCCATAATACGTCTGTTTATGATTTGACCAACTTTCAAATATGTATGTCCTTTTGAACCTTCCCTAATTGCACAAGTGGCTGAACCATCTCTGTATGTTACACATAATTTGTCATCCACTAGTTTCTGTAAATGAAAATAAGAGGATTGATCTTAACAGTATGGTCGTCATGCACATAGACAGAAAATGCTTACAATGAATGTTTATGAGTACTTGGTAATTTTGGAATCCTTAGTTAGGGTTTGGGCTGAAAGTACGAGTGCTGGAGCCGACGCTTTCGGAGTCTGAACTCATTCTTTTGAAAAATAGAAAAATGGGAATATTAGTAAATATAGATTTTCTTGTTAAGAAGAAAACGGAAGATGGATTGAAAAAACATAAAAGAAATTTTCCTTTTAATGCAAGAAAGGAACTTGGTTATTATTTTTCTATATTTTTGGTGTTTTTGTTTTTCACAGTTTAGTTTGCATGTAAGTGATATCGACTTCCTAGTTTTTATAGTGATTAAAATTTTCCCTTTTTACCAATTTATGTGCATTTTCTGCTTAAATATTTGGTTTTCATGTTTTGACAGGATCAAGTTGACCCAAGTCTATTTTTTTTGAGTTTATGCATAATGGAAATCAATGAATTTAATTCCCACACTGGTTTCTACTAAAATCAATGGGAATTCTCTTTTCACGCTGGAAAGCCAAAGCAGTTTGATATAAATGATTGTAGAAAGAATTCATTTATAGAACCAAGCTCAAACCATATGATTATGGGCTCAAACAAATGTGACCTCAAATGAGTTCCTTCTTGAATTTTTTTTATTTAAAAAAGGTCATAGCGAATCTAACTGGGATAAGGGGGGTGTGTGCATGTGCACTCCACCTTCTTCTTCATCTTTTTTTTTTTTTTGCATTGATTCAGGTAGGGATGCTGTCACTTGTGTGCTTTCTGAATAAGGTTGATGCTGTTGATGATCCAGATCTACTGGAACTTGTAGAGATGGAACTCTGTGGTATGTATTATGACCGTTGTCATTCATTAATTTATTTATTAATGTTTTGGTTGTGAGGCATCTTATTATGCTTGTTTGAGAGAAACTGCTTTGTTCTTTATCATTAGGGTTGTTTTCACCGGGTTTAAGCAGAAATCGTCGCCAACTTCATAGAAAGACAAATAGCATTAGTGGACACAGATTGCAACCTGGATTTAAACAAGGTTTGAGGTGCCGTCAACTCTCTCTCTCTATCTCTCTCTCTCTCTCTTAATAGAGTAGTTTTTTCTTTTTCTCTTTCTTTGCTGTTTATATACAGACTCTTTTCTTCATCATTGTAGGTTCATAGGTGCATATAGTACCTGAAAATTCACTCTCATTGTTCTTTGATCAAGATTGTATCATATTCTATTTCTTTTTGGTTAATTTTTCCTTATTGTAATCAAAACCTTACACTGACTTCTAGAGTTAGCATATGCATGAATTTCTTAATGCCTTGGTGTGTAAGTGATATTGAAATAGGTTGATTTTCTTGAACTTGTAATCCATGGTGCAGTCTCTTGGAGTAAATTTTAGATTGCATAATCCATTCCTAGAAAATGTTCTTTAGGCCACTCTTGGAGTAAATTTTAGTTTCTATCAGTAATTCATTCTGTTCCTTGAAGGTCAATAGCAAACAACTGTCGCTTATTACATTGCGAGATTACCTATTGCTTTTCTTTTGGGATTCAAATTCAATTTCGGGTTGGAGGTAAGTTGGAATGACTGCTTATCTTTCTTAGCAATCACATAGATATTGGAAAATTGATTTGGATAATTTTAGTTTTACTTGCTGGTTTGTCATAATGAATAAAGTAGATATCATTTAATTAGTTGAGCTTCTTTTGTTTATATCTGTATTAGCTCAAAATTGATGGAGCAGACTCGGATGTGCGTCGGAGCTATCCGGATGTTGAACGAGGGTCCCTAGAAGGTGGGAACCGCCGTTATGACAATGATGAAGTTGTCTATTTCCTATGGACAGCATTAAAGTGGCCTAGCCATTTGGATAGGCTATGTTTATGTATTTACTCAAAATTAATGGAGCAGACCTGGATGTGTGTCGGAGCTATCCGGATGTTGAGCGAGGGTATGGGAACCGCTGTTATGACTATGATGAAGCTGTCCATTTCATATGGACAACATTGGAAGGGCCTGGCCAATTGGAGCAGGCCGTGTTTATATCTGTAATTGCAGGGACCACACCCTTAACTTATAACGTAAACCTATTCTCAAATCCCAAAACCTATAACCACAACCTAAACCTATAACCTAAACCTATAAACTATAACCTAAACCTATAACCTAAACTCAATTCCCTAAACTTTAACCTACAACCTAACCTAAACCTATACTTATTCCCTAAACCTATTCTCAAATCCCAAAACCTATAACCTAAACCATACCCTAAACCTATAACCTATAACCTGAACCTATAACCTAAACTCAATTCCCTAAACCTTAACCTATAACCTAACCTAAACCTATACTTATAACCTAAACCTATTCTCAAATCCCAAAACCTATAACTATAACCTAAACCTTAACCAAAAACCTATAACCTAACCTAAACCTAAACCTATAACCTTAACCTAAACCTAAACCTATAACCTTAACCTAAACGTAAACCTAAACCTAAACCTATTCTCAAATCCCTAAACCTAAACCTAAACCTAAACCTAAACCTATAACCTAAACCTATTCTCAAATCCCTAAACCTAAACCTAAACCTTAATGTATTCTCAAATCTCAAAACCTAAACCTACACCTAATCCTAATCTAAACTTGCTAACCTAAACCTAAACCTAAACTTGAAAACCCAAACCTAAACCTAATCCCGAACCCGAACCCGATTTCCTAAACCTAAACCTAAACCTATAATCTATAACCTAAACCTAAACCTAAAACCTAAATGTATTCTTAAATCCCTAAACCCAAAACCTACACCTAATCCTAATCTCAACTCCCTAACCTAAACCTAAACTTAAACTTGAAAACCAAAACCTAAACTTGATCCCGAACCCGAACCCGATTTCCTAAACCTAAACCCTAACCTATTCTCAAATCCCTAAACCTATAGCTTATAACCTAAACCTAAACCTATAACATATAACCTAAACCTAAACATAAAACCTAATGTACTCTCAAATCCCTAAACCTATACCTACACCTAATCCTAATCTCAACTCCGTAACCTAAACCTAAACCTAAACTTGAAAACCAAAACCTAAACCCAATCCCGAACCCGAACCTGATTTTCTAAACCTAAACCTTAACCTATTCTCAATTCCCTAAACCTATAGCTTATAACCTAAACCTAAGCCTAAACCTAAACCTTAACCTAAACCAAAACCTAAACCTAAACCTGTAACCTATAACCTAAACATAAACCTAAAACCTAAATGTATTCTCAATCCCTAAACCTAAACCTACACCTAATCTTAATCTTAACTCCCTAACATAAACCTAAACCTAAACTTGAAAATCCAAACCTAAACCCGATCCCGAACCCGAACCCGATTTCCTAAACCTAAACCTTAACCTATTCTCAATTCCCTAAACCTATTGCTTATAACCTAAACCGAAACCTAAACCTATACCTTAACCTAAACCTAAACTTAAACCTATAACCTATAACCTAAATATAAACCTAAAACCTAAATGTATTCTCAAATCCCTAAACCTAAACCTACACCTAATCCTAATCTCAACTCCCTAACCTAAACCTAAACCTAAACTTAAAAATCCAAACCTAAACCCGATCCCGAACCCGAACCCGATTTCCTAAACCTAAACCTTAACCTATTCTCAATTCCCTAAACCTATTGCTTATAACCTAAACCGAAACCTAAACCTATACCTTAACCTAAACATAAACTTATAACCTATAACCTATAATCAAAACCTAAACCTAAAACCTAAATGTATTCTCAAATCTTTAAACCTAAACCTACACCTAATCCTAATCTCAACTCCCTAACATAAACCTAAACCTAAACTTAAAAACCAAAACCTAAACCTGATCGCGAACCCGAACCCGATTTCCTAAACCTAAACCTTAACTTATTCTCAATTTGCTAAACCTATAACTTATAACCTAAACTTAAACCGAAACCTAAACTTATAACCTATAGCCTTAACTTAAACCAAAACCTAAACCTGTAACCTATAACCTAAACCTAAACCTAAAACCTAAATGTATTCTCAAATCCCTAAACCTAAACCTACACCTAATCCTAATCTCAACTCCCTAACCTAAACCTAAACCTAAACTTGAAAACCAAAACCTAAACCTGATCCCGAACCCGAACCCGATTTCCTAAACCTAAACCTTAACCTATTCTCAATTCCCTAAACCTAAAGCTTATAACCTAAACTTAAATCGAAACCTAAACCTGTAACCTATAGCCTTAACCTAAACCTAAACCTAAACCTATAACTTATAACTGAAACCTAAACCTAAAACCTAAATGTATTCTCAAATCCTTAAACCTAAACCTACACCTAATCCTAATATCAACTCCCTAACCTAAACCTAAATTTAACTTGAAAACCCAAACCTAAACCTGATCCCGAACCCGAACCCGAACCTGATTTCCTAAACCTAAACCTTAACCTATTCTCAATTCCCTAAACCTAAAGCTTATAACCTAAACTTAAACTGAAACCTAAACCTGTAACCTATAGCCTTAACCTAAACCTAAACCTAAACCTATAACCTATAACCTAAACCTAAACCTAAAACCTAAATGTATTCTCAAATCCTTAAACCTAAACCTACACCTAATCCTAATCTCAACTCCCTAACCTAAACCTAAATTTAACTTGAAAACCCAAACCTAAACCCGATCCCGAACCCGAACCCGATTTCCTAAACCTAAACCTTAACCTATTCTCAATTCCCAAAACCTATATCTTATAACCTAAACCTAAGCCCAAACCTAAACCTAAACCTGTAACCTATAACCTAAACCTAAACCTAAAACCTAAATGTATTCTCAAATCCCTAAACCTAAACCTATCCCTAATCCTAATCTTAACTCCCTAACCTAAACCTAAACCTAAACTTGAAAATCCAAACCTAAACCCGAACCCGAACCTGAACCCAATTTCCTAAACCTAAACCTTAACCTATTCTCAATTCCCTAAACCTATTGCTTATAACCTAAACCTATACTTTAACCTAAACCTAAACCTAAACCTGTAACCTATAACCTAAACCTAAACCTAAAACCTAAATGTATTCTCAAATCCCTAAACCTAAACCTATACCTAATCCTAATCTCAACTCCCTAACATAAATCTAAACCTAAACTTGAAAATCCAAACCTAAACCCGATCCCGAACTCGAACCCGATTTCCTAAACCTAAACCTAAACCTTAACCTATTCTCAATTCCCTAAACCTATTGCTTATAACCTAAACCGAAACTTAAACCTATACCTTAACCTAAACCTAAACCTAAACCTATAGCCTATAACCTAAACATAAACCTAAAACCTAAATGTATTCTCAAATCCCTAAACCTAAACCTACACCTAATCCTAATCTCAACTCCCTAACCTAAACCTAAACCTAAACTTGAAAATCCAAACCTAAACCCGATCCCGAACCTAATCCCGATTTCCTAAACCTAAACCTTAACCTATTCTCAATTCCCTAAAACTATTGCTTATAACTTAAACCGAAACCTAAACCTATACCTTAACCTAAACCTAAACCTATAACCTATAACCTATAACCTAAACCTAAAACCTAAATGTATTCTCAAATCCCTAAACCTAAACCAACACCTAATCCTAATCTCAACTCCCCAACCTAAATCTAAACCTAAACTTGAAAACCAAAACCTAAACCTGATCCCGAACCCGAACCCGATTTTCTAAACTTAAACCTTAACCTATTCTCAATTCCCTAAACCTATAGCTTATAACCTAAGCCTAAACTTAAACCTTAACCTAAACCTAAACCTAAACCTGTAACCTGTAACATAAACCTAAACCTAAAACCTAAATGTATTCTCAAATCCCTAAACCTAAACCTACACCTAATCCTAATCTCAACTCCCTAACCTAAACCTAAACCTAAACTTGAAAACCAAAACCTAAACCCGATCCTGAACCCGAACCCGATTTCCTAAACCTAAACCTTAACGTATTCTCAATTCCCTAAACCTATTGCTTATAACCTAAACCAAAATCTAAACCTATACCTTAACCTAAACCTAAAACCTATAACCTAATCATAAACCTAAAACCCAAATGTATTCTCAAATCCCTAAACCTAAACCTACACCTAATCCTAATCTCAACTCCCTAACCTAAACCTAAACCTAAACTTGAAAACTCAAACCTAAACCCGATCCTGAACCCGAACCCGATTTCCTAAACCTAAACCTTAATGTATTCTCAAATCCCTAAACCTAAACCTACACCTAATCCTAATCTTAATTCCCTAACCTAAACCTAAACCTAAACTTGAAAACCAAAACCTAAACCCGATCCTGAACCCGAACCCGATTTCCTAAACCTAAACCTTAACCTATTCTCAATTCCCTAAACCTATAGCTTATAATCTAAACCTAAAGCTAAAGCTAAACCTTAACCTAAACCTAAACCTAAAACCTAAATGTATTCTCGAATATCTAAACCTAAACCTACACCTAATCTTAATCTCAACTCCCTAACCTTAACCTAAACCTAAACTTGAAACCCCAAACCTAAACCCGATCTCGAACCCGAACCCGATTTCCTAAACCTAAACCTTAACCTATTCTCAATTCCCTAAACTAATATCTTATAACCTAAACCTAAGCCTAAACCTAAACTTGTAACCTATAACCTAAACCTAAACCTAAAACCTAAATGTATTCTCAAATCCCTAAACCTAAACCTACACCTAATCCTAATCTCAACTCCCCAACCTAAACCTAAACCTAAACTTAAAAACCAAAACCTAAACCCGATCCCGAACCCGAACCCGATTTCCTTAACCTAAACATTAATCTATTCTCACTTCCCTAAATCTATTGCTTATAAGTTAAACCTAAACCCAAACCTAAACCTAAACTTATAACCTAAATGTATTCTCAAATCCCTAAACCTAAACCTGCATCTAATCCTAATCTCAACTCCCTAACCTAAACCTAAACCTAAACTTGAAAACCATAACCTAAACCCGATCCCGAACCCGAACCCAATTTCCTAAACCTAAACCTTAACCTATTCTCAATTCCCTAAACCTATAGCTTATAACCTAAACCTAAGCCTAAACCTAAACCTTAACCAAAACCTAAACCTAAACCTGTAACCTGTAACATAAAACTAAACCTAAAACCTAAATGTATTCTCAAATCCCTAAACCTAAACCTACACCTAATCTTAATCTCAACTCCCTAACCTTAACCTAAACCTAAACTTGAAAACCAAAACCTAAACCCGATCCCGAACCCGAACCCGATTTCTTAAACCTAAACCTTAACCTATTCTCAATTCCCTAAACCTATTGCTTATAACCTAAACCGAAACCTAAGCCTATACCTTAACCTAAACCTATAACCTATAACCTAAACATAAACCTAAAACCTAAATGTATTCTCAAAACCTAAACCTACACCTAATCCTAATCTCAACTCCCTAAACTAAACCTAAACCTAAACTTGAAAACTCAAACCTAAACCCGATCCCGAACCCGAACCCGATTTCCTAAACCTAAACCTTAATGTATTCTCAAATCCCTTAACCTAAACCTACACCTAATCCTAATCTCAACTCCCTAACCTAAACCTAAACCTAAACTTGAAAACCCAAACCTAAACCCGATCTCAAACCCGAACCCGATTTCCTAAACCTAAACCTTAACCTATTCTCAATTCCCTAAACCTATATCTTATAACCTAAACCTAAACCTAAACCTATAACCTAAACCTAAAACCTAAATGTATTCTCGAATCCCTAAACCTAAACCTACACCTAATCCTAATCTCAACTCCCTAACATAAACCTAAACCTAAACTTAAAAACCCAAACCTAAACCCAATCTCGAACCCGAACCCGATTTCCTAAACCTCAACCTTAACCTAATTCCCTAAACCTATAGCTTATAACCTAAACCTAAACCTATATAACATATAACCTAAACCTAAACTTAAAACCTAATGTATTCTCAAATCCCTAAACCTAAACCTACACCTAATCCTAATCTCAACTCCCTAACTTAAACCTAAACCTAAACTTGAAAACCCAAACCTAAATCCGATCCCGAACCCGAACCCGATTTCCTAAACCTAAACCTTAACCTATTCTCAATTCCCTAAACCTATAGCTTATAACCTAAACCTAAACCTAAACCTAAACCTTAACCTAAACCTAAACTTAAAACCTAAACCTATCCCTTTTAACACATGCCCCTTTTTACAAAGTTTTAATTTTTGTTGTTGTTTCTATTAACTTGAATTGAAACACTTTTTTGCATTATTTGCTTGTATTAGTTTTATTTTAATGATCAGTTTTATTTTAAAAAAGTGCCCACTTTTTTAGAAGAAGTTTAGGCAATTCTTCATGATTCTGAATTATAATGTTTTGTTGGTTTAATATTTTTTTTTAGATGAAAGACACAAAGAAAATTGTTGCTGATTTTTTTTTCTTTTTTTTAATTTGTGATGTTAAACTTATATGTATTTATGCGTGGATGAATGTAATATGGATAAGATTGTTTGTGTTTGGATGGATGTAGTTTATGTTTGGATGAATGTAGTTTATGTTGGATTTACGTAGTTTGGGTTTAGATGGATATGAATGTGAATATGATGAAATATATTATATAACAGGTGTATATTAGGAAGAATATGATGAAATATATTATAACAGGTGTATATTGATCCTCTCAAATTTGAAAATGTGCCGTGAAGGCTCATAAGGGATGGTCCATGACAGTCCTTTTTAAGGACGGTTTGTGGCCGTCCTTTGAAGGCACATAAGAGACAGTCTATGACAGTCCTTTTTAAGGACGGTCCATGACCGTCCTTTTAAAGGACAGTCCATAGCCGTCCTTTGAATGACGATAAGAGACGGTCCATGACAATCCTTTTTAAGGACGGTCCATGACCATCCTTTTAAAGGACAGTCCATAGCCGTCCTTTGAAGGCTCATTAGAGACGGTCTATAACAGTCCTTTTTAAGGATGGTCCATGACTGTCCTTAAAAAGGACTGTCGATGGCTGTCCTTTAAAAGCTCATAAGAGACGGTCCATGACCGTCCTTTTTTCATCAATAAGAATGACGATTTTCGACCGTCCTTTAAGTAATACGACACGTCAAAATTTGACGGCCCTTGCAACGGTCCATGACCGTCCTTTTTGGTCATTTGAGACGGTTTTGGACCGTCCTTTTTTCACAGTTTTGGCGTAGTGATGCATGCACGTAGAATAAAGGAAATTACTTTGATTCTCACCCTGATTCTCTCTTCATGTTATTCCTTAGCTTAAGAAGCTTGAAATTTGGATAAGAGGAACACCTTTACCTTGATTCTATCTAAGTTGTCATAATTATATTTATATTTATTTATTTATTTATTATTATTTTTTAAAATTTAGTTGCTATAAGATATGAGTAGTTATAAGTGGAGAATAAAGACTGGTCTATTACTGAGAAAGCCATGAAGGAAGTCCACCACACTCGAACTAGTTTCTTACCCCTTTCTTATTCTTTTTTATTTATATTTTTCCAAGCTATTCATGTAAATCTGTGATACAAGTTGAGTATCGTCTCTCTCTCTCTCTCTCTCTCTCTCTCTCTCACATCAAACCCACACGTTATCACTACACCAAAATCGTCATTTAGGAACGATTTTAAATCGTTCCTAATAACCGTTCCCAACTGCTTCAGGAATGGTTTAAAACCATTCTTAAATGAGGTGTCGCAAAAAATTAGGAACGGTTCGGAACCATTTTGGGTACCGTTTCAAATTTTAAGGATGGAATTTTAGGAACGGTTTTAAACCGTTCTAGTGCCAACAGTCAAATTTTATGAATGAAATTTTAAGAACAATTTTAAACCCTTATTGCTTTATATATATATATATATATATATATGTGCCTAGAGAAACTTCATTGATGGAGATTTGATGATAACATCTATTGCATTCCTTTGCTGAAGCACATACATCTAAACCTCAACAGTAAAATTACACTATTTACAAAATATCAAAAAAGAAAAGAGAGCAGCAAAGTCCATCCCAACACCAAAACCAATAAACAACATCCAACATCAGCAAAATACATTAAAAAGCATTCATCCCAACCCAATCAATCCTTTTTTTTTTTGGAGATTTTGAAGCTTCCTTAGACTTCCCTTTCTTAGACTTCTTAGGCAAGAGAACAGAGTTTATGTTTGGCAAAACACCACCACTTGAAATTGTCACACTAGCTAGTAATTTCCCAAGCTCTTCATCATTTCTCACAGCTAAAAGAACATGCCTTGGAATGATGTGGGACTTCTTATTGTCTCTAGCAGCATTCCCAGCCAGCTTCAAAACCTCAGCTACCAAGTACTCAGGAACTGCAGCCAAATAGACAGGAGCACCAGTTCCAACCCCAAAAGTGTCTTCATGTAGATTGAATCCTTTGAAGCTCCCCGAATGTATCCTTCATCAAACAGATGAATCGACAAACATGTGGATTGAGATTGTGTTTGAATCACAAGTAGTAACTGCAATTATTACACATTCATTTGAATGAAGGAAAAAAATGTAAAAATACTCACATCTTCATTAAAGTCATTTGTCAAACTCATCAACAACCGCCACTTCTTCTTTGTAATTAGTATCAAACTCATCAAAGTGCTGTTGTGCCTGTTTTACACAAAAGAAATTGAAATTGAAGATAAATAACATTGGTCAAAGGTAATCCCAGCCATAGGATTTATCTGTTTATTGTATATCTCATCATGCATTACATATCATGGATTTTATAAATGGTCTGAATTAACAAAAGTAGTTGAATCCCCAAGCCTATCATCATGGAAATGCAAGAATTTTTATGGAGTTAATTAGTATAATTAAGATAGCCTTGCGGAGCGTCTGTCACCATGGCATATGGGTGCAAGATCCAAGACATTCATCAATTGTCTGATCTTCTAAGTTCCCTGACTCAAAATAAGGATGGTCCACATGATAATTGTATAAGCCTGATTTTTATGCCAGATATCTTTACACTGTATGCCACCTGATCAACATCTTGGATCTCACACCCACTAGCTAGGAAGGTGGTGTAGATGGGCTAACTTATACCCACATTCATGCTTATCTAACCTCCATGAAACAAACACAATGCCTAGAGATGTAGAGGAATATGCTCCCCCAATAATCATACAACATGCTTCTTTCCCATTTGGAGAAGGCAAGGAAGATGAAACTAAGGTTGATAAAGCATCACATGTTGACACGGTCACCGTTGCAGCTGGAAGTGCATCCGAAAGGGTGATTATCGACAAACCCACCAGCGATATGACAGTACACCTTAAGCCATTGTACATATCGGCCCATCTGGATGGATGTCCAATTACCAGAATTTTAATTGATAATGAGGCCGTAGTGAATTTGTTATCGAGGAGAATGATGGTCAAGTTTGGGAAGACCACAAATGATTTGATCCCATTAGAAGTGACTGTTAGCAAATTCATTGGCCACGTCACGAACACACACAGTGTCTTACCGGTCGATTTGATCATGGGTAGAAAAATAGTTTTAGCATCATTTTTTGTAGTAGACACTTTGTCAAGATATAATGCATTATTGGGAAGGTATTGGTTCTATTCTTTTGCATGCATCCCATCTTCTCTTCACCATTTCATGATTTTTAAGAACCAAGACAAAGTTGAGCTAATCTCAGCTGACAACAAACCTTTCTTGGCCACATCGAATGCCGATGAAGCTTATTACTACTATGCAGAGGTAGGGCCTATCAGATTCATTGGGAGGAATAAGCTCAGTTGTTTGACGGGGGTCATAGTAAAAAAGAACCCAGAAAACATTGTGCGAGTGATTTCAAAAGTCACCCCAGTGATTGATACTTGACCGAAGGATATTGTCCTCTATCAACTGACCTTTCATTGTATCATCGGATAGGTTCCATGATCATGACATCAAAGAATGAAGTAGGGCTGACTTCACGGCCAGAATAAAGAGGTTTAAAGAGAGACTGAAGGAAACCGATGAAGGTTGTTTTATGAATTTGTTCGAGTTAGGAGAATCGGTCGAAGGAGACAATTTTGGGTTTGAAGAGGCTTCAGAAGAAGAAAAAACTTTGACCACAAGTCCAGGACCCACTGGTTGAGATCAACTTGGGGACAGATCATGACCTGAGGCCAACGTACATAAGTAACTTATTGCAACCGCTCGAGAAGGAGTTAACAAAGTTACTTTTTTAGTTTGTCAACTTCTTTGCATGGGATTACCATGAAATGCCAGGGCTGGATCGATCCCTGGTTGAGTATAGATTACTCATGAAAGAAGGTTATTGGTCATACAAGTAATCACATAGGCGGATGACGGCCGAAGTCATCCTTAAGATTAAGGAGGAGATTGAGCGATTCCCAAAAGCCAGTTTCATCCGACCAATTAAATATGTAGAATGGATGTCAAATGTGGTCCTATTAGTGAAAAGGAGTGGTAGACTAAGGGTGTGCATCGACCTTAGAAATTTGAATATGGCTACACTAAAGGATGAATATCCCATGCCAGTGGCTGATCAATTCATCCATCAGGCTCTAAACATGGGATTGTGTCTTTTTTGGATGGGAATTCTGGATATAATTAGATCTATATAGCATTAGACGATGTGTCAAAAACAACATTTAGATATCTATGGCCTTTGGGAACATATTGCTGGGTAGTGATGCCCTTCAAGTTAAAGAATGCAGGGGACACATACTAAAGGGCAATGAATGCCATTTTCCATGATATGATTGACCGCTTTATGGAGGTCTATGTGGACGAGGTGTTGGTCAAGTTGACCGATGCAAATGAGCACCTAACCCACTTACACAAGTCCTTTAAATGGATGAGGCTCCACAAATTGAAAATGAACCCTTTAAAATGTGCTTTTGGGGTCTCGGCCAGTAGTTTCTTGGGGTTCTTGGTACATCAAAGAGGAATCGAAGTCGATCAGAGCAAGTTCCAGGCAGTGATTAATGCCCGACCACCAAAAAACAAATCTAAATTATAAAAATTCTTGGGTCCTGTCGATTTCTTGATAAGGTTTATATCTAACTGTATAGGAAAAACTAACATCTTCTCTCCATTATTGAAGTTAAAACAAGGAATTAAATTTTTTTGGAAAGCAGAACACTAGCTAGCTTTCGATAGAATTAAGGAATATTTAATGAATCGACTTGTGTTGATGCCTCCTATCAAAGATCGACCTCTTAAGTTCAACCTCATCAAAGTCGATCGAAGCTCTTCTAGCATAAGATGACGACTTGTGAAAGGAGCGGGCAGTTTATTACTTGAGTCAGACGCTTCTCTATGATGAAAGACAATATTCGGCCATGGAGAGATTATGCTTGTCATTGTATTTTGCGGCCACTAAGTTGAGGCATTACTTGTTGGCCGAGAGTAAATGTAATAACAGTCACCAATTTAGTGAAATATATGTTAAACCGACCAATTTTAAGCGGTCGAATTAGCAAATATGTGTTGGCTTTATCCGAGTTTGATCTACATTACGTGCCACATAAAGCAGTGAAAGGTCGAGATATAACTGACTTCTTAGCTGACTATCCTTCGGATCTTGAGGAGCAAATTCCCCCAAGTATCCTGGATCTGTATTATGTGCAACTCACACCATGGAAATTAATCTTTGACGGATCAAGGACACATGATATGTTTGGGGTCGGAGTCATTTTAATCACTCCCAATGGGAATCGGTAGGAATTAACGTTCCAACTAGAGTTCAAATGTATTGACAATTAGGTCGAGTATGAAGCTATGATAATTGGCCTATAATTATTATTGGAACTACAAGTAAAAAATGTGACCATGATTGGGGATTCACAGTTGGTGATAAATCAGATGGCGGGGCCGTTTAAGTGCACCGGCCCATCCTTATTACCATATTATGCCTTAGCGGTCTAGTTACTCGACCAATTTGAAGAGGTCAAATTGATGCATGTCACCAGGGAGCATAACACGGATGTTAATGAAATGACACAGTTGGCCGCATGACTTGAAGTTTTGAGAGGATTAGCCGGTCGGACGTTGCCATCCAAAGAAAATCCTTACCCTTTGTATTTCAGAGAGAGAATGCGATGAAAGTGTGCCAATTAGAAGTGGAGGACGTGGATTGGAGGGCTCCTCTTATGGGTTATTTACAAAGCCCACATAATAAGACCGATAGGAGTACATGAAAGTTGGCCACCAATTATGTGATGGCCGATGGTGAATTGTATCGGAAAAGAGTCGACAGAGTCTTACTTCGGTGTCTAACGAAGAAAGAAGCTATGTTAGTCATGGAGGGGGTCCACGAAGCAATTTGCGGGGCCCACTAGGCTAGGAGAAAGATGAAGCTCATGCTTAGGTGTTACGACTATTTTTGGTAAAAAATGATGGCTGACTGCATCCAATATGCGAAGGGTTATGAAGCATGCCAAAGGAATGGACTAGTCCAACATGTGCCTATGACTGAGATACATCCAATAATAAAGCCATGATCTTTCTGAGGATGGGCGATCGATTTGATTGAACAAATTCACCCACCCTCAATTCACATGGATTTATTCATCATCGTAGTGATCGATTACTTCACCAAATGGGTAGAGGCAAAGCCTATGAGAAAAATCAGCCATACAAAATCGTTGGTTTCATTAAAATTAATATTATCCACCATTTTGGGATACCAGTCCATTACGATGGACCGACGTGCGGCTTTCACAACCAATGAGGTGCGGGCAATGGCCGAAAAATATGGCATCAAAATTCTGCATTCAACCCCTTATTATGCTCACGCTAATGGCCAGGCTAAGGCTAACAATAAAGTGATCAAGAATTGAAAATGATTTGAGAAATTTCCCAGGAATGGCACACCAAACTGTCTGAGGCTCTGTGGGCTTACAAGATATCGCCCCATGCCAGTACAGGGATTAGTCCATTTTCATTGACTTACGGACACGATGTAGTCCTACCCCTAGCAATTGCAGACCCATTACTACGAACCACATATTAGGCTTAGTTAACCCCTCCAGAGTTCACAGAGGCAATGTTGGCTGAGCTCGAGGAGTTGGGCGAAGTCCGCATTAGAGCTCTGAACTCGATTGTTGCCAACAAAGCAGCTGTGGCATGAGCATACAACAAAAGAGTGAAAGGAAAGTCTTTCGATATAGGCGATATAGTACTGCCTATTGGCCAGAAAGACCATGTGTTAGAGAAGAAATGGTTGCCTACTTGAGAGGGGCCATATGTTATTAAGCAAGTTCTCAAGGGAGGAGCCTATGTCCTTAGAGATATGGACATGAAGATTACAAGGGCTCCTATAAATGGTCGATTCTTAAAAACCCACTTCCCTTTACTGTGGGAAGTCATCAGGAATTGGGCCGAGTCAAGTCAGTAAAATAAGTAGTCAGTTTGGATAAACAAGGGCTAGTTGATTATAGTATAGTCAAAATAATTACAAAAAAGGGAGGGGTTATGATTTGGTAGATTGGGAGGGGCCATATGTTATCGAGCAAATTCTCAAGGGAGGAGCCTATGTCTTTAGAGATATGGACATGAAGATTGCAAGGGCTCCCATAAATAATCGATTCTTAAAAACCCATTCCCTTTACTGTGGGAAGTCATCAGGAATCGGGCCGAGCCAAGTTAGTAAAATAAGTAGTCGGTTTGGATAAACAAGTGCTAGTTAATTATACTATAATCAAAATAATTACAAAAAAGGGAGGGGGTATGATTTGGTAGATTGGGCAGTCGAGATATAAGTGGGCCGAGTTGAGCTCCTCGAATCTCTTCATGGCCGAGGCTTTCGCCTCCCTTGCCAAATTTCACCTCTCAGTCCATGAGGCGTGCTAGCTCACGAGTTCTGTGGAGGAGCGCTCGATCCATTCAAGGCATCGGTCGATGGATGCGTGCTCCAATTCAGCCGACTTCTTTTTGGCTTCACTGGATTCAGTACGATCTCGATAAAGTGCTATCTGGGACTCAATGAACGCAACCAATTCCTCATTTTCTGGCCAATCACGACTCGAATAAATCCGATGGGTCTTGGCCAAGTCGGCAGACTAATTGTTGTAGGCGAGCTTTAGCGAACGTAACATCTCATTGAAATTATGTTCGTGGGTCCAGCGCGGTCTATTCTTCTAAGCTGCTTCTTGGTAGGTTGGCAGAGCTCTGCATTTAACGCTAAGGGCTGACAGACGTGATAAGGAAGTAGTGCAATGCTTAATCTCTATGTCAGTCTTGGAGTATTCGTCTCTGAGTTACCGAAGTTCTGAAAGAATGTTCGAGATCTCCTGGGGAGGTCGACGATCCTCAAGAAGATCAACAACATCCCTGAGGAAGGGATAAGGATCACCCAAAAAGGAAGAGCGCGAAAAGGAGTCGATACCTTCCTCGAATATTTCTTCCATGATCTTAATCGAAAGAGAAAAGAAATCCATTAGAGGTAAAGTAGTGGTGATAAAGGTTGTGGTCTGAGATCGTTCGTGGTGTGTTTTTAAGCCTAAGGGGTGCTTTTATAGATGGGAAATTCAGCAATTAATGTGTGTGGCGTGTGGTGTGACAGTTAGGTGCCCGAGAGTGAAGGCTGCTGCAACGAATCATCTCCGAGATCATGGGAAACGTAGCGAAATAAATGGAATTTCCTCAAAAAAGGGTGGCGCCAACACTATGGCCAAGGTATGGTGTGCACGTATAAGGAATGGCTAAGTACTGCGCATCTATACTGGGATATAGAGGCTGGGCTGATAGCCAAGGCACTTGTCACGCCCCAAACCTAAAAATCAGGCTCACAAAATTTTTGATTGCCGAATTCGGTACCGACAGCCTCCGTAGTACCCCATTCTCGGCTCTCAGCGTCCATATGCTAGGTTCCGATCCTGGGATCCTACAAGGAGGATTTTCTAACGTACATTTGTCTCGTAAGAAGCATAACCACAAGTATACCCAAATCATAAAGGTAACATCATAATCACATATCTACCAATATGATCATTTGAATACAATGCTAAAAGGGAAATACATATATCGAAATCAGAGCTCCCGAAGACAGCTGCACGCTCCAAGCTTAACGCTACTGCAACCTAACGCCACCTGCATGCATCTATCGTGCATAAGCTTATAGAAAGCTTAGAGGGTAGTGAAAGTGTTTGTAAGGTAAGTGCCAAGTATATAATAAAGCTCATAAATCGTACATCATCGAGATAAGTAGAAATACTGATAACATTGTGAATCATACGATATCAGAGTAAGCGGAAAGATACTAGTAAGTCCATGAATCATTCAATAACAGAATACGCAACGTGGATCGGCTATGTAAATGTGGAAATCAAATATCAGATGCCGATGATGCAAGGAAATATGCAAATCCTGCTAAGTCCGTCTAGGCCATATAAGTGTAAAAACATGGTAACCCAAAATGTTAAGTACTGTGGATGCAATGTAATATGCGGTGCGAATGAAATGACTATGCTAGAATGTGAAGTCGGGATGATAGTACGTAGTATCACAGGCTATGGGATCCACCACAAGGGACTTCTATCCAAACCAGTCTCATACCTAAATTTGGATAGTCAGACTCAATGTGGTAAACTCTTGATCTCAGGTTAGTCGCGCGCCCAACCGAAATCCTGACCATGTGAAGGTACACATGAAAAATAGTTACCCACCACCAGTCCAAGTGGATAGTGAATGAATGAATAAATGGATATGCTATTTCTGCTCAATAAGTCCGCATATTAGTACGGTTGCTCTCTCTGGAAAATCACCGGGGTCTATTACACTCCACATTGACTGCCGCCTCCCTAGCCACACAACCCAGTGAGTGGAAGAGACCTCACTATCTGCCTAGCCAGCAGTTTGCCAATACCTACTCGGCTCGTCGATAGCGGACCCATTTACGAGCTGGTCATACTTAGCCAAGCTTATAGCTCCCTCACTCGGGCGGATAAGGCCACACCCCCTCCCAACCGACCACGACACAGTGGGAGACACGGCCTATTGGTATTCGACACTCGGGCGCTCATGTTCCACTCAGTTTAGACGTTAGGGCACCTCCTGGCCTTGAAGATGCTGGAATTTTCACCCAAGGACATCCTAAGTGCCCACGGTGCTAGAACCAAGTATTTTCAGTGTCCCATTTAGCCATCCACGATGTGCTTGTGGAGGCCACGGCCCTGATGTCTCTGGGGCGTACAATGATCAAGTCACATATATGTGAAATGCATGAGTTACACTATCCAGTCATGCAGCAATCCTGCGCGTACAACGCGATAATGTGGGCACTCCGTCTCATAAAGAGTCCCGTAAATAGTCTACCTAATGACATATGCTATGATCAAACATTCCTCATATCAAGTATACATATGATGCATATGGGCATGAATCATGGAGTTATACTAAGCATTTTATATGGTGATGAACTATCCTCACAACGAAGATGGGCCTTGATGGCCTACACACAACAAGTATGAGCCTATCAATGGGCCTTAAGGAGAGTTATAATGCAGACATTTAACCAACATTATTCTTACAATGTGGACGTCAAACCAACATTACTCCCAAGGCACAACCCATCATAACATCATTACCTACATTATAGTGAAATCACACATTACATCGAGTGCACATTCCTCGCATTGAGCCACATATACACAACATCGGGCCTAGCCATGCGGGCCACAAATACATCAAGATGGGCCTCATCACGTGGGCTGAAAATATATCACAATGGGCCACGACATATGAGTTGGAAACACATCACAATGGGCCTTACCAAATGGGTCGGAAATACATCACAATGAGCCTCAACCCACAAGCTCTAATACATCACAATGGGCCTCAACCCATGGGCCCCAACTACATCATAAAGGGCCCCAAGTACATCAAGGTGGGCCTAATCACATGGGCCCCATATATATATTGAATAGGCCACAAAAATTAGGCCTTACATACATTGCAATAGGCCATAGCCAATGGGCCTTACATATATCACAATGGGCCTCATAATAGGGGCCCCATATAATTAAGGTGGGCCTCAACAACGGGCCTCATACACATCAAGGTGGGCCTGGCAGGTGGATGGTGTGAATAAAGCACATACATCAATGGGAGTCCCACGTTCCATAGGTGGACAGTGAGGATATAACATATATGTCACATGTGCCCCACCGTCCCATGCTGTCTGGACGGTGAGGATGTAACACGTCAGGTGGATCCCACTGTCCCATATATCTGGATAGTAGAGATCAAATACATAAATTAAGGTGGGGTCCACTTGAACTTTAGATCTAACTTATTTTTAGTCTTAAGCCTGTAAGACAACCTTACCAAATGGTTGGATGGTTTGGATGCAACACATGCATTATGGTGGGTCACATACCTCATGGTAGGGTCCACGTGTGTGGCCCACCAGATGGAAGGATGGTTGGATATAACACAGACATCAAGGATGGGGCCTACTGGCCATCCAGCAAATGCCTGGACGGCATTGATAAAACACATACATGGTGGGTTCCACCGTCCATAAAGCACATACACCATAGTGGGTCCCACATGGGGCCCACCATAACGTTTGTTAATTGTCATCCAATCTGTTGGCAAGGTCACACGGACCTGGATGAAAAGGAAAAACAAATTTCGTATCAATCCAAAACTTCTGTGATACCTAAATGGGTTTCAATGGCAGATGTTCAATCCAACCATTTCCTATGACATGGGCCACCTGAGTTCCAGCTAGGGCTGATTTTTAGGGGGGGCCACTGTCTAAATGGGGCCCACCAAATACACAGTGTTGATGTTTCCATACATCACGGTGGGGCCCACGGCTGGGACCCGTGGTCCCTGCTCATTTCACGTCCAGTGCAGTTGGACGCTGTTGCGCCTCCTCTGGACATTGCAGCAGCACCCGTTGTTTTTTTTTCCTAAAAACCATTTTCTCATGATTTTTGGCATGTGGGGCCCGCATCGGTAAAATCCAACCCAACTATTGGTGTCTATGGCCCAATACAGACCCATCAAGCCCAATATTCGATATATTTTGGGGTACAAGGACATCAGGGTGTATTTCAATGATAAGAACGCTGTTTGCTATGCTATGGCCCACTAAAAAATCGGATCAGCTTCATTTTTCAGCTCAACGCCTAAAATGATTTAGGAAATGGAATGGATGGTGTGGATTAGTCTTATACATCAAGGTGGGGCCTGTAGGAGTGGCCCGCCCAAAAGCTTGTGAATCAAGCTAATATTTTTGTTTTCATTACACGTCTAGCGTCCCTGAACGCTGGACGGTTTGGCCTAACACATACTTAAGGTGGGCCCTTCTCAGGTGACCCACCCAATGATAGATGGTGTGGATACAACATATGTAAGATCCGCATCCTAGTCTGTACCGTTCCTTAGGCTTCCGCGGTCCTTCTGATCGAATTCCGGCAATCCTCGACCTATATCCAACGTTTGCGTGCGATCCTAAGTCGGGTCTCACATACCAACATCGGCTCGATTCGAGACTTGTACCATTGCGACCGCACCGTCACCGCGGTTATGGTGCCGCGTCTCGTGCACCGATCCGATACCCTGGCAGGGAAATGTGGGTCGGCGTTTATTTCGAAGAAAACGTCGTGTGTTTGCAATCCCAAGAGAAACTCTACATCATGTCCCATCAATCAATCAATCACTTCATGTCAAGTACACATCACCTTTCACCCCATCCCTAAGCAACCACCAAGTCAACTCATTCTCACCCTCTCTCTTACACACCCATACATGTCAAGTACACTATCACCTCACACCCATCACTCACATCCATCACCCATCTCTCTCTCTCTCTCTCCTTACAACCCCTTCTCTCTCTCTTTCTCAACACTCTATTCCAAGCAACAAAAAAATCACATGTGCAAGCATGCCATGTGAGAAAGAGTGATTTTGTGTGGTCCACTTTTCATTCCAGAAATCCATCATCCTAGCCCTTCATTTCTCATCCTCTCCATTAAAGTGAAGCACAAGGTGACCGGCGTTCCAACGGACCGAGAAGATCAATCAGTGGGCGCTCTATTAGGCCTAGATTTCTTTTTTTTAATGAAGGGCCAAGTGAGGCCTATCGATTGATGGTATGGATCTCACTTTAGACCTTAGGTGTGGCCGATGGCCCACCTTGATGCTCATGATCGCTCCATGATGGGGCCATTCTCCATGGACCCCATCATGATGTTTATTTTTCCTTACATGTCAAGAGGTCATCTAGACCGTCTATTTTGGGTGGAGAATGGATCTCCACCGTTGATCCTTGATTTGGTAGGCCCACATGTATTGGGACCCACTTGCTGTATGATTTCTTGCAAGGGAGGGCTCATAGTGGTGGATCCCTCCATCACATGCGTCCCACTCTCTCTCTCTCTTTCCCTTTTTGTGTTGATATGGTTGTGTGGCCCACTTGGGTGGACCCCACCTTGTATATGTGTTGTATCTACACCATCTACCATTTGGTGGCCCACCTAAGCAAGGCCCACCTCAATGCATGTGCCCTGCCCAAACTGTCCAGCGTCTGGGGACGCTGGATGTTAGTGAAGACACAAATATGAGCTTGGTTCAAACCTTCAGGTGGGCCACTCATGCAGGCCCCACCTTGATGTATGTATTCAATCCACGTTGTCCATTCTATTTGCCAACTCGTTTTAGGCGTTGAGCCGAAAGATGAAGCTAATCCAATTTTCTAGCGGGCCACACCTTTGAAAATAGTGATTTTCACCGTTGAAACTCACCTTAATTTTTCTACATGGCGAAAAATGCCCAATATTGGGCTTGATGGATTGGTTATGGACTATAGAATCCATTGGCTGGGGTGGATTCTTCCGATGCGGGCCTCACGCATGAAAAACCCTAGAATATAAGATTTCAAAAAAAACAAATGCATGCAGTAGACGCTGCTGCTATCAATGGCGTAGGCAGTGCCTGTTGTTGGCAGGCGAACGAGCAAGGACCCATGGTCCCAGCCGTGGGCCCCACCATGATGTATATTTTTCATCCAACCCGTTCATTAGGTAGGCCCCTGCTTAAAGTGGGCCCCCTCCAAAAATTAGCCACATCCAACGCTCAGGTGGCCCACATTAGTGGAAACAGTGGGATTGAACGTTTGCCCTTAAAACCCTTTTATGGGCCACAGAAGTTTTGGATCAAGATGAAATTTGTTTTTCCTTTTCACCCAGGTCCGTGTGACCTTACCAACAGGTTGGATTGCAAATAAGCATTACAGTGGGCCCCACATGGGACCCACAGTGATGTATGTGTTTCATTCACACTGTCCACGGACCGTGGACGGTGGAACCCTCCTTGATTTATGTGTTCTATCCACACCGTCCACACTGGACTATGGGACCCACCCCCCACGTGTGGGACGGTGTGTGTGTGTGTGTAGTGTGTGTGTGTGTGTATATATATATTAGATATAATATTGTATTATATTATATAAAATATTGTATATATTATATATATTCTATGTAGATTATATATTATGTTATATATAATATATACTTGATGATGGGCCTTCATTTGGAACCCCCACCATGATGCATGTGTTGCATCCAATCTGTCCAACCATTTTGAAAGATAATTTTTTGGCATGGGACTAAGAATGAGTCAGATCCATAGTCCAAGTGGACCCCACCATCTAAGGTAGTGGACAAGGATGTCCACTGTTCAAAATTTCTAAGGGCCAAGTTTCCTGTTAAGCTATTATTTGTTTCCACTTCATATATCACTATGTTAATTTATGAATAGGTTGGATGGGAAACATATGTTATGGTGGGCTTTAGGAACTTTAAATGGTGGAAATCATTATCACCACTCTTATTTGGGTTGTGGCCCATTTGATGTACATATGGGGCCCAATTGGTGTGGCCCATCTGATATACGTAAGACCCACTTTGATGTACACAAGGCCCATGTTACAAGGCCCATTATGATGTTTTCAAAAGCCCATGGGATATGGCCCATTGCAATGTACATGAGGCCCATTGATGTGGCCCACTTGATTTATATAAGGCCCATATGATGTGGCCCATTTGATGTATCTAAGGCCCATGGGTCGAGGCCCAACAGGATGTCCTCAGGGTCCATTGCAATGTGTGATTCCTCCATGGTTTGTGTAATGAGGTTTACGATGGGCTATGCCTAGGGAACAATGATGGTTTGACGCCCACATTGTGAGTACAATGTTGGTTAAATGTTCCCATTGTAACTCTCCTAAGGCCCATTGATAGGCCCATACTTGTTGATAATTCATTACTTTATAACATGCTTAGTATAGCTCCATGATTCATGCCCATACGCATCATTTGTATGCTTGATATGAGGAATATTTGATCATAGCATAAGCCGTTGGGTTGAAACATTTACGAGACTCCTTATAAGACGGAGTGCCCCACATGATTGTGTGGTACGCGCAGGATTGTTGCATGATTATACGGTGTGACTCATGCATCTCGCATATGTGTGACTTGATCACTGCACGCCCTAGCGACATCAGGGTCGTGACCTCTACAGACACATCGTGGATGGTCGTATCAGATACCGAAAATATTGGTTTTAGTGTTGTGGGCACTTAGGATGTCCTTGGGTGAAAATCTCAGAACCTTTTTGATACCAGGAGATGCTTCAATGTCTAGACCGAGTGGATACACGAGCGCCCGAGTGCCGAATACCAGTAGGCCGTGTATCCCACTGTGTCATGGTTGGTTGGAAAGGGGTATGGCCTTATCCACCCGAGTGAGGGGGCTATAAGCTAGGCTGAGTTTGACCAGCTCGTAAATGAGTCTGTTATCAACGAGTCGGGTAGGTATTGGCAGACTACTGGTCAGGCGGATAGTGCGGTCTCTTCCACTTGCTTGACTGTGCAGCTAGGGAGGAGGTAGTCAGTGTGAGGTGTATTAGACCCCGGTGATATGCAGAGACGAACTGTACTGATATGTGTACTTGATGAGGACTGACCTGCTTGCTTTGCATCTTGCATATGACATTTCGCTACATAAGCCTCGCATCGCATGGTCTTGGTATGACCGATAGCATTCATGCCTTGCATCACATAGCTTTGGTACAACTGATAGCATTCATGGACTTACCGCATATTTTCGCATTACTCTGATATTGTACACTTGGCGCTTGTCTTGCGCACACACTTACACCACCCTCTAAGCTTTTGTAAGCTTATGCACGACCGTTACGTGCAGGTGTCGTTGGACAGCAGCAGCATTGAGGCAGGAGCGCACAACTGATCATTTTGGAGTTTTTTTATCACCCTATATTTCCCTTTTCGCATTGTACTTAAAGTTTTTGATATAATGGATATGTGGTGATGTTGTTTCGTGACTTGGTTATGCTTCATTACAAAAAAAAATTCATACTGAAAATCCTCGTTGTAGGATCCCAGGATCGGAATCAGGCATGTGAGTGCCAGGATCAGAGAATGGGGCACTGCGGAGGCTGTCGGTGCCGGATTCGGCGATCCGGAATTTTGTGAGCCCGTTTTCCCAATTTGGGCCGTGACAGAAGTTGGTATCATAGCATAACTTGGGAATACTTGAGATCACATCACATATCAGCTATGAACTTAGAATTGATAGGTTCCGGGTCCGAATAACTTAGCGATTTTTTGACTTAAACCATTAACGTTTATGCCTTCGAGAATTCTCAAGGCTAATAGGCCCTTGTTCCTTCCTGTAGGACGTGATGGCTAGAAGGTCAACCCGAGTGAATCTCGCCCCACCACCTACCACTCCCGTTCTACCACCTGCAACTCCCGCTCCACCCCCAGATATTCCTGCTTTCCATCCTGAGGATGTCACTCCTTTACCTGAGACTGGTGCAGATCCGACCGTACTCGTGAGTGCCGCCCAGCTTCAGCAGATGCTGCAGGCGATGACCGCTATTCTTCAGGGGTAGAGTAAGAATCCCACTATTACTCAGGCCGAGGTAGAGCAGGAGCATGCGAGCGCCCTTTTCAAGGACTTCTGATAGCACAATCCTCCGCGTTTCCGGGGCGAGTCTGACCCTACTACAGCAGAGATATGGTGCTCCGAGGTGGAGAAGATATTGACACCATGAGATGTACAACCCAGTAACAAGTCCCATTAGTTGTATTCCTTCTCCAGGGTGAGGCTCAGCATTAGTGGGCATCTGTAGCCTGATCGGTAGTGACCGATTTTGAGTGGACCTGGGAGGACTTTGTAGACCGGTTTGATCGGAAGTTCTTTCCCCAGCATGTGCGACAGCAGCGCACATTAGAGTTTGAGACTTTGGTCCAGGGAGACATGACAGTGTCCCAGTATGAGGCACGTTTTATCATGCTATCGAGATTTGTGACCTACCTTGTTGATGGTGAGGGGCAGAAGGCCCGTCGTTTTGAGAACGGTTTGCGTCCTGCCCTCAGAAGTCATGTGATCGGACACATGCTTCCGATGTTTGAGCAGATCGTAGAGAGGGCCCAAATCTACGAGTCAGATTAGGCCAGTTTGTAGAGAGCCCGCGACCAGAGAGGAGATCAGAAGAGGAAGGCGCCCTCTGGTAGTTCCCAGCAGCAGTAGCATCGTTCACAGCAGTGATGCATGACCCGCCCAACATTTTGAGCACCAGCAGTACCCCCAGCACCACCTTTGGGACCGTTCAAAGGTACTTGCTTTGGGTGCGGTAGGACAAGACATCGCGTGCACGAGTGTCCCCATCCATAGTGGCAGCAGCCGAGGACACCGCATCAGTCTGCAGACAGCCACCACAACAGTAATAGCGACCATAGCACCAGCCTCCAGGGCCTCCCCCATAGCAGCAGAGGCAGCAGATCAGGGCGTTATAGCGGCAACAACATCAGTAAAGACCTCAGAGGGGACCTGCACCTCCCCAGCAGGCCCAGGGCAGATTTTATGCCGCACAGCAGGACCTTCAGTCATCAGGAGGGGTCGTTGAGGGTACTCTCCCTGTTTCTGCATGCATTGCATGTGTATTGTTTGATTCTGGTGCATCACATTCCTTTGTGGTCGATGATTTCTGCCGATCAACCAGTTTGCTGATGGAGTCTGCCCATGAGGGTTTATCAGTATCGACGGCCTTGGGGAAGACTGTAGTGTTGGGCCGATTTTGTGCATCTTGCCTCGTTCTGATTGGGATATCTTTTTGCCTGCTGACCTATTCATATTGCCAATGTCCGAGTTTGATGTAATCCTAGGTATGGATTGGCTCACTGAGTACCACGCCATATTGGACTGCTTCGCGAGGACAGTCACGTTCTGTATACCCGGCGTGCCAGAGTTCCAGTTTGTTGCCGAGCCCAGAGGAGAGCAGATTGCTTGCCTGTTATCGTGTGTCGTTGAAGAGCCAGCCGCTTTGTGTATCGATCAGCTACCAGATGTTTGTGATTTTTTCGACGTGTTCCAGGAGATTTCGGGGTTACCACCTCGTCGGCACACTGAGTTCCAGATTGATCTTGTGCCCGGTACTGCGCCTATTTCGAAGGCCCCGTATCGTATGGCACCATTAGAGTTACGGGAACTACAAAAGCAGTTGGACGAGTTGTACGAGTTAGGCTTTATCCGTCTGAGCAGTTCATCGTGGGGAGCACCGGTACTCTTCGTGAAGAAGAAGGATGGCTCGTTGAGGCTTTGCGTAGATTACCGCGAGCTTAACAAGGTCACGATCAAGAACAAGTACCCACTTCCGAGGATCGATGACTTGTTTGATCAGCTGCAGGAGGCGCAGTTCTTTTCGAAGATTGACTTGCGGTCCAGTTATCATCAAGTTTGGGTTCGAGATGAGGATATCCCAGAGACAGCCTTCAGGACTCACTATGGTCATTTTGAGTTCCAGGTCATGTCCTTCGGACTGACCAATGTGCCCGCAGTGTTCATGTAGTTGATGAACGAGGTCTTCCGTCCATATCTCGACCAGTTTGTTGTGGTGTTCATCGACAACATTCCGATATATTCGAGGACCCATGAGGAGCATGAGCGGCATCTAGAGATTACATTGCAGACCCTCCGTGTACACCGACTTTATGCGAAGCCGGAGAAGTGCGAGTTCTGGCAGGAGGAGGTGAAGTTCCTTGGTCATGTGATGACAAGGCAAGGTGTCGCTGTAGACCCCTTGAAGATTGATGTCGTGCGTCAGTGGGGCTAGCCCACGAATGCATCTGAGATCCACAGTTTTCTTGGTTTAGCAGGCTACTACCGACGTTTTATTGAGGGATTCTCTCGCATTGCAGCCCCGTTGACCAGGTTGACCCGGAAGGGTGCCGAGTTCTTTTGGAGCGACGCTTGTGAACATGTATTTATGGAGCTGAAGGACCGCCTCACGTCCGCTCCTATCCTCACTCTTTCCTCTGGGATTGATGGATTTGTCGTATATATCGATGCCTCACGAGTTGGCTTGGGTGCTGTCCTGATGAAGCACGGGAAGCCGGTGGCTTATGCATCTCGTCAGCTCAAGGTCCATGAGCTAAACTACCCCACGCATGATTTGGAACTGGCAGCAACTGTCTTCGCACTGAAGCTGTAGAGGCACTATCTTTATGGGGTGAGGTTCGAGCACTTCTTTGACCACAAGAGCTTGAAGTATCTGTTCTCTCAGTCCGAGCTGAACATGAGGCAGAGACGTTAGATGGAGCTCCTGAAGGACTATGATTTTGATCTCCAGTACCACCCAGGCAAGGCAAATGTGGTGGTGGATGCCCTCAGCCACGAGGCCTGGTGGCACACATGATGATTCAGGAGTGGAGGATACTCGAGGATATAACAGAGTATGACTTTGAGTTTGGTCTGCAGTCTTTTATCGTTCAGCTATCGAGCCTGTCGATTCAACCCTCTCTTATCGCAAGGGTGATCGAGGCTCAACAGACAGATGAGTCATTATAGGATTACCGAGCAGAGGTAGCATTTGAGAGTCAGACAGATTGGCAGATTGGTTCTGTGGTGGACTTCGTTTCAGAGGCCGATTATGTGTTCCGGATATTCCTGAGTTGCGCAGAGATCTTATGACTGAGGCACATCGATCGCAGTTCTCTATCCACCCTGGCTCGATGAAGATGAATCGCGATATGAGGCGTCAGTATTTTTAGTCAGGGATGAAGCGCCAGATAGCCAGTTTTATGGCCGAGTGTGACACATGCCAGCGTGTCAAGGCCAATCATCAGAGACCCCCTGATCTATTGTAGCCGTTGAGCATCCCGATGTGGAAGTGGGAGCACATATCTACCGATTTTGTCATAGGTTTTTTGAGGACACAGCGTGGTCATGACGCCATCTAGGTTGTCATGGACAGTCTGATGAAGTCAGCACACTTTTTTGCGATTTGTGAGACTTAGCATATGGACCGACTTGCCAAGATGTTTGTTGATGAGATTATGAGACTGCATGGTGTTCCTGTCTCGATCGTTTCAGACCGAGACCCGAGGTTCATGTCTTAGTTTTGGAGGAGCTTCCAGAGAGCGATGGGGACCAATTTACTGCTCAGCACCGCGTATCATCCGCAGACCAATGGCTAGACCGAGAGGGTCAACCAAATCCTTGAGGATATGCTTCGGGCATGCACGATTGATTTCTCGGGAAATTAGGACGAGCACCTGCGATTGGCTAAGTTCGTGTACAACACCAGCTATCAGGCGACCATTGGTATGGCTCCTTTTGAGGCATTATATGACAGACCGTGCAGATCTCTAAGTTGTTAGACCGAGGTTGGAGAGTGGCGTCTCTTAGGTCTCGAGCTTGTGCAGCAGATGTCAGAGGTTATCGACATCATCAGGCAGAGGATGCGCACAGCTCAGAGCCGGCAGAAGAGTTCTACTGACCGTTGGCATCGTCCCTTGGAGTTTGCCGTTGGGGACCATGTGTATCTCAAGGTCTCATCCATGAAGGGTGTGGTTCGTTTTAAAGGGAAGGGTAAGCTTGCCCCGAGATTTATAGGACCTTTCGAGATCACCGGGCGCATTGGTGCCGTGGCCTATCAGCTTGCCTTGCCATCTCAGTTGTCTGGCATCCACAACGTTTTCCTCGTCTCTATGTTGAGGAAGTGTGGGTCAGACATCATGCCTGTTATTGATTGGCAGCCGTTGGAGGTTTGTGAGGATGCTTCTTACGTTGAGAAGCCAGTTCGTATCATCGATCGAAAGGAGCAGGTCCTGTAGACTAAGGTCATTCCCTTGGTAAAGGTGTCGTGGGGCTATCATAGTGTGGATGAGGCATCTTGGGAGCGTGAGGCGGAGATTCGAGAGTATTATCCCCATCTTTTTGAGATTTAACTGTATGATGTATGGTGTTTTGATTATATATGATGTTATGTTTCCTATTCCCTTATGAGTTATGTTGAGTTGTGCTAGTAGTGTAAATTTTGAGGATGAAATTTTTACTAGGTGGGGAGAGTTGTAAGACCCATATCCTAGTCCGTACCGTTCTGTAGGCTTTCGCGGTCCTTTTGGTCGAATTCCGGCAATCCTCGACCCATATTCGACGTTTGCGTGCGATCCTAAGCCGGGTCCCACATACCAACGTCGGCTCGGTTCGAGACTTGTACCATTACGACCGCATCGTCGTCGTGGTTCCGGTGCCGCGTCTCACGCATCGATCCGATACCTTGGCAGGGAGATGTGGGTCGGCGTTTATTTCGAAGAAAACGCCGCACATTTGCAATCCGAAGAGAATCTCTACATCATGTCCCATCAATCAATCAATCACTTTATGTAAAGTACACACCACCTTTTACCCCATCCCCAAGCAACCACCAAGTCAACTCTTTCTCACCCTCTCTCTTACAAACCCATACATGTTAAGTACACTATCACCTCACACCAAACACTCACATCCATCACCCATCTCTCTCTCTCTCTCTCTCTCTCTCTCCTTACAACCCCTTCTCTCTCTCTCTTTCTCAACACTCTATTCCAAGCAACAAAAAAATCACATGTCCAAGCATTCCATGTGAGAAAGAGTGATTTTGTGTGGTCCACTTTCCATCCCAAAAATCCATCATCCTAGCCCTTCATTTCTCATCCTCTCCATCAAAGTGAAGCACAAGGTGACCGGCGTTCCAACGGACCAACAAGATCAATTGGTGGGTGCTCTATTAGGCCTAGATTTCCTTTTTAATGAAGGACCAAGTGAGGCCTACCGATTGATGGTATGGATCTCACTTTGGACCCTAGGTGTGGCTGATGGCCCACCTTGATGCTCATGATCACTCCATGATGGGGCCATTCTCCATGGACCCCATCATGATGTTTATTTTTCCTTGCATGTCAAGAGGTCATCTAGACCATCCATTTTGGGTGGAGAATGGATCTCCACCGTTGATCTTTGATTTGGTAGGGCCACATGTATTGGGACCACTTGAAGTATGATTTCTTGCAAGGGAGGGCTCATAGTGGCGGAGCCCTCCATCACACGCGTCCCACTCTATATATATCTCTCTCTCTCTCTCTCTCTCTCTCTCTCTCTCTTTCCCTTTTTGTGATGATATGGTTGTGTGGCCCACTTGGGTGGACCCCATCTTGTATATGTGTTGTATCTACACCATCTACCATTTGGTGGCCCACCTAAGCAAGGCCCACCTCAATGCATGTGCCCTGCCCAAACTGTTCAGCATCAGGGGACGCTGGACGTGAGTTAAGACACAAATATGAGCTTGGTTCAAGCCTTGGCGGTGGACCACTCATGCAGGCCCCACCTTGATGTATGTATTCAATCCACGCCTTCCATTCTATTTGCCGACTCATTTAGGCGTTGAGCCGAAAGATGAAGCTGATCTAATCTTCTGGCGGGCCACACTTTGAAAATAGTGATTTTCACCATTCAAACTCATTTTAATTTTTCTACGTACCAAAAGATGCCCAATATTGGGCTTGACGGATTGGTTATGGACTATAGAATCCATTGGGTGGGGTGGATTCTTTCAATGTGGGCCCCACAGATGAAAAACCCTAGAATATAAGATTTTAAAAAAATAAATGCATGCAGCAGACGTTGCTGCTATTAGAGGTGTAGGCAGCGCCTACTGCTGGTGGGCGGACGAGCAGGGACCCACGGTCCCATCCGTGGGCCCCACCATGATGTATGTTTGTCATCCAACCCGTTCATTGGGTGGGCCCCTGCTTGAAGTGTGCCCCCTCCAAAAATTAGCCACATCCAACGCTCAGGTGGCCCACATTAGTGGAAACAGTGGGATTGAACGTCTACCCTTAAAACCCTTTTATGGGCCACAAAAGTTTTGAATCAAGATGAAATTTGTTTTTCCTTTCAAACCAGGTCCGTGTGACCTTACCAATAGGTTGGATTGCAAATATGCATTATAGTGGGCCCCACATGGGACCCACAATGATGTATGTGTTTCATTCACACTGTCCATTGACCGTGGACGGTGGAACCCCCCTGATTTATGTGTTCTATCCACACTGTCCACACTGGACGGTGGGACCCACCCCCCACGTGTGGGACGGTGTGTGTGTGTATGTGCAGTGTGTGTGTGTGTATATATATATATATTATATTAGATATAATATTGTATTATATTATATATATTATATGTAGATTATATATTATGTTATATATAATATATACTTGATGATGGGCCTTCATGTGGAACCCCCACCATGATGCATGTGTTGCATCCAATCTGTCCAACCATTTTGAAAGATAATTTTTTGGCATGGGACTAAGAATGAGTCAGATCCATAGTCCAAGTGGATCCCACCATCTAAGGTAGTGGACAAGGATGTCCACCATTCAAAATTTCTAAGGGCCAAGTTTCCTGTTAAGCTGTTATTTGTTTCCACTTCATATATCACTATGTTAATTTATGAATAGGTTGGATGGGAAACATATGTTATGGTGGGCTTTAGGAACTTTAAATGGTGGAAATCATTATCACCACTCTTATTTGGGTTGTGGCCCACTTTAATGTACACAAGGCCCATGTTACAAGGCCCATTGTGATGTTTTCAAAAGCCCATGGGATATGGCCCATTGCAATGTACATAAGGCCCATTGATGTGGCCCACTTGATTTATATAAGGCCCATATGATGCGGCCCATTTGATGTATCTAAGGCCCATGGGTCGAGGCCCAACAGGATGTCCTTAGGGTCCATTGCAATGTGTGATTCCTCCATGGTTTGTGTAATGAGGTTTACGACAGGCTATGCCTAGGGAACAATGATGGTTTGACGCCCACATTGTGAGTACAATGTTGGTTAAATGTCCGCATTGTAACTCTCCTAAGGCCCATTGATAGGCCCATACTTGTTGATAATTCATCACTTTATAACATGCTTAGTATAGCTCCATGATTCATGCCCATACGCATCATATGTATGCTTGATATGAGGAATATTTGATTATAGCATAAGTCATTGGGCTGAAACATTTACGGGATTCCTTATAGGACGGAGTGCCCCAATGATCGCGTGGTATGCGTAGGATTGCTGCATGATTATACGGTGTGACTCATGCATCTCGCATATGTGTGACTTGATCACTGCACGCCCTAGCGACATCAGGGTCGTGACCTCCACAGACACATCGTGGATGGTCGTATCGGATACCAAAAATATTGGTTCTAGCATTGTGGGCACTTAGGATGTCCTTGGGTGAAAATCTCAGAACCTTTTTGGTACTAGGAGATGCTTCAACGTCTAGACTGAGTGGATACACGAGCGTCCGAGTGCCGAATACTAGTAGGCCGCGTCTCCCACTGTGTCGTGGTCGTTTGAAAGGGGGTGTGGCCTTATCCACCCGAGTGAGGGGGCTATAAGCTAGGCTGAGTTTGACCAGCTCACAAATAAGTCCGCTATTGATGAGCCGGGTAGGTATTGGCAGACTACTGGTCAGGCGGATAGTGTGGTCTCTTCCACTTGTTTGACTGTGCAGTTAGGGGGGAGGCAGTCAGTGTGAGGTGTATTAGACCCCAGTGATATCCAGAGAAGAAGTGTACTGATATGTGTACTTGATGAGGACTGACATGCTTGCTTTGCATCTCGCATATGACGTTTCGCTACGTAAGCCTCGCATCGCATGGTCTTGGTATGACCGATAGCATTCATGCCTTGCATCACATAGCTTTGGTATAGCTGATAGCATTCATGGACTTACTGCGTATTTCCGCATTACTTTGATATTGTACACTTAGTGCTTGCCTTGCACATACACTTACACCACCCTCTAAGCTTTTGTAAGCTTATGCATGACCGTTACGTGCAGGTGTTGTTGGACAGTAACAGTGTTGAGGTAGGAGCACGCATCTGATCATTTTGGAGTTTTTTTTATCACCCTGTATTTCCCTTTCCGCATTGTACTTAAAGTTTTTGATATAGTGGATATGTGGTGATGTTGTTTCGTGACTTGGTTATGCTTGTGGTTATACTCCATTACAAAAAAAAAATTCATATTAAAAATCCTCGTTGTAGGATCCCAGATCGAAATCTGGCATGTGAGTGTCGGGATCTGAGAATGGGACACTACGGAGGCTGTCGGTGCCGGATTCGACGATCGGAAATTTTGTGAGCCCGTTTTCTAAGTTTGGGGCATGACAACACATATGTAAAGTAGGCCCCAACTATAGATGGCTTGGATAAAATACATGCTTCATGGTGGGGTCCATCCGGGTGGGCCACACGGCCACATCATCACATACAATAGGAAGAAATGAAAGAGAGAGGGAGAGAGAGAGAAAAAGTGGGACACACGTTTGATGGAGGGACCCCGACACTATGGGCCCTCCTTTTAAGCATTTAATCATACATCAAGTGGGTCCCAATACATGTGGGCCCACCAAATTAAAATCGACGGTGGAGATTACTTCTCCACCAAAATGGAAGGTCTAGATGACCTCTTTAAATTTTACGAAAGTAAACATCATGATGGGGTCCATGGAGAATGGCCCCATTATGGAATGATAATGAAGATCAAGGTGGGCCATCGGCCACATCAAGGGTCCAAAGTGAGATCCATACCATCAATCGGTAGGCCTCACTTGGCTCATTATAAAAATATAAAAATCTAGCCTATAGAAGCACCCACCGTTCGATCTTCTTGGTCCGTTGGAACGTCGATCTTCTTGTGTCTCACTTTGATGGAAGGTGATGAGGATTGAATGGCCAAGATGAAGGATTTTTAAAATAGGGGGTGGGCCACATACATCACACTTTTCTCTCACTTGAGAAAGCCATGGATGTCCACTCTTTTGCTCTCTTTGTTGCTTGGAAATTGTGAAGAGAAAGAGAGAGAGAAGGGATGGTTGTAAGAGAGAGGTGATGGATGTGAGTGATGGATGTGAGGTGATAGTGTACTTGATAAGTATGGGTGTGTAAGAGAGAGGGTCAGAAAGAGTTGACTTTGGGGTTGCTTGACTTGAGGAGAAAGAAAGCATTAATTGATTGATTGATCGGACATTTTGTCTTGGGATTGTAAACGCATGGTGTTTTTCCTCAAATTGAACGCGGGCCCACATCTCTCGGCCAGGGTATTGGATCGGTATGTAAGACGCAGCATCGAAACCATGGCGATGGTGCTGTCGTAATGGTACAAGTCTCGGATTAAGCTGACTCAAATCTACAGGATACGACTTAGGGTTGAGCGCAAACGTCGATCATAGGTCGCGTGTTGCCGAAATTCGACGGGAAGGATCGCGGGAGTCGATGGAACAGTACGGATTAAGATACGGGTCTTACAGCACTACCAACGTCAAAGCACATTACTGAAAGTAAAGTACGTCCTTTCCCTGAAGTATTTATTCATTAGATTTTATTCACTACTTTGTCAGCCATTGACCGCATTGCAATAAAAGGAAAACAGTAATAGAAAGTTTAAATACGGTCGAGTGGTTTAAATTTTCAGCCCCTCAAACTCTTCAAAGAGGGACTGTGTCTCCGCTTCATCCTTTTCCTTGAGTACAACCCAGGCCTCTCCTTCAATGACGAGTGGTCAGAGATGAAGTAGTTGATCCACACGAAGGGTCGTCGAAGAGACTTCACCGGCCACCTTCTTGGCACTAGAACTTGCTTCGACCATGCTTGATGCAAGGCGATTTGCTCGTCCAAGAATGATAAGTCCGCTGGAATGACCATCTCCTGAGCATAAAAGGTGTTATCTCACTCTTCCAATTCTTCTATCAGTCCAGCTTAGTAGGATTGCAATATTCTTAACATGGTCCGATTGAATTGGTGCGCTTAGGCACATTGCAGTCGTTCGTACTAGGTTGATTCATGCTTGCCACTCATCTCAATAGAGACTTCCTTGGCCACATCTTGTTGTCGCAGATAGGCCGAATTCAACAGATGAGCAAAAGTCAGATCACAGTAGCGCTTTCCTATGACGCATAAGCGCTTTAGCTTTTAAATAAGTTCTCCAAGCATGACAGCTGATTCGGCCGCAGATGAAGCACTTAGTGCGAAGTTATTGGCAACTAACAGCAAGCTAGAAAGGGAATAATCCTTCAAGCCAGATTTGAGAATTTCTTTCAAATAAGATTCAGCACCTGTGGTTAGAGAATGGGGATTGGAAGCTGGGACAGTTTAAGGTTATGAAAGATGATTGGTGAGATGGGGGATCAGAGGCCATTTAAATAGCAAATGCTTGGTGCCCACGATTTAGAAAAATCATGGTGATAATACCATCTCATGTTCCTGTTTATTAGGAACATGGGGGAGTTGGAGCACTGAATTTGGAAACAACCCATGATCCATCAAATTTTTAGGAAATAATCGGTCACACAACAAGAGTAGGGACAAGTGCTTTTATATGTTTTAGGCATGTCTTCACATGGTGTATATATATATATATATATATATATATATATATATATATATATATATATATATATATATATATATATATAGGAAAATACATTTTTACAACTTAGAAATGGGAAGATAAAAGACGTTGTAGTGCTTCTTTTGCTGCCGCCAACTGGCCCATCTCTATTTGCAGTGCAGACTCCTTGGTTGCCGACTGATGTCTGTTATTTGAGAATGAAAAATAAATGTCAATCGGATGACCTTCTCCCTGCGTTGGAGATTTTCTGTATGCTTGCCTACAAATTCCTGCTTCAACATTATTAGTTCCGCTTCTAGAGCCATTATTTGAATCTCGAGGCTATTCAGCTTTACCTGAGAGGCCTCTAGCTTGGTGTGCTCGGTCTTAACCTCCTAAGCAATGGTGCCCGCTGAGGTCCTCCTGGATTCAATCGCAGCTCGTTTTGTTCAAGTCGGCCAACAACAACACCAACATGAAAGTAGGTCTTGAGTAACCCTTGAAGTTCCTGGACGATAGGTACATGTGAAGTTGAGATATCGGTTGTCACATTTTGGGAAAACCTTGTTTTAAATGATTGGAATTGTAGTTCTAGGACTAGTCGAATAAGGTCCAAGACTAGTCTTAGAACAGACCAAACACTTATAAAATGATTCAATTGACTTATGTATACAAAATGACCTATCCTAAGGTCAATCTAAGGTCATTCATACCTTAAATGTGAAGTATGGGCATTGAATCTTCATTTCTTCAGATGATGGTTGACCTTTGAAGATTATGAAGCTTTGAGATCTCTACATGATGTAGCTTGAACTTGAGATCTTCTAAAGCTTGGATTTGTCATTCTTGAATTATACTTGATCTTGAGTTGAACATTATCTTGAATCTTGAACAAGCACTCGTCTTTTCGATGTAGCTTTAAAAACTCTGAACATTGAAGCTTACAGAAGTGGACAAAGTACTTGACCTTGCATTCCTTGAAGTAGATCACCGTTCTTAACTTGAAGCATTGTGATGCAGTGTCTTGAACATATAGATCAACATGCTACACAAGACACAGATTGTGTTTTTGGCACCACAAAATTTGACAACTAAAGGAGCAGGAAACCATAGCACTTACACAATTACATACAGAAAAATCAGCAGCCAAATCTCTCTTTTTCTTACCTCATGGTGGTAGTCCTCAGAATAGAGCAAAGCAGCAAAATAGTCCTTGTAAGTTGATGGAGATAACGGCTTCCTCAGAACTATAAGTACATTGTCCTTCTTTATCAGATCCTCAAACTTCTCAGGAATTTCATAGGTAGGAAGTAGACTCTTCTGCCTACCTGTCGTGTTTGGCGATTCAAATGGCTTTTTTTATGGATCCAACCTGGGCAGTGATGCTGGTGACCTTTTCAGTTGATCCGATCCAGAGAGTGATCCCAGTAGCTTTTTTAGCTGATCCATCTTAGACAGCCCACTGGACGGATTTACTAAATTCCTTTCAGGAACTAGGAGAGAAGGCGAGGAAGGTGTTCTTAGACCCCTGTGAAACCCTAATTCTCTCAATCCTCAAAAAATTTGTGCAATACTCCCCTAAATCGCCGTCTTCTTTCACATTCCTACCAAACGTGGCCCTGCTCTTCAATCCGTGCCCACGGATCTCTGCTTCCTTCACATCCTCCTCATCACCCGCCTTCCTGACATGAACTGGATCATCTCATCCTGCTCCTCAACGTTCTGCGACAGCTTCTCAACACAGATCTGCAATTCGGCCTCCGATTTCTCCATATCCTCGATTCGAAGCGTCGGATCACTGATTTTAACGATACTTACCTCGATCAAGAGAGATGTTCCGAATGGAAGGTAAAGATCTTAGGAAGAGAGATGATTCGGTGGGGATGAATTAACTTCGAGTGAGAAAAGCTAGCAGAAATGGAGTTTCATGAAGTGAGAGAGAGAGCTGTTGAATTCGATCGAAGTTGAGAAATGAAATTAGGAATTTCAAATATATAAGGTGGGGTAGCCGCGGATTAGCTACTGACAGGTCGAGTAGCGATATCACCAATTTCTGTGGGCCCCACCGTGATGTACGTATTATATCCACATCGTCCATCCATTTCGAGAGATCATTTTAGAGCATGATCCAAAGAATGAGTCAGATCCAAACCTCGACTGGACCCCACCACAGAAAATAGTGGGGAGAGTGACGCCCACTGTTAAAAACTTCTAAGGGCCACAAAAGCTTTCAATCAAGCTGATATTTGTGTTTTCCTTCTTTCATGTCTGCATTAACACATAAATAGGTTGGATTTCAAATAAATATCATCGTGGACATTATGAAGGTTTCAACGGTAGGCATCACTCTCCACTGTTTCCTATGGTGGGGTCCAGTCCAACTTTGGATCTACCTCATTCTTTGGATCATGCTCTAAAATGATCTCTCCAAATGGATGGACGGTGTGGATATAATACGCACATCATGGTGGGGCCCACAGAACTTGGTAACGTCACTTCTGTAGTAACTCTTGCTACTCAACCTGTCAGTAGCTAATCTGTGTCCCTTGCCACCTACCAATTTTCTGGTGGTTGGTGCTCTATGGGCCCCACCATGATATATGTGTTTCATCCATGCCGTCCATCTATTTTTATAGATCATTTTATGGTATGAGACCAAAAATTAGGTATATCTCAATCTCAAGTGGACCACATTACAGGAAAAAGTGTTGAATGAACATCGACCATTAAAATTAGATTCGGGATGCCCCTTCAAAAAGAAAAAAACATCAAAGATAATGTGTGGACAGTAAAAGTCATTGGTGCCCACACCATTGAAACGAATGGACGGCCACTGGTCCAGCTCAAAATATAGGCATAGTTAAGACTGGCATCTTCATGGTGGGCCCGAAACCTGCGAGCCCAAATGTAGTGATTTTGATTCTAAAAAATATTTAACCAGAAAATCATAGCATGCATCACACCAATGTATCTGAACAGGCTCAAGGACGTTTTATCAGGTGGGGCCCAAAAATTAGGTCCCATCAAATTAACACAGTTGATCACTAAGCAATGGGCCTCACAACAATAATACTAATATTTCATATCTTGTTATGCTCTAGAAGACATTTGTAAAACATAAGAGAAAGTCCACATTAATAAATAAATAGTAAACTTTTAACCTCGGTTCCTATGCAACTAAGGCTAGAAAGTAGACTTTAGCCTCGATTCCTATGCAAGTGAGGCTAAAAAGTAGACCTTTCGCCTCCGTTCCTATGCAACTGAGGCTAAAAAGTAAACCTTTCACCTCCGTTCCTATGCAATTGAGGCTTGTAGACTTTTAGCCTCGGGTCCTATATAACTGAGGCTAAAAGGTACACCTTTCGCCTCGATTCCTATGCAACTGAGGCTAAAAAGTAGACCTTTTACCTAGGTTCCTATGCAACTGAGGTTAAAATGTAGACTTTTCGCCTCGGTTCCTATGCAACTGAGGATAAAAAGTAAACTTTTTGCCTCGGTTCCTATGCAACTAAGGCTAAAAGGTAGACCTTTCACCTCGGTTCCTATGCAACTGTGGTTAAAAAGTAGACCTTTTACCTCGGTTCCTATACAACTGAGGTTAAAATGTAGACTTTTGGCCTCGGTTCCTATGCAACTGAGGCTAAAAAGTAGACATTTCACCTTGGTTCCTATGCAACTGAGGCTAAAGAGTAAACCTTTTGCCTCAATTCCTATGCAATTGAGGTTAAAATGTAGACTTTTCGCCTCGGCTCTTATGCAACTGAGGCTAAAAAGTAGACTTTTGGCCCCAGTTCCTATGCAACTGAGGCTAAAAAGTAGATCTTTCGCCTCAGTTCCTATGCAACTGAGGCTAACATGTAGACTTTTGGCCTCGGTTCCTATGCAACTAAGGCTAAAAAGTAGACCTTTCGCCTTGGTTCCTATGCAACCGAGGCTAAAAAGTAGACCTTTCGCCTCGGTTCCTATGCAATTGAGGCTAAAAGTTGACCTTTCGCCCCGGTTACTAATTCAATTGAGGCTAAAAAGTAGACTTTTAGCCTCAGTTCCTTAACAACTGAGGTGAAAAATGAACTTTCAGCATCAATTCCTTTGCATCTGAGGCTAAAAAACACATTTAGCCTCTATTTTTTCAACCGAGGCTAAAAAAATTGAGGCTAAAGGCCTACTTTCTTGTAGTGGATCTAACATGGCCCACATCTGCCCAGGCGTGTGACGGGTCAAAATAGTCTAGCCTCAGCTTAGGTTCAAATTTTTTAACTCACCTAGAGGCTAAGCAGGAGTGGGTTAGAGCTTGGAAGATGAGAAAGAGAAGAGAGTTTAGCAAGGTTTTAGCAGAGTAGTGGGCAGCTTGGGTGGCCCCAACCATGATATTTATGCAAATTCATCCTGACAGGTGTATCAGGTCAACCGTGGCCCTAAATATCAGCCACTGCGAACAATTCCATTGGAAACAAACAATGTACAGGGCAATGACCCTCCGTATTATTTTCTTTGTTGTGGCTCACCTAAATAATGCACGTGCTATTATATTTGTCAGGGCAACAGAAATTCTGGATCAGGCTATTATATATGTGTTTTCAGTTCATCCAGTGAAAATGACCTTATGGACCTTTACAATGGCGTGTACAAAAAAATGACCTCATGTACCTTTTCAATGGCATGTAAAAATAATTGGACCCGGAAAGGTTTCAAAGGTAGGCATTTTGTTTTATATCCGCCTCCTCTCCTAACATCAGCTGGAAAATTTGGATGGATGGGTAGGTTTCTCACAAACACTACGGTGGCCCCACCTAGCGTCAGACAACAGGCAATCGGCGTTCCTTCACAATAAACCGGCCATTACTTTTGTTCCTGCCAAGTGGCAAACAAACAACATTCTCCCCGTTTCCCCCAAAGCTTCCACGTTTGTGCATCCAAGGTCCAAAAAGAAAGAAGCAAAAACAAAGTAGAAAGATTCTGTCATTTGTAAATGCCGGCATATCATTTCCATCGAACATCTATTCATTCCTTCTCCATCACTGCCCGACCCTTCTCGTAACCATCCAACCCTTCATTTCTTCTTCTTCTTCCATGGAAGGCTACTCTGCCAGAAAGCCTTCCAACTCCTCCACTAAAACCAAGAACTCCGATCACAACAAAACCAAACTAAAACCATCTCCAAATGACACCACAGTCATCTGGTGCAACTCAGCCTTCATGCCCCACGACAGCGACGAACGTTCAAGTGTCGGCAGCAACACCAACGCCATCTTACCACAGGCGGGCAAAAGCAGAAGGAAGGACTTCTTCTCTTCATCGCCCATCAGCGAGGAGGAACTTAGACTGAGGGAGGAGCTCGCACACGAGATTGAGAAAGAGCTCGAGCGCGAACTCATGGAGGGGATTCTCAATCTCGTCCGTCGGCTTAGCGATCTGAAAGCCAAGCAAATCACCCGTGATCTAAAGAACCTGCCGATGGACGGTGATGGATGGTGCCGGAACTTTTCATGTGGAGTTACAGCTTTGGATGATTGCTTTCCTCGCCATGTGAGGAGAAATGGCAGTGGCCGCAGCGGTGGCAAGACGGTGAGGCGATGAATTGAGAAACCGTGCTTAAAAATGGTGGAAATTGGAAATTGATAAAGAGGGAAGTGGAGAGCCATGCAGGAAGTCGGGCATGTTCCAGTCTTAGCCACCTGATGAATGGAGGGGGTTGATTTTTGGGTCAGGATATTTGGATCGTAGATCTCACTGGGTAAAATGACCTGGGTCTCTCGTACGTGTGCCAGGTTGGAACATGTGTGGCCATGACATTTCTCTGTCTAGGTGGAGCTTGGATGGTTGGTAATCTTTCCTAGTATCCTTAAAGATTGCTCAAGTATTTGAAGGGGTCACAATATCAGTTTCTTTTTGAGTTTTACAGCCAAATAGTTTGTAGAGGTAGGGTGGGCCTACATTATAGAAATTCATATGATGGAATTGGTTTTGCTGTTATCAGAGTATGGGTGTGTTATCGTAAATTACAGATATTATAATTTCTGTAAATGAAAAATAATTAAAGAAATTGAAAATAAAAAGACAGGCTGAAGCACGTGTGATCACGTTGTTCTTAAAGCATTATTCGCCCCTTCTCAGAATGATTAAGAATGCTAATAGGTTGCAGGCAAACCGCTTTTACAATACGACGAGCCTGGGGTGTGGTTTTGCATTCAACAAATATGAAGAACCACGAATGCAACTCTGTATACATAATTTTTCTGGCAAATAAATAAAAGAAAAAAATTCCCAATTTAGAAAGCAGATTAGAAAAATCTAGACCACTATGTTGGTCAGTTTATTGAAGTCTTCTAGCTAAGGTTCATATGAACCTTATTGACTGATTAGAGTACACAATTGCTTTTCTAGTTGGGTTGTAAGTGAGAATGGTTTGAGTATTGGTGATGGTCTATTGAACCATCCAGGCATTGTTTATATATGCTAGGGTGGCTGACCGTTTTGGTCTAGGTTCATAACTCAATATGACCACTATTTGGCTGTTGGTGAGAAACTAGCCGTTATTGGTAGTTTCTAACCGTTGTGCATGTGGGATTATTGTTGTTGCATGTTGCCGTTAAGACTCACTAACAAGCCATTTTATGACCATTATATGACTGTTGTATGACCGTTTTATGACCATTGTTGTTTAGTGTCAAATATTGCATATTTTTTCTTAATTATATCTTGGTTTTATGAACATGTTAATGCTTAATAGTATATTTTATACATATTTGTGTTGGAAGGTGAATTTGAGAGCTTAGATTGAAAAGAATGCTAAAAACATGGATTTAATGCTCAAGAATCACCAAGGTAAAAAATGGATCTTAGAAGATTAAGAATGAAGAATTCACATGCCAAAGATCCAAGGAAACCAAGTACAAAAGATGAAGAAAAGACTTGAAAGAATGCAGAATCTGCAGCAGAAAACAGACAGGTTTGGTCCAACCGAACCCATGTTCGGTCCAACCGAACTCACACAAGACAATCCAGTGACTAAAGATGAAATTCAGAAGCTAATTCGATTTGACCAATAGACAATTTAGTCCGACCAAAACCCAGTTCAATCAGACCAAAAGGCAGACTCGGTACGACTGAAAGTGCACAAAAAACTCCAATAAAGAATGATGAATTTTGGAGTTAATTCGGTCTAACCGACAACTTAAGTTCAGTCTGACCGAACCCAAGCTCGGTCTAACCGAAATCGAGCAACTGACGAAAGAGAATCCAGTCCAGGCTCGGACTCGGCTTTGGTTCGAATGAAGGTAACTTCGGTCCGATCGATGCGTAACGCGGCTGCATAAATTGATGCAATTTCGCGATCGGATTGCAGAAATTCCAAGTTGGTGTGTAAGGTGGAGCTTCACAACTATAAATAGGAGTCCCTAGGGTGTTCTTAGGAATCTTCTAGGGTTTAAGGAGTGGAACAAAAGGGTGGAGAGCCACTGCTAAGAGTTTTTCTTCTTCTTCCTTAGTTGTTTTGATGTTTTGTTTAAGAGTTCTTAGTTCAATCATGTCTATAGTTAACTAAACCTCTTAGCTAGGGCTAAGAAATGAAGCTTGTAGTGTAATTGAGATGTTTACTTTACTTTCATTCTTGTTTATTTTGAACTTTATTGATTTCTAGTTGATTTTAAGGAATATTTTCAGTTTTCGATGGTTTGTTGTGACTCAAATTAGAATAGACGCTGCGATAGCTTTGAATATATTTTTTCCCTACTTAAGATTATGGGATTGGTAAATCATGTTGTTTGCCATCGTCTCCTGGACATGGTTGAGTGATGGAATCCCTTCCAATCTACACAATTCTCCTCCATTGAGGTTGGATCAATGAGAAGTTCAAAGATTTGATCATCTCTTCTTCCAACTGGATAAGATAAAACTCCGATTCCAGTTGCATCTCTTGAATCAAGTAAGGTAGCATCTTGATAGCTACAAGTGGATCCTTAGCACCCTAGTTCCCACCTTTAAATTCCCAAGTTTTAATCAACCTTATTCACAATCACTTTCAATTATTCCAGAATTCAGATTTATATCTTCTTCTTCTTCTAGTTTTAGTTCTTTTCAGAAACGTACAAGATTAGTCCATATGGATTCGACCTTGGTCTCACCGAGATTATTACTACATCGCAACCCTACACTTGGGATTGTAAACAATTGTGCATATTGGATTAATGTTGTATGAGGAGTTACACCTCACTCCAACGGCTAATTTCCAACCTTTATAAAAGCCACACCGGTCTCATTCAAATCACTTGTTCATACCAGCCACCTGACCCATATTCCCCGTCGCAAGTGCAAAGTGCACCACTAGTGCCTCTATAGCCACTCAACCAAGCAAATAAAAAGGTACTCCACACCCCACATATAAACATTGTTTTTTCTTCTCTCCTTTTTAATATGGGACTATTCCCAAAACGCCAAAATCTCAAGTTTTTCAAGCAAAAAACATATATATATATATATATTATTTATTATTTATTAAAATATTTTTAATCAATATTTTTACAATAGGTGTACTTGTTATAAGCACTAATTTCAAAATTTCAGTAATCAGATTATCTAGTATATGTAATCAAGATCATATTCTTTGCTAGCAGAAACAACTACAGAGATGAAGGAAAGTTCACCAAAGATGTTGACTCTCAACCATAAAGATGAAGTAAAGTACACTAAAAATATTGATTCTTAACCACAAGGAAAGAGAACACTATACAAGTATGGAATCTCTATATTTTGTGGTCTAAGTTACATGAGTGAAGAGATTAATCTAGGGTTGGAGCTTGAGAGGAGAGAAAGATGTGTCTTAAACTAAAACCTACACTTGTATTTATAAACATCCATCCTAGAGAAATTCAATGAGAAACTAACTCAAATATCTTTTATGTTATGGTGGTAATAAGTAGTATCGAATTACCATGCGCCCTCCGAATAAGAAAACTTAATCTACACATTTTAATTAGGCAAATTCAGTGTGAAACCTTTAAGACTATAATCCTCCCCACGGGATGCCACTTCACCATGTTGTAATTTCGACCACAATAAACCCGGATCAACCCTAGATATTATAAATTCGAATCTAATATCACTATCAATCATGCCCTTTGTAGAAGCACATTAAGAGAAGATAGACCAATCAAACTAGAATCAACCTATTAAGCAATCATAAACACACGATTTTATGTGAAAAAACCCTTTTAGAAAAAACCACAATCCAAAGAGACAGAGATCTCCACTATAATTGAAACCTTCGAGTTACACCACTTCCCTTCTTCAATTACAAAAGCAATCTGATTTCCCCCTTGCAATGTACACCCCTAGAAAAACCCTAACCATTGAGAAAAATTCATTCGCAGGACCTTAAAAGTGTAGAAAACTATCTCTCATTGTGAAACCCTCACCCTATGAGAGAATACACTTGTCTCTTCAAGCCCTAATCAAATCAGGACTTAAATAGCTTGAGTTTCACAAAATCGTGTGACTAAGTCAGTAACCTTCGGTCGAACTGAACTCACTTTTAGTCGGATCGACAGAGTCCTGCTTTGCTCCTGACTTATGAATAAGAAAACTTGTACTCTATTAGTTAGATTAAACCTACTCTAGTTTGACCAATAGAGTCTTGATTCATCTCCGAGACTATGCAGAATCCAAGGCATCTGCACAACACACCAAATTCACAAATGGACTAAAACTTATTCATCCTTATTTAGAATTGCTTATCTTAGATCTTTGATTTAATCACACTCAATCAGACAGGTTTGGTTTCCATATGTGCATATGTACAAAAATTAACACTTCGATTGTGACAAACACTCATCTACGTTTGAGATCAAATGAATTTTATCTTTCCAAATGATCTATTGAAACTCGTATATATATATATAACTTTTTTAAATAGTTTTTAATAAAATTCGACCACTCATTCAATCAGGCACCTTAAATAAGTTTCACATGCAACACCTCCACCGTAAATTATCTAATATCTTCCTATAACCCATTTCTATGACTTGATCTTGATTTAATTGCTTTCCCAACATGTTTTTGACCTAGCTGAATTTATACACATGACCTTCAAAATGCACACTAAAGTAACATCACCTCATTGCGACTTGCCATGTAGTATAGAGTAATAAAGACACTAAAGTCAACTATGTGACTACCATACTTGCACAACGACTATATGAAAATTGATTCTCACTTGTAGGTAATTGGTCATATAGTACGTGTGACTCAGTTTATACATCGTGAATGATCAAGTGTTCGTTATCTATATGATCATTACCCAGAATACCTATGATCTATCATTGTTGTAATACATAGCCTTACAGAATCTAACTGAGCATGAAGTCGACTGCATCTATCATTGTTAGATCTTATCATGATCATCTCATATGTACACGCATTTCAACATGCACTACTCCCATCGTGGATGCCTAAACAATGTGAAATTACGAGTAAACTACTACTCGTGAAGCAAGGATTATGTCCAAACGTCCTAGAGCGGGGTGAATAGGACTTTTCAAATTTTAATCCTTCTTAATGTAGATGCTCACTTATAAACACTTATGAGAAAAGGATTAAATGACAAGAGAGCACAAACAAAAACTAGGATGGTGAAATACATGAATGTGGCATTTCATCAAGCATGTTGTTTGTATAAAATAAATAGAGCATGGATGATCACAAAACATAAAGAAAAGCATGCACCACAACACAATGATATATAGTGGTTTGGCTATGTGCCTACTCCACTCCAGTCAAACGCACTTAACCCATGAGTGTGCCGGATTTCACTATCGAATAGTTTTAAATTAGGTTACCCTTATAACCTACACAAGATTATCAAAATGTCTATATAAGACAACCATAAGTTCTACATAAGAACTATCAACACAAATCCTACATAAGGACTCTATACATATTCTCCCATCGAAGGCCTGCGAAAGGGTTTAGCGAGTTTTATGATTATAAACTCTGAATCTCAATCCTACACAAGGAAAGGTTTTCAGACAAAGATGGACTCAGGTACTTAACTAAAAGTGAGTAGCCCCATTCAACACAAATAATGAAGATCTTTTAGGTTGATGAAGATTCTTCAGCTCCCTTGAATTACAACTGATTGTAAATGCTTTAGTAGATGTTGAAGTTATAGGTCGGGGATTTTAGGTGAATCCTATTGTTAAGTGTGAAATATTGCACATTCCCCCCTATTTATGCATTGGTTTTATAAAATTGATAGTGTTTAATTAATATAATTATGCATGTTTTCATGTGCGAGGTGATTTCGAGAGCTTAAGGTAAAATTGATGCTAAAAGAAATATTTATGCTCAAAAGATTACTAAATGAAGATTTAGAGATTTAAAAGTCATTAATGAAGAATTCGCATGCCAAAGATCCAAGGAAACCAAGTGAGGAATGAAGAGAATCGAATATTTGAAATGAAGAAAATGAATACTAAAAATGGGCCAGAAAAAATATATTTTGAAACTCCAAGTCTAAAAAGTGAAAGTTTTGAAATAATTTCTAAAATAGACTTTAATGTCATCGAAGGCGTTCGATAACATTAAAAATTTTTGAAATTTCAGGCTAAACCTTGTAGACAATTCTGGACGATTTTTTGATGACATCGAAGATGCGCAGAATGCATAAATTTGAGGTGGTTTGCGATCTTTTCTGAGGCGGTGCGAAAGCTTGAGTTGTAAAACTATTTAAAGGAATCCATAGGCTATTACAAATCATCTTCTAGGGTTTTGACAGGGAGAGAATGTCTAGGTAGAGTGCCAACAATGTTCTTTCACTTTGATTTCTTCATGGATTCTAGTATATCTTTTAGTTTTTCTTTCATTTTTGAGTTAGTTATGACTAGCTAATCTCTTAGATAGGCTAAGAGGTGAAGCTATAGTTTATTTTAATGCTTCATTGGATTTGATTCAAGTTTATGTTGAATTTCTATTGATTTATAGTTTGATTAAAGGAATATTTTCAGTTTTTTATGGTTTATTGTAACTCAAACTACAATAAATGATGTGATAGCTTTGAATATCTTCTTAATCAATTTTGAGAAGTGTGTGATCTATGAAATTTGTGATTCATCATAGTCTAGGGCATGGTGGATGGTTGAATTCCTCGAAATTATCACATGAATGCTTCATGAGAGAATTATGTTAATGGAAAATTCAGATTTTTGAATTTTTACTGCTCTATCATCCAACTTGATAAGTTTAACACCCCATACTTTTCAGTAATTGGGTGTTACCGTGTGACCTAACTTACTTACATTCACATTCATCCTAGTATAAATCCGACTGTTGAAAGAAATCCCCACCCATGGATCAAGCCATCCATCTAATAGTTTTCAAGACAGACCACCACATCATCTGGCCCAGCATGCATTAGGCCGCAATACTTAACTTAGGTGACAATAATCAAGCCATCAGAGTTTGAAAATAATTATCGAAATTCATTTAGATTGAATCAGGAAACCTTAGGGACCCTGATTGGGTATGGCACCGATCAGACCGTTAAAGTAAAAGTTAGTTATTGAATTCAAAATTAGTCAGTAGATTAAGACCCTTACATCATCTAAATAGACATCTAACCAATAAAATTAGCTATTAGATTCATCTAGATACACTAGAGGACATTACATTCTTGATGATCAATTCTGAAACAATTCAACCATTCAAATTCACGATCGTTCATTTACTTGAGATGTAGGGTCGTCTAAGTTTTAGAAATAGCGGTTAATTTTCCTCTATATTCGAATGAAAATTTTATAACCCTTGACAATCAATACAATTAGGAACATCGGCTGACAATTCAAAATGATTCAGCTATTAGTTCAAATTATGATTAGACCTTAAAATCTTCCATTAATCAGCTATTAGTTTAAATTACGAACCCATTTAGAAATAAAAAATTGGCCATCTAACCGTCTATTATGAGCCATGAAGTGTCTTGACCATATGAGCAACTTCTAGAGACTTTTGACCATTAAAGTTTGGATCGAAACCAATTCGACTATTTGATCGATATGACTAAATGAAATAAGATAAAGAAATAATGGGTATGTCCCACCTGAGCTTTGGACCCACCTGATCTTTGGTCAAAGTCTTTGATTAGACCCACCAAGTGGAATGGACAAAGTGGATTTAACAAACACATCATGGTGGGCCCCACACTAGTGATGCATGTACACCAGGGTGTGGTACACCCGCTGTGCACCGGATCAGGCCGGTCAAACATGGTTGACCTGAAGATCTCAAAATAGAGACGTCTGTAATTTTGATTGTGGCTCACAAATCAGGGCCCACTTCCATGATCTAAACCGTCCATCTAATGCGGACGCAAGTTCTGACCAATCCCCACTTAATCCCACACCTGGGAGCACGTGTGCTTGCACACGATTCTTGATGTAAGCAAGACTTGCATGCACAATATTTCCCAAAATGGAAACTCCGAACCACTGTTGCCACACTGAAGATCCGCGTCGTAGGAGATTCTCGAAATCTTGACTATCCAAACAAGCAAATATCAGCCGTCCATTCTTCCTCACATGGTTTAGGGTTTTCCATAGCAAACAGGCTCCAAGACCATTGTTTTGCATTGCTGTTTCTTGAGACCAGATAATGAGATCCAATCCTGGCCACTCATTGGCCATCTAAGGGTTGTGAGAGACTTAGGGTATGCATAAAAGGCCTAAAGATCGGGTGACAGGAGCTCACCCTCCATTTTTTGCAGCCGCACTCAAAAAATGACTGTATCTTCCCAAACTCGAACCCACCACTTAAACATCCCTGAAGCTTCGAACAATCACCTACATGAGCTCCTATGGACCAATCTGAGGTGCTCTGTAGAAGCAAAACGAAGAAAACTCCCATGTAGCAAGATCTGCCATTGAAGCATGATCGTCTTCTTCATTTGAAACAGACTCATGCATCCATTAGTGGGCCTTCAATCCTAAATCTGAATCATCAATGTGAGGCCACCTGAGCTCTAGTTGAAGGAAAGGAGGAAGAAAGAAGGGAATCAGGGAGTACTGTGGTGCAACTGCCATGTCAACTCAGCTCGACCCAGTTTGAGATAGGCTGAGTCTTGAGTCGGGTTGAGTTGTGAGCTGGAATGCACCACGCTAAGTCGGACCGAGTCCTACTTACATCTGGGTAAGCCCAGACTCGATTCAAGTCAGTTTAGAGAGAAAAGAAGTGGGGGGAGAGAGAGAGAGAGAGAGAGAGAGAGAGAGAGAGAGAGAGAGAGAGAGAGAGAGAGAAGGAGAGTCTGTTCAAGATGGTGCTACACTTCACCACTGCATTTGGCAAACCGAGCCAGCTGAGTCTGGACTGATTCAGGCCAAACTTGGTGTCCACTGTTGGACATTTCCATTAGAGAGAAGGGAAAGGAAGAAAGAAACGAAGAAAGGAGAATAGGAAAGGAAGGAAATGAGGAAATGAGAGAAACGTAGTGGAGCTATTACCGAGTCGACTCGGCTGAAACTCGACGAGTTGGGATGTGTGAGTCGAGTCAAGTTTTGTTGAGTCCAGCAAACTTGTTGGATGGCTCGTTTTAAAAAGAAATGGAAGAAGAAGAATGTAGATGGGAAGGGGAGTATCGGCTGTCGAGTCCTAGCTAGTCGACCCATTTACTTGTTGGGTTGTTGTTAGGGTTAGGTGAATCTGATCCAACCAAGCCCACTGCCTAGGCTTGTTTAGAAGAAAGATTAAGAAATGAGATTGTGCATAGTTGGGTCGAGTTCGTATTGAAATAGGTTGTGTGCCAAACTCGAGAAATCAAGTCATGACAACTCCATATTAAGGTGAGTGCTCTTATTAAGGGTTGCAATAGAATTTAATTTATTAATCTCAATCTTAATTCAAGTGTAGGGAATCAGTTTTTCTAATTTCCTTAGTTGATTCTACATTTAATTGACTTATATCTTATCCAAGTCGAACCAAGTTAACTCCGCACATCTTTATGCAAGAGGATTCGATTCTAAGAGCACGCGTACCTGCTAACAACATCAGTAGACAGTTCAACTCGTAAGGTGATGAATTTTCCCCTTAAGCTTTCCATTTCCAAATTAGTTTAAATAATAGTCATTATTAGAATCACAATTGTTATCTCATTGTATGCAACCTCTTACACTAGTTATGAATTCTTAAGACATGATTTATAGTTGATAGTTATGAACCATGATTGCATGCGATAGTTACTTACATGATAACTCCCATTTTAATTGATAGTTCATATCATAACCTGTTGTGATTATTATGCTTAACATATGTCTATCATGCTATACTATATATTTTCACATTAATTGTTGTAAGTCACTTATGGATCTATATTCACTACATTTACTAGTGGGTAATCCCTCTTATGTATGTAAACCCATACTTAGGATGTAACAAGATGGAGTTTGGTAATAAATGGACCCTTGATTTGGAGGTTATATGGGACATGAAATATTAATGTGGGATTTACCATCCATAGGTTATACGACTTAAGTGGCTTAGAAATGACCTCTTTAACCACTCTGATTTAACCTTGCCTGGCCCCTTTACCTTAATGTTTCGAGTACCTTTTTACCGCTGTGATTTAATATCTGTCTCATGTTTTGATATTTGCCGTGCGTGGCTTCAATGGCTTATAACCATGCGATGGTAATCCCTACTTATTGAATTTGATTGACCACTAGTCGACGGGCATACATTAAACATCCTAAGATGGAAAATTCTCATGAGCCAGGGATAATGGGATAGGACACTATACCCGAGCTGTCAGCCTACGCTGGGTGACGAGCCCCCTGTAGTGACCATTAAGTTACTTAAACTGGCTAGTTGTAATTGAAATAATAATGGTTTGGCTAATCATATATTCACAACATACTGGCGATGACGGGTGGCTAATTCTGGATATTGTAGCATGTGCCCTTAGGTTTAGTGGGGTATCGTTTTGCTAGCTCCCAAACCATCGACTATCGATCTATGTACGTGATGTACGATGGCTTCATCATTATGTTGTACGTGTTGCATTGCGCTGGTGACCAGTCATATGCATGGATGACGAGCCCAAGTCTGACTAGATGAGCATCCCTGGGTTGATGTGCATTCATGCATCCACGCATTTAAATAAGACTGCATCATGTATTATTTTGAATGTCTTGTTATTTTTAACTATACTTAGCTAAGGTGGCGGTGTGTAATCTTGAGAGAAATTTACACTGAGCTGGCCACTCATTTATCAAATATATAACCGTATAGGTAGTACAGGTGGCTTAAATGATATGCATGTTCAGACTTGATGAGGAGCAGGGTATAAGTGTCAGGGATGCATTGTTGCATCTGCCAAGACAAGTTACGTGATCTTGTGGCTGAAATTTATATGCATTTTATTATTTCTCATGTGTAAATTATGCAATTCTTATATTTGTTAATATAGAGACATTGATTTGTATAAGTCATTATGGGCAGCCACTCGTATATTCTAAATGTAAATAAAATTTTTCTTTATTTTTTATTTGTCCATCTTTTGTTAAACTGCTAACTTTGAAAGAAAAAGAAAAGAAAAAAACTACCTGAATTTGACTATCATTAAAGGTTAACACTCGGGTTTTCAAAGATAGGACTCTAATTCCAGTTGTAGCTCTTTAAATCAAGTAAGGTAGCATCTTAATAGCTACATGTGGATCATCGACGCCTTAGTGTCTCTTTTCTTATTGATAATTTATTCACAATTGATCTCTCTTATTCCAGATTTTAGTTTAAATCTTATTCTATTTCTAATTCTAGTTTATTTTTAGAATACGTATAAGTTAAGTCCCTGTGGATTCGACCTCAGTCTCACCGAGTTATTACTACATCGCAACCCTGCACTTGGGGTTGTGAACAAGTTTTTGGCGTCATTGCCGGGGACTTCAACTACGTTTTTCTAAGATTGATTAGCATTAGAATTGGGTTAAGATTATGGTTAACTTTTTCTATTAGGATTTCTAAATTTGTTTTCAAAAACTAACATTGTTTTCTATTTTGTAAAAATCTAACATAGCAACTTCAATCCGGTAACTTCTTTCCAACTCTCTTTTCTTTCTACATTTCTTATTTATGTATTTTTTCCTTAAGTTTTTATTGTTTAGAATTTGAGGGTTGTGAGTATTTCATGCCCAAGTGGGTTCATGATAACACTCGACGTCTCTTAAGTGAAGGAGGATTAGTCGAAGGGCTGTCTATCCATCACCGAATTAGACACCACTTGAGATCCTCTGAGTTAATTGAAGTAATGATTGCAATTTAACCTCAACTTCTAATCGAGGAAGTTCAAGATGAGAATAAGGTGCATCATGCTCCCCCACCTCGTACTTTACAAGATTATTTACAACCGGTGATAGTGAGTACACCTTCCTGCATGGTGTTTCCACTTAATGCAGGAAACATGGATTTCAAACCTGGAGTGATTCAACTTCTTCCTAAATTTCATAGAAAGTCTATACTTGCACATTAAAGAATTTGACGAGATAGTTGCCACATTGCACTTTCCAAACATGTTTGAAGACACATTAAGACTGAAGTTATTTCCCTTCTCATTAAAGGAGAAGGCTAAGTCATGGTTGCATTCCTTAAAGCCGCGATCTATCAACACATGGGTTGAGATGACCCAGGAATTTCTTAAAAAGATCTTTCCGTTTCATAAAACAAACACTCTAAGGAAGACAATCATGAACTTTGCCCAAAAAGAGGAAGACACCTTCTTCCAATGTTAGGAAAGGTTTAAGGTTCTCACGAATTCGTGTCCACATTATGGCTATAAAATCTGGCGAATAATAAGCTTTTTTTTATAATGGACTGACATCGCCCATGCGCTAATCTGTAGAGATGATATGTAATGACGAATTCATGAACAATGAGGCCAATGATACGTGGGACTATTTAGATCAACTGACAGGGAACGCGCAATCATGGGACACCTCCCCAAGACCCACCATATCTAAGCCTACTCAGTCAAGAGAGAAAGGAGGAATGTACGTCTTAAAAGAAGAAGATGACATGAGTGGACGAGTGGCCAGTCTCATAGAGAAAGTCGAGGCCATGAAACTTAAAAAGGTGGAAACAGTCAAACTAAAGGAGGTAGTGGAAGTTGCTTGCGGTATTTGTGCCAGCAACATACACTTAACATAGGATTGTCCTACAATTCTTGCATTTTAAGAGTTGTTGAACGAGCAATCAAACGCTGTAAATAATTACCAACGCCCATGCAGCGGACCCACCTCAAATACTTATAATTCTAGTCAGTGGAATCATCCAAACTTCAGTTAGAGGAATGAACAAATGACTAATACTCAAGAGGCCCTTACTCAACTGTTAAATCAAAGGAAACCTCAAGGGGATCCGGTTCAAAAATTCATGCAAAACCAAGAGCTATTCAACCAAAATATGGTGCAAGCATTCCAGGATCTGAAAATAATAATGGGAATGTTTGCATCGTCAATTCAAAAGATTGAGTCAAACTTAGCGATTAGGGAGAAGAGACTTTTCTAGCCTAACTTCTCGCCAATCCGAAGCCACAATGTGAAATCAGTGACCCAAGTTCTTCCAATCAACATGTGGAATAGGCTAAGTCTATCACCACTCTTAAAAGTGGAAAGACAATCAACAAAACTATTCCGCCAAGGGCTAGAAAGCCTAAGGACTCAGAAGAAGTTGAGGATGATGGACTTAGTGACATCCCATGTGGGATAGAACCAGACTCTCAAAATAAGTCGATTACGTCATTCCCCCAGTGGTTGATTGCACCAAAACCTCTATCTAAAAGTGAGTGCCATCCTCAAGCAAAACATACCACAAAAATACAAGGATCCCGGTAGCCCAACCATCACTTGTGTAATTGGGAACCATCGGACTAAACATGCACTCCTTGACTTGGGGGCAAGCTTTAATTTGATCCCTTACAGGGTCTATGAACAGTTAGGTCTAGGTGAATTAAAACCCACCCAAACCACACTACAACTTGTTGATCATTTAATTCGTGTACCGAGAGGGATGATTGAGGATGTGTTAGTCCAATTTGAAAAATTCTATTATCTAGTGGATTTTATCATTTTAGATACTCAGCCTATCATAGACGTGAGCAGTCAGATTACCGTCATTCTCGGTCGCCCATTCCTAGCAACATCAAATGTCATCATCAATTGTAAGAATGGAGTTATGAACTTATCTTTTGGGAATATAATATTAGAACTCAACATTTTTTTCAATATGAACAAACAATTAGAGGATGTTGACGATACACATGACAGTAACATAATTGATTCTTTTGTGGAAGATAGAGTACTTTTGACTCTATACTCTGAACCTTTAGAGACGTGCTTAGCCCACTCCCCCAATTTAGATGATGACATGATTAGGAAAATGGATGCCTTACTTGATGCGACATAACGGGTATATGCCACAATTTAAGACTTTGACACAAACTAATATAATGCCTCTACCGTCTAGTCTCAAGGCACTGAAGCTTGACCTAAAACCCTTACCCGCTGATCTTAAATATATCTATTTAGGTCAAGACAAGATATACCTGGTGGTAATTACCTCTCACCTTGATGAAAAATAAAAAAGTATGCTCATTTCTACTCTCAAGAAACATAAGGGAGCCCTTAGATGGATGATTGTGGACCTCAAGGGAATTAACCCTTTAATTTATACTCACCACATTCACTTAGAAGAAAATGCAAAAACCTCCCGACAACCAAAATGCCGTTTAAATCCTAACATAAAGGAAGTGGTAAAGGCTGAGGTACTTAAATTGTTGGATGTGGGTATCATATACCCTATATCCGACAGTTAATGAGTGAGTCCAACATAGGTGCTTCCTAAGAAGTCTGAAATCACCAGCATAGCCAATGGCGATAATGAACTCGTGCCAACTAGAGTTACTTCTAGTTGGAGGATGTGCATTGACTACTGAAAGTTAAATACTGTCACAAGAAAGGACCACTTTCCTTTACCTTTCATTGATAAATTTTAGAAAGGCTAGCTGGTTATTCTTACTACTGTTTCTTGGATGGGTATTTGGGCTACAATGAGATAGAGATAGCCCATGGAAATCAAGAGAAAATGACGTTCATATGTCTCTTTGACACCTTTGCTTACCGAAGGATGCCATTCGTACTGTGTAATGCCCCTGCCACATTTCAACGATGTTGAGCATATTTTCAGATATATATGGTGGGACAATATTTAGAGGTCTTCATGGACGATTTCTCTGTCTTCGGTCCATCTTTCAGTGAATGCCTTGAACATCTTAAACTTGTGATGAAAAGATGTGAAGAGAAAAATCTTCTGCTAAATTGGGAAAAATGTCATTTCATGGTTCCTAAGGGAATACCTCTTGGAAACATAATTTTGTCCAAGGGAATTGAGGTGGATAAGGCTAAAATTGATTTAATCTCTAACCTACTTCCACCCAAAAGCATACGTAATGAGCAATCATTTCTAAGACACACTGGGTTCTATAGGAGATTCATTAAGGACTCTAGGCATCTCTCTCATCTTTTATGCAATCTTTTAAAAAAGGATGTTCTATACGAGTGGAGCAAAGAATGCTAATGAGCTTTCTCTAATCTCAAGGCTATGTTGACCACTGCTCCTATCATGTAACCGCCCGATTGAAATATTCCTTTTGAGATTATGTACGATGCATATGATTATGCTATTAGGGTGGTGATAGGTCATAAAAAGGAGAAGAAGCCATAGTGATTTACTATGCAAGTAGAACTCTAAATTCTGCTCAAGTGAACTACTCTACTACAAAGAAGGAACTCTTAGTCGTAGTGTTCTCTTTGGACAAATTTAGGTCCTACTTGATCGATCCAAGATCATTATCTACATTGATCACGCGACGCTGAACTACCTTCTTTCTAAGAAGGATGCCAAGCCTCGTTTGATAATATGGATTCTCCTACACCAAGAATTCGACATTGAAATACATCATAAAAAAAGAGTAGAAAATGTAGTGGTTGACAATCTCTCAAGACTTAACCTACCCGATTCCCTTGAGATGACACCTATAAACGACATGTTCCTTAATGAACAATTATTTAAACTTTTCCAATTACCTTGGTTTGCTAACATCGTGAATTATCTTGCTATGGATTTACACGATCCATTGGACTGCACAAGATAAAAATAAATTCTATACTGAGGTATGTAAATTTGTTTGGGATAATCCATACCTATTCAAATATTGCCCATACCAAATTCTAAGAAGATGTGTGCCTGACAATGAATATTAAAGTGTAATCTCCTTTTGTCATTCTCAGGCCTATGGTGGCCACTTTTCTGGTAAAAAGACCAAGGCCAAAATTTTATAGTGCGGCTTTTATTAGCCCATAATGTTCAAAGATACTCATGAGTTTTGTAAAGCTTGTGAGCATTGTTAAAAATTAGGAGAACTGTCCCGTCGAAACATGATGTCATTGAACATTATTCTAATTATTAAAGCATTTGATTGTTGAGGCATTGATTTCATGAGACCATTCTCCCAATCATTTGGAAACATTTACATCTTGTTAACATTAGATTATGTTACCAAGTGGGTCGAGGCAATCCCGTGCCGGAACATTGATCATCAAACGATCATTCGATTCTTAAAAGAAAACATTTTTTCCTGGTTCGAAACACCTTGAGCCATCATAAGTGATGGAGAGTCACACTTTTACAATAGGCCATTCGAGACCTTAATGAAGAAATATGGCATCTCTCATAAAGTCAGTATCCCCTATCACCTGCAAACAAGCGGTCAAGCTAACATTTCCAATAGGAAAATCAAATAAATTCTAGAAAAAATGGTTAACCTTGATCGCAAAAATTGGTCAATCAGACTGTTTGATGCTTTTATGGGCTTACTGTACAGCTTACAAGACACCTATTGGAATGTCTCCCTTTAGACTTGTCTCCAGGAAGGCTTACCACTTGCATGTGAAGTTGGAACATAAGGCCTATTGGGCGATTAAGAATTTGAACTTCAATTTGGGCAACGCCGGCTCGCTACACAAACTTCAATTGAATGAACTCGAGAAAATTTGAAATGATGCATATGAGAACTCAAGAATTTACAGGGACAGAATGAAGGTGTTTCATGACTTGAACATTCTTCGATTTCATGACTTGAACATTCTTCGAAAATCATTCATGCCAAGTCATAAGGTCCTCTTGTATAATTCTCGTTTACATCTTTTTTCGAGTAAGCTTTGATCTCATAGGACCTGCCCTTTTATTGTTACAACCGTTTACCCTCATGGGGCCGTCAAGATACAAATCTAATGAATGGAAACATTTTCAAAGTGAACGGTCATTGTCTCAAGCCATTCATTAAGAAATTTAACTCAGAGGATATGTCCATCCCTTTGACCGATCCTGTCTATCAAGATTGACTTCCTAGTCTAATGAAGGTATAGTTAGGTTTATTGTTTTCTTAGGATTAAGTTAGATAGAATTTTTCTTTAGTTATTCGTGTTTATCATTACTTAACCCTTACATAGCAATGACTTTGAATATTGTTGCATTCTTGCTTCTCGGGTATTATCTTCATAACTCACTACTCCTTTTCTTATCTTTATCTAATGTTGGTATTATTAACTATTTCTTTACATTTAGGACAATGCAAATTTTAGGTTAGGGTGAGATTAGATGGATCTAATCATTATTTTTCTATATTTTCAGCAAATTGTTTAAAAAAATTTAAATTTTTTGCTTCAAAAATCTCTTGGAAAACAAAAATTCTATGTTATTTGAATGCATGTTGAGTACTATGATAAGATATGTAATAAATCTTTGAGAATCTTAATTAGCAACTTTCGATTAAGTTTTCTTAATTAGTTGATTAATAAAAAATTTTAAAACATCAATTAAGTCTAGTTCACACTTCACATCTAATTTATATCCGATGAAATTGTTTACTTTCTAAGTAATAACATGTGAATTACTTAAAAATGATTATGAACCAAATTTGGATATTATTGTCTATCTAAAAGGGATTAAAAGAAGAAAAACAATCAGCTAGAAAACAGAAAGATCATGACCACTTACGGGATGTGTTTTAAATGAAAATTTTAGAAAAAGAATAAAAAAAGGTGAAAGCCATTGATATAAAATCAAAAGATGGAAAATAAGTGAAATAGGAGATATGATCGGAATCAGTATTTGTGCTGAATTGTCCACTTTATGGTAATGAACATGGATAACATTATGAAATGTATAACAAATTCATAAAATTTTAAGTTAGAACTCACTAAATACACAGAAACTTGATGTTTGGACTTATTTTATTTGTTAAGTAATGAACGAAGACTTAATTCATTTGATTTCTAAGGACATTGGGATCTAGATTGCTCATGTTTTATTTCCAAACCTTTGAATATCACTCACATTATAGGCTTGTGAAGAAAATTACTAAGAGAGGGTTGTAATTTGAAATTTTTGAGAAGTTGTGTTCGCATGTTTTGCTCGAACCTAGCAAAATGCTAATTAGGGGGTGTGTTGAGTGTGAAATATTGCATATTTTCTCCTATTTATGCCTTGGTTTTATAAACATGGTAGTACTTAATTGATCTAATTATGCATGTTTTCATGTGTAAGGTGATTTCAAGAGCTTAAGGTAAAATTGATGTTAAAAGGAATATTTATGCTCAAAAGATTACTAAATAAGGATTTGGAGATTTGGAAGTCATTAATGAATAATTCACATGCTAAAGATCTAAGGAAACCAAGTGAGGAATGAAGAGAATCGAAGATTTGAAGTGAAGAAAAGGAATCCTAAAAATTGGCCAGAAAAAACATATTCTGAAACTCTGATCATAAAAAGTAAAAGTCATGAAATAATTTCCAAAATAGACTTCGATGTCATCGAAGGCCTTTGATGACATCAAAATTTTCAGGAATTTTGGGCAAAATGTGTTGGACAGTTCTAGACGATTTTTCAATGACATCAAAGACCTTCGATGACATCGAAGACCTTCAATGACATCGAGGTTTGCCATCGAAGATGCGTAAAGTGCATAAATTTGAGGCGATGCGAAAGTTTGAGTTGCAAAACTATTTAAAGGAGTCTCTAGGCTATCTCAAATCATCTTCTAGGGTTTGAAAAGGGAGAGAAGGCCTTGGTGGAGCACCAACAACGTTCTTCTACTTCGATTTCTTCATGGATTCTAGTATATTTTTTAGTTTTTCTTTCATTTTTGAGTTAGCGATAACTAGTTAATCTCTTAGCTAGGGCTAAGAGGTGAAGCTGTAGTTTATTTTGATGCTTTCTTTGATTTGATTTAAGTATACATTGAATTCCTATTAATTTATAGTTTGATTAAAGGAATATTTTTAGTTTTTTATGGTTTATTGTAACTCAAATTACAATAAATGATGTGATAACTTTGAATATCTTCTTAATCTATTTTGAGAAGTGTGTGATCTGTAAAATTTATGATTCATCATAGTTTATGGCTTGGTGGATGGTTGGATTCCCTGATATTATTACATGAATACTTCATGAGAGAACTATGATGATGAAAAATTTATATTTTTGGGTTTTTACTGCTCTATCATCCAAATGGATAAGATAGGACTCTAATTCCAGTTATAGCTCTTTGAATCAAGGTAGCATCTTAATAGCTACATGTGGATCCTTGGTGCTCTAGTGTCCCTTTTCTTAATGCCAGTTTATTCATAATTAATCTCTCTTATTCTAGTTCTAGTTTATTTTCAGAATACGTATAAGTTAAGTCCCTGTGAATTCGACCTTTTTCTCACCGAGTTATTACTACATCATGGCCCTGCACTTGGGTTGTGAACACCTATCTACTTAATGATGGGTCATAAAGAGTATGAAAGGATTCCCAAGATAAGCATTCAAAGTATCCAGCTTAAAGATCTACCATTAAAGATGGTTGTTGGATCATCAATGAAGGTTGAAGTTCATATTTCAATCTAGGCAATGAATGTCACAATGATGGCCTTTAAGCCATGGATTGAATGATGAACTCCTATGAGAAAGGATGGCTTGAGAGGAATGGTATTTAATCTTGCAATAACTCCATCAAAGCTCTCTTTAATACTCACTGGAAAACCCTTGAAGCAACACCTAATCTTATATAGAGTAAAATCTCAACGGCTAGAAAACGGGTAGAAAATTTTCAGGTTTGTTGTCATCGAATGGTCTTCGATGCCATCGAAGCTTCTCCGATGCCATCGAAGTTTCCTTCGATGTCATCAAAGCTTCTCTGATGCCATCGATCCCCTCACCAAGATTTTCAAATAGGCGTTGGACAGTTTCTGTTCGATGTCATCGAGTACCCATAAATGTCATCGAAGGATCACTCGATGCTATCGAGATTTTCTTGATAAATGCCCTGAGGTTGTTGGATAGATTGGGCGCATTTTTGATGTCATCGAACATCCTTTGATGCCATCGAGATTTAAATTTCGATGTCATTGAAGGTGCTTCGATTTCATCGACAATTTATATATTTTCCTTTAAAAACTCTCTGGACCATTTGGTCCCATTTGCGACATCATCGACCATCCTTCGATGTCATCGAGATTTGAACTTCGATGTCATCGACCATCCTTCAATGCTATCGAGATTTGAACTTTGATGTCATCGAAGGTGCTTCAATGTCATCGAGGATTTAATTCATTTTCCTTGAAAAACTCTCTAGGCTATTGGGTCCTATTTACGATGTCATTGAGTTAGCTTCGATGTCATCGACAATTTGTATTCGATGTCATCAAAAGCGGTTTGATGTCATCGATAAGTTGGATTTTCCTTGAAGGCTTGCTAAAATCTTTTGGTCCTTTTGCGATGTCATCGAAGCTGGATTGATGACATCAAACACCCTTTGATGCCATCGACAATTTCTAGATAAATACAGTTTGATTGTTGGACAAATAGCCATAATAACGATGTTATCGAACAGTCTTCAATAACATCGAAGATGTCTCGATGTCACTCTAAAAACATCGACGGTAGCAAAATTTCATTTTAAACTTTAAACTCCACAAGCTACAAGACAAGGTTATTAACATACTTACCAAGGGATTTTGCTAGATGATTTTAGGCAAGTATGGACCATGTTTAAGGGGATTATTACTTGAGGGGATTTGGTTAGGGTTGTGAGTCTTAGTTTACTTTTGTTTCACACTATGATCCTCTTCACTTGATGAGTATTCAGTCTTGTAATCTTCATTTGGGGCTCACTTGACTCTAATACTCAACCTTCACGTTAATTGACAAACAAGGGCACTTTCATAATGGTCTACGCAAGCCTTAAATCAACAAATTGTGCACATCTCATTAGAAATATTTATGTGTATGCATTATTATGAAACAATAACATCCACACATATATACCAAATGTCATAAAATCTTAATATAAATCCATTGAACACATGTTAATAACGGTCTAATGGGCTGAACAAATTTTAACAATCTCCCACTTGGCCTGAAGACTATAAAAACTTATCCTCTATAATCCCTTAACCCTAACATTAATCATGAAAGAGTCACATGAAAGCAGCTAGTCAAGAGGTCGACAAACATTTTGCAGGCAGAGATACAACTAATGGTGATCCATCTTAGTGACATACTCCTTGACGAAGTGATACCTTGTCTTCATGTGCTCTGATTTCTAATGAACTTAGGATCTTTTGACATTGTTATAGCCAAAGTATTATCATAATACAAAGGTATGGGCTCTTTAAACCTCATGACAGTACCCAAACTGGTAAGGAATTTCCTCAACCATATGTCCTTCTATGTAGCAATGTTATAGAATATATACACTAGCTCTCTACATAAGAGTGCAATAGATGTCTATTTCCTTCTCAACTAAGAGATAGCTCCATTATTAGCAAGAAAATGTATCCAATTTAGATTCATGGATTTCCTCATCTTTAAACAATTAACATTAGCAAATCTATGTATTCCTTAATTACCTCTGTGATAACTTAACATAAAATCTCTAAAGCTCACCAAATAATGAAAAATTCTCTTAACGACATGGTAATATTTAAATCGTGGTTCGACTGAAAGTAATTGATTAAATTATTGGTATGACAAGTATTGATGCATGTATACATCATAGCATTCATGAGACTACCGACTGTATTAGTGATAAGGCCTAAATATTTCATATTTATTCCCCATTTTACATTGCTTTTATCATATACATTAAATTAATGGGTCCTAATTATGTGTGTTTCATGTGAAAGAAGAGATTTGAAGTCCGAGAGCAAATCTGTGTTTAAAATTAAAAAATTTAAGTCTAAAAGGAGTAAAGTTAAGAAATAGAGAATTGAAGCTCAAAAGATGATGATTAAGCATGTGAAGGAATCAAGGAGGAAGATCAATAAACCGCATTTAAAGAAAAGTAAAGAAATTAATATCAAAAAAGAAATCTAGAATTTTAAGGCCAGAAAGTCAAAATCCAGAAATTCAAGGCAAGAAAGTCCAAATCCAGAAAATTCAAGAAATGACCACGCGGTATCAAAAGTGGCACCATGAAATCCACAATGCCACTGTGGAATGCTGGATAGATACCCATGGTGGCACCGTGAAATCTACAATGGCACCATACGACGCTGGATTCAAAAGCATGATTTTACATAAATTGGTGGAATTCTCTAAAACCACAAGGTCGATCGGAAATGTCCTATTTAAGGAGGGTCTCTAATAATGTTTGAGGACATCTAGGATTCCAAGAGGGAGGAGAGCAAGGGTGGATCATCGACGGCACCTTCCTTCTTCTCTGATCTTTGGTTTTTTAGTTGATTTCTTTATTTTTCTATTTTTAGAGATAGCTATGTGTAGTTAATCACTTAGCTAAGGCTAAGGGGTGAAGATTTTTAATTAAGTTATGATGTTCTAGTTTATTGATCCATACATTAGATTTCATGATGATTATTTAATTGATTTAGATTTGAATTTACTTTAACAGCTTTGGGTTGTTTATTTCTAGATCCGTTGTGAACTCCGGGTACATCAGATGCTTTGAAAGGCAATTGCTTGGCTTGATTAGAGAATGAATTAATCTGAAAAATTCCTTGATCTGTTGTAGACTCCAGGCACAATTGATGCTTTGAGTTCCCCGCGATTGATGTTTGAGTGCTTCATGAGAGAACCGTTCAATTAAATTCATATATTGTTAGATGTTTGTGATGCATTTAATTAAATTTTCTTTTGATTATAACGAATTGGAATTCAGTTATAATTGAGTTATTAAAGATTAATGATGAACTGGACATTTTAAATTGATTAGAAGTGGATCCATAGATCTCTAGTGCTTTATTTTTATTGTGTCCCCCCTAAAATATTCACTAGATTCATAATTCTAAAAATAGACCAATCCTATTGTGCTCCAAAGCCATAAGTTAGTCCATGTAGATTGACCTCGATCTCACTGAGTTATTAATACATCGTGAACCTACACTTAGGGTTGTCAATCAAGTTTTCGGCATCATTTTCGGGGACTTTATTACGGCGTAGAACATGTTTGGGTTTTAGTCTAGACAAATCAGATTTTTTTTTATTTTTCTGAATTTTACTAACCTTGCAGGTTAGGGTTTTAGTTTTTGAATTTTAAATTTTAGTATTTTTTTCTTAAATTATTTTTTAGTTTTAGATTACTAACATTTAATTCTATTTTGTAGGGTTTTCATAATCCTACTTCGTCGTTATCGGTAACATCTAACCTAATCTCTAAATTTCTACTTTCTACTTCATTGATTTGTTTTAGGATTTTGTTCTAGTTTAGGTTTAGATTAAATTAGTGTTGTTTGTGTGGTTCATGCCCAAGTGGGTATGGGATCATACTTTTTTACTTTTGAGCAAAGGAGGATTCGTGGAAGGATTCTCCATCCATCACCGTGTGAGAAAACACATAGGAACTCTTGAAACATCTACAAACATGGTTGGGAATGAGCATATTATGAGAAACACACTGCCAGCTAGGCCGGTACATGATGAAAATGCAGTGCACAATGTCCCACCAATTAGAACATTATGTGATTATTTACAATCGACGAGAATTAGTACTCCTTTGTAAGACCCTAGCCTGAGTATCCATTTTATTCTTTTAGGTCCCGCAGTCCTACCAATTAAATGCCAGCGACCCTCGACCTGTAGATTTCATTTACGGTCATCCTTAAATCTCGTCATGCTAACCCGACTCGGATCAACTCAAAACCTATGCCATTGTGATTGCATCGACGCCGCATCTCCAACGCCGCGTCTCATGCATGAATCCGACATGTATATCTTGAGATATTGACCACACCATTTTTGGCCATTCCTCATGCATGTGTGACCCACCTAGGCTATGGGAACATTTCCTCCATGTGGGCCCCACCTAGAGCACTCCATCCCATGCACTCTACTTCCCATCATGCCTAACCTATAGCTAGTAATGATGATTTTCTAAAAAAGAAAACTCATCATTTGATTTCTCCCTAACCCATGCTATTACCCTTCCCTAAGCTATCCATCTCCCAAAACTACTCATTACCTTGCTAGAAACCCCTCCTCCCTCTCTCTCCTCTCTCATTTCTCTTGTTCTCCCTCTCCCATGGTGGGAAACGTCCACCTCTCCTCCATTTTTCAGCAAGTTTTCCTCCCTTCTCTCTCCCAATCCCACCATTACAACATCATCTCCTCCATTAAAACCTTCCCTTTGGACCATTGGAGCTAGTACCTTGAAGATTAGAGGAGATCTTGGAGGTGGGTGTTGCTTGAAGCTCTCTTTCTTCTCCTTCTTCTTGCATTTCCTTCCTAGCATGTTTGGAAGCATGTAGGACCCACCAATCAATGGTGGAGGTCCTACATGACTCCAAGATGAGAGGCCAAGAGCCTATTTCATGCATGTTCACTTCCATGGTGGGTCATTCTCCATGGACCCACCATAATGCATTTTTCCTTTGATCTAGCACTTCATTGGTCATCTAGACCTTGTATGCATGGTAGGGATAACATCCCTACCTTAGCAACTTCTTTGATTTGCAGGATAGCATGCATGTAAGATGTATGTACATTGTATGGTGTGGATGTTAAGGTGGAGGGTTCATAGTGATGGAACCCTCCCCTATGGCCGTGATCTCTCTCCCTCTCTCTCTCTCTCTTTGTCTTTCTCTCTATTTCTTCCCCTTTGGATTGCTGATGTGTGTGGCCCACTAAGGTGATAAAAAAATCCCAGATCCACCAGAAATTTGGGACGTCCAAGCCCACTTTGACATACATGGGCTGGATGGTCCCCATACCTTAATTTTTTTGGGAGATTTTTGCAAGGACATGGATCTAGAATTTTTATGGTCCCTTAAGGTGGACCTCACTTGATGTATTTGGGTATAAATCCCTCTGGATATTTTCTATGGACTAAAATATGGACAGCATATGTTGCTGTCCAAATTTCAGGCCCATTTGTTGCATTTTTTGGGCATTATTTTAGGCCCATTTGTGGGGATTTTTATCCCCAATTTCTTTGGGAGTTTTCTGGGGGTTCACCTTGATGTAGGATGTGCCCACATCAATTATCCCATGATTGAGACCTATGGGATGGGCCAAAGAAGGCTGGATGCCTAGAAATTTCTGGACAGTCCAGCAATGTTGCATGTTGGAAATGGACCTAGTATACCTTGAATTTGGGGAAAGTGGGCCACTCCAGTGGACCCCACTTGCTGTCCATACATGGGAGCACCAAACCCACCTATTTTCCCAATGATTTGGGAGGCCTAGGCCCACCCCATGAGGTACTAAACATGGGGATAACAACAATTTCAGCAGCAGAATTTTTCTGTTTAATACCTTGCTGTATTTTTTATGTGTGATTGTTTGGGCTGGTGTTTACCCCAAAGTTTATCTTTATGGTGGCCCACCTTGCTGGGACCCATCCTATGTGAACATAAGCCATTAGGGCCATCAGATTTTGGGGTGCAAGTGGCTGGACAGCCACCTTATTGGACATCTCAATTGGTTGATGTCCAGTAAGGGTGACCGTCCCACCTCCATGTGGCCCACCTTGATGAAATGTTTCATCCATGCGTCCATCCATTTGTGTGGCCCACTTGGACGTGGCCCACTCCTAAGCGGGACATCCATGGTGGGGCCCACTTTAACCTTTGATGTGGGCCAGACCGTCTAACCCATTGGACCGCCCACCCCTTTGTGGGACGCCCACTATATTGGGCTACTGCTAGACTTTCAGTCCAATAGCAAGGCCCACTTGTTTTATGTGTTGTATGTGCACTCCTTATGTGGTGGGGCCCCCTGTGCATGTTGCTAGCCACCCTGGGATTTAAATCCACTTCATATTTACCAGTTTTTGGGTTCCAGCAGGCCAGATAGCTGGTGGGTTGAAAATCCAGCATGGTACCTTATAAATATGAATTGTTTATGACTGGAGTTTTAAGGGTGTGGGGCCCACCATATTGTGAGGATTTGTGGGAATGTTTCATGCTTTTGTTTCCTTAATTTTGGGTTTAATTAATGTATCTTGGGGGCCCGCTTTAATTGGGTTATAAGGACCCTTAAACAACCAGATTTTTAGGACTCCTTATAGGCCCAAAATAGGCCGGGGCGTCCTAGCTAGGCCTAGTGGATTTATGGGCTATGTCCATCATTATGTTGGGCTAGTTGGGCTGAAGTATGTATGTGTGGTTGGGCCCTTAGTTGCCCACCAAATCAATTAGATTTTTGGGCTAAGGTTATAAGGCCCAATTGGCTTAACTTGGATGTGATTCTTGCCTGTGTTTGGGATAATGGGCTGCCCACTAGGCCCACCATAATGGATGGATTTGGTGACCTTATTCTTAGGCCATAACCTTCCCTATGGGCCCATGTTATTGTATGTAGATTGGGCCATGTATTGCCCCTTTTGAACCTATGTAATGTATGTAGGCCTTGGGCCACTTTATTAAGGCCCAACAGGTGATGTAAGTAGTATATATATGGCTGTCCATTTCTTATTTATGATTGTGCTCAGGCCACGGGCGTTGATTCTTGGTAGATTGTTATTGGGCTGCCTCTTTGGGACAAATGGTGGTTGAATGTCCACATTTGTGTACCCTTCTATGCCTGGTTAGGCTCACTTGCATCTATGGGTGGTTAAATGTCTACTATAAACTCTTGCTAGGCCCATTCTTATCATTTAGGCCCATGTCATTGTCTATCTTAGTCTTGTGGGATACCCTAGGCTATTGGGCCCCCACTAGAGGTTGTGTTCCTTATGAAAATTTTTTAAGTACCTAAACCCTAATTGGTTAGGAGGAGAGTACAACACCACCACATGGTGTACTTCCTTATCTTCATGACCCATTCCCACATGCATCATATGTGTGCTTGGTTAAGATTATGACTGGTTATGGTTATGTCATTGGGTAGGATATTATGGTATTCCCTGAAGGATGGAGTTGCCCCTCTTGAGCGCATTGGATGCTTGGGATTGATGCATGGTTGATTGTGTGATTCATGCATCTGGTATTTCATAGTACATGGATATTTAACCTTGCTTCATCAAGGTCGTAGCCTCCACAGACATATCGTAGATGGCTAGATTTGGACACCAAAAATGTTACTTGAGCATTTAGGGCACTTAGGATGTCCTTGGGTGAAAGCCTATAAACCTTCATGGTACCAGAAGATGCCTCAACGTCAAGACCAAGTGAAAAACATGAGTGCCCAAGTGCCTTATACTATTAGGCTGTGACTCCCACTGTAGCGTGGTCGGTTGAGATGGGGTGTGGCCTTACCCGCCTGAGTGAGGGGCAATAGCTAGGCTGAGTTTGACCAGCTCATGAATGGGTCCACTACAGTCAAGCCTTATTGGTGATTAGCTATCCACAGGCAGGTAGTAAGGTCTCTTATGCTCGCTAGGCTATGCGGTTAGGAGAGCGGCAGTCGGTAGATAGTGTATTTGACCCCGGTGGAATCCTTAAAGTGGAACTATATTGATATGTGTATTTGCGATGAGGATTGTCATGATTGCATTGCACCTTGCATATAGCATTGGCTATGTAGGCCTCTTGTTGCTGCATTGATGGTATTCATGGTTCTTGCCACATTTCTGCATACTCTGATATTGCATTCCCGGCACTAGTATTACACACTTGCACTGCCCTCTAAGCTTTCTATAAGCTTATGTTCAATTGATGCGTTCAGGTGATTCTAGGCAACAGCAGTAGCAGGGCAGAAGCATGGAGCGTGCCGTGGACCTTTTGGAGATTGCCCTTATATAGTTCTTATATTTTCCTTTTGAGCCCTGTATCTTATAAAAGTTTAAATTCTTAGTGAATTTTGTAATAGTGTTCCTGTAGTTATTACCTATAGTTATGATACTATGATCTTAGATATGCTCTTTATGAACTAGACTTATGTTATAGAACTCCTCCTTGTAGGATCCCAGGATCGGAACCTGGTGTATGGGTGCCAGGAGCCGAGAATGGGGTACTACGGAGGCTGTCGGCACCGAAATCGGTAATCGAGATTCTTATGAACCCGGTCACCGAGTCTGGGGCGCGACACCCTTCCTGTATGATTTTTCTAACTAATACAGAAAATGTGGTTTTTTAACCGAGCATAATTCAATTATTACCTAAATTTCATGGACTAGATTATGAGAGTCCATAATTGTATCTTAAAGAATTCAACGAGATTGTCACAACTTTGTACTATAACAACATCTCTCGAGACATTATTAGACGAAAGTTATTCCCGTTCTCATTGAAGGAGAGTCATAAGTCTTGGCTCCACTCTTTAAGGTCGAGATCTATTGGGACTTGGGCTGAGATGACCTGAGAGTTCCTTACAAAGTTCTTCCCTCTTAATAAAACCAACACATTGCATCGAAATATAATGAACTTCTCCTAAAAGGAGGATGAGACATTTTTTCAATGTTGGGAGAGGTTTAAGGAATTTTTACTTGCATGCCCACACCATGGTTATGAAACGTGGCATGTGATTAGCTTCTTTTATGATGGATTAAGTTCAAATATGCATCAATTCGTAGAGATGATGTGTAATGGTGAGTTTATGGGAAAGGACCCCGATGAGGCATGGGAATACTTTGATTTACTTGTTGAAAATGGCCAATCATGGGATACCTCTAACAAATCTAGTACTTCCAACCCTCACCCAAGAAGAAGGAAGGAATTTAAGTCTTGAGTGAGGAAGAAGATGTAAACACAAAGATTGTAGATCTCACGAGAAAGGTCAAAGCCATAGAATTGTGGAGAAGTGATGCGGTCATATCCGATGAGGCTGTGAAAAGTGCTTGTGGCATATGTGAGAGTAACACACACTTAACAAAGGTTTATCCTATAATTTAAGCTTTTTAAGAGGTGATGTAAGCTCAAGCGAATGCCATGAACATTTATCAACGCCCCTTTAGTGCACCAAATTCAAATACATACACTCTTGATTGGCGGAATCATCCAAACTTCAGTTGGAAGAATTGACCTATGGCTAATGCAAATACTAATCCCCAACGGCCTTCTATTAGTACACCTCATGTGCCCCAACGAAGATAACCCTTGAGGATACACTGAATGCATTTATGTATGGGAAAAATCATATAAATCACTCCATGATGCAAGTCATCAATGAGTTCAAACATCGATAGTGAGAATTGAATTACACCTCACTACGATGAAGAAAGGGATTTTCCCTGCTCAACCTCAACTGAACCCCAAAGGCCAAGACAAGGTGGCTGATTTGAATCCCCCCAACTCTCATATAGAATATGTTAAGTCAATCACCACTCTTAAAAGTGGAAAAGTGATTAAAAAGGAGATAGCAAAGATGATTGAAAAACCTTAGAAATCTTCTAAATCCAATAGTGATGATAAGCCTAATGACGCTCAACATGACAAGGAGTTGAAGCTTAGCTATGAGCCTGAGGCCCCATTTCCCCAACAGTTGATATCATATAAATCTTTGGCTAAAAATCAGGACATCCTAGAGGTTGTTAAATGGGTGAATATAAACATACCTTTGTTGGATGTTATCAAACAAATTCCCTCCCATGCCAAATTTTTAAAGGATTTATGTACTGTGAAGCGAAAGTTGAACGTACATAAGAGTGCCTTTTTGACTGAACAAGTGAGTGCCATAATCAATTAAAACACTTTGCTAAAACATAAAGATCCGGGCAACCCAACAATCTCTTGCATCATTGGTAACTATCAGATTAAAAAATTATTGTTTGATTTAGGGGCAAGTGTTAACCTTATACATTATTCGGTATATGAGCAATTAGGGCTTGGTGAATTAAAACCCACCAAGACAACATTACAATTTGCCTATCACTTAATATGGATACAAAGAGGGGTAGTTGATGATGTTTTGGTCCAGATTGATAAATTCTACTTCTCGATAGATTTTATTATTCTGGATACACAGTTGATCATGAACGTAAAAACTCAATTTTTGGTTATCTTAGGCCGACCATTCTTAGTAACCTTAAATGTTATAATCAATTGTAGGAACGGGGTTCTTAAACTTGTCGTTTGGAAATATGATTGCGGAGTTGAATGTGTTCAAAATGGCCAAATAATAAGGGGATGTTGAGGACGTTTAAGAGGTTGATATGATCAATACAATTATTGAGGAGGACATCCTTGCCAACCTTTGTTATGACCCATTAGAAGTCAATTTGGCTCATTTTTCTGATTACAATGATGATATGATCATAGATATTATTAATGCCTAGAGTGAGCCAAAATCTGAAAAATGAAAAGAGGGTATTTCAATGGAGGAGACACCAACATCTAATTTAGAAATTTCTATTATGTAGGAAATTGAAAGTTTAGTATTTGATCTGCCTGAAGAGAGGCCTATTTTGAAAATAAAGTGACTGAGGACTTGGCCTACCTATAAACTGAAAAGGCCAAGCTATATGTCCTAGAGGGGGGGTGAATAGGACAATGCCAAATAAAAACTTATAACAGCGGAATAATAAAGAAAATGATAGCCAAATTAAATAACAATGTAGGAAAGTAAAACAACCTCAAAATTCAGATCTTGAGAGGTTGATACAAATGTTATTCTAAGGACAACCTTACACCAAAAACAGAGTTTATGGTAGGACAATCTTATTTCTAGAAAGGTCTTTGTATCAAGTCTCAAATCGAAGAGGAATACAGAATTAAATACAAACTGAAATGAAATAACTTGTAATTAAAAATGTATTGTTCTAGGGACAGCCATACACCATAAAAATGGCAGGGCAACCTTGCTGGAACAACTTTCAAATGAAATTGAAAATCAAGCTTATAAAGGAATAGTAGAAAGTAAATTCTAAGCTATTACAACATTCTCACAAAGCTTGAAATAATTACAACATTCACCACCATACATACATCCCACAAAAAGAATAAAAATTAGAAGAGTAAAACAATCAACCACAACACAAGGGTTTATAGTGGTTCGCCTGTGTGTTCACCAACTGTTATCCAACAGCCACACAAAAAGCTACTCCACTCCTAATATCCTCACACAGGGGATATTAGCGTTCACTAAAGATAGGTTTTCCCAGGTTCACCCAAAACCCTTACAATTGTGTCTTTGTATGTGGGCTTACATAATTAAAAAAAAACCCCACTTCTGAGTTTTCCTGGCTTTCCTCAGATAACCAAAATAACAAGATTTTTCTGGCAAATCTTGAAAGAAACCAAAATAATAGAAAGGAATTTACAATATGTAAAATACCTGAATATCTTCTTCGTTGTAGCAGCCCGGTAGAACCAAATCAAAGTAGATGATTGAATGTCCAAGTTCAATGTCCAGTACTTGATTACAATGGTTCTAGTTCTAATAGATTTTAAATTAAACCAAATAGGGCTTGCCTTAATTGATTTTGATTCCAAAGAAAGGGAATAACAATTCCTCTTTTCAAATCAGATTGGAATAGTAGAAACAAAATCAATTAAAATAAAGCTAAGGAAAGAAGATATTAAATAAGCACACTTAGCTTGGATGGAGCACAGAATTATCTCTCAGAAGTTCGACGAGGATTGGCTTGAATACTATAATTAAGTCGATGATTTCTTCTGAGATTCGTGCACTATTTATAGGTAAAAAGATCTTGTCTTCGACTGGTCTAGAGTGCTCTTCGACTAGTCGAAGCTCTAACAGATATTTGAAAAATTCGGCGGGATATGCTCAGACCGTTCTACGACTGGTCGTAGCTCTGGTCGTAGGACCTGCAAAGGTTCCCTGGACTTCGAGTCGTAGATTTTACGACTGGTCGAAGATCAGTCGACACTGTTCCTACGACTGGTCGAACAGATTCCTGGACTAGTCGAAGGCTAACAGATTTTATCCGGAATATGTAACAAACTTACGATCGATCCAGGAAATTCTTAGACTGGTCGAAGCAAATCTAGGACTAGTCGAAGAAGACCTAAGACTAGTCGAAGAACAGACCAATCACATGTAAAATAACATTCGGCTTATGTATTCGAAATGACCTACTTCTAAGGTCATCCTATGGTCAAACAAACCTCAATCATGAAGTATGGACATTGAAGCATTAGGAACAAGTGACCTTGAAGTATCAGTCTTGAAGTCTTGATGTAGTTGAACTCTTCATGTAACTCAATCTTGAAAGTGGCTTGAGTTTCAGCTTGAGTCTTGAGTTCAGCTTGACTTTCAGCTTGAATCTTGAGTTCAGCTTGACTTTCAACTTGAGTCTTGAGTTCAGCTTGAGTCTTGCCTTGTACTTTCTTTTCAGCTTGAGTCTTGTTTTGTGAGCAGTGCTTGTATTCAAGATCTTGAGTATTGTACTTGAGAGTTTTGCTTGATGTGAGCTTAGCTTGTTCATGAAGTCTTGAATGTTGATCCTTGAGAGAGCTTCACTTAAGCAGGTTATATAAAACATAACAGAGATTTTGTCACCACAAATTTGACAACTTACAGGGATATAAACTATAGCACTTACAATCTCCCCCTTTGTCAAATTAGTGACAAAACACATAACCAAACAAAAGTAAATCAACTGGTTAATACATGCAAATCAATATTCAACATTTAACATTCAACCAGTCTCAGCTCAGCTTCATTCAACAAGATCACATATACTCCCCCTAACTCCCCCTGGGTAACATAACCACTGCTATTCCCCTCACATAATCACATTAAGAACAAACCATTCTCCCCCTTTTTGTCACAATATGACAAAGGAGAACTAAAGAAAGGAAGTCATGAGAGGAAATATGAGGAAGTAAGAGAGTATAGCAAAAGAAATATTCAGAGCTACATAGAGATACTCAAGATAGCATCACATATATCCAGCATTACATCAAGAACAAATATTCAGCATAATACATAAATAGAATCCAACTCATACCCAAGCAAATAAGTGCTAAGAAGAAAGTTATTACAGACCAAAAAGACTCATAAAAACTAGTCAGAATTAGAACTTGAAGATGGAGCAGGAATAGAAGGATCAAGTTGGTGCATGCCTTTGTTCAAGCGCCTAAGATATTTGCGCATATACTTGAATTGCAAATCATGAACAACAGACATGTTTTCCAACTTAACATTTATATCCTCAACTCTACCTTCTAATGCACTCAGACGTGCATCAACATCAGAGGTACAAAATCTGGATCATTAGCAAAGTCAGAATCCAGTTCCTCAAAAATATCATCCATATTAATATCAACTCCAGCTTCTTCAAGACCACCACCACCACCACCACCTTGTTCAGGAAGTAGATCCAACTTCATTTTATTAATATTTGTATTGTTAAAGATCAGATGATGGATTGGTGCTTCATCAACAGGCATATCGACTAACATATGAGTAGCCAATACAGTCATAAAATATGCAAATGGAATGTCACTATGACCAGGATGGAGGCGAAACTGAAGAATGAAATGACAGATTAAGGAAGGCAAACAAATCTGAGTACCATTTGAGATAGCATAGATAACACGAACCATAAATGAAGTCAGATCAGATTTATTACCTGATCGAGGATACAAATTAGACACAAAGATTCTGTGAAGAATTCTGTATTTGGGTAACAAATACCTTGCGGGGAGCGCATTCCCTTTTTGAGTCCATTGAACATCCATATTGCACAAGTCTTTAGTTAGCATACGTTTTTCAGCCATTGAGGGTTTATCAGTTAAATTATGAATTGGAATACCCTCATCATTCACAGGAATTTCCATAAGGGCAGAAATTAAATGACGATCAACGTCAAATGGCCCTTCTCTAGTAGAAATTTGGAAGGTTAAATTATCCTGTGAAAATGTACTAATACATGAAAACATGGATTGGGCAATGGACCGGTATGCAGGCCCACCCCAATGCAATAAGTTAGTCCAACCTACAGCTTCAAGCATAGGAAGGATGTCAAATGGAGCAATGTGATTGACATCAACAGGATGTTCAACGATAACCTTACGAGATCTAATGTCCCTAACAAATGATGGATCATCATTGGGAACAAGAAGATGACGTTTAGAGATAGGGGTAGATCTGGAGGAAGAAGAAGGACCACGGGAAGTAGTTTTTCTTCCTCTAGAAGCCATTTGCAACAAGGAATTAAAGGAATAAAGAAGTTGCAAAGGATTGAGATGAGGGTTTGCTCAAAACAGATTTTTCACAACCCAAACCCCAAATCTCAATGATTGTCAAGGTAGAAAGCTTCAAGAGAGAAAAGGAAGCAATCTTGACACAAATATGCAAGAAAAATGGATTTGGAACACTAACCTTGAAGAACTTGAAGGATGGGTTCGACGAGTCGAAGTTCGGCTCCAAGGAGAAGAAAGAAGAAATGAGGAAGAAAGAGAAAAATCCCCAAATTAAAGTGAAACCTGTGCTCCACGACTGGTCGTGGGTATCTACGACCGGTCGTAGTACGACTGGTCGTGTATACTCACGACTGGTCGTACAAACCCCAAAAAAAATCAATTTACTTGCAATTTAAACAAAAAATTGAAATACAATCTAGCAAATATATACAATATTATACAAGAAGGCATACATTATCAATTTAAAATGCACATGCCAAGATCAAATTTCATCTTTTTGAACCTACTTTTATCAAGAGGTTTTGTGAAAATATCAGCACGTTGATCTTCAGTAGGAATATATTCTAGAGATATAACATTTTCTTCTACTAATTCCCTTATATAATGAAATCTAATGTCAATATGCTTAGTACGAGAATGCTGTTATAAGTTTTATTTGGCATTGTATCGCACTAGAATTATCACAGTGTAATAACATAGAATCCTGTTTAATTCCATAATCACTTAGCATTCGTTGCATCCAAACAAGCTGTGTACATGCATTACCAGCTGCGATATACTTAGCTTCAGCTGTTGAAAGTGATATAGAATTTTGTTTCTTACTAAACCAAGAAACTAGACAATTTCCAATGAAAAAACAACCACCACTGGTTGATTTTCTATCATCCAGTCAGTATCCGAGTACCCAGCTAATTGGACATTGGTTTCATGAGGATACCAGAGACCAAGATTTACAGTACTTACGACATATCTAATAATTCGCTTGACAGCAATCAAGTGAGATTCTTTTGGATCAGATTGATATCTTGCGCAAATCCAACACTTAGAGAAATATCAGGTCTACTAGCAGTTAAATATAACAAACTACCAATCATACTCCGATAAAGTTTTGAGTCAACATTTTTACCATTAGAGTCTTTTGATAGTTTCAGGGTAGTACTCATAGGAGTATCAAAATTCTTGCCATTCTCAAATCCAAATCTTTTGATTAGATTCAAGGCATACTTAGATTGAGAAATGAATATTCCTTCAGGTTGTTGCTTTACTTGCAATCCAAGGAAATAAGTCAATTCCCCAACCATGCTCATTTCGAACTGTGATTTCATCAAATCTGCAAACTCAGTAGTCAAGTCAGTACAAGTTGATCCATAAATGATATCATCAACATAAATCTGTACCATTAAGATATGATCATTATGTTTCTTAACAAATAGAGTTTTATCAACAGATCCCATTTGAAAATTATGAGTTAAAAGAAATTTTGTTAGTTTCTCATACCATGCCCTAGGTGCTTGTTTTAATCCATAAAGTGCCCTTTTAAGCCGATATACATGATCAATATTTTTGGAATCTTCAAATCCCATTGGCTGTTCAACATAGACTTCTTCATGTAAATCGCCATTTAGAAAAGCACTTTTCACATCCATCTGATAGATCTTTATCTTTCTAAAACATGCAATGGATATAAATAGTCGATAGATTCAAGACGTGCTCTGGTGCAAAGGTTTCATCGAAATCAATCCCTTCAATTTGAGTATAACCTTGTACCACCAGTCTAGCCTTGTTTCTAATTATATTTCCACATTCATCAGACTTATTTTTGAAAATCCATTTTGTTCCAATGATGTGTTTATCTTTAGGTCTTGGTACGAGATACCAAACATCATTTCTTATGAATTGGTTGAGTTCATCTTGCATCGCAATAATCCAGTTCTCAGCCAGAGCTTCTTTTACGTTAGATGGTTCAATTTGGGATGTAAAACATACATAATTACATATATCCTCAAGTTGTCTACGGGTGTGAACACCGGTGAGAGGGTTTCCAAGAATTTGTGTGGTTGGATGATCTTTAACAGTCCTTAACTCAGAATCAATCTGATTCGATGAAGTATCAGGTTTATCAATGATTAGTACTTCATCATTATCTGAATTAGAGATTGGTGTGTTTAAGTGATCATCAATGACAACATTAATGGATTCTTGAATCACACCAGTCCTTTTGTTCAGAACTCTATAAGCTCGACTGTTTAAAGAGTATCCTAGAAAAATACCTTCATCACTCTTCGTATCGAACTTTTCCAAATTTTCACGATCACGTAAAATATAGCACTTGCTGCCAAAAACTCGAAAGTATTTAACAGTAGGCTTTTTATTGAACCACAATTCGTAAGCTGTTTTATTATTATCTTTTCTAGTGTAGACTCAGTTAATAATATAGCAAGCTGTGTTGACTGCTTCAGCCCAAAGATTTTTAGAGAGCTTCATGCTATTCAACATGACGTTAGCCATTTCTTGAAGCACCTTATTCTTTCTTTCTACAATTCCATTTTGTTGTGGAGTTTTGGGAGCAGAGAATTCATGTAATATTCCTTGGTCGGTACAGAACTTCTCAAAATTGCTATTCTCAAATTCAGATCCATGATCACTACGAATTTTACTAATTTGAGAGAATTTTTCAGTTTGAATCCTTTTGAGAACTTTTCTTACTTCTTCAAGGGTTTCAGATTTATCCCTTAAGAAGACTACCCAAGTGAATCTGGTAAAGTCATCGACTATTACCAAGATGTACTTTTTACCACCACGACTTTCCGTTCTGGTAGGTCCTATCAGATCCATGTGGAGAAGTTCGAGTGGTCTTGATGTGGTATTTGAATTCACCTTTTTGTGTGAGTTCTTTGTTTGTTTGCCTATCTGGCACTCACCACATATTTTATTTAATTTCTGAAGTTTGGGTAAACCTCTTACAAGTTCTCGTTTGCTCAATCGATATAGATTTCGATAATGTACATGTCCAAGACGTTTGTGCCAGTCTCGTCTGTATGGACCATGTAACATGTTTGATTAGATGAGCTGGATTCACTAATAATAGCGCAATTTTCAGACGTTCTACGTCCAGTTAATATTACAGAACCCTTATTGTTTAGTATTTCACAGCTTTGATTAGAAAACCGAACATTGTGGTTATTATCACATATTTGTGATATACTAAGCAAGTTGTGCTTTAGGCCTTCAACGTATAAAACATTTTTAAACACCGGAAAATTAAAAAGTTGAACCGTACCTTGGCCTATAATCTTGCAGTTGCTACCATCACCAAATGTGACTGAACCATCAGTCATATCTTTCAGATCGGTGAATAAGGCTTTGTCACCTGTCATATGCCTGGAGCATCCACTGTCTAGGTACCACTTTGAATGACTTGTTGCTTTGAAAGCAGTGTGAGCAACCAAGCAGGTGACTTTAGGAACCCATTTCATAACTGTTTTGGGTTTAGGAACATAGTTGGTCTTCTTTTGTGTATATTTGTAGGAATGACCTATAGAGTTAGATTTTAATAGCTCCTTGAGTAAATCAACTATCTTTCAGCTAGTGGATTTCGATTCTGATTAAAGTTGACATGGCTGTTTCTAGGTTTTTGAAAAGTTTTTGAATTTTTAGAAAAATCTTGATAAGTACTTTTCCCTTTTGAGTTTGAGGACTCTCCTTTAACAAACATAGGAGGAGTATACTTTTGTTTAGGAGATAGATTTTTATCATAGCCTAACCCGGATCGATCGCCACATTTTCTTGATCCGAATAACAGTTTTTCTAACTTTGGATCACCTTGGGCATATTTCCATGTGTCCTTTAAACTCAGAAGAGAAGATACTTCAGTTTTAAGATTCTCAATTTCAGATTTTAAATCAACAATTAGTGAGTTTTTGAATTCCAAATCACATTTTGATTTTTCAAAACTATCTAAAATTTGTGATTTTTCTAAGACAAGTGAATCAAAACAATTTTTGAGTTTAGAAAACTTTTCTTTTTGAAGTTTAAGTTTGACAGCAATTTTACAACTTTCCTTATATAGGGCATTGTAAGCATCTTGAAGATCATCTTCATTTTCACATTCACTATTCAGATTTTCTTCACTTGCAGAGTCATTATCTGAAAATGTGAATTTGGCTAGAGTCATAAGAGCTTTGACCTCATTGCCCGACTCAGTTTCAGAATCTTCTGATTCAGAAGAACCTTCAGAATCAGATGATTCATCCCATGTAGCCAACATACCCTTCTTCTTGGGTTTGTCCCTTTTAGGACATTTATTTGTTAAGTGCCCATATTCTTGACAGTTGTAACATTGACTATCTTTCAAAGATTTTCAAAATTTGGGTCTAAACTTCTTTTTGTCATTTGATTTTTGAAAATCAACCCTTTTCTTGCTTTTGAAAATTTTGTAAAATTTTTTAGCTAAAAGAGCCATATCATCTTCTGAATTTTCTTCTGAATTACATTTAGAAGATTTTAGTGCGATAGATTTACCTTTAGGAGCTTTAAAGTTTAACTCGTAGGTTTGTAGAGAACCAACTAGTTCTTCAACCCTCATATTATCCGTATCACGAAGTTCCTGGATTGCGGTTACTTTAGAATTGAACCGTTCAGGAAGTGAGCGTAGTATTTTTGCACACACTTTACTTTCTGGGATTTTATCGCCAAGACCCCACATTGAGTTTACAATGTCATTCAATCTAGTGTAGAAGTCTATAAACATTTCATTTTCCTCCATATGAATTTCTTCAAATCTGGTTATGAGGAGTTGGACTTTAGATTTTTTGACAATGGTAGTACCCTCGTGTGTCATTTCTAATACATCCCAAGCTTGCTTTGCAGTATCACAAGAGATGATTCTTTTGAACTCATCCGGTGATAGTGCGCAAGTAATTACATTTAGTGCTTTAGCATTTGCACTACTCTCACTTTTCTGAAGGGTGGTCCATTGGTAATATGGTGTAGTTTTCATAGATTTTGAACCATCAACCCGAACTTCCATGATAGGAGGATTCCATTCGGTCACCGTGGCTTGCCACACATTTTCATCCATTGATTTGAGGAAGATCCTCATTACGGCTTTCCAATAAGCATAGTTGGAGCCATCAAAGGGTGGAGGCCTAGTAGTGAAAGGCTATCAAAATTTGACATCTTAAATAGCTTAAATCGTTAGCTCAGAATTAAATCCAAAAAAACGAGCTATTAGGCTCTAATACCACTTGAAAAGGCCAAGCTATATGTCCTAGAGGGGGTGAATAGGACCATGCCAAATAAAAACTTATAACAGCGGAATAATAAAGAAAATGATAGCCAAATTAAATAACAATGCAGGAAAGTAAAACAACCTCAAAATTCAGATCTTGAGAGGTTGATACAAATGTTATTCTAAGGACAACCTTACACCAAAAACAGAGTTTATGGTAGGACAACCTTATTTCTAGAAAGATCTTTGTATCAAGTCTCAAATCGAAGAGGAATACAGAATTAAATACAAACTGAAATGAAATAACTTGTAATTAAAAATGTATTGTTCTAGGGACAGCCATACACCATAAAAATGGCAGGGCAACCTTCCTGGAACAACTTTCAAATGAAATTGAAAATCAAGCTTATAAAGGAATAGTAGAAAGTAAATTCTAAGCTATTACAACATTCTCACAAAGCTTGAAATAATTACAACATTCACCACCATACATACATCCCACAAAAAGAATAAAAATTAGAAGAGTAAAACAATCAACCACAACACAAGGGTTTATAGTGGTTCGCCTGTGTGTTCACCAACTGTTATCCAACAACCACACAAAAAGCTACTCCACTCCTAATATCCTCACACAGGGGATATTAGCGTTCACTAAAGATAGGTTTTCCCAGGTTCACCCAAAACCCTTACAATTGTGTCTTTGTATGTGGGCTTACACAATTAAAAAAACCTCCACTTCTGAGTTTTCCTGGCTTTCCTCAGATAACTAAAATAACAAGATTTTTCTGGCAAATCTTGAAAGAAACCAAAATAATAGAAAGGAATTTACAATATGTAAAATACCTGAATATCTTCTTCGTTGTAGCAGCCCGGTAGAACCAAATCAAAGTAGATGATTGAATGTCCAAGTTCAATGTCCAGTACTTGATTACAATGGTTCTAGTTCTAATAGATTTTAAATTAAACCAAATAGGGCTTGCCTTAATTGATTTTGATTCCAAAGAAAGGGAATAACAATTCCTCTTTTCAAATCAGATTGGAATATCAGAAACAAAATCAATTAAAATAAAGCTAAGGAAAGAAGATATTAAATAAGCATACTTAGCTTAGATGGAGCACAGAATTATCTCTCAGAAGTTCGACGAAGATTGGCTTGAATACTATAATTAAATCGATGATTTCTTCTGAGATTCGTGCTCTATTTATAGGTGAGAAGATCAGGTCTTCGACTGGTCTAGAGTGCTCTTCGACTAGTCGAAGTCTAAAAGATATTTGAAAATTTTGGCGGGATATGCTCAGACCGTTCTACGACTGGTCGTAGCCCTCCTACGACTGGTCGTAGGTTTCCTTCGACTGGTCGTAGGTCCTGCAAAGGTTCGCTGGACTTCGAGTCGTAGATTGTACGACTGGTCGAAGATCAGTCGACACTGTTCCTACGACTGGTCGAACAGCTTCCTGGACTAGTCAAAGGCTAACAGATTTTATCCAGAATTTGTAACAAACTACGACTGGTCGAGGATTTTCTTAGACTGGTCGAAGCAAGTCTAGGACTAGTCAAAGCAGACCTAAGACTGGTCGAAGAACAGACCAATCACATGTAAAATAACATTCGGCTTATGTATCCGAAATGACCTACTTCTAAGGTCAACCTATGGTCAAACAAACCTCAATCATGAAGTATGGACATTGAAGCATTAGGAACAAGTGACCTTGAAGTATCAGTCTTGAAGTCTTGATGTAGTTGAACTCTTCATGTAACTCAATCTTGAAAGTGGCTTGAGTTTCAGCTTGAGTCTTGAGTTCAGCTTGACTTTCAGCTTGAGTCTTGAGTTTAGCTTGACTTTCAACTTGAGTCTTGTGTTCAGCTTGAGTCTTGCCTTGTACCTTCTTTTCAGCTTGAGTCTTGTTTTATGAGCAGTGCTTGTATTCAAGATCTTGAGTATTGTACTTGAGAGTTTTGCTTGATGTGAGCTTAGCTTGTTCATGAAGTCTTGAATATTGATCCTTGAGAGAGCTTCACTTAAGCAGGTTATATAAAACATAACAGAGATTTTGTCACTACAAATTTGACAACTTACAGGGATATAAACTATAGCACTTACATAAACACACGAATTTGGAGAATGTTTTTCTATCTTTCTTTAACCCAAATGTGGGTTTAAATAACCACATTACAAGGCTATACAAGGAAGGTTATTTAAGAGCTTCTCTATACATGGTATTTTACACCTTACAACCCATATATACAATATTCTATTCACATCCCCCCTCAAACTGATGTGGGATAATGAACCAACCTTAGTTTGCCATGAAGAAACCTATGACAAGATGATGTCATAGTTTTGGTAAAAAAATCAGCAAGTTGCAGCTCTGATGTCACATGAGGAAGAGAAATGATTCCAGCTGTGTATTTTTCTCTCACAAAGTGGCAGTCAACTTCAATGTGTTTAGTGCGCTCATGAAATATCGAATTCGAAGCCAACTGAATCGCACTAAGATTGTCAGCATATAATGGAGTCGTCATAGACAAAAGGATCCCAAGTTCTATCAACAATCCCCGGAACCAAGTAATTTCACTACATGAATCTGCCATTGCACGGTATTCTGCTTCTGTGCTGGATCTAGATACCGTGGTTTACTTTTTACACTTCCAGCTAACCAATGATTGTCCTAAGAAAACACAATAACCCATGGTGGACCATCGTGAAATGGGACATCCTGCCCAATCTGCATCAGAGTAAGCAGATAATTATAGATCAGGCGATGATAGAAAGAGAAGCGCTTGGTGGAGGGTACCTTTAAGGTAACGAATAATGCGATGAACTGTTGTCATATGCAATGTGCAAGGAGCCTCAACAAACTGGCTAACAACATGAACTGCATATGAGATATTAGGAAGAGACATAGTGAGATAGACTAGTCTTCCCACTAGCTGCCTATAGGATGTAACATCAGAGAGAAGGTCGTTATCATCTTTCTCATACTTGACATTCAATTCCAGAGGAGTCTCATGGGTCTTGTTATCCGTAAGGTTTACAAGCTTGATTAAATCATAGGTATACTTCTGTTGACTCAAGAGATAACCTTGAGTATTACGAGAAATTTCAAGACCCAAAAAATATGTTAACGGCCCCATATCCTTCATATGAAATAAGGAGAGAAGTAATAATTTGAGGTCAGCAATTCCTTAAGTATCACTTCCTGTGATGAGAATATCATTAACATAGACCAATAAAGCAATTAGACCTGAATTAGTCTTGAGAATAAATAACGAAGAATTATATTGGCTTTGAGAAAAGCCCACCGTGGTTAACACCACATGGAATTTGTCAAACCATGCTCTTGGTGCTTGTTTGCGTCCATATAAAGCTTTAAATAGCTTGCGAACTAAGCATGGATCCTTGAATTTGTAACCGAGAGGTTGCTTCAAGTAAACTTCTTCTTTGAGATGTCTATGGAGAAAAAGCATTCTTGACATCGAGTTAACTGAGTTGCTAACCTTTAGAAGCACTTATAGCAATCAAGGAACAGACCGTTTTCATTTTTTCCACTAGAGCGAACGTCTCATTATAATCAACTCCATATTCTTGTTTATAGCCCTGGGTCATGAGCTAAGCTTTGTATCGATTTAAACTCCCATCAGATTTTAATTTCACAGTATAGACCCATTTGCTTCCTATCACTTACTTCCCCTCAGGTAATGGAACCAGCGTCCAAGTAGCATTCTCCTCGAGTGCATGAATCTCATCATCTATGGCCTTTACCCAACACGGTTGTGTAGATGCCTGAGAATAAGAAGCAGGGACAATCAAAGAATCTAATCCAAAAAACAAGGCATGATGAGAGGTAAAAAGATTCAATCAACGGGGAGGAACAGACGAACGACTGGAATGTCGTAATTGAATCTTAATGGAAGATGGGATAGTTACATGCGCAATAAAAGAAGAAGACAACTGATTGGAAGTAGGAGTAGCTGAGGGAGAGGATCCAAGATGGATAGGCTTCACACGGCGTTGGTAGACCTGCAAAGGAGGAGTGAGAAAAGGAAGTAGAGAATGATTGTCTTCAAAAGATGACATATGAGAAATGGAAGATGGAACAATGGTAACTGAAGGAGATGCATGGACAACTTTATAATAAAGTAAATTTTCAAAGAATGTGACATGTCGAGACACACGAACCCAATGAGAAGATGGATCATAACAACGATACCCTTTCTGATGCTCCCCATATCCAAGAAATACACATTTAGTTGCCATGGGACTGAGTTTATCTCGTTCTTGCTCTAGAAGATGAACAAAAGCAATGCATCCAAACACTCATAACCAACTATAATCAGGATCTTTATCATGAAGGAAGAACATGGGAGTTTTTTTATTGGCTAAAACACTGAAAGGTAATCGATTGATTAGATACACAGCTATTGATTTTGCTTCAGCCCAAAGAAATTTTGGAACACTGGCATACTCTATCATGGTGGTTGCTACCTCAGTAATGTGCCGATTCTTTCATTTTACTACTCCATTTTGCTCCAGTGTGTGAGGACACGTTCGCTGATGTATAGTTCCATTTGAACTTAGAAAAGTCTCAAACTCAGAGGACATATATTCTCCCCCAAAGTCAGACCATATAACTTTAATTTTCTTTGCAAATTGAGTCTCCACATATGATGAAAATTATCTATAACATGAAAATGCTTCAGACTTGTGCTTCATGAAATAAATCCAAGTTTGTCTTGAAAAGTCATCCACGAAGATGATGTAATACAACGAACCACCAGAAACTATGATGGGAGATGGACCTCAAACATTAGTAAGAATGAGATCAAACATTTTCTGAGTACAAGTGTTACTTAATGAAAAGAGCAATGCAGTAGATTTACACACTTTGCAACTAACACAGTTCATATCAATGGAAATGGGACTAATATTGATTTCTTTATTCAAAAGACCAGATCTGAATAAGAAAAGCATATTTTTAGAATTTGGATGCCCTAAATGACTATGCCAAAGTTTCCAACATTTATTAGTAACAGAAATATCATTAGAAGATGGAAGAAAAAAACAACACGATGAGACAACTCAAGGATAAAACGCCAAAGTAAATAACCGTCCTCTCTTATGGCCCTTCCCAATTAGCTTCCCTATTTCCAGATCCTGTATGAAACAACTAGATCAAGAAAACAAAACCAAACAGTTATTCTTTACTAGTTGGGCAACCGAAATCAAGTTAGCAGATAATTTAGGAACATAAAATACTTTACGAAGGAAGAAATTGTGAGATGAGGAAGGTGAGACTTTCAAGGATCCGATATGAGAAATAGGTAAATGGTTCCCATCTACAGTGTAAATGGGACCCACACCACTGTACGGAACACAATCAGTTAGATAAGAAAGATCCCCAGTCATATGATTAGATGCCCCTAAGTCAATATACCAAAGATTTCCAAGATTAATATTACCTATCGAACCTGAAGAACCCATCGCTTGAAGGATTTGCTGAATTTGTTCTGGGAAAAGGAGATTAGGTTGCACCAACGGAGCCACAAATGAATCTGAGTTAGGATTCGCAGGAGAGGAAGTCAGAAATACACGTCCATGTCGCTGGTAGTGAGGAGGTAGAGGAGGGCGAGTCGAGCAATTGGTTATCTCATGTCCTTCTTATTTGCAATACCGACAAAACATAGTACTTGGTCCAGAGGAATTAATATTTACTTTCTTGTTGGGACAACGAGCAGCCACATGACCAAAACTATTACACTCAAAACATTTAACTTTCGACATGTCTCGGGACTTTTCTAAAAATTTACGGGTAATGAAGGCAGTATCAGGAACAACCTCTCTCATGGAAGCAAGAATTTTTAAACATGTTTCTTCTGCCATCAAATCAAATAAAGCTGCTTCAAGAGATGAAAGTTAAGGCCGGTTCATCAGAGCGACTCGGGTTGGTTCAAACTCTGGACGAAGTTTATACAGAAATTGCATCAATTTACTTATGTCATGAAGTATCTTTATTGTCTCGACCGCCGCAACGGGAATAACTGGATCCATAAGTTGAATCTCAGGCCAAAGGGAGGTAAGTTTAGAATAGAAATCTTGTATACTTAGAGCTCCTTATTCTAATTTTAATAGCTCATACTCTACTTGATAGCGACGGGCATGATTCGATTGTTGATAACACATTTTGAAGTAAGCCCATATTTCAGATGCAGTCTCGAATGACGTGAGGTTAATTGCAATGTTGCTCTCAACATTGTTAAGGATCCATGTGACCACCTTCGAATTATTTGTGGTCCAAGATAGGAGTTCTCTTTCATCCTTTGGTTTGCCTATCAAACCATCCACATAGCCATAGAGGCTCTTTCCTGCTAAAAAATGTTTGAATTGAACCTGCCGCAGGAAAAAAAATTTCCCATCCAACTTAACATGGATAGTTTCGATCTTATCGGAGGGATTCATAGATGCCATAAGGAAGAAAAACCACAGAGAAGAAATGCACCATGGATTTCTGGGTGAGCAAGACCAGATCTGGTGAGCAGGACCGGATCTGACGAGCAGGACCAAATCTAACAAGCAGGACGAAATTGTTGATGGAGAGCATGACCAAATCTAATTCGGATCTGGAGGTTTTTTTTTTGTTGTGCAGCAGGTATGGGCCGCCGGATCTAGAGATGGTAGAGACTGGCCATAACTATAGCGGGATCTGGAGATGGTTTTTGACAGCGAGCACGCTGATGGAGCATGATGGAGATGATGGCAGGTTGCAGAGAAGATGACAGAGCCACCGGAATCAATGGAGGAGGCTGCCGGAATCGTGGACCATCGAAAATCGATGAGGGACCACTAAAATCAAAGGAGGAGTGTCGGTTCAGAAACCTAGCTCTGATACCATGTAAACACATGAATTTGGAGAATGTTTTTCTATCTTTCTTCGACCCAAAGGTGGGTTTAAATAACCACAATACAAGGCTATACAAGGGAGGTTATTTAAGAGCTTCTCTATACATGGTATTTTACACCTAACAACCCATATATACAATATTATATGACATAGATGTAACCCATTGAACAAAATTTTGAAATCTCCTTTTCTGAAATCTCTAATACAAAAATGCTCCTTCTGATCATGTTAATAGTTGAATTTTTAAAATATTGAGGTATTGATTTGTTGGATACTGATTGAAGCAAGGTATGGAAATTTACTCCAGAGGAGTTGTCCATACCTCTAGGAGAGCCATTCAATCTTCCAGTTTGATGGAGATCTTTGAAATGATTAGTTTGCTTAGTTTACTTTGCTTAGATAGGGTTTTGTCTTCTTGCCAACCTTTGGAATTCAAAACTTACATATTCATCATCTCAGGTATTCTCTACCATCTACTTAATTACATATCTATTGCTCTAATGTGGATTTTATTGCACAATATTTTTTTTACATTAAGGATAATGTAACATTTAGGTTGGGGTGGGGTTTCCTATGGAAGATTTTTCAATTGTGTTCAAAAGTTGTTGTTTTGGTATAGATTTCTTCATAGAAATTATATTCTATGAATTTGAAGTATTTAAAATTAATCTGAATATTAGAATGATAAGGCACTTATTGATGAGAATTTTTAAAACCTAGAATCTAGTTACTTGGTAGATTTTAAAATTGAGTATAGTTGAAAATTTGTAAACATTGATGAGTAATGAATTTCACAGTTCACATCTAACTTACACTTCTAGGGTTTAAGTTCGATAATATAGTGTTAACTTAATGATTATCTGGAGTGCTAGGAATCAAGCCTGGGGAAATTTTCCATCATCTTCAAGAGAAAAAAAAACGAGAGAGAGAGAGAGAGAGAGAGAGAACCAATTAAAAAATAATTACATCAAAAAGGGCTATATATTAAGAAAAAAAAGTTGAAAAAGAAGAAAAATTATCCATAAAAAGAATGAAAAAAAGGAGAAATAAAGTGAATGTTGTCGATGAAAAAAAAAACTAGAAAATCCTCATTGAATAGTAATGTAAGTTTTAGTTTAGGCTTTGGTTGATCTGACCACTGTGTCATTATTATGTTGACATGAATGTAGAAAACTGAACCTCTAGTTGTGTTAAGTTTAGATATCATCGTGAACCATGAAACTCAATGTTTGAGATTTTTCTACTAAGTGATTAATGATATGAAATCAATTAGGTTATTTACTAAGTGCTATAATCTAGGGAGATGTTATTTTGAAAACTATGTGCCTTGAAATTCTATTGTTTAGATAACTTGAAGAATCATATGCATTTATAGAATTTACTTTTTAAAATAAATTTTTTATTTGAAGTTTTGAAAATAAGTTTCGCATATATTTGCAAGGATGTGATAATGCCTAAATATTGTATATTTATCTCCTATTTTGCATTACTTTTATTATATACATTAAATTAATGAGTCTTAATTATGTGTGTTTCATGTACAAGGAGAAATTCGAAGACCAAGACCAAATCTGTGTTTAAATCAAAGATTTAAAGTTCAAAAGGAGTAAAGTTGAAGAATTAGAGAATTGAAGCTTTAAAAAATGATGATCAAGCATGTGGAGGAATCAATGAAGAAGATGGACAAACCGCATTTAAAGGGAAGTAAAGAAATGAAGATTAGAAAAGAAATCCAAAATTTTAGGGTCAAAAAGTCAAAATCTAGAAATTTAAAGACAGAATGTCAAAATCCAGAAAATTCAGGAAATGACCCCACCATATCTAAGGTGGCACTATGAAATCCATGGAGGCATCGTGGAACGCTAGACATATATCCATCGATGGCACCTTCCTTCTTCTCTAATCTTTGGTTTCTTAGTTGGTTTCTTTCTTTTTCTGTTTGTAGGGATACCTATGTATAGCTAATCTCTTAGCTAAGGCTAAGGGGTGAAGCTTTTTAATTGAGTTACAATGTTTTAATTTATTGATTCATACATGAGATTTCATGATGATCTTTTAATTTATTTAGATTTGAATTTACTTTAGGACCTTTGAGTTGTTTGTTTATGGTTCTGTTGTGAACTCTGGGTACATTGGATGCTTTGAAAGCCAATTGCTTGGCTTGATTAGAGAAGAAATTGGTCTGTAAAATTCATTAATCTATTATAAATTGATTAAAAGTGGATCCCTAGATACCTAGTTCTTTGTTTTTATTGTTTTCCCCTAAACTATTCACTGGATTTGTAATTCTAGAAATAGATCAATCCTAATGTGCTCTTAAGTCACAAATTAGTCCCTATAAATCGACCTTGGTCTCACCGAGTTATTACTACATCGTAACCCTACACTTAGGGTTGTCAATTAATTAATATAAAGAACATTAATAATTTTCTCCTTTTCTTAGGATAGATGTTCCCACTCAACTTGAGACTCTTCTTTGTTGACATAGCTATAGGTATGCATCCCGACATTTCAAAACAATCGAGAATGCTATCTATGTGTGGATGTTGGATCCCAAATGGAATTGACTCTTGGCTTCCACAGGTGCCTCTTTCAAGGGCTTTTGCACTTGTATGTTTGATCAGAGTTATCACTAGTCAGTTACTTCATTTCTACAATCGGCTAGACCTTATGGATATACTAGGAGAGAGTATCCAAAGATACTCTACCTAAGATTACTTTTGCATTTACATTCAGATATTTAAGGTAAGGAACGCAATTACAAATAGGGAAGGTGTTAGGCACCCTGTCACACCAGAAAATTCAGATACATAGTGTGCACCCTCATACCTGAGTTATAGTCAATGACTCATACACCATGTGTACATAATTTCACTCATCATAAATTTGTTTAGAGGTGTATTTGAAAGTATTTTAAGTTCATACTAAATTAACATCCCGGCATTCACACAATTGCATACTTTTCTGTAATTGAGTCCATTGCATCCACAACCACATGATTAAATCTAAAATTCAACTATGTCCACCCATTTAGGACTTTATTCAATTGCAATATTAAATATCGTTCAACCTAATTATGATCATAAACAGTTCCAAATGAAATTAAACATCAGTAATGATAGTAAGGAAACTAAATCTCTTAACAGTTAATCATATAAATAGTTCATCCATCTAATGCAACAAACTCATCTTCCACCAGATATGACCATTGGTCGTATATCTTATCCGTCAGTCGGGACTCATTATCCATCACTTGGTTTGGATTTCTTGCATTGCTCGCCTCTATACGATTATTAATCCACAACATTAGTTGGTTAGGCTAGTGTGTGAACCCATCATTTGACATACATGTTTGTCATCTGCATTATGTATTCTATATACATTAACATACATTGGCATCTACATCTTAGATTGATGATTACAAAACAATCATTCTATAAGAAGCCATACTTATATTATTTATAATCTTGCTATAATAAAAACTCTTGCTTTCTCCCATGGAATAGGTATCCCTAACGCAAGCATGAACATGATGAGGTCGATCACTATCTTCCTTAAGGCTAACTACCCCGAATTGACAGAGCTTCTCTGGACTTCTCACATAGATTTCTTGAATCCACAAGGAAAGAAAGCAAGAAGAATAGAAATAAATTCATAATTTGATTGATGAGTGAAATAAACGAGTTCACAACCCTTTAAATAGGGATACCAAGCAATGAGAGAGAAATTAAAAGCAAACTATAACTAAAACTCCTAGAATTTGCAACTTACTATAAATAATAAATTTACTATTTATGGACGGGCATGATGTCTACTAGTGTGCAAGGTTTTCGGCAAAAAATAGTGTCCTATTTGGCTTCGCCAAGCTGTTCTCCTAATTATTCTAAGCTCTTTTCACATTGGGCGCAACTCCCAAAGCCCAACGGATAAAGAGTTATAATCAAACTAAAACTTACTATGTACAGTAAAAACATAATTAAAACAGGAAAACAACCATCAATCCGGGGGTATTTCGCAAATCTGGCTTGCGTAACCTGACATAGCATGTTGGGTGGCTAAAGTAGCTCGTTCTACCCCAAAATCATATATTTTACGCCCGATAACTCATTCTGGATTGTGAGACGTCTAATCTAAGGTTTAATGGTTCGGATCACTTCTGTCGTCGACCGAGCCTTTTCTGATCCATCTTGGCCATGAAACTGTCCGCGACCTGGCCTACATCAATCCCTAAACCAAGACATCGCCAAATCATGTAGGTCTCTTTTTTAATGGTTTGACTCTTATTTCTATTAGTTTTTCAACCTATATCTGACGAGTCCTCTCGATTCTATATAGAGGGTTCCACTTGTTATAGTGTATTAACCTCTTGGATATTTTGATTATCTTTATTCCTTACAAATGTTAAGCTTATTTCATTTATTTTCTTATTTATGCCTTATTTATACTTTACTTTAGAATCAATGATTATCCTTGAGATATAATTAAGGGCTTGTGTTATTTCGTGGCCTAGAATGTATTTAAATTCAAAATATAATGAAAGTCTTTCAAGTATGTGCATTCTTGTTTTTGTTGTGTGAATGTGGCAATGTGATAAAAATTTATTACAAATGTCTATGAATAAATGACACTAATTGCAATCCCTAACTATATTTATATTTATCTTAAAATCATATCAACAGGCACATATCACATTTTCATTAGATAACTTATAGTGACTTTCATCGACATATGTTGGGCATCAAATTGGTTTCTCACTGGACCTTGGAATTTGAACAAAGTGGGTCTCTATTGGGAAATTTGGTCTCGAGCTAATTGTAAACAATGAGTGCAAAATGAAATCTAGTTCCACAATGGCTCATGGTAGTGAGTGGGAATCATAGTTGATCTCTTTCAAGGTTGAATAATGTTCGTCTCACACTAATCATGGACGATGGGTGCAAGATGAAAAATATTGCTTTGCGCTTGCTTTAGGCCATGAATAGAGATTGGACATCTTATTCTTGTTGAGTAATGGCATGAGATGGATTTGGGCTAGCTCTTAACTATTTGCATGAAGTGGCATAGAGTGGTACCGTATTGGGTGAGAACCATTCCGCACCAACCCCTTAGTTACGCAGCGGTCATAACACCTTGGTACTTAGGTATGCGCAAAACAGACTTAGAGAAATTTCTAATGACTATATGTTTGCACCATGTATGTTAAATTTACTATGTGAAAAACCTTTACTACTTATGATATTGTAGGTTATAGGGAAGCATTCCTTTAGTTGCCTTAAAGGGGAGGTAAGTTTGGATAGAATGGCCACTAGCCAAAAGAGAGTGGTCATTCATGGATCTTAACATCCTAATTCCATGACCTTAGTAGTTGGATTGGGCAATCTATGAAAGGTTAAGTAACCATGCTATCTGTGGGAACTAACGATGAATTAGGATAGAAAGGTCTCTACTATCGAGTGATCAATTCCTTTCCCTACACCACATGAGAATGTGAGTGTTCACGGATGCCTTGCCCTACCACATTAAGTCTCTAAGGAGGGAGACCATCATGTTGGATGAGATTGATTTAACCATATAATAGCTTGAATTAATCCTTATAATTAAGGACATATGAAGAGTTTAACACATGGTGTTTTATGCATTAGCTCACCCTGTAAGGATATATTAATTGTAAAAACCTTAACCTTAGTGTCAATTTTGTTCCATTAGGTCACGTGGTCCTACCAGTCAAATTCCAACGACCCGCAACCTGTAGATTTTGTTTGCGATCATCCTTAAGTCCCATCATGTAAACCCAACCCGGATCGACCCAAAACCTATACCGTTATAACTGCATTGACGCCGCGGTTCCACCATCGCGTCTCGTGCGTCAATCTGAGGTGTAGATATAAAGTTGTAGCTGCACCATTTTTGGGCCCTTGATCATGATATGGGATCCACTTTACCCATGTGCACGCTTTCCCATGTGTGCCCACCCTAGTGTTTCACATCCCCATGCAAGCTACAACTAGCTATAGCCACCCTAATACCCTAGCATGATGTCATCCTTGAGCATGCCTTATGATGTCATTCTAGAGCATGCCTTGCTTGCCATGATTGTAAGCATGCTCCCATTCTCCCAAAAATCACCATTTCTTTTCTCTAGTTACCATTTCCTCCTTCTCATCTGTCTCTTTTCTCTCATTCTCTTCTCTAGCCCTTGGACGTCCATGAGAGAACTCTCTTTCTCCAGCCCCTTTCTCCTAAAAATCCTCCTAATCTAACCCTCTAAATCCCATCCTCACCATTAAAACCTCACCATTGGAGCTATAGAACCTAAGGCTAGAAGAAGAAGGAAGATCTTAGAGGTAGGTGTACTTCTAGGATTAGTTTTCTGATTTTTCCTTCATGTAATTTTGTTTCTCATTCTTGGGAGCTTGTAGGACCCACCAATCAATGACAGAGATCCTACATGACTCTATGAGTATGGCTAATGGCTCGCTTCATGCATGCATGTTGCCATGATGGGGCCATTCTCCATGGATCCCATCATGATGATTTTCCCTTTGATCTATGGTTGTTGGGTCATCTAGACCCAAGATTGAATGGTGGGGATGACATCCCCACCTCAAATTTTCTTTGGATGTAAGAATCCAAGTATGCATGGACCTATGATGTAAGGCTTAGATTGTTTGTTGGAGGACTTATAGTGGCGGAGTCCTCCCATGGCCATGACTCTCTCTCTCTCTCTCTCTCTCTCTCTCTCTCTCTCTCTCTCTCTCTCTCTCTCTCTCTATTACCCTCTTTTGTCCCTAATGAATGTGGCCCACGTGATGTGACCATTACATCCCATACTATCCAGATTTTTGGGACGTCCAGGCCCACCATGTTGGACGTGTCCAGGCCCATCTTGGTTGTATGAGTTGGATGGCCATTAAGGCATGATTTCTTGAATGTTTTTGTAAGGGGCTTGGTCTGGAATTTTTGTGGCCCATCTAGGTGGACCCCATTTATTTAATCTAAGCTTTAATCCCTCTATTAATTTTACAATGGGCTGGAGATGAACAGCACATGTTGCTGTCCAGATTTCAAGCCCATTGTTGTATGGTTTTGGACATTATTGTAAGGCCTGTTTACAATGCTTTTCTTCTAGATTTTTTTTAGTATTCTCTGAGGTGTGGACCCCATCTTGATGAAGGATGGAACCCACACTATCCACCCTTGATTTGAGCTCCATGGAGTAGGCCCAAGAGGGCTGGATGGTCCAAAATTTCTGGACTGTCCAGCAGTCCTGCATGCAAAAAATGCACCTGTAACAGCCTAGTTTTGGGGATAGTGGACCCCACATGTTGTCCATATATGGGTGCATGCAATCCACCCATTTCCCCTTTGATTTGGTAAGCCTGGGGCCCACCCCATTGGGTGCACAAGATGGGGCCAGCAACATTTTTCCAGCAGCAGAATTTTTGCAACCTTGTTGTCCATTTGTATTAAAATTATTTGGAAGTGTTTATGGCCATACTCCTTCCCCCATTTTGTGGCCCACTTATGGGGACCCACTTCAAGTGCATGTGGACCACCTAAATCATCAAACTTTGGGGTTTTTGGGGCTGGGACAACAGCGCATGCTGGACATCCAGCCATGGGCTAGCCATCCACCCCTTGTAATCCACCTTGAGGTATGTGTTTCTTCCCATAGGTTCTCCCTTATGTGGCCCACTAAAGTGTGGACCGTCCCTTGGTGGGATGTCCACCTGTGGAGCCCACCTTGATGTGATCTTAGCTGGTCGTCTAGGCCCACCTGGGATGTCTAGGCTTTTTGAGGTGCTACTGGACTTGCAGTCCAGCAGGAGGCCCACTTGAGTTTATGTGTTCTATCCACATTCTCCATCTGTTGGGGCCCACCATGATGATCAGGGACCATCGTAAAATTTATATCTCCCCAAAAATCATTTTCTGCAGGACCTTACCAGGCCCAGGAAGTTAGGTGGGCTGCAGGTCCAGTAAGGTGTTATGAAAGAAATCGTATATGTGGCTTGATAGTTTAAGAATGTGGGGCCCACCAAGTGGAGAACTAATGTGTGCATATGCTATACTTTTAATTCGAAGGCTTTGGGGCTTAATTAGTGCCAAGAAAAGCCCACCCTTTTGTTCTTGTTTGAACCCGAAATAAATGGACCTGAATTTTTGGATGTCCAGCAGGCCCAGATGGGCTAGGACGTCCAAGCTTAGCCCAGTTGTATATATGGGCTACTTCCATCATTATGCTAGACTAGTTGGGTTGAAATATAAATGTGATTGGGTCCTTGATTGCCCACCTAATTTATCAGTTTTTGGGCTGATGTTGTAAGGCCCATTTTGCCCAACTTAGATATGAATTTTTTTTGCCTATGTACTTGTGCTTATGGGCTGCCCACTAAGTCCAACATAATGCATGGATTTGGTGACATTATTATTGGGCCATAATCTCCCCTGTGGGCCCATGTTGTTATATATAGGCTTGGGCCATTTTCTCTAGGCCATTATGTGAGAAATATGTATATATATATGTGTGTGTGTGTGTGTGTGTGTGTGTGGCTACCCATTTTTATGGTGATATTTGGGCCTTGGGCCTTCCTTCTAGGTAGATTATTGTTGGGCCACCTTGTTAGGAGATAATGGTCGTTAAATGTCCCCATTGAGGACCCCTCTAGGCCCATTTGTTAAGCCCACTCTCATCTATTGGTGGTTGAATGTCTACCTTAGACTCGTTGTTAGGCCCATTCTCATCCATTGGTGTTTGAATGTCCACCTTAGACCCGTTGTTAGGCCCATTCTCATCATTTAGACTCATGGCATTGTCTACTTAGTCTCGTGGGCTATCCCAAGCTATTGGGCCCCCACTAGTGGTTGTGTTCCTTCCTATCCATGCGAAAAATTGTCTAAGTACCTAGACCCGAGGAGAGTACATCATCTCATGACACACTTAATCATTTTCATGACTTATGAGCATCATTTATGTGCTTGGTGGATGGTTGATTGGCCATGGCATTATGCCATTAGGCAGGCTGTTATGGGACTCCCTGAGTGATGCAGTTGCCTCACTTGAGCACGCTGGATGCGCAGGATTTGATGCATGATTGATTAGTGTGATTCATGCATCTAGCATAGTACGTTTATATTCACCCTATCTTCATCAAGGTCGTAGCCTCCATAGGTATATCATGGATGGCTAGATTTGGACACCGAAAATATTAGTATGAGTACTGTGGGCACGTAGGATGTCCTTGGGTGAAAGTCCCACAACCTTCATGGTACCAGGAGATGCTCCAACACCAAGACTGAGTGAAAAATATGAGCGCTAGTGCCTTTACCATTAGGCTGCATCTCCCACTGTATCGTGGTCGGTTGGAAGGGGGTGTGGCTTGACCCGCCTGAGTGAGGGGCAATAGTTAGGCCGAGTCTGACCAGCTCGTAAATGAGTCCGCTATAGTCGTGCCTTGTTGGTGTTGGCTGTCCACAGGCAGGTAGTGAGATCTCTTACGCTCGTTGGGCTGTGCGGCTTAGAAAGCAACAGTCAGCAAGTAGTGTATTTGACCCCGGTGATTCCCCAGAGAGGAACTGTACTGATTTGTGGACTTGATATGAGGTGAGCATGATCACATTGTATATTGCATATGGCACTTGGTCGTATAACCCTGCATTACACAGCCTTAGATTGGCTAATGGTATCTTACATTGAGTTGCATAACCCTTAGTTGGCAGATGGTATTCCTGCCTTACATTTGCTTAGCCTTGTGACGGCTAGTGGTATTCATTGTCTTACTGCATTTTTTGCATATTCTGATATCGCATTCATGGCACCTGTCCTACACACACTTACACCACCCTCTAAGCTTTCTATAAGCATATGCACAATTGATGCATGCAGGTGATTCTAGGTAACAACAGTAGCTGAGCAGGAGCGTGAAGCATGCTGTGGACCCTTTTTGGAGTTGTTCTTGTATAGCCTTTGTAATTCTCCCCTTAAGCATTGTACTTATGACAAGTTTAAATTCTTAGTGGTTTTTGTAATGTTGTTCCTGTGGTTATTTTTTTGTGGTTATGATGTTATGATCTTAGGTATGCACTTTATGAATCAGACTTATGTTATAGAAATCCTCCTTGTAGGATCCCAAGATCGAAACCTGGTGTATAGGTGCCAGGAGCCGAGAATGGGGTACTACGGAGGTTGTCGGTGCCGAATTCGGTGATCAAGAATTTTGTGAGCCCGGTTTCCGATTTAGGGTAATCAGTAGTACCCCATTCACTGATTACCCTAAAAAACTTATTATGTGTGATTGTATCATTCACTAACTTATTTTCTAGCAAAGCCCAAACTTAAAAGGTTTTAGATGTTTAAATGAATGTTTTTAACTGTTAATCTTTTGTTTTAACCATTAGATATGCTTTATTGTGCGTGATTGATATGTAGTGATTAAGATCTTTTAGTCTACCTCTTATATTAGCATGGGATTTTGGTCAAGAGTGGATGTCACTTAACAATGGAAGGATTATGTCAATTTGAATACATGGATAAGGCAAGTTTATAGACTTTCGACGATATTAGGCATACTGAAGTTTATAGGGATGAGGAGCACCATACTAGTATATCTTTAAAACCCTAGCTCTTCCTTATAAATAAATCATATCTTGAAGAGAGGAGGAGAGAAAGAGGGCAAAAGAAGGATTTGAGACATACACCCCCCCTCCCCCTCCCACTCCCTAAAGATGTCTGGTGTGAGAGAAAAAGAGAAAGCTAAAGATGAAAAAAAAATATGAAAACATCTTTCCCTCTACCTTCCATACATGCTTGCATGTGTGGGGTCCATCATGTGGATGACTCTCTGGTGACACACCTTAGCCTCATAATGGGTGCATGAAACAACTCTCTACTCTCTCATCTCATTGAGATAGATCATGGAGAGACCTATGTTCGAGCCTTTAAAAATTTGTTTTTCCTCGAACTAAGAGCCCACCACTCAAATTCTTTCTCCTCTTTTCTTTTTATGCTCTATGCATCTATCCAACCAATGAGCGCTACACGGCGCTCCTCTCTCCTCCACCAATCACCCCATTCCACATTAGTTTTTACCCCTCAAATCACCATATTGACATCTCAAAATTCTGTAAAAACCCAATCTCTTCTCATTTTAAAAAAAAACCACCAATCCATCTTAAGGAGATAGAAAGATTGGGGGGAGACAGGCTTACCAAGGTCATATCATTTTTAGCCCACTTTCAACTCTCCTTCATGCATTTACTCATCCAACCCATAACCACTAATCCTTTAATACACTCCCATCTATTCCCTTCATCCCTAACCAAACCACCACATCCACCCCTTCGTCTAATCAATCAAGTACCACTCATTCAAATCCTAGCTCGCATCCAAGTCTCTCAATTTGTTAAGCCATTAAGGCTCACTTATTTGGGCCACACACCACCCCCAACGAAAAAGCCAATATAGGATCAAAGGCATTGATCATCTCCTCGGTTAAGAGTGCAAAAGTGTTTCACCCTACAACCCAAGTCTCAGCAAATCGCAAGCCTAAGATCTAGGCTTGTTGTTCTTTGCATTTGCATCTCATCATCTGCATCATTACCTTCTCTCCAACCCCCTACTTTTCTAACCATTCTTTAGGAGTATGCTCTGTGACTTTTGAATTCCCATATCTTGTTACATCGAAAACTCGAGGACACCTAGTCTATTTTTTTCATTCAGTTCTTTTTGAATGTTACTTATTAAGAGGATTGTCTTTTTAAATTCCCTCATAGGTCAAAATCTAATAGTTATGGGATGCTTGCCCATGGCTAATTAGTTAAAGCTAGGTCTATCATTTTCTTTCTTTTCAGTTCTTCTTGGATACCAGTTGTTGAATAAAGCGTCTTTCTATGTTCTCTCACAACCATCTCTAAGTTAAACCCTAACAGTTGTGGAGTGCTTGTCTGTGGCCGACCAGTACCCTCCCTTTAACATTAAGCATGATAAATTTAGAACTAATAAGTCTCCTAAAATCCACTTAATCATACAAAGTAGAGATCATACTTTACCCACGCAAGATGGTGCTTAACACCTTCTCTCTCCGTAACCAAGGTCCCCTTACTTGGAATCTTAGGCCACATGTCAAGAGCCATTGCAAAGTAGGGAGTATCCAGAGTCTCTAATTTTTAAAGATTTTGCATGGCTCATCTGAATGTGGAATTTTGAGCTAAGTGATTAATAGTGACTCCAAGTAAAATACATCGTACACACAAGTCAACCCACATAAACTGAAAAATCAAAGAAAATAGTGTGGGCGCTGAAAACCAGCATTCACACTAACCTATTATATACAAAATAAGTAGAAAATAGCTAAGCCATTGATTTAACACCCTATGAATGACCGGTCCTTAATAATTGCTCATCGAAACATACCAATTAACAAATTTTCTCCATTCTAAGTAGGCAGCCTTCTAAACATGACAACAATTCATCCACTCTAGCTGTTAAATTTGTGGAAATATTTTTATGTTCCATAAATGGTGATAAAGTGAGTCAGCAATATACAAAGTTTAAAGATAATAAATCAATCTTGCATCCCAAAAAAATGTTTGTAGAAAAATCTTTCGTAACAACTCCTATTCACTTATATATAAAAGTTTAACATGCTTGTAAAAGTTATTAACATCCATGTGACTTATTCACCTAGCTAAAATTAATATTTGACTATCTTTATGGGGTCCATCCATCATTTTGTTGTAAGGATTTCTCCGATTTCCAATCACCATATAGTATTCAATAGCTATAACAAAAGGTTATGTTATGTACTAAAATTGACCATTGATGTCAATTATCAAGGTCTGTAACATCTCGAAAAAATCTGTACAAAGACCCGAGTACAGCCTCAGGCAGAACAACCCAAGGACCGCATCCTGTCGTATAAATTAGACGGAATTTAGTTAAGCACTAAACTAAATAATCAGTGGATTGATTTTGGGTCACCATTTTTGCAAATGGGAAGGCTTAAAACCATGAGTACCACTGACTCAATGTCATCTTAAGACCTACGAGAAATCCCAAGAGTTTGTCGCTCTCAGGAGTACATTGAAACCCCGTATCGGACCTAGACCGCATGTCAAGGGTCCGATGACTGCGAAATTATAGGACGATGTCTGTCCCACTGGGCTTGACAACCATTACGAGAATCAAGCCAGATAGTGTCCAGAAACATACAACTTGAGCCATGAGTGAAGTGCGTGAGAAACGCAAATACCTTTAGAAAATGAACCAAAACTTAAGTGAATTGGGTCGTTCGCTCTCGTGCAAAATTGAGAATTTTGGATCGTCAGTTTCTGACCAAACTTCACCCATGGGGAAAGGAAATTTTTCTGCACATATCTGTATAACAGTGGCCCCAATTGAGTAAGTATGACCGTTAATCTAACACAGGCTCTCCACGGTCGATCGGGTTATCCAATCGCACCGAAATCGTGTCCTGGCATGGATCTATTGTCAGGGAATGTACCCTATGATGTAGATAAGTCGTGGGCCTCCCTATGAGCTCTGTTTGTCAAAAATAGCCACCCAAAGGATATAAACTATGTATAAGGTGACCCTAGGGCCATTTGCATCACTTCTGGGCTTATAAATAGCCATTATTTCTCACCCTCACTCCCATACACGAATTTTACAAAAACCCTAAGGGAGAGAGAGGAGAAAAGAGGAAAGAGAGGAGAGATTTTGGGAGATCGCTGCATGAATTCTCTCCCACAAAACCACGCACCAAATCTCTGCCCTGTTACGCTACCAAACCTTTTTGGTTACAATTTTGGGTAAGAAATCCTAACCCTAATATCATTATAGAGATCTAGGTTAGTTATTTGTCAACCTACCTAACTTGTTTCGTCATTTAAGTGCCCGACGTTCCATTTTCGAAAATGTAGAGTTTGGACCGAGTCCGAGCTGAGTATTCTAACGAAAGGTATGGACTATAAACGCTTAGGTTATGGTTATGAATGCTTTCATGTCGGCTAATGGTTTATGTCTGACTTAATTGCTACTGTATTGTCTTAGATATGCCGATTTTCATATAAAATTTATCTATGAACTGTGATGAGTAAGAGATGCATTCCATGTGTTTGTTGAAATGTTTGAATGAACATTTGAACATGATTTGTGCTTGCCATGATTACTGATCTAGGATTCATCATTGTCATATGCATGTTGATCTCTCTGTATAGAGAATTGCTAAAATATATGTTGTAACTAAACTAGTCTATATAATTAGTGAAGTGTAGTCTAAGTGTTTGATGAATTGTCTGAATGAGAAATGGTTAGTGATGTATATTTATTATAAGTATTAAGATAGGATTCATTATTGCCTTATACATATGTATATTTTTTTTATGTAATCATATTTTCCTCTATATGATTAATTGATAAAATGCAAGTGTTTGGTAACATGATTAATGTGTTTGATGAAATGCTCAAATGAGGAATTCACTTGGATTGTTTGTTAAATGCTGAGATGATTATCACATGTGTCTACTTTCTGCATATGAGTAGGATTGAAGCTACAATGTAGCCTAGGCAATCGGTAACAGTCCCTGTTCAGGTGGCCGAACTAGTCTCGCCATATTGGGTATACTCGATGAATCCGGGTCGCACGACGATTGTTAACAGTGGTTAGGACACGAGGAGTGCTTATATGCTCCATGTCAATTAAGTTAGCGTGTGCCCGTACTAATCGAGCTTGGCTAATGAACCGATTGGCCTATTATGTGTTTACCATGTATGGACACTGCTGCTTGAATCTAAGGTACCCTCACCAATGTAAAGGCTGACTTTAACCATGGTACCATGATCCGCTAAGACTCATTAGTCGAGCATGGTGGTATGGGACACCGTGTTCGAGCTGTCGGCCTACGCTGGGGTGACGAGCCTCCCCGTAGTGACCGGTGAGCAACTCAGACTTGTGAGCCGGGCATGGTGGTTGGGACACTGTATTCGTGTTGTCCTCCTACGCTGAGGTGACGAGCCTCCCCGTAGTGACCGCAAGTATAAATTCTTGTAACTTGCCTATTATATGCGTTTCATTAAAAGCGATGACCCTACAACTTGCCTATCATATGTGCTTAACTACGATAGGCAAGTTGTAGGGTCATCGCTCCTAATGAAACGCATACGATAGGCAAGTTACAAGAATTTATACTTGTGGTCACTATGGGGAGGTACCCTAGCTTCCTAAACTTTCTATATGAATAAGCTTAATTAATTATTTGGCTAACATGACCATGCATCGCACTGCATTAGTTAGGATGTGCTTTAAAGGTGATGAAGTTGCACCATTTTGAGGAAGTGATGTCATATGCTAAACAGGTTGTCAAAGTCGCTTATGAGGGAGCTTCGATGCGAGGGCATACATCATTACTTGCACTCCATTCTTGCATTAAAAAGAGTAGTTAGAAAATGATTGTTTGTTTGCTTTATCATTACTGCTTGATTGACTTGATAACATGCTAACTTTTACCTTATAGAATCACTGAGTTGATCACTCACTCCTACTCTGGGACGGTGTTTTAAAATACCAACTAGACTCTGATTTAGATGCAGGTGCTGATGAAGCCTATGCAATAGAGTAGGACTTTATGGATGAGGAGGAATTCTCCTACTTTCAGCTCTCGGGCGGGTCGATGTAGACCTCGTGTCGATGCGTAAGGACCACTGGATATTTGGACTTAGTTGTACATTTTACATTTCCATATTTTGTTCATTTTGAAACAATTCATGTATATATTAAACCTGGTTACATACTCATACTCTGGAGGTTTGTGAAACACCCACATGCTTAAATAGATATGTTTCAGACTTCCGCTTGGTTAACTTGATTATATCCAGAGTATGATGAGTTGTTTAGTATAATCCCATGCATGTTTAATTCATAAATATGGAAGACATCGGAATATCATCATCCATAATGCATAAGTGATGTTCTAGATCTCGGGAGTAGAGCTTTGCTCGACCCTCGAAATTCACGGTGTTACAAGGTCACTGAAGGGATGGTTTGTGCCTGTTGAAAATCGGTGCCTTTAATCTATATTGAAATAGGGGTCTTCGATTGAATCGAACCTTGCCTTGATCTTATCGAGAAAATCCTTGAAATCTTAATTTACTCGCTAAACATTTTTTTGGCGTTATTTGATCTTTTCGAGGATGACTTTGATCCTAACGACAAGCCATTGATGTTACTCGATCGATCAAAGGTTCAATCGATGGTTTTGAGTGATTTTGCACAAGTGCGTATTTTATTTCCTAATTTACTTATAACTTTATATAAGCGTTTGTAATCATAGGAATTAGGGTAAGTCACGTATAATGGTCATTTTGCATGTGAGAGGGAGAGAGAAGCTAGGGTTTTAAAGAGGGATTTTGGATTTTCGCATCTGTAAGTTGATTTTATCTCTTGTAATTCGTTTTCATAGTGGATTGCTTGTCACTTCGTGCTGTGATTTTTTCCCATGGGGGTTTTTATCAGGCCTGTGTCCTAGTGACCATTTCGTCCTTAGGGCCCCGCGGTCCTCCCGGTCGAATTCCAGTGACCTGCGATGCATAGACAGTATTTGCACGTAACCCTGAGTCGCATCCTGTAAATCCAAGTCGGCTTGACCTGAGACCCATGCCATTGCGACCTCATCATTGCCGCGGTTCTAACATTGCGTCTCGTGTGTCAATGCGACTCTTAGATCATGAGATGTAGCTCACACATTATAATGGCTGTGGACCACACATTTGCAGGACCCGCATATCACAATGGCACTATTTCCTAGGTTATCATGGGGTGATGTTATCACCCCATGCTACGTAATAATTACTTATAAGTAATTATGGATTTACTCTTCCCCATGAGTCAAACTCATCAATGCCTTGGTAAGACCCCTCTCTCTCTCTCTCTTGTCTCTCTCCCTCCTTCTTTCTTCCCCATTTTTCTCCATTGCAAGAGCCATGGATGTCCCACCATTTGAGAAAAATTCAGCCCTCTTCCACCATAGATCCCCACTAATCCAGCCTTTGGATCATGATCTCCACCGTTGTAAGAGCCTCATAGGTGCATTGGAAGGCTTGGGAAGAAGAAGAAGGTTAGGTGGGTTCTTCTTTCTCTCTCTCCCTCTCCCTCTCTCTCTCTTTCCATGTAGATGTGGCCCACCTAATGTGTGCGCTCAGCTAGTCCAAACCGTCCAGCAGGTGGGATGGCTTGGCTGTCCCATTTTCTGGACGTCAGTTGGCCACCTTGCTGCCCTGTTTCGCATGGTTCAAATGCAAGGGAGAACACATGAATATCAGCTTGATCTAGAGTGCATGGCCCATCCAGGTGGACCGCATCATGATGCATGCATCACTTCCCAACTATCCAGCAATCTGGACAGCATGTTGTCCCCTTTTTTTTTAGTCCACATGACCAGTTGGACATGTAGGGGTGGATGTAGGGACAGATCATCTTGGTCCTTTAGTGGAGTGGGATGGCCCACTGACGTGTGGCCCCCACCGTGATGTATGTTTTCTACCCCCAACCGTCCATCCGGTGAGGATCAAACTGGCATGGGCCCACGGCCTGGACGGCCAGTTGCTGGCACTGTCCAGTAAGCCTGGACGGAGGAAATATATAAATATCAGCTTGATCTAAGGGATGGGGTGGCCCACCGACGCGGACCCCACCTTGGTGTAAATGTGTACCTGCATGCCATCCATCCATTTTTCCATGCTAGCCAGGTCATGGCCCCAACCAAGAGGCAGATCCAACATTCTAGGTACAGCAGCAGGTTGCTATCCAACCTCCTGGCCCACCTTTCTGCTGACCCCTTTTATTGAAGGGAAATTACAAATACCAGCTTGCGTCCAAGCTGGTGGGCCACACGTGTGGACCCACCACTAATGTATGTGTTTCATCCATATAGTCCTCCGTACACACGTGAACGGTGGGACCCAGGTCAAGTATGTGTTTTTTATATAGGCCGTTCATCAGGGGCCTGGGCGTGGGACTCCACGATGTATGTGTTTTTCCCATGCTATCCACTCATGGACAGTGGGACCCACCATAATATATGTGTTGTATCCACACCGTCCATCCAACTCCCCAGATTATTTTAGGTGTTGAGCCGAAGGATGAAGCCAATCCAAATCTCTAGTGAGCCACATCATCAAGTAGACTATTTTAATAGTGATAAATTATTAGGGCCCGCTGTGATGTTTCTGTATGCTAAAAAGTGTTGAATATGGGGCTTGTTAGACCCATCACAAGCCGGAGGACCCAACTAGCAGAGTGGATCCTCCTAATGTGGGCCCCACCTATGAAAAGCTGCAAGTACATTAAAAAAATGTCGACGTTGCTGCTGCCAGCGTCCTGCTGCTTGTAACAATGTGCAGGGACCGTGGGTCTGAGGAAGCTGGCAGCAGCAGCGTCCTGCTGCTTGTAACAATGTGCGTGGACCGTGGGTCCCAACCACAGGCCCACCATGATGTATGTTAAGCATCCACACCGTCCATTTGATGGGTCCCCTTTAATTATTGGGATATCCCAAGAACGGGTCGTACATGGAACTCAAGTGGCCTACACCATCTAAAATCATGTGATGACAAGTTAACACACATAAAAGCACTCGCTAGTGCCCACCTAAAATTCGGATGCATCTGAAACTCGGTCTGACCCCTTAACCTAGTGGGACACACATAATTGATGGGTTGGATTTGTGAACCGCAGCTTGGTGGGCCCAATAAATGATTATGAATGCTTTAATGGAGGGTAAACCTCTCAACTGTTGTGCATGGTGAGGCCCACACAAACCACAGATTGACTTGATTTTAAGTCTCAGGCCCCACCTTATATATATATTTTATTCAGCCTATCCATCTGTTTGGACGCCCATCAGGCTAATAGCACTGGTGGGCTGACCGTCCACTAGAGTGGTTCACCTTGTTGTATGCATTGTATCCATGCTGGCTATCTAATTTGAGGGGCCCATTAGTGATGTGTGGGGCCCCCACACTCCCCACCAGTCTCTCCCGGGCCCACTCTACGGTGTGAGCCCAGATTATATGTGTAACACCCCATACTTTCAGTACTCGGGTGTCACCACGTAGATCCAAATTAGCTTACATATATGCAATTACCCACATAATTTACCTTACACGTCACTATCCAACAACTCTCAATCTATATATCCATCTTAAACCCTTAGATTTTAGACTATGACAACTCACAACATCATAATAAGATTTAGAATCAATCTGTCCATTTGACTATCACAAGTTAAACTGTATTTAAATAAATGAAAATCTTATTTGTATAATCTTAAGTGTGATGACATCTCATCATACACCTATTTAGTACAATCGATCTGTATGAAACCAATGTAGGGATCAAAATCACAAGATCCACCATTCATCAGTTTACAACGCCCCGTAGAAAGATCTTTTCTATTCAACTCCCAAATCTCACCTAAAACATTCATTAGGACCCCTAGGGTTATCAATAATAAAATACTAGGCAATCCAATCGTTGGATTGGTTTAGTCCTAACTCCTAATGACCTACAGTGTGGCCCACATCATGAATTATATATATAGTGTGCAGACAATAATAATAATAAATATAAAAATGATATAAATACATGTATACACATAACAAAATAAATGAAATAAAATAAAATTATAAGTATTATATGGGCAGTAAGAAATCTTGAAGAGGTAGACAACTCATAGGGCCACTTTAACTGTTGACGATTGATATGGGGTAAATCTGACCACCAGAACAATTATAATCATCCGTTAAGGGTTAAGATCTGGTTGGCACGGCCCACCTGGGTCTCACCATTGACCTGAAATAGGCCAGGGTCACTATGAAGGGTTCCCAATGAGAATGGACGGTATGGATTATTATACTGACATCTCAGCGGGCCCCTACATGGTGCATGTGCACTAAGGACGTTGGTACACGAGCCACACTGGGACCAAGCACTTTTGCAAATAAGAAATATCTCCCGCCTTTCTCTCTCTGTTTTAAACCGACCTACTTCAACCCTATAAGTGGGCCACCCTGATCGCTTTCCGAGCTTTGTAAACCGTTCAAATCCTTCATGGGACCCACACGATTAAAACGGTATAGCCGTTTGACCATTTGTAAACGGACGAAGGAGATTGAACGCCACCGTCCATTTGAGCCTATAAATCACCCGACCAAGAACCTGCAGTGAGAGAGAGAGAGAGAAACCGACTTCCCCTTTGGGAAGGGCTAAGCTCGGCCGTCCACGATAAGGACGATCACAGCCGTCCATCTCTCTCTCGCTGACTATAAAATGAGGTTAGTATAGCCCTTGAATTCGCACCAAGTGAGAAGGAGAGAGTGTAGGAGAAACAGGGAGTTGGGAGCTGAGAATGTGAGAAGGTGAGATAGGCTACAACCATTCCGGGGGGGAAAACATTTTTGTCTTGTCCATTTCTCATTTCCTGATAGCTTTTCCTTAGGTTGTTTCTCATTTTTTTCTCCTTTGTAGCATTAGCTAGTAGTGGTGCACACCTGGAATCGAACGATGGCTGTAACTCGGGTCAGAGATTAGCCAAGTAATGGCTAAAATCAGACCAAGAGATAGGCTAGAAGACAACCCAGTCTCAGACCCTGATCAAGCCAATCAATGGCTGTGTAACGGTCTGAGGAAATAGTGATGTTGGGTCTCTGTTTTGAACTAGGAACTGAGCCAGCCCACGGCCCTGTTCCGGGCTGAAATCCAACCCAACTGAAACCCTGTTTCAAGCAGGAACTAGGCCAATCAATGGCCTTGGTTCTGAGCTAAAACCAGGACCAAATGTTAGTCATGCGGAGCTCTGTTTTGGAACAGGAAGCGTGCTTCAAACAGGTCCATTTGGAGCTTTATTTTGAGCTCTCTGTAGAGCTTCGAAACTAGCTCGGGTTCGGGTTGGAGACCAGCCATTCAATGGTTGTGAAACAGTTAAGAAAAACAATAGGATTGGTCTCTGCTTTGGGCTGAAGACAGGCCTCATGGCGACCCTGTTCGGGAGCTGAAAACGGCCAAACAATGGTTGGGTTTCAGACAGACTACGGGCCTTGATGGCAGTGGAGAATGAAGCCTAGCAAGAGCCCTGGTTGTGTGAAGACAAGCCAAGCAATGGTTGTCTTCCCAATTGAGCAATCATGGCTCGTCAATGGTGGTGAAGATGGACTGGAACCAGCTCTTTCAGCTGCTGCCGAGTTGCATTCCAGATAAGGTTTTCATCAGGCCCTGCTTGAAGTCGATCCACGACCCAAATGGTCCCAGCTTGGGATTAAATAACGGTCAAGATCGGACCACGTTCATGCTGAAAATCAGGGCTAGGAACCACTCCAACAACATGCAGTTGGAAGACGGTTTCCACGTCTGAAGGCTGTTGGGCTGTCTGGCGTTGGGCCCTGCAAATTGCAGGTGGGCCTCACCCAAAATGACAGTGGGCTGCACCAACCAGGGGCCCTATGCTGACTGTAGGCCCCACCAATGTACTGATGGCTTGCACTGGTCATAGACCCACCCTGAGGTCAGGATCCACCTCAACCGTCCATCAAGGGCATTGCAAAGATCCCTGGGCTGGACGTCCCTCAAAAAGCCCACATGTGAAGTGCATAAGTGGTGTGCGTGCACCAGGACGTGGAAGCAGAGGACGCCGAACGCTCCTCTGCCAATCAGTTCACGTAAACTGATTTGCAAAAAGATGAGATCTCATCAGCTATGATGAGTCTGGGAAATCCGAATGGTCCACATGAAGCAGCACCTCATAAAACCCCTTGGTTTTAAATTTTACTTTAAACCGAAACTTCGGTGGGCCGCAAGGAATGAAAACAGTTTCTTCCTTTAAATTGAAATTATTCTTGCTATGGCCCACCAGAATCTTGGGTCATCGTGAAAACTCACGCCCTGAGGTTTCTTGGGATTCTACATCTTATGGACCGTTCAGATTTGACACCCATGTTTACGCAGTACCCACACGTGAAGTGAATTGGCTGTGCATGCATGCGCCAGGGAGTGAAGATACGTAAGTTCACGTAAGCCACTGCAAAATTTTGAGATCTCCCCATGGCTGATGAATCTGGAAAATCTGAATGGTCCACTTGGAGCAGAACCTCATAAAACCCCCTGGTTCCCATTTTTACGTTGAACCGAAACTTAGGTGGGCCATGGTTAATGCAAACAGTTTCTTCCCTTGAAAGTGCATTTATCTTTGCTATGGCCCACCAGAATCTTAGATCAGGATGAAAATTTACCTCCCAGGGTTTCTTGGGATTCCACATCTTATGGACCGTTCGGATTCAGAACCCATGTCACAAGTGTGAAGGAACGCACGTATATTTATATTTGCATGGTGAGTCTTACATGTGTGGGACCCACTTTTGTGCATGCTGGATACAGACCGTCCCGGGGTCTGAATGTGGTGTGCCTGGACACACATCCACACCGTCCACACAAAACTCGTGTGATACATGTATAGTACACATATATATGTACGTACGTACTATAGGTTGCAATATCATATACATAACGGATATAGGGATACATTGTGTGATGCATATGTACTGTATACAATGTGTACATGTATACCATGTGAGATGTTATGTATTTGGTGTATACATTATATGCCATGGATACATACCTCGGATATATAAGGTATGTATATATATGCTATGTGCTACGTATGTAATGTATACATGTATATTACGTGATGAACCCGTCCTAAGGATCTAAAGAGAAGGATGAGGCTGATCTAGTGATCAAGTGGGCCTTGACTGGACCCAGTTTAATTAAAAATAAGGGTTTATGCTTAATGAGTTTGATTGCTTTGAGTACAGCCTAAGACAACCACAGTCCAGGGTCTTCCTACCCTCCACCTATTCTTACCTGATCAAATTGGTGACTCATTATTTATTATAAATAAATTGCAGGGAGTCACGTGAGTGGTGTAAGTGCACCATCCCCCCAAGGAAACTTGCCCCCAGGAGCATTCTACGAATTGACTAGTGATGATTCTTCCCTTTGAGCTTTCCATCTTCTCATTAGCTTAAGTTATAGTTGTTATTTAAGTTCATAATTAATATCTCTCTTTATAATCACATGTGTTAGCTAGTGAAAATTGAATTGTTGTATTATATGCTTTATGATTATCCTGTATAACTGTTCATGCTTGTGGATTGCTTATGGAACTTAAACTGGTACATTAGTGGGAAATTCCCACATATGAATGTACACCCATACTTGGGATGTAACTTGACAAGTTGTGATCGTAATGGACCTTCGACTTGGTGGTTATTGAGCGGTGGCCTAGATGGACCATTGATGTGGGCCTACCATCTAAGGTTGTTGTGTCTAATGGCTTTCAAGGATAGTCTTTTATCGCACAGTTCTGATACTCGCCCTATGTGGCCTACTTTGATATCGCCCTATGTGGCTTTGTTCTAGTATTTCCCTATATGGGTTCGATGTTTTATTCTGTGCAACCATGCGATGGTAAGCCCCATATATTGTAATGTGATTGGTCACTAGTCGATGGGGTTCCATTAAACATCCTAAGGTGGTAGTCTCATGGGCCGGGGATGGTGGCAATGGGACACTATGCCTGAGCCGTCGGCCTACGCTGGGCCATGTGCTCCCCGTAGTGACCTTTGAGCTTACCTAAATTGGCTGGTTGTAAATGGATTAATAATGACTTGGCTAATCATGCATACATGGCATATTTCGATGACTTGGATCACTTTGCCCTGCGATTACGCTGAATGTTGCGCTTATGACCAGTCATTCGATGACGATATTGACTTGGATCACTTTGCCCTGCGATTACGCTGAATGTTGCGCTTATGACCAGTCATTCGTTGATGATATTGACTCGGATTATCATGCCCTGCGATTACGCTGAATGTTGCGCTGATGACCAGTCTTATCCCTGGGTGACGACCCCAATGTCCGTCCGGATGTTTTTCCCGGGACATTGCCTGTCTGGATGTTTTACCCGGGGCACAGACCGTCTGGATGTTTTACCCGGGTCGATCATTACATTCATGCATCCATGCATCTAACAAGACTGCATTTACTCTGTTTTGGTTGTCTATATGTTTTTATACTATTTCTTACCTAATGCGGCGGTGTGTAATCTTGAGGGAAATTCACACTGAGTTGGCCACTCATCCATCAAATATAAAACCGTACAGGTAGTACAGGTGGCTTAAGTGATATGCATGTTCAGACTTGATAAGGAGCAGGGTACGATCACCAGGAATGCATGACTGTATGCTTAGAGGAGCTGTGTGATCTTGCGGCTCATATTTATATGCTTTCTATTATTTCTCATGTATTAGATCATGTAATTCTTGTATTTGTTAATGTTGGAGACATTGGTTTGTATAAGTCATTATGGGCATATTTGAATGATAATGAAATTTTCCTTTATGCTACTTGTCCACTCTACGCTCATCTGCTTACTCTGATGAAAGAAAAATATTATACCTGACCATCCTTTAAGGTTAACACTCGGGTTTTCGGGACACGGGTCATGTACTCGGGTCTTGAAAAGTCGGGGCGTTACAATATGCACCAAACTCAAACCTCAAGTGGATGCCCACCAAAATATGTGTTGGGCTGGGGCACCCAACTGTGGCTGCCTTGTGAGGCCCACCATGATGTGTGTGTTGTGTATACATTGTCCACCTATTTTTCCCATCGTTACAGGGTCATGGGCCTCATTGAGAAGCATATCTAAATCCTAAGTGAACCACACTAAGGGGTAATGATGATTAAGTGCCCACCATGGGTTGCCCCATGAGGCCCACCATGATGTTTGTGCTATACGTACTCTGTCCATCCATTTTTCCTAGGCCATGGGCTGCCTTATAAGGCCCAATATGATGTACATGTTATACCCATACTATTCATCCATTTGGGGGCAGTGGGCTGCCTTGTGAGGCCCACCATATATAAGTAGTATGCACATGCTGTCCATCCTTTTTCCCATATTGTGTATGGACCGTAGACCCCATTACGAATTAAATTTCATATTCCAAATGGGTCGTACCATATTGTATGTACCATATCCATGCTGACCACCTTTTGGTGAGGCTCATTTATGATGTACAAGGGCCTCATTTGTTGTATGATCAGCTGTCATGATACAGTTGTGAGGCCCACCTGAATGTGTGTATTGGAATCACACTGTCTATCTATTTTTTGGGCCAAGGGCTGCCCCATGAGGGCCTGTTATGATGTATGTGTTGCACATGCTACCCATCTATTTTGTTGGATTTCATGGACCGCCCCTTAAGGGCCCAATATGATATATGTGACTGAATCTTTGCCGCCCACCCAACTTGCCTAGTTTTGGGCCGAATTGTAAAGCACACATTGGTGGATGTTGGTTACACCTTGGTTATTTAATTGGGGCATGTGGGTTGCCCATGAAGTCCAACATAATGCATGAGTATGATGTTCTCCTTGGCCATGATGTTTTTGGGCCATGGGCTGTTTCATGAGAACCTTATATGAAACCCATGGGATGTGGCCCAAATGTGATGCATATGAGGCCCTTGAGTGAGGCCCAACATGATATGTTTATGGCCCTTGTATGAGGCCCAACATGCTACGTTTATGGCCCTTGTGTGAGGCCCAACATGATATGTTTATGGCCCTTGAGTGAGGCCCGACATGATGTATTTACAACCCTTGTTGAGGCCCAATGTGATATATGAGAAGCCCATGTGATGAGGCCAATGTAATGCGTAAGTACACTATAATTATGTTTGCCCAATCATTCTCTTAGCTAGTATAAGCCTTGGGCCCCCTGTAACGCCCTGATAATCGGGGGTCGAGCAGAAGCTCAGATCCCGAGTTCCAACGCATCACATAGGCAACATAGATAATGATGATTGAATGCTGTTCATATTAGTGCATTAAACATGAGTGAGATTATACCAAAACAATATATCTTACTCCAGATACAGTTAACTTTCACAAGCGGAAGACTATGATAAATATATGAAATATATAAACTGTTGTAAGTCTCCAGAGTGTGAACATGATTCCAGGTTTAAATATATACATGTATACTCCAAAATGAACAAAATGAAGATACATGGGTGTTCCAAAGGTGCAAAATAATAAGTGTAATGGCATCTAATCAGCATCCCTGTAACCCCGTCGATCAGAACATGGTCTACATAGACCCGCCTGATAGCTGCATATAGGAGAAGCCCTCATCATCATAAAAGTCCGGCTCCGCTTCGCAAACATCGTCATTATCTGAAACTAAAACAGGGTCTGGTTGGTGTTTAAAACACCGTCCCATAACATGGGAGTGAGTGATCAACTCAGTGGAACAATAAAGCAAAGGTTAACATGTTATCAATTCAGTCAAGCAGTAATGATAACACAATACAACAATCAGGTCCTAAGTACTCTTATTAATGCAAGAATGATATGAAATAATGATGCATGCCCTCGCTTGCGCTCCCTCAGCAACTTCATCTCACGATCGCGACATGCAACCCTTCCTCAGTGCTTGACCTGCTACGCCAAAAGCACACGTAATGCGGTGCATGCACGTGATCAGTCAGGTTCTTACTTAGGTTTATTCATACAGCAAGATTGGGAAGCTAAGGTACCTCCCTTATATCAATTTCCAAACAATGATCCATTCTAGGGTCGTCAATCCTAGTAAATCTCATACGATGTTGCAGTTCTAGGTCACTATAAAGGGCTCGTCACCTAATCAGTGTAGGCCTAGTTTATACTCTAGTTGCTACGGAAAGGCTCATCGCCTCAACGCAGTCATAGAGTGTACTCAAGGTCACTACAAAAGGCTCGTCACCTAATTAGTGTAGGCCAATAACTCGAATACAGTGTCCCATACCACCGTATTCGGCTCACGAGTTTGGGTTGCTCGCTGGTCACTACGGGGAGGCTCGTCACCCCAACGTAGGCTGACAGCACGACCATGGTGTCCCATGCCACCATGTCTGGCTCATGAGTCTTAACGGATTGAGGTACCAAGGTTAACGGAATTTCTACTGGTGAGTTTGGTACCTTAGGTTCAAACAATAGCGTCCATACATGGTAAACATACATCGGGTCAATCGGGTTACTTGACAAGCTCAACTGGTATGAGCATACGTCGAGCCGATCGACATGGAGGGTGTAAACACTTCGCGTGGCCTAACCACTATCGACTAGCAGCGTACGACTCGGATTCATCGGGCATGTCTGTCGTGGCTAAGTAGTACGACCACCTATCGTAAACCATTACCGGTTGCTTGGACTACGTCGTAGCCTCAATCACATTCCAAACAATAACATTCGCATTAAGCCAAACAGCATGTGGCAACTGAACTCAAATTCAAATCTCATATGAGCATTTCAACAAACACATAAGATACATGTTAGCATACATAGGTATTTCAGCCATAAAACACATAGTAACGATGTAGGTTACATGAAGGAAACTATAGCCGTAATTAAGGGAATTGAGAATCCTATCTCAACACCCTTATTACATACATTTAAATAAATATTTCCTCATTCAGGCATTTTATCAAATACTTAGCCTACACATATTACACACATGTAATAGACTAGTTACAACATACATCCCGGCAAGCCCCTTTTACAGAATAGTTGTCACATACACAACAAGCATATATACATAGCTAATAATCATGGCAAATGCAAATTCAAATTCCATATTCATTCAGACATATCAACAAACATGTAGAATACACTATATTCAACATAGTTCATATATAAGTGTAAAATGCGGGAAACACCGTAGTTAAGCATGTGACAACATTCAAGTCAGTCATAAATCATTAGCTGACATTGAAAGCCTTGAAAACTGTAACCTAAACATTTATAGTCCGCACCTTTCGCTGGTAAACTCGTAACGAACTCAGTTTAAACACTAAGTCTTTGTCTGCGGCACAACGGCTGCCTAAAATAATGAAATGGGTTAGCTATTTCACCAATACCTCTATTTGGATTTCTAAAACGAGATTAGGGTTAGGATTTTTTACCCAAATCAGAACTGAAACAAGTTAAGTAGCGTAGTAGAGAAGCGAAACGGCGTGTGGAGTTGTGGAAAAAGATCTCAACAACAATTCTCAAGAATCTCTCCTCCTTCCTTTCTCTTTTCTCTCCTTTTCTTTCTCTCTTCTCTCCTTGTCTTTCTCTCTCACCTAGGGTTTCTAAGAAATTCGTATGGATTGGGAGTGAGGGGGTTTAAGGGCTATTTATAAGCCCAGAATCGATGTCAATGGCCTCAGGGCCATGGCATACTTAGGTTATAGCCAAAATGCGTCTGTTTCAGTCTAACGAAGCTGATCTAGAGGCCCATTTTCTGCGTGCGGTCAAACTTAAGCTCTCTAACATTGGATCTAGGTCAAGTTAAGTTTTTGGCCCGATCAGATTTGTAGATTGACCGTGGCAGACCCATTTCAGTTCAACGGTCATCGTTACTCGATTAGGGCCGCAAGTACACTAACATGTGTTAGAAATTTTTCTTGATCTGAGGGTGTAATTGGGTCAGATTCTGATGGTCAGAATCCTTAGATTTGGCCTACAAGTGAACGACTCAATTCACTTAAGTTTCAGTTCGTTTTCTAAAGATATTCGCGTTTCTCACACACTTCGCTCCAGGCCCAAGTTGTGCGTTCTGGTTACTATTAGGACTTGATTTTTGAGATGGTAGTCAAGTCCAATGAGGCAGTCATAACCGTATAGTTTCGCTATCATCGGACTTTTGATGCGCGATCCAGGTCCGATATAGAGTTTCAAAGTGTTCCCGAGAGCAACTGGGTTTAGAGATTGATCATAGGTTTCTAGGTAACGTAGCATTAACAGTTTTACTCATTTTAGGTCTTGTATTTCATATTTAAAGTGGTTCAAGCTAATTCTACTGAGTATTCAGTTTAGTACTTAACTAAATTATGCCTTAATTACGATAAAATATGGTCCTAAGGTAGTTCTACACCCCTTTTTGGCACTTTTAATTAGTATATTATTTTAATTATTTTTTTAATAGTTTTTCATCAAGTCTAATTCATCTCTACCAAATTTCATTAGATTTCGTGTCGTAGAAAAATTCTAAAAATTCTAGAAGCAGCAGTTGTCCAAACTAATGATTTTCAGATAGTTGTCACAACAACCTATATTTAACTACATTAAAATTTTTATTATATTTTTTACTTATTTTTATATGAAACTAGACTTATTAAGCTTCAATCTGGCTTTTGAATCACCTAAATTGGAGTTATAACGAGGGAGATATGACTTTTTGAAGTTGAAAAAAACTACAAAAAATGGCAGGAAACGGGCCACCCGGCCCGCTGGGCGGAGAGGCCTCGGAGTCATGGCGATGCCATCGCCGCTCGTTGTCCTATCTAGTGGTGGTTTCATCACTTGATATTTGAAATAGGTGCATCTTTCAAATTGAAATGAGTTACGTGACGTGCAATATATGATTTTGGGTTAAGAGAAGCTGCTCTATCCAAATAACCTATTTATTTTGCAAGATTTCATAAGGTTAATGGTCAAAAGCCCATTTTATTTATTTATTTACTATTTATAGTAAGTTTTAGTTTAAGTATTGTTCTTCCTCACCTAAACTTTAGGATTCACGTCTAATATGAAAGTACTAGGAAAATTTTGAAGAATAAGGTGGTGAAAGGTGAGATTTTGAAGGAAATGGGTAAAAAAGGGATCTTGGACTTTGGGATTTAGTTTTGAGAAGTTAATAAGGTGTTAGGATTGACCCATTGCCTAAGGATGCCTAACTCCAAGTTGGCAAAAAAATCCGGGGTGTTACACTGTGAGACCTGTCCTGAGTTCGCATGTGTGCATTTGTGTGTGTGAGTATGCATCTCATGTATTTTGGTCCCGCGGTCCTACCGGTCAAATTTCGGCGACCCGCGACCTTCGGATAGTGATTGCGGTCACCCTCGAGTTTGGTCATGTAGACCCAACTCGGATTGACCCAAGACCTATGCCATTGCGACCGCATCGTCGCCGCGATTCCAGTGCCGCGTCTCATGCGTAAATCCAGCGTGTTCATCAAAAGTTATGGGCCACGCATTATTTGGACCGTTGATTGCATTTTTGGTGGGACCCACCTGATTGCACGTTTCCCCATGTGCACTATTCCCCATGTAAGCCACCTTTAGGCTAGCAATGATGGCTTCTTTTCTCAAGAAAACCATGATGAGATTAGCTTCTCTAGGCAATGATGAGTCACCCTATCCCATGAGCAATGATTATTTTCTCTTTTCAAAATTCATCTTTTTCTAAGAAAGCAATCATTTCAACTTTAGAAACTCTCTCATCTCCCTCTCTGTTTCTTCATTTCTCTCTTCTCCTCTTTGCAAATGTCCTCCATTGCTGAATTTTTCCAGCCCTCTATCCTCTTCTTCTCCCCTAGATCTAACCATCAAAGATCCATCATCACCATTGAACCTCCTTCCTTGTAGCTTAAGGAGCATGGTGGTTGAAGAATCTTGAAGATCCAACAAGTGGGTGAGCATGTAGGATAGATTGCATGGTTCTTATTTTCATAGATCTTTTGTTGCTTTATATGGAGAGTGTAGGACTCACCACATCAATGGTGAAGGTCCACCACTCCTTGGATAAGGTTTTTTTTAGCCATCACTTGCATGCATGTGATCTTGATGGGGCCATTCTCCATGGACCCCATCTTGATGAGATTTTCTTTCTTTTTCTCTTCTCCACTTTCTATGGTTTGGATGTAATGATTATGTGGCCCACCTGATGTGCCATGCAACCAGAATTTTTAAAATTTTGGGACATCCAGGCCCAAGTTGTTGGACACCTAGGCCCAACTATGCTGCCTAGTTTTGCTGCTTGATTTGGAAAGCCTTTGGGCCTGATTTTATGGATTTTCTTGGGGAAGGGCTGGGCCTGGGAGTTGTGTGACACATCAGGGTGGACCCCACCTTGTGGAATCTATGATTTATTTCCCATTTATTAATTTTTTGGGCTGATCTAGACAGCAACATGTTGCTGTCCAGATTGCTGGAATTTTTTTTATGTTGTAATGTATGTGTTGTAGGCCTTGTTTGTGGTCTCCTTTTTCCTGATTTCTTAGACTTCTCTTTGAGGTGTGGACCCCACCTAAAAGTATGCTAAACCTCACCTTCTAATGTCCCTATTTGATCACCCAAAAGGGTGGGCCAAGGAGGGTGGACGGTCGAGATTTTTCTGGACTGTCCAGCTACACTGTTTGCTGGAAAATCATAAATATCAGCCTGATTTTGAAATGGTGGGCCACCTTTGTGGAGCCCACCTTACTGTATACTTGTATAGGAAGGTTGGCCTTACATTTTTCCAAATTTACATAGACCTAGGCCCACTCAAATGGGGTGTTAAAGTCAGGGACAGCAGCATTGCTGCAGCAGGAAAATAAAAATCTGGACCTTGCTGTCCATGAATTTCATGAGTTAAATAAAATATTTCTACTATCCCAAAAATCCTAAATTTTTGTAGGGAGGTGTCCCACCTATGGTAGGACCTATCCACATAATTTCAGGGCCAAGGAATCCTATTTGGGCATCCAAAAGGGGGGGCCAACATACTGGACTGCCAGAAATTTCTGCTGTGCAGTCCAGCAGCATAGTCCCATAAAAATAATATTAAAAAAATAATTTCTAAGAAGGTGGGCCATATTTATGGATGCCAACTTGTTTTAGGCTTGATGAGGGACCTTGGGTCCAAATTTCAGGAATTTTGGAGGCCCAGAACCCACCCATTGGATGGCCCAAATTCATGACAGTTATATTCCAGCAATATTTCACCCTGGATAGATTGTATTATTTAGATTAATTTAAATACTTTTGAGTATCATAAAATTATGAAAATTTACAGGGATGTGGTCCACCCATGGTAGGACTCACCTACAAATTTTTGGGGCCAATGGAGTCCTGTGTACACCGTGACAGGTGCTGGAATGGCTCACCACGTTCAGGTGTCCTGACTCACCAGATTTTCTTGGTAGTCTGTTTTATTTAAATTAATTAAAATACTTCTGACCGTCCAAAAATCATAAAATTTTGAGGATTCGTGGTCCACCTATGGGAGGAACATATTATAAATTTTCATGGCCATCAGGCCCCTGTACTGACCATGGTGTGGCCTGCAAACTTGGGTCAGTTTTGGGCCAGATACTCAGGCCCGTAGGACTACCCATCACGGGACGCCCCTACCTTGGGCTGTTGCTGGGCCTGTATTCCAGCGGCATGACCCACTTCTAATATGTGTTGTGCATTCCCCTCTCATCCGGTGGGACCCACTATGATATCTGTGGGTCACCATGGGCTGGTAACCCATTTGAATTACATAAATTTCTGGATTCCAGCAGGCCCAGGAAGTGGGTGGGTTGAAATTCCAGTAAGGGGCCCAAATTTACTCCATAGTTGATTGTTTTGGAGCTGTTGTGGCCCACCAGATTTAAGGGAGTATTGCACACACTCCTTACCTTATTTCCTTAGACACTTTTGGGCATAATTAGTTCCTCTTAAGGCCCACCTTTGTGGTGATGTTGGGGGTTAGCCTTAACCAGATTTTTGGTAGTTTGTAGGCCCAATGGGCTGGAAACCTATTTCTTGAGCCCAAGATCGTGTAGGGCCTGACCTTATTGTTTCACGGGCCCAACGAGCCGTCTACAGGCTGACCGTGTGTATTTATTAGCCGTGATGCCCTCATGAAATGCTTAATTATGGGCTGACTTGCGGGGCCCACATAAATGTATAGTGTGGAGGGCCTTGCTAAGTCTTTGGGCTGATGTGGCAAGGCCCACACTGTCAGTATAGGCCTTGCCTATGTGTATTCTTGGGTTTATGGGCTGCCCTCAAGCCCACCATAATGTATGAATTGGATGACTTTTGTTTTGGGCCATTTCTTTAGGGCCCATTATGTAATATAGTATATGCATGTTTGTGTTAGCAAGTAGGCCTTATGGACTCGGTTCTTTTGGATAGGCCCACTGATCTTGAGCCTATACTCTCATATCTATTGTGAGGGGCTTAGGGGCAATGATACACAAGAAGTCGGGCCCTTGGCTGCCCATTAAACTGACCCTATACTTAGGCCAAAAGTGAGGCCCAACTCACTTGTGTTAAATGTGAAACTTGCCCATGTAAATGAATTACTGGGCTGCCCATGAAGCCCACCACAATATGTGGAATTATGACCTTTGTGGTTGGGCCCGAACCTTACTTGAGGGCCCACTATATGGCTTATGAGTTGGGCTTGGTGTATGGCCTACTAGTCCACGCATTGCTTAGGCCTTAGATCTTTCATTATATGGGTAGTGGTGAGCTACCTCTTGGAAACCAGTTGAGGTTGGATGTCCTCCTGGGTGATCCTAAGGTAAGCTCATAGGTTTCTCTATGGGTGGTTAAAGGCCCACCATAGACCTTAGGCTATTTATTTAAGGCTCAATGTGCATGTATGTGGAACCTAGCTTAATGCATGTTTGGTCCAGGCCGTCTAAGCCTTGGATCGCCTGATTGTGGAAGCACTCTCTGCCTTGGGTTGCTGCTGGACTCACAATCCAGTAACAGGCCTACTTGATCTTTTCATGATATATACACACTCTCCATCTGGTGCGGTCCCCCAGTGAGTATAGTTGGCCTTCATGAGATTATTTCCACATACTCAACTAATTTCTGGACCTTAGCAGGCCCAGGAAGTCAAACGGGCCAAAAGTTTATCAAAGGGCCTTCAATGTACAATTTTATGGTTACAACTTTATTTGGCTGTGGGGCTCACCATATTGAGAACTTGTGTACGTGTTACATGCTTATGCTTTCTTATAATCCTTGGGCTTAATCAGTGCATTCTTTTGGGTCACTTTTAGTGATCTTATGAAGACCCCATCTTAAGATCAGAATTTTGGGACATCCAGTGAGCCCAGATTGGGCAGGGACATCCCAGCTTGGCCCAACCATACATTGGGCCGACTTCCACCATTTTGATGGACTTATGGGCTGAGGTAAGGATAGTATTGGGCCCTCGGTTGCCTACTTAAATTGCTAGTTATTGGGCTGATGTAGTAGGGGCCCATTTCATCCAAACTTAAACCTATTTTTTTGGGCCGTATATTGTGTACGCAGGCTGCCCACCAAGTCCAACTTAATGCATGGATTCTATGGCCATTGGGAATTGGGCCTTGGGCCTTAATTTCCCTCTTAGAGCCATGTTGTTAAAAGTGGTATTATATCTTTTTATGGCCTATTATGAGGAATATATGTATGTGGTTACTTTTATTTTTATCTTAAATGTAGGCCTTGGGCCTTTTATCCATATAGTTCATGGTAGATATGCCTTTTTGGGGAATGGTGGTTAAATGTCCCCATTATGGACCCCTCTAGGTCTGATTGTATTTAAAAGTGATTGGATACTTATCTTAGACAGTTGCTAGGCTCATTTCTATATTACTTAGACCTGTAGTTGTATGCTTAGTCTTATGGGCTACCCCAGGTAAATGGGCCCCCACTAGAGGTGGGATTCCTTATGGATATTGTCTAAGTACCTAGTCTTGATTCCTTCTTGGATAGGGGGAATGTAATTTACTTTGTATATCGCCGCATAATGCGCCTAGACCCATCTTCATGACCCATGTGCATCATTGTATGCTTGGATGACACTGTATGTGTGGTTATGATTGTGCCATTGGGCATTGCATGCTGTCTTCCCGAGTGACGTAATATTCCCTCTTGAGCATGTTGGATGCTTGGAATTGATGCATAGTTGATTGTGTGATTCATACATCTGGCATTGCATAATATGAGCATTATCACCCTTGCTTCATCAGGGTTGTAACCTCCACAGATACATCGTGGATGACCATGTTTGGACACCGGAAATGTTACTTGAGCATACCGGGTGCATAGGATACCCATGGGTGAAATTCCCAAAACTTCCATGGTACCAAGGATCTGCTCCAACACCGTGACCGGGTGGAATATATGAGCGCACGAGGGCCTTATACCATTAGGCCGTGACTCCCACTGTCGTGTAGTCGGTTGGATAGGGGTGTGGCCTTACTCGCCTGATGTAAGAGGGCATTGCTAGGCTGAGTCTGACCAGCTCGTGAATGGGTCCGCTACCGTCAGGCCTTCGTGATTGGTTGTCCACAGGCGGGTAGTGAGGTCTCTTATGCTCGTTTGGCTGTGCAGATCTGTAGAGCGGTCATCCAGCAGTGTAATGGACCCCGGTGATTTCCTTATGATTGGAAACATACTTGACATACGGTTTGGTTATGAGCACTGGCATTACTTGCATCGCATTTGTATTGGTTATGTAAGCCCCTTCATGCATTGCCTTGGTATGACGTCCAGTACTCATTGCATCATATTCATGATAAGCCTTGGTAAGGCTAGTGATATTCTCATTGAGCATGTCTCCTTCCTGTATCTCCTATTATTCTTCTGTGCACTATTATCACACACTTACACCACCCTCTAAGCTTCTATAAGCTTATGCACGATTGATGCGTGCAGGAGATCCTAGGCAGGTGTCGCAGTGGCAGAGTTTGGATTAGAGCTGAGCTTGAGGACCCAGTGTTGCATCATTCCTTTATTTCTTCTATTATCTTATGTATGTCCTTTTGGACCTCATGTAAACTTGTAAAAGTTCAAATTCTTAGTGGATTTTGTGATATGTGCCTTTTTTTATTCTCAGATTTACTTGTTATGATCTTGGGTATGCTCGTATTGGAAATGGTTATATTATTATGAAAATCCTCCTTGTAGGATCCCAGGATCGGAACCTGCTTCAGGAGCCGAGAATGGGGTACTACGGAGGCTGTTGCGGCCAGAACCGGCCATCGGGTTCCTTGTGAATTCGGTTACCGAGTCTGGGGCGTGACATACACCCCCCATCATGAGATAGATTCTATGGGTCATGCTTTAGGAGTAATGATGGTTAAATGTCTACATTGCAAGAGCAATGGTGGTTAAATGTCCATCTTGCGATCCTCCCTAGGGCCCATTGATTAGGCCCGTTCTCATTCCCTCCTTAGTGGGCTAGCCCAAACAGATGGGCCCCCACTATTATTAGTATGATCCATCCCACCTTGTTGAGCTATCCCAATTCTTTGGGTCCCCATTGATGTTAGTAGAAGTACTCAAACCTGGAAGCCCATCATTAGGCCCATGAGTAGGCCATCTAGATCTACCCTTGTTATGAGGCCAGTATATCATCATTGTAGATGGTAGGATCGGTTGTATCAAATTTGGTATATCCACCGTTGAGGACCGATCCCCATGTTATGAATTAGATCTCCTGTCCGTCTATGGACCCCGCCATATATAGGTCGATCATTGATTTCGACTATGTTAGTATACACATTGGTTATGTGTTAACATAGCATTGTGATTGTATGAGGCCCGTCGGGATTGTACGAGGCCCATTGTGATTGTGTGAGGTCTATTGTGATGGTATGAGGCCCATTGCTTGTGTGAGAACCATTATGTGGTGATGATGTGAGGCCCATTGCGATGTGTGAAGACCATTGTGTTGTGATGGTATGAGGTCTATTGCGAATATATGAGGCTGATTGCACGAGGCTCGTTGTGATTACTTAAGGCTTATCGTAACCATGTGAGGCCCATTGTGTTTGAATGAGGCTCATTGTGATTGTATGAGGCCCATCATGACTATGTGAGGCCCATAGTGTTTATCTGAGGCTCATTGCGATTATATGGGGCCCATTGTGACTATATGAGGCCCATTGTCTATGGGGCCCATTATGATTGTATGAGGCCTATGGCACGAGACTCAATGTGATTGTGTGAGGCCCATTGTGATTAGATGAGGCCCATTATGATGTGAGAGGCCTATTGTGATTGTGTGATTGATCATTGTTAAGTTCGATAATCATGTATAGCTTCATGTTTCATGCCATACGCATTATATGTATGCGTGTTATGAGTGGTCATAGTACATGCCATTGGACGGATTATTGCATGACTGGATGATATGACACATATACCTCAGCATTTTGTGATATGAACATCGTACGCCCTAACGATATTAGGGCCATGGCCTCCACAGGCATGATGTGGATGGCCAGTTGGGACACCGAAAATGTTATTTGAGTATTTAGGGTACTTAGGATGTCCTTGGGTGAAAGCCCCTAAACCTCCATGGTACCAAGAGACGCCCCAACACCGAGACCGAGTGGAAAACATGAGCGCCGGAGTGTCTTTACCTTTAGGTCGCGTCTCCCACTATAGCATGGTCGATTGGGGGGTGTGGCCTTACCCACCTGAGTGAGGGGCAATAGCTAGGCTGAGTTTAACCAGCTCATAAATGGGTCCGCTAACGCCAAGCCTTGTTAGTGTTTGGCTGACGACGGGCGGTAGTGAGGTCTCTTATGCTCGCTAGGTTGTGCGGTTGGGGAGCGGCAGTCAACAGGTAGTGTACTAGACCCCGGTAATGATCCCAGAGATGTACGGTCTTGATATTGTGATGACTTGTTATTGTTACACACGTGGGCGGACGCTGATGTAGGTGGGGCTTAAGGGCCTGGGCGAGCTACCAGTAGTTGGCAGGCTACTGTGCATACAGTAAAGCGGAACCTTGTCCCACATCGGACACTATGGCGATCACATGCGGGCTTGGTAACAAGAGTGCGTACTCAGCTCTTAATCCATTTACTCATTCATTCACTATACACTCGAGCTGGTGATGCCAACCAAATCATTATGTGAATCTTCGCAATGGCCAGGATTTCGATTGGGCGCGCGACCAACCTAAGATCAGGAGTTTACCACATTGAGTCTAGCTATCCAAATTTAGGTATGAGACTAGTTTGGATAGAAGTCCTTTGTGATGGACCCCCATAGCTTGCAATACTACGCACTATCATCCCAACTACACACTCCAGCTTGGTCATCCACATTGCATACTCTGATATCGTATGACTCATCCTCAGCACATAGCATTTGGTTTACTATGTTTCTACATGACCTAGATGAGGTCGATGGTATTCGTGGATCGTCAGGTATCGTATATCTTAATGTATTCTCAGCAATTGATATTTGGCTTACTATGTTTCCACATTGCATAGCTCTTCTACATTACTTTCTCAGTTTATGGCATTGGCTCATTATCTCCTTACATTGCATATCCTGGATAGGGTTGATAATATTTCTACACACTTGCTAGTATTTCCGCTTACCTTGATATTTGTGTGCTTGACACTTATCTTGTGCACACACTTGCACCACCCTCTAAGCTTTCTATAAGCTTATGCACGATAGATGCATGCAAGAGATGCCTGGGCACAGTCATAGTTGAGCAGGAGCAGGAGCTTGCGACCGAGCTTTATGAAGATTTGACTATACGCATATATTTCCTCTCAACATTGTAATCAATGATTTATTATAGTGGATATGTGATGATGATATTGCTATTGTGAATTGGGTGCACTTGTGGTTATGCAATAAATAAATAAAAAATCCTCCTTGTAAGATCCTAGGATCGGAACCTGATGTATGAGCACTGGGAGCCGAGAATGGGGTACTACGGAGGCTGTCGGCACCGGATTCGGCAATGGGGAATTATATGAGCTCGGTTTCCGAGTTTGAGGCGTGACAGTTTTTTCCACGTAAAATCATGTGTTCTCTATTGTTACTTGTTTGTGTTTATCTATTGTTTTGTGATTTGTTTTTTAGTTTGCTTCCACTCCCCTCAACAAGTGGTATCAGAGAGTGCGTTAGAGATTCAGTTGAAATCTAAAATACAATGATGAAGGGATAAAACGTGAAGTATGAGACGGAGAAGTTCATCGGGAAAAATAACTTTGAACTATGGAAGGTGAAGATGAGAGGCTTTCTAGTTCAGCAATGGTTGCGACACGCACTCCTTAGAAAAACGAAGCGTCATGAATATATGAATGAAGAGGAATAGGAAGAACTAGATCAAAGGGTAATTACCTCGATCCAATTATATTTTGTGGATCTCCTTCATAATGTCCTTGATCAGACAACCACCACAGGGTTATGTACGAAGTTGGAGAGTTTGTACATAACGAAATCTCTCTCAAACTGTTTATATCTAAAGAGGCAATTCTATAATCTGAAGATGGCAGAAGGGTATAATCTCGATGAGCACATCGGCACATTTAACAAACTAATTTGTAAACTGACGAGCGTGGATGTGAAGATCGATGAAGAAGATAAAGACCTTATCCTATTAACGTCCCTTCCGTATTGCTATGAGAATTTGATGGATACTTTGTACCATGGTAGAAAAATCTTAGACATTGACATCGTTATCTCATCGCTTTAGTTGAAGTAATTAAAAATGAAGAACAATCGTACATCTACAAGAGTATTGGTTGTGATGGGAAGAATGTCTGATCAAGAAAAGGAGAAATCATGATCATGGTCCAAGTCGAAGGGCAAAAGGAAGTTGAAGTGTTGGAATTGTGGTAAACATGGACATATGAAGAAAATTTTCGAAATCCTAAGGCCCAAAAGGATGAGAATTCAGATAATTTTACAAGGGAGGCCAATTCAATGGAATCCCTTGAAGGTTCGGATGGTTGCAATCTATTATCGGTGTCTAAAATAGGTCACTTCTATCAAGAGTGGATTTTGAATACGGGTGTTGTTTACAACCCCAAGTGCAAGGTCGCGATGTAGTAATAACTTGGTGAGACCGAGGTCGAATCCACAGGGACTTACCTTGTACATTTTCTAAAATAAATTAGAATTAGAATATAAATTAAACTAGAATTTGTGTTAAGAGAGATTAATTATGAATAAATTTAACAATAATAATGAAGAACTAAAGTGCCAAGGATACACATGTGCTATTAGGATGCTACTTGATTCAGTAAAATACAACTAAAATCAGAGTCCTATCTTATATAGTTGGATGATATATCATTAAAAACTTAAAAATCTGAATTTTGTATGACATGATTTCCTCATGAAGAATTTATGTGATAATCTCAGGGAATTCAACCATCCATCATGCCATAGACTATGAGAATTATGAATTTTATAAATCACACACTTCTCAAAACAGATTAAGAAAATATTCAAAGCTATCACAACATCTATTGTAATTTGAGTAGCAATAAATCATAGAAAAACTGAAAATATTCATTTTATTCAAAAATATAAATCAATAGGAATTCATCATATACATGAATCAAAACAAAGGAAGCATCAAAATAAACTACAGCTTTACCTCTTAGCCTTAGCTAAAAGATTTAGCTCATCCTAGACATGATTAAGCTAAAAACTCTTAATAAAAATATATAAAAAATAATTAGAGTGAATAAAAGAATCTTAGGATGCTACTGCACCTTTTGCTATACTCCTATATTCCTAATTCGTACATAGAAGCCTATGAGAAACCCATATATATAGGTGTTGTTCAACTAACTTTGGAAACTGCCTCAAATTTATGCACTCTACGTATATTCAATGACAAACTTCGATGTCATCGAAGGTCTTCGATATCATCAAAAAATCATCCAGAACTGTTCAGCAAGTTAAACCCGAAATTTCTAAATTATCGATTCCATCGAAGTCTATTTTTGAAATTGTTATAAGAATTTCTCTTTTTAGACTTGGAGTTTCAGAATATGATTTTTCTGGCAAATTGTCAGGATTCATTTTCTTCACTTTAAATCTTTGATTCTTCTCATTCCTCACTTGGTTTCCTTAGATATTTGACATGTGAATTCTTCATTAATGACTTCCAAATCTCCAATTCTTTACTATCTTCTTTTGAGTTCTAAATTCATCTTTTTAAGCGCATATTCATCGTATGCTTCTGAATCACCTCGCATGACAAAAATGTATATAATTAAAATTTTATCACTTAAATACCAGGAAAAATAATGTAATTGAAGGGTTAAATATATAATATATGAGTCCTAAAACACCCTCCAACCAACATTTTACTAATCCTAAGCAAAACATGCGAATACAAAAATTCTCAAAGTCTTAATTCAAATCTCCCTTAGATAGCAAGTTTTATATAATTCTATACATGTGAATGTCATTCAAATGAATGAGAGTAAATCAAAGTTGATCCAGATCCTATCATCAGTAGTAAACAAATGAAGTAAGCTCTCTTATATTACCTAATCAATAGAATATTTCAAAACATCAAAATTCTAAATTGTTTTGTGATCTCTAACTTTATAATTCAATGAAAATTATTTTCTTTCATAATATTAGCCATACTCATTACCTTCAAGTGGGTAGCTTACACAAGCACTGATTCGGAACTTATCTTCATAATTTCACTTATTTTTTAGCTTTTAATTTTTACATTGGTGGCTTTTACTATTTTATTTCTTCTTTTTATCAGGCTTTCATTGAATGTATATAAACTAGGTCGGCCAACTTCGATCTTATTCTTTTTTAACTGGTTTACTCTTCTTTTAATTTCTTTAAGATGATAATAATTTCTAGGCTTGCTCATTAGTTACTTTTAAGTAATTAATATACTATCACTAGAGAATGAATCAATTTAAAAAATTAAAAAGTTAGATGTAGATTGTGAGCTAGACTCAATTGATGTTCTAAAATTTGCGATTAATTAACTAACTAGGATAACCTAAACATAAGTCTACTAACTAATATAGTTCTTAGATTCCAATGTTTTACTTTGACATCTTATCACAAAACTCAACATGTATTCAACTCTTTAAAAAAATTGCTTTCCAATGGAGTTTTGACAGAAATTTTTGAAAATTAGATCTATCTAATCTCACCTCCCCCCCAACCTGAAATCTACATTATCCTTGATGTAAGAAATATGCAATAAAGTCAACATGAGACAAATATAATAAAAGAGAGATGAGTTAGAAAAATAGTACTTGAGAAGGAAGAATGCAGCGATAGTCAAAGTCTTTAACAAATAATGGGTTAGCAAAGATAAGCACGAATAACTAAAGCAAAAAGTAATAAACCTAATCCTAGGAAATCAATAAACATAACTATACTTCCATCAGATTAGGAAGTCAATCCTGATATATAGGATTAGTCAGAGAGATGGACGTATCCTTTGAATCAAACTTCTCAACGAATGGCTTAAGACGATAACCGTTCACTTTGAAGATGTTGTCATTCATTGGATTCTTTATCTCCACAGCACCATGAGAATAGGCAATTGTAACAGTGAAGGGGCTGATCCAACGAGAGTGAAACTTACCTGGAACAAGATGTAACCTAGAATTATACAAAAGAACCTTTTTAACTTAGTGTGAATGATTTCTGAAGAATGTTCCGGTCATGGAACAACTTAATTTTGTCCTTGTAAATTCTCGAGTTCTTATATGTATCATTCTGGATTTCTTTTAGTTCATTCAACTGAAGTTTGCGCAACGAGCCGGCGTTGTTCAAATTTTTTATTGCTCAGTAGGCTTTTTGTTCCAGCTCCATAGACAAGTGGCAAGCCTTCTCATAGACGAGTCTAAAGGGAGACATTCCAATGGGAGTCTTGTAAGCTGTACTGTAACGCCCTGAAATTCGGGGGTCGAGCATAACTCAGCTCCCGAGTTTCAAAATATCACTTATGCAACATATTGAATGATGGATGTATGTTGTCTATATGAGTGCATAAAACGTGGAATAGACTAAGCCAAACTATAAACATAATTCAGGGATAAGTGAAGAACGCAAGCGGAAGACTTATAGAATCATATGTGTACATGTGCAAATCCCTGAAATACATATACATACCAGGTCGTGTTACAAGTGTTGCTATCAAAATTACAAGTATCAAGTTACATCATTTAATCCCAAAAGAAATCCCAGCATCCCGCGCATCAGAACAAGGCTCACTAGAACCCATCTGAAAACTGTATGAAAGAGAATGCAACCTCATCATCCTCAATCTCCGGCTCTGCCTCAGAGGTCTCATCAACATCTGCAACTAAGACAGAGTCTGGTGGGTGTTTAAACATCGTCCCAGAACGTGGGAGTGAGTGATCAACTCAATGGAACAATAAAGCAAAGGTTAACATGTTATCAATTCAATCAAGCAGTAATGATAAAGCAGAATAATCAAACATGTCCTAAGTACTCTTGTTAATGCAAGGATGTATGTAGAATGATGCGTGCCCTCGCACGTTCACCCTCAGTGTCTTCATCTTACGTTATGTATGACATCGCCTCAAAGTGCGCCACGTCTACAAAGCACATGCAAATGCGGTGCATGAACATGATTACCAAGTTATTATTAGTCATTTTCATACGGCAGGATTGAGAAGCTAAGGTACCTTCCTCATATCAACGTCCAAACAGTGATCCATTCTAGGGTCGTCAGTCCTAGATCATCTCATACGATCATATGGTTTTAGGTCGTTGCAAAGGGCTCGTCACCAATCAATGCACGTCTATCATACCTTCGTTACTACAATAAGGCTCGTCACCTCAATGCGGTATCCAGGTATGCTCGAGGTCACTACAAAGGGCTCGTCACCAATCAATGTAGGCCGACAGCTCGACCACGGTGTCCCATACCACCATGTCCGGCTCATGAGTCTTAGCGGATCAAGGTATAACGGTTTATACGATTTGCACTGGTAAGTTTGGTATCCTAGATTCAAACAATAGCCTCCATACATGGTGAATATACATCGGACAATCGAGTTACTTGACGAACTCGACTAGCACGAGCGCACGTTGGGTTGAACGACATAGTGCGCAAACACTCCGTGTGGCCAAACCACTGTCGTCAACTCTTATACGACTCGGGTTCATCAAAACACGTCCTTTGTGGCGAAAGCAGCCTCAGCCACAATCTCAAGGCTGATTGCCGATTTCCTGGACTAATTCACAGTCCCAAACATATTCCACTATAACAGATAGTCATATCAACAATTGAGAATAGTAATGGAACAACAACTCAAAGCATGTGGTATGTAAGCATTTGAAGAATATCAACTTAACATGGATTTTCACATAAGTAATACTTGAAATTAAACAACAAGGAATGTAACTTGCATGAAGGAAATCATACACACTAATAGGAGAGTTGAGAATCGCTTCTCAACGCCCATACTAGGTTGATATATCGCACTTTAGATCATTCAGACATTTCTACAAACACTTAGAATACATAATACAACATACATGACGTATGTTGAAATACAAGCATTTGGACAATTCCTTTTGCCAAGGAGTTGTCACACATACAATTAGCATAGATACACGACAGATAATCATGGCAATCACATGTGCATATTTTATACATATACGATACTTCCTACATATACATAGAATACACAAATCGCAATATAACACATGCATATCAGGAACGCAAGATAAACATAGCATTTGACATGTGAAATTTCATCCATAACAAGAATAAACCATTAGCTAACATTGAAAGCCTTGAAAACCATAACCTATTCGATTAAAGTCCGCACCGTAACCAGAAATGGAACACCGAACTGATTCAGACGAGATGTCTTCGTCAACGGCGACTAGATAACCTAAGACAAGCATAGAAATGAGCTACAACAACACAAAGATTATTCTAAGCTCCAACACAGATTAGGGTTAAGTTAACTTACCCAAGGATGAACTTAGAATCACCGGAATAACAATTCTAAAGTGAAGGTTTAAGGATGAAGAAGAACAGGAAATGTAACGACCTTGGAAATTTTTTTGTGCTAATCTTTCCTTAAGTAGTTGTTTTGGGGTAATTAGCGCTTTACTCGATTGCTTGTGAAATTCGCATCAATCACTTTAAATTGTATCTGCATGGCTCTAAACGTGTAGATTAGTGAGCGCTACGTTACTCTGAAATCTGGGATCCATCGCTAAATCCAGTTGTTCTGGGGAATTTTTGGAAGATCTGGATCGGACCTGGACCACGCGTCGAAAGTCCGATAGCGATGATCTTAGGCTGTTGCGGTCACCGAGTTGGGCTTGACTATCACCTCGAAAATCAAGTCCATGTGATGTTCTGGGTCGATTTGTTTGAGCTCGGAGTGAAGAGTGTGAGAACGGTTGGAATTTATTAAGCTTTTTATGAAATCTGAGTCGTGTCGCTTGCGCGACGATTTTAAGCATTCTGACCGTTGGATTCTGACCCAATTTCACCCTCTGATCAGGATGGTTGGCCCAGGCATGTCCTAGTGCTTGTGGACCTGATCGAGATTCCGTGACCGTTGAATTGAGTGTGGTCCGCCACGGCTGATCTGAAGAGCCGGTCGGTACGAAAACTCAGCCTGACCTAGATCCATGGTCAGTGAGCTTAAGTCCGACCTTTCGTGGTTATAGGCCCACCAGAAGTGCTTCGTTGGATCGAGTGAGGCTTACTTTGGTTATAACCTAAGTATACCTTGTCCCTAGGGTTATTTTCATCAAGAATAGGCCTATTTATAGTCCTTAAACCCTAGCCCTCTTTTCCATACGAATTTTCTCTAACCCTAGCTTAGAAAGAGAGTGGAAAAGAGAGAGGAAGTGAGAGAGATAAGTTGGTGAATCATCTTGGATTCCTCCTTGTTCTTCTTCATCTTTGAACCTTCACTTTGAATCGTTCTTCTGACGATTCTGAGTTCTTTTGGGGTAAGTTAACCTAACCCTAACCTGTGTTAGAGCCTAGATTAGTTTTGGTGTTGTTGTATCTCACGTCTATCTTTGTTTTAGGGTATTCTAGCGCCGTTGACGAAGACAACTCGTCTAAATCAGTTCGGTGGTTCTTTCTTCGCTTAAGGTGCGGACTCTAAGTGTATAGGTTACGGATTTCAAGGCTTTCAACGCCAGTTAGTGATTTATTCTTGTTATGGATGAGATTTCACATGCCAAATGTTGTGTTTACGTTGTTTTCCTGATATGCATGTGCTATACTGAGATTTGTGTATTCTAAGTGTATTTATAAAGTACCGTATATGTATAAATTATGCACTTGTGTTTGCCATGATTATGCATGTATGACAACTCCTTGGTGAAAGGAATTGTCTAAGCGCATGTATTTCAACATACATTATGTATGTTATTCCATGTATGCTAAGTGTTTGTAGAAATGCATGAATGATCTAAAGTGTAACTTATTACACTAATTGTGGGCGTTGAGAGGTGATTCTCAATACTCCTATTGATGTGCATGATTTCCTTTATGCAGTTACATTCCAAGTTATTTAAATTCAAGTATCTCCTATGCTTACATTTATGTTAAGTTGATATTCTTCGGATGCATATGTACCATGATTTGAGTTGTTGTTCCATTACTGTTTTACATTCCATATGAATATCTGTTGTAGTGTAAGGTGTGTGGGACTATGCATTAGTCGAGGAAATCGGTAATTGACCCTATATTCGTGGTTGAGATTACTTTCGCCACGTAGGACGTATTAGACAAACCCGAGCCGTATTAGAGTTGGCGGTAGTGGTTTGGCCACGCGGAGTGTTTGCGCACTCTATGTCGTTCAATTTAATGTGCGCTCGTGCTAGTCGAGTTCGTCAAGTAACCCGATTGTCCGATGTATGTTCACCATGTATTGGATGTTACTGTTTGAATCTAGGGTACCGAACTTACCAGTGAAATCCTATTAACTATGGTACTTGATCCGCTAAGACTCATGAGCCGGACATGGTGGTATGGGACACCGTGGTCGAGCTGTTGGCCTACGCTGGGGTGACGAGCCTCCCCGTAGTGACCAATGAGCAACTAAACTCGTGAGCCGATTATGGTGGTATGGGACACTATATTCGTGCTGTCAGCCTACATTGATTGGTGACGAGCCCTTTGTAGTGACCTCGAGCATACCTGGATACCGCAAGGAGGTGACGAGCCAAATTGTGGTAGTAAAGGCATGAAAGGCGTGCATTGATTGGTGACGAGCCCTTTGCTACAACCTCAAACATATGATCGTATGAGATGACTAGGATTGACGACCCTAACATGGATCACTGTTTGGATGGTGACATGAGGAAGGTATCTTATCTTCCTAATCCTGCTGTGTGAAATGGACTAATAACAACTTGGTAATCATATTCATGCACCGCATTTGCATGTGCTTTGTAGATATGGCGCACTTTGAGGCGATGTCATGCGTAACGTAAGATGAAGACGCTGAGGGTGTACGCGTGAGGGCACGCATCATATTGCATTCATCCTTGCATTAACAAGAGTACTTAGGATTTATTTAATTGTCCTGCTTTATCATTACTATTTGATTGAACTGATAACATGTTAACCAGTGCCTTATTGTTCCACTGAGTTAATCACTCACTCCCACATTTCTGGGGCGGTGTTAAACACCCACCAGACTCTGTCTTAGGCCCTGATGTTGCAGATGTGGATGCGACGTCTGAGGCAGAGCGGGAGCTGGATGACGACGAGGCTGCCTTCTCCTATATGTAGTTTTCAGACGGGTTCTAGTGAGCCTCGGTCTGATGCGCGGGATCTTTAGGATTATTTTTTGGGAACTGAAATGATGTAATTTGATACTTATAATTTTGTTAACTAACACTTTCATACGATCTGGCTTGTATATGTACTTCAAGGATTTACACTTGTACACATTTTACTATAAGTCTTTCGCTTGCTTTATTCACTTATCCCTGAATCATATCTGTGTTTTGGCTTAATCTATTCCATGTTTTATGCACTAATACAGTCAACATACAAGACGAACTCAAAATCGTCAGAATAACGATTCAAAGTGAAGGTTAAAGGATGAAGAAGAACAGGAAAGAATCTAAGATGATTCACCAACTTCTCTCTCACTTTCTCTCTCTTTTCCTCTCTCTTTCTTAGCTAGGGTTAGGAAATTCGTATGGAAAAGAGAGCTAGGGTTTTAAGGTCTATATATAGGCCTAACATTGATGAAAATAACCCCAGGGCCAAGGTATACTTAGGTTATAACCAAATAGGCTTCTCTCGATCCAACGGAGCACTTCCGGTGGGCCTTTTTCCATGAGAGGTCGGACTTAAGCTCACTGACCATGGATCTTAGTCAGGCTGAGTTTTCGTACCGATCGGATCTTCAGATCAGCCGTGGCGGACCACACTCAATTCAACGGTCACCGAAACTCGATCAGGTCCACAAGCACAAGGACATACCTGGGCCATCTTCCCTGATCAGAGGGTGAAATTGGGTCAGAATCCAACGGTCAGATTGCTTAAAATCGTCGCGTAAGCGACACGACTCAGATTTCATAAAATCTCATTAATTTCTCACCGTTCTCACACTCTTCACTTCGGACTCAATCAAATTGACCTAGAACATCATCTGGACTTGATTTTTGAGGTGATGGCCAAGTCCAACATGGTGACCAAAACAACCTAAGATCATCGCTATCGGACTTACGACGCGCAGTCCAGGTCTGATCCAGAACTTCTAAAAATTTTCAAGAGCAACTGGATTTAGCGATGAATCCCAGATTTCAGAGTAACCTAGCGCTAACTATTCTACAGATTTTGAGTCATGCAGATCAAATTTAAAGTGCTTGATGCAAATTTCACAAGCAATCAAGTTTAGCGCTAATTACCCCAATTAACTACTAAGGAAAGCAGAGGTAGTACTCGGGTCTTGGCACAAAATTTTCCGGGTCATTACATGTACGGTAAGCCCATAAAGCATTGGTCAATTTAATGGACCAATATTTGCGATCGAGGTTAACCCATTTTTCAGAATTTATTTAATTTTCCTATTAGAAATTTCTGCTTAACCTCTCGTTTGTGGATGATAGAGACTGCTTACCTTGTGTGAGATGTCATATTTTTTCATTAAGGTCTCGAATAGCCCATTGCAAAAGTGTGACCCTCCATCACTTATGATGGATCAAGGTGTTCTGAACCTGGAAATGATGTTTTCCTTTAAGAATCGAATGACTATTTGATAATCATTGTTCCGACACGAGATCGCCTCGACTCACTTGGTAACATAGTTTACTGCAAGTAATATATAAATACTTCTGAATGATTGGGTGAATAATCCCATGAAATCAATGCCCTAGCAATAAAATGCTTCAATATTTAGAATGGGTTCAATGGCATCATATTTTGATGGGACAACCCTCGAAATTTTTTACAACTCTCACAAGCTTTGTAAGACTCGTGAGTATTTCTAAACATTGTGGGCCAGTAAAAGCCGCATTGTAAGATTTTAACTGTGATTTTTTTAGTAAAAAAGTGACCACCACAGGCTTGAGAGTGACAAAAGGAGATTACGCTTTAATGTTCATTAACAGGCACACATCTCCTTATAATTTGGTCTGGGCAATATTTGAATAGGTATAGATCATCCAAATAAATTTGTGTACCTTAGTGTAGAATTTCTTTTTATCTTGCGCAGTAGTCCAATAGATCGGCGTGAAACCTGTAGCAAGATAATTCACAGTATTAACAAACCAAGGTAATTAGGAAAGTTTAAACAATTGTTCGTCAAGGATCATGTCGTTTATAGCTGTCGTCTTAAGGGAATTGGATAGGTCAAGTCTTGAGAGATGGTCAGCCACAACATACTCATTTTTTATCGTGTATTTCAATATTGAATTCTTGGAGGAGGATCCATCTTATCAAACGAAGCTTGGCATCCTTCTTAGAAATAAGGTACTTTCACTACCGAAAAATTGAGCAAAGGATACAGACCACGTTAGTTTGCTATGGATATAAACCGTAGCTATATTTACTAAAATTTTAGTCCATAGCTAAAAGGTTGCCACACCATTAATAATTAACGGTAGTGTAAAGGGATCTATATGGCCTAAAAATATATATATTTTATCTAAGCTGTCCATCTATTTTTAAATATTATTTTAAGGCATGAAACAAAAACTCAACTAGATCAAAAGCTCAAGTGACCACACAGTAGAAAACATGGAGATTAAATCACATGTGTTTCCTATAATGTGGTCCACTTGGGCCTTTAATATATTTAATTTTGGGATCACATATTAAAATTATTTATAAAAATGAACGGACGGAATGAATAAACAAATACATCATGGTGGGCCCCACGGAGCCCTTGATTGGACCGTTCATGGGTCCTACCCAATCAACGCTCAAAACTGGGCGCGCGCTCAAAACAGAGCCGCGCCCAAACAATCGCTCCATTTCTCTCTCTCTCTCCCCCCGTTCCCTAACCCTATCTCTACTACATCTCTCTCATCTTCCTCCCTCTCTCTCCATTCCCCAATCGTCTATCTCTCTCTATCTCTGCTCCATCTCTCTCATTCTCCTCCCTCTCTCTCCAATGCATCTCCGCCGTCTCTTCTATCTCCCTCACTTCATCGTTTTGCTTGGACCTCCATTGCAGTAGCAGTGAAGCTCCTACCCGAAGAAACACGCCATTCGAAACACTTGCATTGCAGAATGCCATCTTCCATCTTCGGTCGTTTGCCGACAAGGGCGGTGCTTAGCTCTATGTTCCAGCAGGCAGGTGGCTCACTGGAAGCTTTACTCTCATCATCCATCTTACCCTCTTCTTGGAAAAAGATGCTGTCATCCTTGGAACTCAGGTCTTCTACCACTCTTAATGAGCTGTGTTTTTACTCATTTGGATATTCCTTTACATTGCATTCTAATATAGCCCAATTAGTCGGCTTTTACATCGTTGACCTTTGTTTTTTATTCTTTTCCTGTGTGAAGAGCAATGTGAACTATTTTACCATGTTCTTCAGTTGGTCTGTTGGCCCCTGTTATGAATGTAACTGAAAACCGAAGATGGGTTTGTATAATCTTCCAATTGGGGTGAGTTTTGGGGTATTGTCTGTCCATGGTGGGATGCAGTGCGCATAGTATCGATTACTGACCATGGGCCTATTTGTAAGAACTGAAAACCTGACTAATCTTGTGGAAACCCTTGGTTTATAATTCTTCTTGCTCGATATTATATGCATCTCTAGTCATTTGCCTTTTGGTGTGTGTTTATAATATATTTTTGTTACCTTTCAAAAAACAAAAAAGATATTGTATGCGTCTAGGAGATAGATTTTGATCTGAAGCATAGTTTTGATTAGATGATTTTTTGGTGTCATACCTGACTAAAATTGTACTTGTGTCAGACACACGTGAGTCTACTGGTTTTTTTTTTCCAGTTTATGTTTTCTATTCTAGTAGAATTCCCAGCAATCATGAGACTTTGCTTGTGTGGGTATGAAAGAGCCTGTTTCTTTCCATTCCAGTATGCAAAAGAGTTCCATCTTGTAAAATTTCAAATTCTACTAGAGTATAAATTTAAAAATCACAGATTATTTACATAATTTTTTTTATTTTTATTTTTTAAATCACAGATTATTGTTCCTATTTGTGAGATGGCCTTGAGCCAAACACAGCCTAAGGATACATTTAAATCTAACTGAATTGCAAAAGTTTGATTCAGTATAGAAGAATTAAGTGAGGGGTGGCACCATTCACCGAACTCTTATTTCAATTCCATATGCTTTATGGTAGGCCTGAGATGATCATCATTTCGATCTAGTCCCTTGTTATAAGTGGAGCAGGGCTTGGCCCCAATCCGATCGTTTCCAATTTATGGGTCGTTTGGCTCCCCGGAATCCTAAAAGGAGTCTTGAATCTGTTTCTAGGAGCAAATTCCCATTGAAAGAGATTCTGTTTGTGGTGTTTGGATAGTGGGAAAGCTATTTCTTATGAATCCAATTTTGTGTTTGGATATTAAGAAAGAGTAGTTCGGAGAGGAGAGGAGAGGAGAGGAGAGGAGTGGCCTGTTTGTCGTTGTAAAAAATGACTATTGGACGGGAATCCATTTACCAAAGTTTTTGCAACCTATCTTAAAGATGAGAAATTTTGGGAATTAGATTCCCATGGGAATTCATTTCCCACCCTTTCCCTAGTAAATCTGTTTCCCAAGGGCTAGATTCCAATTGGCTAAAACCCCTTACGGAATTGAACCATTGCAGTTCAGCTTACCATCCCAAAGCTGCCTGAGGACTTGTTTTGAAAAACCTATCTGCAAGCTTCTGTATAGAATACAATTTTTTCTTCATTTTGGAGGGAAAACATGTTTCTGTAAACTGCCAACATTTGAAATTACATCTTAAGAGTGTTTTGGCGACCCTTAAGCAAAATATTTTTGAGTTCCCCATTTTGTTTTAATTGGACACGCATACAATTGTTGTTATTAGCACTGAAAACCTTGAATGCAGATGTGTTTTGTGACCAAAATCCAAAAGATTGCCACATCAGAACACCGCTCTTGTCAATCTACAAAGTTCAGCCCCTTTGTTCATTTCTGACTTGTTTCACTTCTTTTAGGGTTGTGACATCTTCATAGCATTATATGTAGATTTGGACCTCTTCTGGCTGCCCTGGTTTCTATTTTCTGTATTATGCTGCTTGTCAATTGAGAAATAAAGAGGGAGCTATTTTAACTACATTATCGACTGGAGGAGTTGGGGTTGTTTTTAACTTCACATATTTGGTTTTATTGTAGATGGATGAGTTTTATTTGTTGGGGACATTGCGTCGTTGGTGGTATTTCCCATGATTGTCTTCCGCATGGATTCTAAGGGACTTGTGTGCTGCCTGAGGTGTTTGATAGCTTCAGTTAGAAAAGTTGGAAGTTAAAAATAGAAATACATCGTGAAGATTGGGTAACGGGTCTCAAAGAGGATGCTGATGCTCACATGGGCTTGTGAGTTTTTCTTTTCATATCTTTTTTTTTTTCCTGATTGAGTTGCTTTTCATATCTTCCTATTGATCCCTAAAAATCAAATCAATAATTGAGCTTCCTGTTTTGTGTTGTGTTGATGAGATATGGATAAATAATCAACAGGTGCAAGTGTTGGAGGTAAAAGGGACATTCTTCTTCTTGATGTGTGCATTTTCCGGCAATTTCTTCATAGGCCTGTTTGGGAACTTAGAGTATAAGGGGCTATTTGGATGCCTGTAAATGGTTTAAGTTATAAATGATTTACAGGTGTCTGTTGTGTGTGGCTTTAAGATAGTTTGGCATTAAGTGTAATTTACAGCTGTGTACTAACATGCTAACCAATAAAAAATGATTTTTTTTAAAAAGGTCAAATTAGAGCATTTACATAGAAGGGCACACTTGATGGACGGCCTTAGATCACCCGGCATGTGCCACTTTGACACAGACATGGTGTAAATGGGCTCCCCTGCATGCTTGTGACTTCGGAAGCATTATTCCATTGCTAGAATAAACAATCAATATTTAATATTACTATTGCACTGATTTTTTACAACAACACATGCTCTAGGCCCCAATTAAATAGAAAATTAGAAGCGTCCCACTATTTAGATGCTTTCACCCAAGATTAAGGCCATTTACAATTGTCAGATGGGCCATAGTTTACAAAATAAATATATGGCTTGGCTGATTTTATTTTATTTTTGGTAGCCATTCAAATGTTTCTGACAATGTGGCCCACCTGCTGAATGGAGCAGATCTATTTTTGGGACAGAACATAGACATGCTCATGAACACCTTATGGATAGCTTGGATATTGCACCTATCCGCCATGCAAGCATGTTTGGTGGCACGTGCATTAGCATTTTATACATGCGTGTGTTCTTAAAAAAGCTCTCAAGTCCAACTTGTAATGTGTGGGATTGCAAATTAGAGTTCAATTTTCATTGTAAGATGAAATGGCACTCTCCACTTCCACATTTCCTCTTCAAGTAACTGCAGAAATCTCAATTCAGTTCAATTGATCATCCAAACATGAATCTGCAAATTGCTCTGTTCTGTTTCATTTGATGAATTTGTCCATTGTGGTTATTGTGCTTCCTCCACAATGTTGCGTGGGTTTCTAGGAAGGGCATTGGCAAATGGGCACCATATCTGGCTACGTAACACTCCGTATGCCGATAGCAAGGTGTTCACATGCTCGCTTCTAGCAAAGGTTGGTGTTTGTTGCTGGAAGATTTTATTTTCTTTTTCGATCTGCAGAGATTTTATTTTCCACTTGATGCAAATCTTAGTTGGAAATATAATAGAACAAGCTGATTTGTTTTTTCTCGTTTTGTGTTTGATTTATTTTATTTTGATCTTTTTGTATTTGTTGTTTGGTTTTGATCCAATGATTGGCTCCATTTTGATTGTCATGCCCAGAGCGCATCTATTCAGGTATACTCTTCTTCTTACTTCTTTTCGTACATTGTTACTGAAGATATCTGGAAAACCTTGAGTTAGTAATTAGAAAACTAAGAGACTGTTTAGTGGGATTTTTTTTTTTCTCAGGTTAGTCAAAAGGTGAATGGAGTGGCTTCTGTAGATTATGACCATATATAACAAAATAATTTATCCTGTATTTAGGATTTTCTTTTTTGAACTTGATTTATGATGTCGGAGGTGTTTAGGATTTGGTTTTTACCTGATTTGTTTGTGTTTCATTGGCGGCTGGTGGTGGGCCAAGATCTATGGTTGGATGACCATTTGATCTTGAATAATATCCTAAAAATAAGATGAGTATTTTTGGAATCAAATCTTGACTAACTTCATTAAAAGCTTATAAATTTTTTCTGTATGCATAAATCTTGACTGACTACAAATTTCGCAATATCCATGGTGAAAATTAAAATGAATCAGATCCTTTTTGTATTGCACTTTCTGGTGAAAATAGTTCATTCAAACTATGTCCTCCACTTAGACACCGTTGATCCTCCCAATCCATGGTATCATTCCTAAGGCGTTAGAAGCTCATATCGATGGCTAATTAATAGTTCTTCCTAGCTGAGCAAACCCAATTGAATCCATGTTTCCACTTTGACCACAAACAGTAACCATCACTAAGATCCATCATTGCTTACATCCTTCATTTTGGTCAGCTCCGGTGCTCTATAGCCCTGATCTGCTGAATCTTCAAGCATTTCTTGGGCTGAACTTGGTTTCAAAAGGAGATGCATGCCAAAATCCGACAAGTGAGGCTGGTAATATGAATCGAGTAATATGTTTTCTGACTTGAGATTTCCTATCTGAACAAAATGAAAGTGAATTTAACTTGCATACCTCACGTGTCTAAATGTATCAGTTGTAGTTTGTTATTTAGCAGAGATTTCTTGCTAAACCACAATAGCAGCGGTTTCCAAAAGAAGCACCAAAACTGAAGTGGAGGCCATGGGGCATGTAGTATTTATGTAAATTCTGACTATTGGAAGCAAAGCCTCTGCTTCTTGTAGATTGGCTTTCGCAGGGAATGAGAGTTGAGCCTGACAATAATGGAAAATATGGATTTTTCTTGCAGTCAATGCCTGCATTTCCCCAGAAATCAAAAACTACCAACACGTTTGATCTTGGCACTGAACCAACTCCAGTTCATGCCCCAATGGTGAGTATTTTTTTTTTATATTTACTTTTAACTTGTTTTTGCTTGAGTTACTGCTTTAGATTTTTCTTGCATTATGTTCTACTAGTATACTGAGGGAATTATCAACTTTGAAATTACATGGACGTGAATTTGTTATTTCAGATCCCACCTAATAAAGAGAAGCAAGCTGTGAAATTTACCCAACTGTGGAACAAAATTATTAGTAGTTTTAGAGAGGAAGATATAATAAGTAACAGGTAATTGGAGCTTGAAATATTGACTCCTGGAGCTAATTATGTTAAGGAGATTCATCAAGTATTATTTCTTAATTTCTTATTGCCCTCATTTATCATGTCAAAAAATGTAATAAGCTCATTCAAAATTTCAGGGAAATGAACTTGTTGCTAGTTCCATATTGTGCTGATCGTGATTTGGACCTCATCCAATGGGCTCCTTTCCTGCTTGCTAGCAAGGTTTGTATTGCTTGTTTGATTTAGTACTAAAAAAACTGAATCCTATGCTCACATGCTATGTTGTATTTGCTATTAGATTCCAATTACGTTGGATATGGCGAAAGATAGCAATGGTAAGGACCGTGAGCTCAAAAAGAGAATAAATGCAGATAATTACATGTATTGTGCTGTGTACGAGTGCTATGCATCATTTAGAAACATTATCAAGCACTAAGTTGATGGGCCACGTGAAAAAGAGTAAGGAATGTTTTAATTACAAATGATCTAATAATTCATTTTTTAACAGATATACAATGGGATCTACTTGCTCTGCCTTTTTCTTTTTTTCTTTTGGTGGGATTATTATTTCACTAGTCCGTGGTTTCACTTACATTTCAGGGTCATAAATGATATGTTTTCTGAAGTTGAGAAACATATAGCCAGTGACACCATAATAAGTGAATCGAAGACGAGCGCTCTTCCCAGCTTCTGTGACTATTTTGTTAAGCTGATTAAATATTTGGTACGTATTTGAAATGTTTCATATTTCATCACTGCCACAAGCGAGCTTGGTTGTGTAATCTATGAAAGCCAAATCTTTGTTTAATCATTTCAGTTGGACTATAAACCTGAAGAAAGGGATCGGGTCATCATTCTATTCCAAGACATGCTGGAGGTTGTGACTAGAGATATAATGGAGGAACAGTTTTCCAGGTGAAGCATTTTCAATTTGATTGTTTCATAAAATGCTAATTTATTAGTTGATGTTTTAATGCTATTCTACATTTTTCTTGGGCAGCCTTTTGGATTCAAGCCATGGTGGTGGTTCTTATGGAAGGTATGAGGGGATGACACCTCTTGATCAACAATATCAGTTTTTGCATCCTCTGGAGCAATCAAATTTCCACTACCTGAATCAGAAGCTTGGAAAGAGAAGGTAAGCAAGCTGATATAATGAGTTCTGGTCTTCTAATAGTGGCTCGCTGATTATTTTCCTAGTTCCAGATCAAAAGGCTATATCTGTTGCTCACTGTGAAGGAATCTGCAATGGATGTACGATCCAACCTAGAAGCACGAAGGTGAATTTCTTTCTTCTCAAATTCTTTGTTCACGGATATGCCACCAGCACCTAAAGTTCATAATATGTTTTCATTCTTGTGAGTTCTCTAGATGTCAAACTCTCATCAATTCCTTGAATTTTTATTTTTTTCCCGTCAGAAGTTAATTGTTTAATTTAGGAAGTTTGTGATGCATGTGTGAACTTGATACCTTTTCTATTTTGAAAAGGCTTGTGGTGATATGCTTAAGGCCAGTCAACTTTACAGTCTCTACCAGCTGTTTTCGTGCATTGCTTCCTTTCTTTTGAGGACAGTATTTAATATACATGACATTGATTGTTTTATTGTCTTTCCTAGTGTTGGTTATTTTGATTACTGCATTCAATTACTGAAGATTTGATTCAATTATGAATTGCAAGGATAAATTCAAGCAAAAACTTATGTTGCACAGTGCCTACACAGGTGAGGTGCGACTTTGATAGGAACTCGGTTATTATTCTGCTTTGGTGAAGGCTGCTATATCAAAGGCTGTGAATCCTGCTGAGCCCATCAATCCCGTCGAGCCAGTCCAAAATATTGACCGGGTGACGCCTTATCATGTGACTGTGATTGGATGAAAACTTGAAATTTGAGTTCAATAGAGTTAAGCATGAAATTCAATGATCTTTTATCATGTAGTAGGTGCTTATTTGAGAAAGAAAGTAGATACCGGAGATCTCTTATAGTAGAATTGGTTATTATCGGACATTATTATTATAACTTCCATCAGGGCATGTACTACAATGGTAAGAAATACCATTATTAGAATTTCTTTTTTTAAAAAAATATAGGCATTAGCTACGAATATTAACCGTAGCATTTATCTGGAAACCGTAGCTGTTGTTAAATTTAGCCTATTGTTATGGCTCTTCTTTTAGTTTTAGCTACAAATATAATCCGTAGCTATATGTACTTTTAGTTACGGAAAGTATGTCTACAAATTTAATCCGTAACCATTTGTTCTATGGTTATGGATCATATCTTTGAGACCTATAGCTAGGTACGACGATAACCGTAGCCATAGATATTTAGCTACCGCTTTTATCCGTAGCCTTTGCCCTTTTTCTAGTAGAATTTAGCACCGCATGATCGATGTAGATGATGATCTTGGATCCGATTAAGTATGACATAAATTTGTCCAAAGAAAACACTACGATTAAGAGTTCACTTGGGCAGAATTTAGAGTTCTACTCGCATAGTAAATCACATAGGGCTTTTTCTCCTTTCTTTAACCTAACACCGTCCCAATAGCATAATTAGACGCATCTCACATAATCTCAAAAGAAATATTCCAATCGGTGGTTGCATTATAGAAGCGGTGGTCGACATAGCCTTGAGCTTAGAGAAAGTTCCTTGGTATTCTTTGCTCCACTCGTATGGAACATCCTTTTGTAAGAGATTGCATAAAGGACGAGAGAGATGACTGAAGTCCTTAATAAATCTTTTGTAGAACCCAGCGTGTCCTAAAAAGGATCACACATCACTTATGCTTTTGGGTGGAGGTATGTTAGAGATTAAATCAATTTTAACCTTATCTGCCTCAATTCCCTTAGAAGAAATTATGTGTCCAAGAACTATTCCCTTGGGAACCATGAAATAACATTTTTTCCTAATTTAGCACAAGATTTTTCTCTGTCTTTTCAACACAAATTTAAGATGTTTAAGGCATTTGCTAAAAGATGAAACAAAGACAGAGAAATCGTCCATGAAGACCTCTAAATATTGCCCCATCATATATGAAAATATGCTCAACATATATCGCTAAAATGTGGTAGAGGCATTACACAGTCCAAATGGCATCCTTCGATAAGTAAAGGTGCCAAAGGGGCATGTGAACGTTATTTTCTCCTAATCTTCAAGGGTTATCTCTATCTGATTGTAATCCGAATACCCGGCCAAGAAGCAATAGTAGGAATGACTAGCTAACCTTTCTAAAATTTGATCAATGAAAGGTAAAAGAAAGTAGTCATTCCTTGTGACGATATTCAACTTTTTATATTCAATGCACATCCTCCAACTAGTTGTAACTCTAGTTAGCATGAGTTCATTATCGACATTGGCTACGATGGTGATTTTGAACTTCTTAGGAACACAGGATTTTGAACTTCTTAGGAACACAGGATTTTGAACTTCTTAGGAACCACCTGTGTAAGACTAACCTATTGACTATCGGCTATCGGGTATATGATACCCACATCTAACAACTTAAGTACCTCAGCCTTAACCACTTCCTTCCTATTTGAATTTAAGCGACGTTGTCGTTGTTGAGAGGTTTTTGCATTTTCTTCTAAGTAAATTCTTCATTAATGACTTCTAAATCTCAAATTCTTCATTATCTTCTTTTGAACTCTAAATTTATCTTTTTAAGCGCATATTCATCATAGGCTTCCAAATCACATCACATGACAAAAACGTATATAATTAAATCAAATTATCACTTAAATGCCATAAAAACTAATGTAATTGAAGGGTTAAATATGCAATATATGAGTCCCAACAGGGGCTTTGTACCACATGACCCATCACCGGAATTGGTCCACCACGTACATCGAGTATGATGGTGACATGGTTCTTAAGGACAATGATGATTTAGCCTATAAGATGATTGGAATTGGATCCATTTACATTAAAATATTTGATGGGGTGGAGTGTAATCTGACTGATGTGAGACACATTCCTAATTTAAAGAAAAATCTTATTTCTCTCAGCTCTCTCAATGCACCAGGGTGTAAGTTCACTGGTCATGATGGTGTCTTAAAAGTTTTAAAGGAGTACTCACCGTTATGAAAGCATAAAGGAGAGTCAATCTCTACAGGTTAATCGGAAATACTGTATTGGGTGAAGCTGCATTTTTTATAGCAAAATCCACATCAACATGTGTGTAGCATGCGCGCCTAGGCCACATTAGCGAGCGCAGTATGAAGGTACTCCTCGATCGTGATTTAATTCTTTATTTTAAAATTTTTAATTTGAATGTATATAGTATTGCATATATGATAAACAATCAAAATTGTCATTTAAAACCAAGAAACATAATAGTAAGGGAATGTTGGATTATGTGCACTTCGACGTGTGGGGGTCGTTGCTCATGGTTTCTAGAAGAGGGTCGTCATGCTTTGTAACATTCATTTATGACTTCTCTAGAAAAGCTTGAGTTTATTTTTTGAAGAATAAATTCGACGTATTTGCCACTTTCAAGTCTTGAAAGGTCATAGCTAAAAAATAGTTAGAGCAATAGTTGAAAGTGTTGAGGACTGACAATAATGGAGAATTTACTTCAAAGAAATTCAATCAGTTTTATAAAGATAAGGAGATCGTGAGGCATACGCCAGAGCAGAATGGTTGGGTAGAACGTATGAATTAGACTCTTTTAAAGAGGGACCCAAAGTATGTTGTGTAATGCTATATTGGGCAAAATCTTATGGGTTGAGATTCTTAATACAACTTGCTATTTGGTGAATCAGTCCCCATTTACAGCTATTGATTGTAAAATTCCTAAAGTATGAAGTGGTTATAAAGTAGATTACTCAGGACTGCGTATATTTAGTTGTGATGCTTGCTCTCATGTACCATCTGTTGATAGAGATAAGCTCACCAAAGGGCGAAGAAGTGTACCTTTATTAGTTATGGTAATGGTGTGAAGGGATATAAGTTGTATGACCGAGACACTCAGAAAATCACAATGAGCTGAGATGTCAAGTTTGATAATGGTTCTGTAACGCCCTGAAAATCGAGGGTCGAGCAGATACCCAACTCCCGAGTTTCAACGCATCACTTATGCAACATAGATAATGATGATTTGATGTTGTCCATGTTAGTGCATAAAACATGAATGAGATTAAGCTAAATCAGCAAATCATACTCCAGGGACAATTGAATTTACGCAAGCGAAAGACTGTGATAAGTGTATAAAATGTATAAACCATTGTAGGTCTCCAAAGTATGAACGCATTGCCAAGTCAAATAGTTACAAGTATTGTTTCAAAATACAAAATATCAAAAGTGATGGTCCACTACAAGTATAAGCCCTGAAGCCTCGTCGATCAGAACGGTCTATAGAAACTCGCCTGAATACTGCATATATGAGAATGCCTCCTCATCATCCTCAAAGTCCGGCTCCGCCTCGCAGGCTACGCCATCATCTGAAACTACAATAGCGTCTAGTTGGTGTTTAAAACGTCATCCCGTAAGGTGGGAGTGAGTGATCAACTCAGTGGAATAATAAAGCAAAGGTTAATATATTATCAATTCAGTCAAGCAGTAATGATAACGCAATACAACAATCAGGTCCTAAGTACTCTTGTTAATGCAAGAATGATATGAAATAATGATGCATGCCCTCGCCTGCGCTCCCTCAGCGACTTCATCTCACCATCGCAGCATGAAACACTTCCTCAGTGCTTGACTTGCTACGCCAAAGGCACACGTAATGTGGTGTATGCACGTGATTAGCCAGGTTGCTTAGGTTTATTCATACAACAGGATTGAGAAGCTAATGTACTTCCCTTATATCATTTCCCAAATGATGATCCATTCTAGGGTCGTCAGTCCTAGCCAGTCGCATACAATGTTGAAGTTACAGGTCACTACAAAGGGCCAGTCACCTCGATGCATGCCTGGTTTATACTCTTGTTTACTACGGCGAGGCTCGTCACCTCAACGCAGTCTTAGAGTATGCTCGAGGTTACTACGAATAGCTCGTCACCTAGACGTAGGCTGACAGCTTGAATACAATGTCCCATACCATCGTATTTGGTTCATGAGTTTGGGTTGCTCATTGGTCACTGCGGGGAGGCTCGTCACCCCAGCGTAGGCCGACAGCTCAACCACAGTGTCCCATACCACCATACCTAGCTCATGAGTCTTAGCGGATCGAGGTACCAAGGTTAAAGGGGTTTTCACTGGTGAGTTTGGTACATTAGATTTAAGCAGTAGCGTCCATACATGGTGAACATACATCGGGTCAATTGGGTTACTTGACAAGCTCGACTAGTACGAGCATACGTTGAGCTGATCAACATGGAGTGCGTAAACACTCCGTGTGGCCTAACCACTGTCGACAACCCAAGTACAACTCGGATTCATCGAACACGTCCGGTGTGGCAAAACAACCTCAGCCACAAATCCAGGACCTGTTATCGATTGCCTGGACTATACCATAGTCCCAATCACACTTCAAATACAATAGGCATTCATATGTGCTAGCCAAAACAGTATGTAACAACAAATTCAAATATAAATCTCATATAAGCATTTAAACGAACACCTGGAGTACATGTTAACATACATAGACATTCATCCATAAAACACGTAGTAGTAAGATAGGTTAAATGAAGAGAATTGTAACTATAGATAAGGGAATTGAGAATTATATCTCAACACCCTAAATGAAGACATTTCAACAAGCATTTTCTCATTCAGGCATTTTAACAAACACTTAGACTACACATATTACATACTTGAAATAAATTAGTTAAAACATATATTGTAAGACCCGTGTCCTAATCCGTACTATTCCGTTAGCTTCCGCGGTCCTTCCGGTCAAATTCCGGCAACCTTCGCACCGTATTCAGTGTTTGCGCACGATCCTAAGCCAGGTCCCGCGCACCGACGTCGGCTTAGTCCGAAAGTTATATCATAGCGACCGCGTCGTCGCCGCGGTTCCAACGCCGTGACTTGCGCACCGAACCGATACCCAGGCAAGAAGATGCCGATCAGCGTTTATTCCGAAGAAACACCGCGCGTTGCAGATTTCGAGAGAATCTCTACAATTAGTCCCATCAATCAACCATTAAAGCATCCCATACCTTAAGTACAACAACCCATTTCCACCTTTTTCAAAAGTCTACCCTCTTTCCACCTCACCACTCCTCTTTTTCCCATTTTCAACATCAACCATACCCCCTTTTACAATTTTTTTCAACCCAAACCATCCCCCATCACTCCATCACCCATCTCTCTCTCTCTCTCTCTCTCTCTCTCTCTCTCTCTCTCTCTCTCCCTTACAAGTCTCTCTCTCATTTCAAACTCTCCCATAGCAAGTCCCATACGTATGAGTCCCCCATGGTAAGAAAATGGCATTTGTGAGGCCCCCTTTCCCACCCCTTCATCTCTCATCTCAACCATCCATTTCCCATCTTCCTCCATCAAAGAGAAGCACAAGGAGCTAAGGAAGCCAAGGGAGCAAGAAGATCAAGTGGTGGGTGCCTTGATAGGGTAGATTTTCACATTCTTAAGATGGGCCAAGTGAGACCAACCGATCAATGGTTGGATCTCACTTTAGACCCTAAGATGTGGTCGATGGCCCATTTGGATCATCATGATCATTCCATGATGGGGCCATTCTCCATGGACCCCATCATTATGTTTATTTCTTTGTATGCTTAGGGTCATCTAGACCATCCATTTTAGTGGAGAAAGGATTTCCACCGTTGGATTTCAATTCCATGGACCCCACATGTAATGGGACCCACTTGATGTATGATTTAGTGCAAGGGAGGGCCCATAGTGCCGGGGGTCCCTCCATCACGCGGTTTCACTCTCTATCTCTCTCCCTTTTTATTTTATTTTTATTTTATTTTATTTTATTTTATTTTGTTGTATGATGAAGAGGTTGTGTGGCCCACTTGAATGGACCCCACCATAGGGTATGTATTCCATCCAACTCACCTACGAGTGGGGCCCACTTTGTGTGTAGTATACACACCATCCTCCATGAGGTGGCCCACATAAGCAAGGCCCACCTCTAGTGTATTTGCAGAGTCCAGCGTCCAGGGACGCTGGACGTTACATGGGAAATGCAAATATTAGCTAGGTTTGGGGTGGTCCACTTGTGTAGGCCCCACCTTGATGTATGTATTAAATCCACACCATCCATTCCTGTCTCAAGCCATTTTTAGACGTTGAGCCCAAAGATGGGACCGATCAGATTTTCAGGCGGGCCATAACATGGCAAACAGTGAGTTTACCATTGAAATGTCCCATATTGTTTTTATCCACCGAAACAGGCCCAATATTGGGCTTGTTTTGTTTGTCGGGGGCCATGGAGGGCCATTGGACGGGGCGGATTATCTGGATATGGACCCCACCTACGAAAACCATGGAATAACACAAAAATCAAAAATATATATATATTAAACTGCAGCAGCTGCTGCTGCTGTGTCAGACGCAGCAGCGCTGCCTGCGCACGCCAGCGTCCGGGCGGACGGACGTACCACCAGCCACCCACGGCCGTGGCTGTGGGCCCCACCTTGATGTTTGTACACCATCTAAACCGTTCATAGGGTGGGCCACCCCCTGAAGTGGGCCCACCCCAAAAATCAGCCAGATCCAAGACTCAGGTGGCCCACACCGTAAGAAACAGTGGGATTAGACCTCTACCTTTGAAATCTTTTTGGGGTCCACAGAAGTTTTGGATCAGGGTGAAATTTGTTTTCACCCTTCATCTAGGCCCATGGGACCTTATCAGCGGGTTGGATGGCATAGAAACAATATGGTGGGCCCCACATGAAGCCCACAGTGATGTAAGTGTTTTATCTCCACCGTCCGCCTGGACGGTGGAGCCCACTGTGGTGAGTGTGCGTGCGTGTGTGGGTGGGTGTATGTGTGGGTGCGTGTGTGTGCTGGTGTGTGTATATATATTTATATATAATATTATATTATATATAATATTATATGTTATATGTATATATATAATATTATATGTTACATATATAAATATATATATGTATATATATATTATATTATATATAATTTATTGATGGTGGGAGGCCCACCTCAGTACTTGTGGCCCATGGTTGAGGCCCACTTTGATGTATATATAGAGCCCATGGGTCGAGGCCCATTTAATGTATTAGGGGCCCATGGGTCGAGGCCCATTAAGATGTAATGTGGCTAATGGGTTGAGGCCCATTTGATGCACGTATGGGGCCCAACTGGCGAGGCCCATTTGATATATATAAGGCCCATGTGAGTAGGCCCATTTGATGCATATATGGGACCCAACTGTCGAGGCCCATTTGACACATGGAAGGCCCATAAGATTAGGCCCATTTGATACGTTCTAAAGCCCACAGTTTATAGTCCATTGCAATGCACATAAGGCCCATTGGCGCGGCCCAATGATGTGGCCCACTTGATGAATACAAGGCCCATATGATATGGCCCATTTGACATATTTAAGGCCCAATGGGACGTGCCTAAGGTCCATTGCAATGTACGATCCCAACATGATTTATGTAATGATGTTTACGTCAGGGCTATGCCTTGGGAGCAATGGTGGTTTGACGTCCACATTGCAAGTATAGTGTGGTTAAATGTCCGCATTATGACTTTCCCTAGGGCCCATTGTTAGGCTCGTGCGTGTTATGTGTAGGCCGTCTAGGCCCACCTTCGTTATGCACGTCACCCATCCTATATAGCATGTTTAATTCCATGATTCATGATCATATGCATCATATGTATGCTTGATATGAGAAATGACCGATCATAGCATATATGCCTTCGGACAGATTGTTTAGGGGCTCCCGTGTAGGGGGTGTTTCCCTACATGAGCGCATGATACGGGTAGGATTGCTGCATGACTGGATAGTGTGATTCATGCATTCGCATTATGTGATATGGTTACTATACGCCCTAGTACATGTGTAGCCTTCAGCGTATCGTGGTTGGCGAGGATTGGATTAGGAAATCTTGTTCTACATGGGTTGCGATAGATATCCTGGGTGAAAGTCCCTAAACCCTTATGGTACCAGGAGGTTGCTCCAACGTCTGGACCGAGTGGATGCATGCGAGTGCGATTATCAGACGGTTGCGCTTTCCACTATGTCGTAGTCGGTTGGAAGGGGTGCGGCCTTACCCGCCCAGAGGAGAGGGCAAGACTGAGTTCGACCGGCTCGAGGAATGGGTCCGCTATTGACGAGCCGAGCCCGATATTGGCAGGCAGATAGTGAGGTCTTTTTCACTCACCTTATTGCACGCGATGGGGCGGCAACCTGGCTTGGAGTGTACTAGACCCCGGTGATATTCCAGATTTGAGCCGTATTGACATGTGGACTTAGATGAGGATTTGTATGCTTGACTTGCATTTCGCATTGCATGGCCTTGGTATGGCCGACATCATTCTTTGCACCGCATGGCCTTGGTACGGCTTGTGGGATTCTTAGCATGTTCCGCATTACTCTGATACTGCATAACTACATTATCACCTTGAGCATACACTTTCACCACCCTCTAAGCTTTCTATAAGCTTATGCACGACCGTTGCGTGCAGGTGACGTTAGATCGCAGCAGCGCTGAGGCTTGGACGCGTGGCTGACCTTTTGGAGCTCTTTTTTTGTCTATCATCATTGTATTTTCCTTATGCTCATTGTACTTGTAAAGTTTTTTATTATAGTGGAAATGTGATGGAGTTTTTGGTTGTTGTTTGTGGGTTATGCCTTTGGTTATGCTTATTACGAATCAAACTGATGTACAAAATCCTCCTTGTAGCATCCCAGGATCGGAACCTGGCGAATGGGCGCTGGGAGTCGAGAATGGGGTTCTACAGAGGCTGTCAACGCCGGATTCGGCGATCGGGAATTTTGTGAGCCCGGTTTCCGAGTTTGGGGCGTGACACATATCGTAGCAAATCCTTCCACATAGGAATTGCCACACGTACAACCATCATGTAACCTCAAACATAAATCATGGCAAACACAAGTCATAATTCCATACTCATTCAAACATTTCAACAAACACTTGGAATGCATTAAAATCAATATAGTTTACATATATGTATAATATACGGGAAACATCGTATCTAAGCATATAAGATAGCAATCAAGTTAGTTATAAATCATTACTGACAATGAAAGGCTTGACAACCATAACCTAAACGTTTATAGTCCGCACCTTTCGCCGGTAAACTCGTACCGAGCTCGGTTTGAACATTACATATTTGTCTACGGCACCACAACAACCTATAGCATGAAATAGGTTAGCTATTTCATCACTTACATTAATTGAAACCCTAAAATAGGTTAGGGTTAGGTTTTCTTACCTAAGAACGGAATCGGAATCGCCCGTATAGCAATACAGGAATGGTGGTTAAGTACGTGAAGCGGCGGGAAGAATTCCAAGAACGAACTCCAACTCTCACCCTCACTTTCTCTCTCTTTCCTTCTCTTTTCTCTCTTCTTTCTCTTAGGGTTTTCTAAATTCATATGGAATGAGAGAGAGAGGGTTTAAGCCCTTTATATAGGCTCAAAAGTGATAGGAATGGCCCTAGGGCCAAGGTATACTTAGGTTACAGCCAAATAATGTCTATTCCGATCCAACGGAGCACTTCTGAAGGCCCCTCTACTGAATGCGGTCAGACTTAAGTTCCCTGACCATGGATCTAGGTTAGGCTAAGTTTTCGGTCCGATCGGATTTGCAGATCGACCGCGGCGGACTAGTTTCAGTTCAACGGTCACAGGTATTCGATCAGGGCCACAAGTACTCTGACCTGTGTTGGCAATTTTTCCTAATCTGAGGGTGTAATTAGGTCAGATTCCAATGGTCAGAATCCTTAGATTTGGCCTGCAAGCGAACCGACTCAATTCACTTAAGTTTCAGCTCATTTCATAAAGATATTCACGTTTCTCACACACTTCGCTCCGGGCTCAAGTTGTGTATTTTTGGGTACTATTACAACTTGATTTTTGAGGTGGTTGTCAAGTCCAGTAAGGCGGTCATAATCGTATAGTTTTGGGGTAATCGGACTTTCGACGTGCGGTCCAGGTCCGATACGGAGTTTCATGATGCTCCCGAGAGCAACTGGGTTTTGAGATTGATCCTAATTTGTAGGTAATGTTGAGTTAGTGATTTTACTAGTTTTAGGTCTTGTAGTTTGTATAGAAAGTGGTTCAAGCTAAATCCATCGATTGTTTAGTTCAGTACTTAACCAAACTCTGCCCTAATTATGACAGAATAAGGTCCTAGGGCAGTTCTACGCCCCTTTCTGGCACTTTTAATTAGTATATTATTTTAATTATTATTTTTAGTAGTTCTTCATCAAGTCTAGTTCATCTCTACCAAATTTCATTAGATTTCGTTTCGTAGAAAAATTCTAAAAATTCTAGAAGCAGCAGCCGTCCAAACTAATGATTTTCGGACAGTTGTCACAATGGCCTATATTTAACTATATTAAAATTTTTATTATATTTTTTTTTACTTATTTTTATATGAAACTAAACTTATTAAGCTTCAATCTGGCTTTCGAATCACCTAAATCGGAATTATAATGAGGGAGATATGACTTTTCAAAGTCGGACGAAATAACTGAAGAAAATGGCAGGAAACGGGCCGCTCGGCCCGCTGGACGGCGAGGCCTCGCGGTTGCGGCGAGACCATCGCCGACTCGCTGTCTTGTCTGGTGGTGGTTTCGCCACCTGATATTTGAAACGTGTGTATTTTGCAAACCATAATGAGTCATTTGACACACAATATATGTTTTTGGGGTGGGAGAAGCTGATCTATCCAAATAGGCTATTTATTTCATAAGATTCCAAAAGGTTAATGGTCAAAAATTCATTTTATTTATTTATTTACTATTTATAGTAAATTTTAGTTTAAGTATTGTTCTTCATTACCTAAACTTTAGGATTTGTAGGATTGGTGTCTAATATAAAAGTACTTAGAAAAATTTGAAGAATAGGGTGGTGAAAGGTGAGATTTTGAAGGAAATGAGTTAAAAAATGGATTTGAGACTTTGAGATTGAATTCTGAGAAGTTAATAAGGTGTCAGGATCGACTCATTACCTAAGTATGTCTAACTCCAAGTTAGCAAAAAATTCCGGGTGTTACAGGTTTCTTGTTCCATAAGAATGAATACAAGGAAATGAAAAGGTCAGCAATGATTGATATTGAAATTAACAAGGGTGAAACATAGGTAGAAGTCCAGCCGCAAGAAGAGGTATAAGAATATGTGAAGCAGCCACCTCTCAAGAGAAATTTATTGAGGGATTGCATGTTAGCAGCAAGATATAGAGATGATTCAAACGTTTCATTCGCCCTCATTACGAATCAGGGGGACCCATCTACTTTTCAGGAGGCTCTTGATGATGTATATACAGAAAAGTGGATTGCAGCGATGCAGGATGAGATGAATTCTTTATACAAGAATAAGACATGAGAGTTGGTAGAGCTTCCTGTTGGGTGTAAAGCGATTAGTTGCAAGTAAATCTATTAGAAGAAACATGATAGGTACAATGCTAGATTGGTAATAAAGGGTTACACATAGAAAAAATGTATTGACTTCAGTAAGATTTTTGCACCTATGGTCAAGTAGGTATCTATCATATTTATGTTGGTGCTGGTTGCCCAATACAATCTTGCATTGGAGCAATTAGATGTAAAAATTATTTTCCTTCACGGGGAATTGGAAGAGCAGCTCTATATGAAGTAACTATAATGGTTCAAGGTATAGGGAGCAGATAATAAAGTTTATACGTTAAAGAGGTCATTGTATGTCTTAAAATAGTCACGTAGGCAGTTGTACAAAAAGTTTGATTATTTCATGTTGAGCCAATGATTTATTAGAAGTGAATTCAATCATTGTGTCTACCTTAGAACACCGAGTGATGATGAATTCATTATCCTGGTATTGTATATTAATGATATGTTTATTGCCAGACATAACATGTTTGAGATCAACATATTGAAGGCTCGGTTATCAAGGACATTCGAGATGAAAGATCTGGGGATGCAAAGAAGATTTTTGATGTTAATATACATATTAACATGGAAAGGAGCAAGCTATGGTTGTCTCAAGCAGAATATCTCAAGAAGGTCCTACTTAAGTTAAGGATAGACAAGCAAACTGATCAGCACTTCCAACTTTACTCACCTTCGGCTTTCTTCATAATAATGTCCTACTATAGATGAAGAAAAAAAGCACATGTCTCGCGTGTTGTACTCGAGCACAATTGGTAATCGAATGTATGCTATGGTTTATACTAGACCTGATATTTCACATGCGGTGGGTGCTGTGAGTAGATACATATTTAACCCCGGCAAGCAATACTGGGAGATAGTGAAATATCTACTTCATTACATACGACGTATGACTAATTACGTCTTGATGTTTAGTAAGTATGAGGAGAAATTAGTAGGCTAGGTGAAAGCTATTTATGCTGGAAACGTAGATAATATAATGTCTACTTTCGGTTACTCATTTGTATTAGTGGATAGAGCGATTAGTTAGACGTAAAAGCTTCAGTCTATGGTTTCTCTTTCCATAACCGATGCTGAGTATATGGTGATGACATAAGCATTCAAGGGAGTATTTTAATTGATGGGTATAATGAATGAGTTGGGGCTTTAGCAAGAAGCCGTGCTTATAAATCGTGACATCGAGAGTGCAACCAATTTAATAAAGAAGTCGGTATACATTCTCGTACTAAATATATTAATGTTCGTCATCATTTTATCTGATAAGTACTTGATGAAGATGGTGTTACTTTTAAGAAGATTCACACAAGCGTGAATCCGACCGACATGCTTACAAAGGTTGTTCATGTAGATAAGTTCAGATTTTGCTTGACTTCTCTATGTTTGGCAAAGACATAATGAAGATGGAGTATACATAAGAAGTAATGATGAAGCTATGATGAAGACGATTAGAGATGGAGAAAGCAGCTTGGAGCAGTGGAGCATGGAAATTAAAGTCATAGTGGAGATTTTTGAAAACCGGTGCCTTTAATCTCTACTGAAATAGGGGTCTTTGATTGAATCAAACCTTGGCTCGATCCTATTTAGAAAATCCCTGAAATCCCAATTTACTTGCTGGATAGTTTTTTAACGTTCTTTGATCCTATTGGCGGGCCATTGATGCCACTCAATCAATTGAAGGTTTAATCGATGGTGGTTTTGCGCAATTATTTTGAGCAAGCGCATATTTTGTTTCCTAAATCGATTGTAACTCTATATAAGGGCTTGTAATTGTGGGAATTAGGGTAAGTCACGTACAGTGATCATTGTGGATGTGAGAGGGAGGTAGAAGATAGGGTTTTGAAGAGGGATTTTGGGTTTTCGTATCCGAAAGTTGATTTTAGCTCTTGTAATTCATTTTAATAATAAATTAATTGTCACCTTGTGTTGTGGTTTTTCCCTGCAACGATTTTTTCATATAAAATTGTGTGTCCTCAATGGTTGCTTTGTTTGCATTTATGCATTGTAGTGTGATTTTGTTTATGAGGTTGTTTACGCACGCCCCCAACAGCGTTGATACTCGGGTCTTCCACTCCTCTCCACAAGACGATTGATGGGGCTTACGTTCTTATCAACGCAAGCGAAAGGAGAGGTGACCGAATGGGCGGTGGAGAAGTCCTACCCATGGCAGACTCTCCACCAGTTGTCAATTCCACGCCTCCCTTGCCAACAGAGAAGAGCCCCTGCCATTTGTGTCTTAAACAATAAGATGTAATGTGACTCTTGACACACCTTAGAGCCGCACACATTCCAATTCAGTGGGCCCCACATAAAACCCAAGTGGCTGATCCAAACCGTACATCTCATGGCCTGAGTGGAAAACGTCATGTACCTATTAAAATCTTATGGTTGTATGTATGCCATCCAAGCCATTCATAAAGTATACCTACCACAATAATGAAATACCCCAAAAATCAAAGTACACCTACCACAATAATGAAATACCCCAAAAATCACATATTTACAATAAATAAGTGGGCCATACCATAGAAGACAATGAACATTCACCTAAAGACATCCCAATCATACGGTGGCATATGTGATGGTTGGATCAACTTTATGTTTGAGGCATCCCACTTTCTCAGTGGGATGACCTTTCGATCAGTCGACATATACAGACCATGGTAAACCTCACAAGCAAAGTTGTAGGGAGAGCTTTTTCCCGAACGCATGGTTCGCTCATACGCTGGACGTTAGAAAAACCTATACTTCTAGCCATTTGACCCATAGGGTTTCTTTCTTAGGCCATTACTTCAAAACAATTTTGCACCGATATTATTATTTTAAACGTCCAATCAGCATAATTTTTTAGGCCATGTCGCAGCCAACCAAAAATTCATCGACCAGTCACCTTGCATAGACTTAGGCCGAGTCTAAAAGCCCATAGGTGAGCCAGCCTATCCATGGCTCACCACACCCAGTTCACCTAGGATAGATCGGAGCCACAAATAAAGGTGGGTGGTCCTTGGTGTGACTTTTGAGGTGTGATGTCTACTGAGCCAGGCCTCTAAGCTTGAAAATGTACAAAGACCATGGTTCAAAGACTCGGTGACTTAGACCAACTTGGTCAGTGCTGAGTTGAGTCAGGACTCACCCTAGTTGCGGTCGAATCGGCCCAACTCATTCGAGTTGTGGATGACTTATGGTATAGAATCGGAGTAGGTCCTACTGAGTCGGAATTTAGTTGTATGAGTCACTCATCTACGTCTTAAAATCATTATAAACACTAAACAAGATGGGTTGATGTTGAAGACTTTTGAGTTAGCTGCGAGCAGGCCTGTGATTGGGCCCACCGATTTTTGTTATGGGATGTAAATGGCGATCTAGGAACAGCTAGCCTAGCCTACTAGTTCTCTTAATGGTGAAGCTTCGTCTAGCAGGAAGCCCAAGCGAAGGGACGTGTATTAGGTGACGTTGCCAACACCAATCTCACCCCCACCGGTAGCGTTGTGTTGTAATAGGAGCTGTGGAGCCCATCATGATGTATGTATTCTATATCCACGCCGTCCATCCGTTTTTTCAGGCCATTTGAGGTGGAAAATTAAAAATGAAGTAGATATGAGGCTCAAGTGCACCACACCACAGGAAACAGTGGGAATAATGACACCCATTGTTGAAAACTTCTTATGACCCATCATAATGTTTATTTTCCATCCAATCCGTTGATAAGTTCACAAGGTCTTGGATGAAGGGAAAAACAAATATCAGCTTGATCCAAACTTTTGTGTCTCCAAGAAGATTTTAATGGTGACCGTTCAGTCAACACTGTTTCCTGCGGTGTGGTCCACTTGAGGTTCGGATATTTTCATTTTTTGTTTCATTTCCAAAAATGATCTATAAAAACGGATGGACGGTGTGGATATAGGAAAAATATATCAAGATGGGCTCCACACTGCTCGGTACATCACATCACTACAGTGGGGGTCAACACCACCTGATCCGCGTGCCGAGTGGAGGCTTTGCTCATGTAAAGGGCGGTCCATTTTGACAAACGTAGCCGAGATTTTGAAATTATCATGATATTTTGATTGAACAATATTACCGTGATACGCTAATATCCTGGATATTTAAAATCTCTCGAGCGTTTTATTTTTGCAAATCGATCACAGTTTAAATGAAAAAACTATTTAGAAGTTAAAATATTTCGGTTCACACATTTTATGTTTAGTAATTAATAAAAATATTGTTAAATGTTTAATTTTTAGAGAGATTTTCACATAATATCATGAGAAAAACCAATCTGAAAATATCCCGAGAAGTTCCCGGACCAAGAAATTGCCGAGAAGGAGATTTGTCACGGGTCACTTCCGTAAATTTCGCCATTTCAGGTGTATTTTTCATTCACTGTTTTGTCTCTGCGGGAACTTATGATCCAGCGTGTGTCGCCGCCCACTACTGTCCACATGCTAATTATTCTAATGATCTGAACCGTCCATGATGTGGAACGTATAAATTTATAGCAATATAAGTTATTTCAAAATCATGATTATGATAATCTCCATCTGCAGATGAATTTAGACGATTGAAATGAATGCTATCAATGGTTCGCAATCAACTATAGAAATCAAACGATAAGAATCTCAATTAATTAAAATTATTGACTAATTTCTTATTTATATTCCTAATAAAGAAATGGACGGTTGAAATGATCTGACTACGTCACATGCTGGCATCAGTAGGTGACAATACACGCTGGATTGGGATTCCGCGACGGAGGCAAAACCAAGCGCCCAAGAAGCTTTCATGATGAAGGCGTGCCCGAGTCATTATTTTTAGCACCTGACCTCAGGCATCGTGTGACTCAGATCAGACCATGAGATGAATTAATAAAGAGAAATGCTCTATTGCACTCAGACCTCTATAAGTTATGGTGCTCCTAATCTCATTGGAACATTTAGATAGTCCAATCCATTGATCTAGACCGTTCATTAGGTCCAAAACACATATTATGGGTTATTCTAAGAAAATAACAGGAATCAGACGAATATCAACCATTTGATAAATATCCTTCAATATGTACGGTTAAGATAGTTTATATAAAAAGTCCAAAAAATATTCTGATCCATTTATTTCTTGGGACTCATCACGGATTTCTCACTATTATAAAGAATTGCTTTGTGTTAGGCAACAGCAACCATCCCATGTCTGGGTTAGAAAAAGGATGGCTACCGGAAATTTCTGTATTGTAGATTATTAGGTGAGTTCTGGATTTAATAGACGGTTCAGATTAATCGATTGAAGTGTACAAGTGAATCGGTGCAACTAGGAGCACTACAACTTATAATGCTCTCAGATCATTAGAGCATTTCTCATTAATTAATTAATAATTATTAAAAAAAAAAAAAAAAGGAGACTCGTTCTTGTGGTCCAGGAAATACAAAAGTAAATGACCAGACCGACAGCTGCTTCATGCTAATAGATGATCTGAGCCGTTCATAAGGTAGGTTGATGTATAAAGAAAAGAGCCGTGATAAAAGTATAGCCAGCAGAGCTGTGATAAAAGTTTAACCATTCAATTTTTTGGCAGGAAATTTAAAAGAATGTTGAACGGTCTACATTCAATATCAGATTCGTTTATGGTTAGGATTTTCTTACAGAGAAAGTGAACCGTAAGTGGCCTATCCTCGGTGGTGGGCCTTAGCTCCTGAAGTGGGTCTTGCACTCACTCAGGCTCTCCAACTGGGAAGAAAAGGACGCGGTTTGCATCTTTACTAACTGCGTAAGCTCTGTGGGGCTTATAATGGTGTTTGTGTCTTATCCACACCGTCCATCCGTTTTTTCAACTCATTTTAGATCACATCCCCAAAATATAAGAACATACATAACTCAAGTGAACCACACCATAGGAAACAGTGGGATTTGAATTCCTACCGTTGAGAACATTTTGGGGGCCACAGAAGTTTTAGATGATACTGATATTTGTTTTTTCCATTCATCCATGTCTGTGTAATCTTATGAACAAATTGGATGGGAAATAAAGGTCACTGTGGCCCCTAGGAAATTTTAACGGTGGAGATCATATCCCTACTGTTTCCCATGATGTGGTCCACTTGAGCTTGGGACATGTTTCAAGTTTGGTCTAATGCCCTAAAATGAGCTGGAAAAACTGATGGAGAGCGTGGATAAGACGTATACATGACAGTGGGCCCATATTATTTATTCAGCGAGCTATACATCACCGTGGGCCCCACAACTCAGTAAGCAATCCGCGTCCACTAGAGAAATAATTACACAACAGTTGTACGTGGAAGTTCACGTACAACCATTTATTTCCTGCCAAGATGTCGTATTTGTAAAATATCTAATCCGTGAAAAAGGGAAAAAACACACAATCATGATTGTCTCGTATAAAAATCAAGCTAATCCATTCTTTCAATAGGCCCCACCAACACAATGATTCATACCATTAAGTAATGCCCTATGATTTCGAAGGTGCCGATCGATCTGATTTTCCTTATATATTGTCATATTTGTGTTGTTGATCTTTCCAACGGATATGATATTCTAAATATATGGCGATTCAGCAGTAAAATAACAGATGTATAGGATAGTTCACATACATCCGATGTATGGAATCATCTCTCCCAACCGATATTAAATCGCCGAGGTCGATAAGAGCCTGTCTTTATCCTCGCTGCTTCAACGCCTCACCAGCGCGCACTCCCGACGCGTCAAAAAACAATCCTCGCTCGACACCTTCCCGTCAAAAACCCGGCCAGTAGCGTCAAGACCCGAAAATTCCTACGACACGGAAAAAGCTTGCGTTATTTTTCTATATAAAAAAACCGCCGTTTCGTTTTCACGGAAGCTTCGTGCACACGCATCGGCCTTTCCGTCGTCAAAGTCAAATAGGGAGCCGTTAAAATCCAACGGCGTGATTCATTTCGATGAGCTGTTAGTGTCCGTCAAGTTACGGAACGGAAAAGGCCAGTGAGGGAGCTTTTTGGGGGTTTCTGAAGCGTATTCAATTGGAGTTTGGAATCCGGACTTCTTGGGAGAAAAGGAAGAAGAAAACTGGTTCTTGAAGAGAAGGATCGAATCGGAAGGCTAGCTATTTCTGCTCTTGAAGTTCCAGATCGAGGAATTCAAAGGTAGATCTGTAATTTCTCTTCCTCTCTGTGCTATTTTTGGATTTTCTCAAAATCTTATCTTTTTTCTTTTTTCTTTTTTTAAAATCTCGGATTTGCTAGATCTCGGATTTCTTTTTGAGTTTTCCCTTTCTTCTTCTCTATTTCTGCGGAGATTTTAGCAAAAAACTGTTATTTCGTGTCGAGATCTCGATTTGTTGAAAATCTCGCGTCGGGAACTCATCTGAGGAGACCGTTGCACTGTCTCTCCTTGCACCAGATCTCTGGAGACTTTCGATTCGGTGCGGTTGGTGCGCAGGTTAGCCGATTTACCCGCTTCAGCGCCCGTTAGCATTTCTAGCTGAGTTTTATGCCACCTGACGGCCTTGGCTGACAGCGTGCCGACATTAACGGGTCAGAAGGGCATATCTGAACTGACGACTCTAATCCGGTTTTGGAGATTCATGTTGTCTTGGTCTGGCATCCTGTCCATCCGGCGCACGTTAGATGTTATCCTAGTTTTTATCATGCTTTTTTTTTTTCCTTTCTTTCTTTCTTTTCATTTCTTCCTTTGCTTATATATAAATATTCTCATTTTGCAGCATTTCTGGTTATTTTCTTTATGGGTGTCTGAAGGTTTGATGCGAATAATCATTAACGAATCCTGACCGTTGAATTCAAAGCCAGGTATGGGGACTTTGGCTATATTGCTGTCAAAAACTTCCAAGCTTTGCTATCCAGTTTTCTGCCTGTTGAAGAACTTCCTGTGTGCAGTGGGGCTGACTGACTATGGCATGCGTTTTCCACCGTTTATTGGCATTGGGGACCATCTGCTGTACATGTGTGGCATAC